>NC_080096.1:5000-605000 GCF_950005125.1 Chionomys nivalis | reverse complement strand
GATGCCCTCATGCGATAACCGTTGTCCCCGCGGGGCAGACCAGGAGGACGTGGACGGAGGTTTTGGAGGTAGACTTGCCCAAGGTTACACAACTAGGAAAGAGTGGGGCTAGAATCACAGAACCTCACTTCCTCACCCCAACCCACGCTTCCAGGCCTACATACACATGTGCATGTCTCCTAAGAGCATATATGGTTACAGGTACAGGCAAGTATGCGGCAGATCACGGGCATTACAGCAAGCAGAAAGGGATGCACACGCCCTTACATGCGTTGGACATGGTAGGAAAATTTGCCGTGTGGCCACACATTCCCAGAAAGCCCTGCCCTCCATCTTTGGTATATCAAGAGGGCTCAGAAAAGACATGAGGTTCCCAGGGCATGTCTGTAGGTGAGTCCCGAAACCTCCCCAAGACAGAATCCACATCCTGAGCCCAGTCACCGGACCCATGAACACTGGGGATGGACACGATATATGGGGGCTGTTACAACGTGTTTGGTTCAGCGCTGTCCACGACAGCACACTGAATGGTTTACCTGAGCACAGAGGGTGTGTTCTTAGAGCACGTTTATATAGGTTACATATGTGTATCTCGTGGACTCATGTAAACAGACACCTGTAGCGTGGAACATGAAGAGAGGCCTGTGTGTGCAAAAATGTGGAGAGCCACATCCTCCTGTGGACAGTGTTTCTGCGTGTGTCTCTCTACATGTATGTGCTTTGTACACAACTCTACATACAGGGTATGTAAATTCGTTGTACAAAGCACTTGTATATTGATTACATATATGTGTATGTAAAGTACATGTATATAAAACAATATACAGTTCAGTGTGCTCAGGGAACATGTCAGAACATCTCAGCGTGGGTGCAGTGGCGGCAGATTAGTTTGCAAATGGGTTATCTGTGCACATACGTGTACACACGTGGTATCAGCAGTTTGCCTGTGTGTACATACTATGCAGAATAACTGTACACATGTGTCTGCCTTGTACATGACTATCTGCAGAATTTTAGACAGAGAACATATATGTAAACTAATGTTCTGAACAAAGCACGCCAGCAGGCAACCTTTGTGTGTACACACAGATCCATACACATGACAGCATCCCACAGAGAGAGGGTGGCTGGTTCAGAGCTGGGTGAATGTGCATCTATGTGTGACGCACCATGCTCATACCTGAAGTGTGCACAGTGCATGGGTGTGGGGCTTGTGGGACCCATGTCCGCAGTATACACGCCATGTCCTGTGCATGCGGACAGCGTGTATACTGGGCACGCAGTGACCTCGAGTGGACACGTGGCAGCATGTGTCATGAAGGTAGGACACATGTATGTACATATCACAGACATTCATCCTGCTTTCATTCAGAAGACTTGGTGTGGTATCAGGAGGAGTCAGGCCAGGGGAGGAGCAATTGTAGATACCCACGCTAACTGTAAAGGCACAGGTCATAACCTCTAACCCCTGGACTCCTGAGGCCCTGGGTTGTCTGGGACCCCACCTTGGCCTACTTGTAGGCTATCTAGGTTTCTTCTTGCTTCCTTGGTAGCTTCTTCATGTTTCTTTTCCTGGAACAGCTACATGTTGGGGACAGTTCAGAGGAAGGATGTGGAGGCCTAGGCTGACGCAGCCCCCACCAGAGCCTGTGACATTCCCCCCCCCCCCCGTGGTCTGGAAGCACTTCTGTCCCCAGGGCCTGGTGCAGTCATACTTTTGTGCCAGGATCAATAGCGTCCATCCATCATGATGATGGACAGGGCCTGTGCATGAGATGAGTGAGGGCTGCCAGGTGTCAGTCATAGTAGCTCCAGTAAACCAGCTGAGGGCTGGCAGCCTAAGCTTTGCCCGTGGGGCTTGGCCAAACTATAGACGGCAGAGTTAGCCCCTGGGTTCCTAAGAAGATCAGAAGAGGACTTGAGGAGTGTCACTGTTGCCTCTTCCTCTCCCTGCTCACCTAGGCTGGGGTTTAAAGATATCAGCCCCACTGTGAGGAAGCATCCATGTGACCCCTACTGGGGCCAGGGACATCAGCAAATGGGCCCAAGAGGAAAGAGTTTTTATCTGGGGAAAGGCTGAGGGTCTACTCTAGGCAGACACGGGTTCCAGCCTCTCACTGAGAGGAGGAAGAGGTGCAGGCTTAGGAAGCCAGAAGCTATTTTCAGCATGCATTTGAGGTGTCTGTAGAGCCCACGTGGAGACTCGAAGGCAGCTGGAGCTCCTAGCAGGCATGGTGGGCAGTGGAAAGAAGGCCCACCCACTAGTGGCTGTGGAAGTAGGTGGGCCAGGAAAGGCATCCTGATAGCAGAAGCCCGGGCAGCCCTTACACTGTCAGGAAGACCCCAATGGTACTCTCGACATCTGGACTGCTGGCTTTGTGGGGTTGGACACCTAAAATGACAGGAGAGAAGGACTTCCTCTTGGAAGTTCAGACATCTCTGAAAGGGGGATCAGCAGCCAGGGGGAACCATACTGGAACTCAGGTGCAAGCTGGGAGGGTCTAGGGCATGAAAGCAATGGACAGTTTCAGAAACCTAGGACAGGAAGCAAAGAGGCAGAGAGACCAGGGCCATAGTGGGTGCTTATTCTTAGAAGGCTCTAAAACCTGTCCAGCATGGACCTGAAGAGCTGAAAATGGCCCATTATAAGAACAGTACGTGCCGGGCGGTAGTGGCGCACGCCTTTAATCCCAGCACTCGGGAGGCAGAGGCAGGCGGATCTCTGGGAGTTCGAGGCCAGCCTGGTCTACAAGAGCTAGTTCCGGGACGGGCACCAAAGCTACAGAGAAACCCTGTCTCGAAAAACCAAAAAAAAAAAAAAAAAAAAAAAAAAGAACAGTACGTGGACGACAGACATGTGGGTCTGTAATGGGCATGAGTGAGGAAGGAAAGACTCCCAGAGCCTCCAGAAAAATGAGCAGCGGGGTAGATACTGAAAGCCAGAAGCCCAAGGCAGAGATTGTGGAACAGCAAGAACACTGTTCCTGTAGGTGGTCTCCTGAGAGCAGCCTGTAGGGGCCAAGAGGCATGTCCGGTGGGCCTGGGTTACTGGGCTGTGCTGGGACCTTGGTAGGTAAATGTGAACCCTGCTACAGGACTTTTGGAAGGATGGCGTGTTGGGTGGAGCAATCCTCCCAGCTGTTCCTACTCTCCTGTTCTGCCAGGTGGGGAGGGAGTGCTGTTTCCCCTCCCAACCCAGCACACAGGGATTGCTTCAGAGAACTTCCCAGGGTGGCCCATAGGAGCCAAGCCATCCACTTTGGGTCCCCTAACCAGCCCAGCACGGACCTGGGGAAGGCTGGGCCAGGGTTGGCAGGAGAGGTGCCAGCCCGCCCTGCCGCCCCCAGGCACCACATCCACTACGTGATCCCGTACGACGGGGACCAGTCGGTGGTGGACGCATCTGAGAACTACTTTGTGACAGACAATGTGACCAAGCAGGAGATCGACCTTATGCTGGGGCTGCTTCTGGGCTTCTGCATCAGCTGGTTCCTGGTGTGGATGGATGGCGTCCTGCACTGTGCCGTGCGCGCCTGGAGGGCCGGTCGGCGCTATGGTGAGTGCCTCGCGCTGCTGCGGGCACCACTTCTGGCCCAGCCCGGCCACCTGACTGCCCTGTCCCCCTGCAGATGGCTCGTGGACCTGGCTGCCCAAGCTGTGCAGCCTGCGGGAGCTGGGCCGGCGGCCGCACAGGCCCTTCGAGGAGCCCACAGGGAACATGGTGCACGTGAAGCAGAAGGTCTACCACAACGGCCACCCCAGCCCACGGCACCTGTGAGTGCACGGGACTTGGGGCTACTGTGCACATGTAAAGGGACCTCGTGGACGCTCAGCTGGCGAGATGGGACTGCGGCCTCAGGCCCAGGGTATGCTGGGCTGTGGCCAGCTGGGCTGTGGCCCGCAGGCAAATCCAGTGGAAGGTGCTGTCTCTTCTTTTTATAAAGGGGGTCGGGTGGGGGCTGGGGTCGGGATGGCCACTGGGCTTCAGGGACAGCAACCTGGTTTCCACAGTGAGCAGGACACAAAAGCAGGCTTTTAGAGGTGCTGGGGCCGGGGTGGTGGGTTCACAATGGGGACAGGCATGGCCTGGGTCACGCTAGCCTAAGGCCACATCTCATTGAAAGCACCACTGTTTCCTGTGCACCTGTTGTCCATCCGTCCGTCTGGAGGGGAGGGGTGTTGTCAGGGGCCGGCGCCCATCTGCACACGGGAGCATGTGCATGGGGCGTGTGGGACTGGAGGACTGGAGGGTGGGACTGGAAAGGCGGGCCCCCAGCAGCAATAAAGACGCGGTGGCCCCAGGTGTCCCAGCCCTCACTGTGAAGCCCACCCTGCCTGGCCAGTAAATTCTCCAGAAAGCTCCAGCCTCTGCTTCTTCCATCACCCCTGACTCCAGGGGCTCCTGGGGGCTCCTTCATCTAGACCCCCCTATACACATACCTCAGCCAAGAGACAAAAACAGCAAATCAGTCACAGTTTTATTAGAGTCTGGATTTAAAAGGTCCAGTCTAGGGGAAGGTGGCAGCGCTGAATCCCAGATGCCACTGGCCAGGGCCAGTCTAGCACCAGATCCATTTTACCAAATGAGGACTGGGCCAGTTCCCGGCACAGATGTGTACAGGGCAGGAGCAATGTCCAGCAGGCAGAGGCCCTTCCTGCCGTCAGCCTGGTCCCTGCAGGTCCCCGTCCTGCTGGCACAGTCAGCCACTGGCCCGTGGTACAGCACTCGGCTTCCTCTCTTCTCTGACCTGGACTTGTAGATTCCTGGGTCTGCCTTCCTCTTCCAGCACTCACGCTGAAAGAAACAGACTAGGAGGTGTGGGAGGCAGAGAAGCTGACACCACCTGCATCCCACGGTTGGGCAAAGGCATCCGGGACAGTGCTGGCCTCTCTAAGAGGCCAAAGAGGACAGGAAAAGAGGGAGGAATAGTGTCCTCGGTCAGGTGCACAAGGCGTCCAGGTCCAGCTCAGCAGCTGAGGAGTCAGGGACATGGTGACTTGCTGGCCTCAGTGTTGGGTCTCTCTATTGTGAGCCACTGCATCTTCTGCTGGTGCTGCTGAACAGCATCCTGGACACGAGCATCCATCATGGCCTCTGTGAGGACCCCATCCTCAGAGGCATACGCCATGGCCTGGTAGGAAAGAGGGCACAGAAGAAGAGGCTGGCCCTGGGCCCTGGCACAATGGGCATTCCTGAGCTTATCAGTGGACTTATGTCCCCACTGCTGCTTCTGTTGACTTTGTCAATGACTTTCTAAAATGAAAGCCTGAACAGTTGTTGCTCCTCCACACACAGACAGGCAACTCCCTCTAAGCCGGACACAAATGCACCTCAGAAGCCCCCAGCAATTCTGGCTCCATTTTCCAGCTCGGGCAGAGACACCAGGTCACACAGCAACTACTCAGGCCAGGTTGTGCCGCTGTGTACCTTACAGGCCTCCTGTGGCTACCAAACCACGTCAGTGTGAGGTTTCTCTAATTAGAGCCAAGTGGTGCCCCCTGGCTAACTGCTCCTCTTGGTGTCTATTCACACCGCGTGAGCATGCCCCCTCCGAGGGCGGCACTCCAGGACTAGCCAATAGGAATCTGAACTCGTCAAGTAGTACCCTTTAGACACTATAAAGGACCAGGGCTCGCAGGTGGTTGAGACCACACTTCTGCTGGTTTTCTGCTTCAAGCAGAGCATGTTCCAAAAGGCATCAGGAAAAAAGGTATGGAGAATCCTGAAGACAAGGCCAAGGGATTCTCACAGACATTGCACAAGAAGTAGGGCCTGGGATGCCTGAATACAATGAAGAGAACACTGCAGGCAGAAAACGTTCCTCCTCGGGCACCAGGACAAACAAACCCTACAGAAACAGTGCTGCCAAGACTGTCACCTGTGAGGAGATGACAAGTGGGGCCGTCAGGAACAGATGACCTAAGGTCCACTGTCCTATTAGGATTCACTGGGGAGGAAGACTTGGCCCTAGAGCCAGACCACCAACTTTGCGAAGTAGTCGGAAGCCAGGGGTAATCTTTTCCAGCTCGACCTCACCGAAGGCCAAAAGTAAGGGTAGCTACACTGGAGCCCTGGTTGGACGGACAGGGCGGCAGCCCTCTAAGTGACTACACCTTGCCAAGGACCCAGCCGAGGAACGGTAGAGCTGCACAGGCTCATCCACCAGCCAGCCTAGGAACAGGTGAAGCACACTGAACAGACATCAGGGCTTGTGCTGTGGGTATCCTGGGCTTGACCCGGGGTTACAACCAAGCCAAGGTGGAGTAAACAATGCTATGAAACTGAGCCAACACTCACAGCCTGCTAGACAAGGGCATGGTGCCTCTGCTCTATCTTGCAACTTTTCTGTAAATTCAAAACTATTTTTAAGTTTAACTAGGGCAGCGGTGCACCTGTGGTCCCGGCTACTCATGAAGCTAAGGCAGGGTCGCTTGACTGTGAAGTTCAAAGCCAGGCTAAGCAACGTAGCAAGACCCCAGCTCAAAAAATGAGTAAATAGGGACTCAGCAGTTAAGAGCACTTACGGCTCTTACAGAAGACCTAGGTGCAAGTTCCCAGCACCAACACTGGATGGCACACAACCACCCGTAACTCCAGCTCTAGGGAAATCAATATACTCTTTTTTGTTTTGAGACAGGGTCTCTCTATAACTCTGGCTGGCTTGTGGCTGGCTTGTAACTCCCTATGTAGCTAGCTGCAGACCAGCTGCCTGCTTCTGCCTCTGCTGGGATTAAAGGTGTGCTGCCACTCCCAGCCTCATGTCCTCTTCTAAGCCTTGTAGGCACCAGGCATTCATGCAGCACATAGATACACGCAGACACTCCACGTATACACAAAAGGGCAAGGGCCACTCCCTAGCAGCTTCCACACTGACATCAAAGCTAGAGGCAGACGGCATAGGAACCTAAAGTCCACCAGGCCTGATGAGCAGGGCTGCCAAGTTCCAGAGCCTGAGACAGAAGTGCTGACAGCTGAGGCCAGCCCAGTCACAGAGCAAAACCTGTCTCAATTAACAGAACAAAAGCCTAAATTCAGTCTGGTAGCTCACACCCTAATCCCAATCTTCAGGAGACCGGGGAAGGAGAACTATAAGATCATTCAACGCCAGCCTGGGCTACAGAGTGAGACCACATCTCAACAAACAAGAGGACTCCTTCCGTTGCAGAACGACAAACCACGGCAGCCTTCTTACTCTTTATGACACTGGGGATTCAGCCCAGGGCTGAAGACTCGAGGCAGACACTACCACTGAGCTACATCCCAGCTTTCATTTCATTTTTAAATTGTAAGATGATCTTGCTGCATGTCCCAGGCTGATCTTGAATTTGCAATCCTCCTGGCTTAGCTTCCAAAGTACTGGGGTCACAGGGGTGTGCACCATATATTCTACTTGGCAATGGTTTCTTAAACATGACATTATAGACAACAAAATGAAAAAAGGGGATAATCAGACTCCACCAAAATTTAAAAGTTTTGTACACAAAGACAGAGGCAGATGCTTCTCTATGAATTTGCAGCCAATCTGGTCTACATAGCAAGTTCCAGGCCAACAACCAAAAAAGAATATTACCAACAATTAAAAACAACAACAACAAAAAAATTTAAAAAAAAAATACTCGGCTGGGTGGTGGTGGCGCACGCCTTTAATCCCAGCACTCAAGGCAGAGGCAGGCGGATCTCTGTGAGTTTGAGACCAACCTGGTCTACAAGAGCTAGTTCCAGGAGAGGCTCCAAAACCACAGAGAAACCCTGTCTCGAAAAAAACAAAAACAAAAAAACAAAACAGAAACAACAACAACAACAAAATACTCTACAGAAGAAAACATTTGTAAATCTCACATCCGGTAAGAGGTTAATATCAATATTCTGAAAGGAGTGGTGTTCCTCCAATTCAAGAAGAAAAACTCCATAACTTCAAGACTGAAGGAGAGGGCAGGGTTAAAAGCACTGGATGTTCTTCCAAAGGACCCAGGATCAAGTCTCAGTACCCATATGATAACCCAAAACCTCAAATGTAACTCCAATTCCAGGGGCTCTGACGTCCTTTCCTGACTTCTGCAGGCACTACACTCTCACATGGTATGCAGGTGTATAAGCAAGCAAAAATACACATAAAAAAAAAAAATAAAAGAAACCAGGCATGGTGCAAGGGCAGGACTTGTGTTATCCTGACATGCATGGAGGATAGCAGCTGCAGAACGAGAAAGTGTATTTGTAATGTGAAAGCAACAACAGCACACAGGTCTGCGTGCTGTTCTACCTAGGCAGCACCAGCAGTATCTTCCTCCTGGACCTCCCATTCCCGAGAATAACCTGAAGGACCTGCCTTATCCACTCTGACCAACCACCCAGACAGGACCCGCAGGGAGCATCCCCAACTTTCCCCTCTAAGGCAGCACCAGCAGTATCTTCCTCCTGGACCTCCCATTCCCGAGAATAGCCTGAAGGACCTGCCTTATCCACTCTGACCAACCACCCAGACAGGACCCGCAGGGAGTATCCCCAACTCTCCCCTCTAAGGCAGCACCAGCAGTATCTTCCTCCTGGACCCCCCATTCCCGAGAATAGCCTGAAGGACCTGCCTTATCCACTCTGACCAACCACCCAGACAGGACCCGCAGGGAGCATCCCCAACTCTCCCCTCTAAGGTCTTTATTTGTGAGCCAGGTAGCCTGCTGGATGAGCTCAGTCTATCACCCCATATTTCACATGCCGAAAGTCTGACATCCTCCTAGGAGATGTATGAGAGATCATCCTTCAGAGGAAGGCATTTCACTGACATGAGGGCACAGAAAGGGTCCCTGGTTCCTTGGAATTCATGTGTGAAACACAAAAAGCTTACTCGTGCTGTCTGCTACATGAAGACCCAGCAAGACCTTAACCTCTATTAACCAGAAAAGACCCCTCTTCAAGATCAGACTGTGCTGACGCTGACCCTTGTACTTTGGCCCCCAGAGCTGTGGGGAGACAGTTTCTTGGTTACCACACTGCACTAAGCTCCCTGTTCTCCACCCGGGTCACAGAAGGGTGCAGTCTTCGATGGGAGATATTCATTGTAGCAGCTACGCTAGCCTGTTTACACTAATACCATCTCTGCTGCAGTTAGGCCACGAAGTCCAAACCTAAGTAGAACTGTCCCATGCACGCCCCCACCCCAAAAGACACTGCTAAGCTTTAGTGGCCAGGCTGTCACTGGTTACAGACGGTTGGCTCAAGGACATGGTGAAGTTGGCATAAAGGTTGAAGTGTCCATAGCACCCCCATTCCACCAATCCATCAACATGGCTTTTCTTGACAGCACCAGGGGCTGAAATTCCTAAACTGCCCTGGCCCTGCTGTGGGCGTTCCCTGCTGCAGGACCACAGGTTCAAGGGAAAAAACAAGGTTTGAGGCCGGGCGGTGGTGGCGCACGCCTTTAATCCCAGCACTTGGGAGGCAGAGGCAGGCGGATCTCTGTGAGTTTGAGACCAGCCTGGTCTACAAGAGCTAGCTCCAGGACCGGCTCCAAAAACACAGAGAAACCCTGCCTCGAAAAACCAAAAAAAAAAACAAACAAACAAAAAAAAAAACCAAAACAAGGTTTGAGGGAATGACAACAGGCTACTGTGGACTTGTCTAGTCTAGGAAGGAACGTTCCTGCCCCCTCACTTGTCCTAAAAAGCTCATATCCTTGCCAGGCAGTGGTGACACATGCCTTTAATTCCAGTACTCGGGAGGCAGAGGCAGGCGAATGGATCTCTAGTTCAAAAGCAAGTTCTGGACTGCCGTGGAAGTTCCAGGACAGCAAGACCCACGTAGAGAGACTGTTCTCAGAAATAAAAGCAAAACAAAACAAAAAAAGGCAGAATCTATACATCTGGAGTGAGAACTCAGGACTTGTCTGCAACTGTCTTAATGGCCAACCCAAACAAGCAGTCAGTCCTAGAGACCCTGCACATCTACTCCAGACCCTGACACTCCCTAAGACTGTGAGAGCTCCAGATCTGGGCCAGCACATGCTCAGCCAGTGAGAGTACAGCCCCATCCTCCCTGAGTCTCATCAGCCCTTGAGGTGGTCTTAGTAGCACCAAGGGCCACATGGTTATCCATGCTGGGAACATCCTTCAAAATAAAACTCCCTGTGAGGAGATCAGAGTGGGTTTAGTCCCAGGACCCTAACTCACCTGCCAAGCCACAGCAAGCTGAGCGATCTCCCGGCCTGACATCCCCTCTGTCAGCTGGGCGACCTCGGAGCACTTCTTTCCATAGTCAAACTGGGCCACCTTCAAGCGTCTGGAGAAAAAGTCCCCAAGTGGGCCTGTGCTGCCACAGCTTCTTCACAAAGGGGGCTGGGGAGGTGGGAGCAAGGCGGTCCAACACCACCCAATCAGGGTGACATTGCGGGCGTTTTCTGCACAGCCTCGTTGGATGAGGTGAACTCAGCCTTCCCTCCTGACCTAGAGGAGAGGCTCAGGTTGGAGCCAGGCAGGTTGGCCAATGGGGCTACACTCTCCTAATCTGCCTTCACGTCTACTCACGAGACCCAAACATACACAGTCGGCACCCACACAGCAGGCGTAGTCAAATCTCAGTCAATGATGAAATGCTAACAGAGCAGGCAGATCGCCAGGTGAGAACAGTTAAGAGCCCTGTCTGTAATCTGAGTTTCCAGCAACAACATCTGACCAAAAGCTACAGAAATACACATTAAACTTGCATGCCTGAGCTGAGGCTGGGATTATTATTATTTTTTTTTTTTTTTGGTTTTTTTCGAGACAGGGTTTCTCTGTGGTTTTGGAGCCTGTCCTGGAACTAGCTCTGTAGACCAGGCTGGTCTCGAACTCACAGAGATCCGCCTGCCTCTGCCTCCCAAGTGCTGGGATTAAAGGTGTATGCCACCACCGCCCGGCTTGAGGCTGGGATTATGAGGCCAGTAGTAGGCAGAGGACCTGGCCAGTATGGAAGGGGATGGGCTCGAGGAAGCAGCACTGCTAAGCCGTGTTTTCAGGCAGCAGCAGGGATTCAGGTCAGGACGTGAAGCCCGAATGCCACAGAGTCCGGGACCCAGGAGACAGCTGAAAGCGGAGCGGTCTCTGCTGACAGGAGGTGTGGGAAGTGTGCTAGACACAGCAGCGAGGGGCTTCTCCCCATCCCTGCCCCCAACATGGCTGCAGAGCAGCTTCCAGGAGTGGCAGGGCAGCTTTGCAGCTACACAGAAGAAAGCCAGGTCACCCAGTCAACAGCTGAGGATGCTAATTGCCTACCTCAGACCCGGTAAAGAGACTCAGCAAACTTGATACCCAGGGGTCAGTGACCCACGCACTTCAAATTAGCTCACGAGAGTGGGCTCCTTACAGACTTGCAGCTGTCTCCAGGTAAAGAGCAATGGGAAGAAGGGTTGAGGGTCCCCATGACAGAACCACCTTTGACAGGACCCACGTACAGAATGACCTCCCACAGATAGCCTAAACCCCAGGAAAATGAAGTGCCCAGATAGGTTCCAGGTCAATAGGGGACCCCACGGGCTGGACACTTACTGCTTTCCTTCTGTGGCCGGCTTAAGGACAAACTTGTCAAAATACATTCTCACCAGGCGCTCCCGCTCCTCCCGCTGTGGCAGGGCAAAGCAGACCATCTCGTCGATGCGGTCATTGATGGCCCAGTCAAACTGCTCAGGCTGGTTACTGGCCAGGACCAGCATGAACCTGCGGCCACAAAGTGCATGCTGAGGTCCAATCACAGGTCACCCAGGGGCCTCCACAGGTAAACTTTATAGATGAATGCAACTTGGCAGCTCTTCCTTCTCTCCTGCTCTTATAGGTCTTGCCTTTCCTTTCTTTTTTTTTTTTTTTTGGACTTTTCGAGACAGGGTTTCTCCGTAGCTTTTGGTTCCTGTCCTGGAACTAGCTCTTGTAGACCAGGCTGGCCTCGGAATTCGGAGATCTGCCTGCCTCTGCCTCCCGAGTGCTGGGATTAAAGGCATGCGCCACCACCACCCGGCCCTTTCTTTTCTTTTCTTTTTTGGTTTTTTTCGAGACAGGGTTTCTCTGTAGCTTTGGAGCCTGTCCTGGAACTCCCTTTGTAGACCAGGCTGGTCTCGAACTCACAGAGATCCGCCTGCCTCTGCCTCCCGAGTGCTGGGATTAAAGGCGTGCGCCACCACCGCCCGGCAATCCCCTTTCTTTTCTTTTTAAGATGGGATTTGAATCCAGAGATTCCAGAATGCTAGACGAGTGTTCAATCACTGATCTACCTCTAGACCGTGGCAGCTTTTTAACTTAGGAAAGCCTAGGAAGACCTGCGATCAATGTTGCCTAGTATCTCAAGGTTCTGTTGTTGTCCTCAAATCACTACAGCTACAGGAAGTGAGGGGATGTTTACGACCGGTAAGATGGGCATATACTTATCAGAAGGCTGGGCCCTGTCCTGGTGATGAGCTAGCTAAGGACAGGATTAAGGGATTTGGAAGTAAGGAGCCTGTCTGACCATAGGCATCCACCCTGCCACTGGCTTCTGGGAAACAGTTCAAATCGGGGTCCCTTTCAAGGCCAAGATGCTACCCTAGCCCCAGTAGCCCAGGTAAGGACCAAGACTCCATCCTTCTACACATGATACCTGGGATCTGCCCCCAGGAAGAGCAAACACACTCTAGCTTCATGCCCTGAAAGCAGGCTTCGGGCATGTTCAGTTAGCAGGAAAGTCTCAGCCCAGGTGCACGTGGACAGCTGATGTCAAGAGGCGTGAGACGACGCTCAAACTGGGGTGGCCTTGTGGACTAACCCAGCAGACGTGATGTTTCATACCCTCCAGGGCCCGTCCCGGTAGGAACATGAAGACACCCCAGACAGTTGCCCACATACTATGTCCTGGGTCCCTGTGAGGACGGAGGCTAACAATGCCCAGAAGTTTCTGCACTTACTTACTACTGTGCTGTCCTGTCCTGTGTAGGAATGCGTTCAGAGTAGCCCTAAGGTCTTCACTTATCTTTTCCTACAGGAAGAAAGTTTCGCATTAGTCCCCAGCCTAAGGAGCAGTTTTGTACATGGCCAAGGAAAACTGTCCGTAGGGCAAGGGTTAGACATACAGGCCTAATTTGACAGCCAGAATTTGGATTCCTGTTGTTTAGCATCTCCAAGACCATGGTTCAATGACAAACTCCTCAAATTTAGGAGGAAAAGCAACAAAGTAGGTATCTCAGCTAGCACAGCATGAGGACTTAAGACAGTCTGTGCTCTAGACCACAGCAACCTCTAGGCTGGTCCCCTGCCCGACTGGCTTAGTGCACCCAGCTCTGAACAATTCCCACTGATAGACAGGGTTCCAGGTACTCACAGTTGCTCGCTTCCTGAGGAAGGCGTCTGCTTCATCCACAAAGAGCAGGAGGCTGTGAACCAGAGGGTGGTCAGGCAAGGGGATGCTGGGATCCTACAAGCCAACACCTGGAAGCTCCCAGAAGCAATAGGAAGTATAGTGCATTCCCCTGGGAGAAGATGCCCCACAGAAGACAAGCCTCACCCTGTCAGGGGCTCTTAACATCCTGACCCAAGGGAAACAGAGCTCACAGTTTCAAGAACCCTAATACTGAGAACCCAGCTGCAGCTCTGATGGGATACGCTCCTCCTACCCATAGATCTCATAGGCCTCATGTCCAGGTCAGAATAAGGTAGTTATTCAAGGTAAAATGGCAAAGACCAAAGGCAAGGACACATCAAGGTACGGTGGCGATGCCAGGGGCAGTTATAACCAGCTGTGCCATGCTGCATGAGCTGATGTGATGTCCTCAGCCAACAGTCAGAGAGGCCTACACCCCCTCCTCTCCCCATCTGAGCTAACCATTCCCTCCTGGCAGCAATCATATCTGCCAGCATTCTTATACGGGAAGCACTGGGACCAGATTGACATTTTCTTTCTAATGGAGCCTTCAGAATAAGCATCCACCCCTCCATGTCTTCAGAATCTAGAGGTTACCCATGGCCTCCCACACAGTATCAAGGACAAGACAGTGGGGAGACAGCAGGGTACTTGTTAGATACCTGGTGGGCCCCTAGTGGGAACCTGTGTATGTGGGGGTTGTATGCTCACCCTCGTCGGCTAGTGCTTGCCCAGTCGAAGACCTTGTGCATGGCAGTCACACCCTCCCGCCCCATGGGGGCCACGTCCCCGCCTGTCATGATGGCGTAGTCCATGCCTGAATGCAGTGCGAGTTTCTGGGCAAGGAGGGTGGGGAAACAGAGCAGATGTTCCCTCCCAGACTCCCAGGCCCACAGCTCCACCAGCCAATCCTGCCCAGCACGGATAGTCCCCCACCACCTGAGCTGAGATGCCCAGCAGCACCCAGTCCCACCACAGTCCCAGCCAGATATTTTTACCTTGGCAAACAGGGTTTTGCCAGTCCCTGGTGGTCCATACATCAGAACGTTCCTATACAGGCTTTTGTTCTTCTTGGTATTTCTTGTTGCGATGGCAATATCTCGTACCCGTGCCTCCAGGCTAGGCTGCCAGAGAAAGATGAGGTTTGGGGACCTGGTCTCCCAGCCTACGGACAGCCTTAGGAAGTGGAAGGACCACAGGTATTCTAGTGCAGCTTAGTCACTGTGGACACTGGACTGGCCTATGAAATATCTGAATACAGTACAGTAACTCATATTTCAGGACCCCAAAGCCACAAGCATAAGGATCACAAACACACTGGTCAAGCTTTGCCATCCCTTCCCTGGGCCCACAAGGCTTTCCAAACCACAGTCGCCACAGTGACTTACACTGAGGATGACGCCCTCCAGTGCATCCTGGGGTCTGCTGAACAGTCGCCTGCTCACCTGTAGGGGAAACCGTCACAGCTGGCAGGACAGCCACCATGAAGACTGCACCCAAGAGCTCAAGATTAGCTACTCAGTGTCAAAGCTGGAGCAACAGTATCTACTGTGGGGCCCGGTGATTTTCCACTCTTTACTGTAGGTTTTTATCTTCCCAACTACTTGTACTGAGCATCTGAAGAGACGTCAGAGAGGGCAGAGAGCACTTCCGCCTAAGGGAGGGAGCTATACACTAGGCTACTCTCCCACCTCGGTGCCAGGACAGACCCTGACCTTAGGACGTGAACAGCTAAAGCAGACCAGGAGCGGTCATATGTAATCAGGTAACACTGATTCAACAGGCCCCATAGGTACAGCACAGTCATGAGAAAACACCCATGCCAGCAGGAAAGAGAAAGCAGAAACGTCCGGGTAAAAGGGGAGGACAGAGAAATGTGCACACTTGTTTGTGACACGGGAAGAAACCTGGCAAGGATGTGGAACCTTATTGTGGCCATACCTGAATGGGATGCCTCAGTGCCTCCAGCACTGAGATGCGGGAGGTCTCCCTCACCAGGGATGGCTTTCCCAAGCGGGCCTCAATGTACCGACCAGCAACAGCAGTAGCATTCTTGGCAGAATAGACTCCAACAGCCAGTAGTGTCAATCCAGCCACCTGGAACGGAAAAGCCGCACCTCTGCCCCACAGTTCATCCTGTGCCCAAGAGCAGCTAAGATCTTACCATAGCCTATGATGGACCCTGGTTGGACCCCAACCCTACACTATAGTTAGTCAATGCTCACTTGCATACCTCAGGGGACAGCAAAAGTATGTCACTGGGACTGTCCACCAGAGCAAGGTTGTAAGAACGTGGGACGTGGTGGGGTGTGGCGGGATGTGGCTGGATACTCCCTAACAGTCTTTCTTGCCTTCCACGATTCTTACCATTGAAAAAGTTAAACTTCATTCTTAGAAAACTAGGCTAACCACAAACCATGAGTTCCTTTTAAGTGGTAATAATATACCGGCAGACTGAGCAGCTCCACAAAGAGGGGGCATCTCCCAGACTGGCCTGTGGTTTACTGGTGACTTCCTGTCTAGCATTCCTAAGACCTTAGGTTCTACCCCCCAGCATCCCGAATAATAAAATAATGTACTTTCAACATTCCCCTTAGCGGATCATCACCTGCACCTAGCATGAAGTCATCCGTGACCCTGAAGATGTCTCAGGCCACCTCCTACCTTATAGACAACTTCCTGCCTCATAGAATTGGCTGGGAACACACTACCAAAAATGGCATGGTGACAACACCTTTAATCCCAGCATTCAGGAGGGAGAGGCAGGTGGATCTGTGAGTTTGAGGACTGCCTGGTCTACATAGCAAGTTTCAGGACAGCCAATCCTACAAAAATCAGAGCTATGTAATAGAGAGATCCTGTCCAAAAAAAAAAAAAGATTTAAAAAAAACTTACCAGCACCTTCTCCCAAGGACACTGGGAAGTGGAAGTGAGTTCTGGCCCTTTCCTACATCTATTCCTGGATTAGAAGTCTGAAGCCTTGGGGCTAGAGAGATGGCTCAGCGGTTAAGAGCATTTGCTGCTCTTCCAGAGGACCAGGGTTCAATTCCCAGCACCCACATGGAAGCCCACAACTGTCTGCAGTTCCAGTTCCAGGGGATCGGATAACCTCACAGCAGTGCACATAAAACAAACAAACAAACAAGGTAGGCTGCCACTGCCAGGACAGGAGGGTTTGTCCCTCCAAGAATTATGTGTTAGGTGCTTAGTCTCAAGCAATGCTGCAGAGTTTGCGAAACCTTCAACAGTAGGGCCTGGTAGAAGCCATTAGGTGGCCCTATTCAGACTTTCCAACACCAGATGAACCTTCTTGTTTGTAAGTTAGTCAACCATGGCTACTGTGGAGGCCCAAAGAGGCCAAAGGTCAGCGAGTTTTGGGACTTCTTTTTAGTTCGAGATTATTGTGCTTCTAATTCAAACAAAGGTCCCACCAAGTTGTAAATCAAAGTTCTGCTCTCTCAAGGGTATTATCAACAGGTGTGGCTAGTTGCCAGACCCCCCCCCCCCCCCCCCCCCCCCCCCCGTGCTCCTGAAATAAGGAAGTAGTTGGTTCCTACCTAAAACAAAAGTCTAAGGATCCAACTAAGTTCTTGTTCCCTTTATGGAAATAACTGGGATTTCACCCAGGAGTGGTTTGCCTACAGAATATTTGGTCTAGGGCCTGAGTCAAGGGCGTGAGTGAGGAATGGACCCCATGACTTTCAATTTGTGTGTTAATGCAGCCCTTTTGTTCTACTCCTGCCTTTTAAATCAGGGGTACGGTAAGCTGTTGGAAATTAAACGCGGACGAATTTTAAGTACTCACTGAAATTCCCTCCAGATACTATCCTATGTGTTTCTGTGTTTTATTATTTTTGTTCGCGATTTCGTATTCCTTACTGTATGTCTAGATTCCCATGCCTCCACTCTGGAACAAAGGTAATCTAGTTGAGGCTGGCCCCTGACAGGGTACCTTGCGAGAGCAACATAAAATGGATTAAGACAAGACTGAATTGTCTAAAATGCCTTAAGTCCAAATACTCTGTCATGTCTCACTATAGTTCTCAAAGACAGCTGTAGCTCATGTGCCTGATCTGTGCTGAGTACATCTCCAAATACTAGATGTCTTCATAGCCAGCAGGAAACAGGGCTGAACTTTACAGGGAAGCCCCCAGAGACTGCGCCGCAGAACTGCCCACTAGGCTCTATGTAGGCAGTACATACCGTGGCTGTCACTTTGTCCCAGTCTGTCACAAAGGCACGGAATCCTTCACCAAACAAGGTGCCGGCTGTCCTGCATGAGGGGGAAAAGTCACATGACTTTCACCAGTAAGTTCCTGGGACAGCAGGTCCTGGGCCCTGGCCGCATCCTTACCTGATGGACTCCAAGATGGTCTGGCGGTGTTCAGCAGCCTTCAGGCGAATCTGTTCCCGGATGATGTCTGCATTCTCTCGATCAGCCTTGGCCCGTGCTCGGGCCTCAGCTTCTACCCGCAGCATCTCATTCTTATGTCGCAACTCCATCTCTCGCTCCACAGTGGCTGCCCCAGGGAAAGGCAAAGACAGTGGCAGTGGTCTTCAGCTCATACTGTGCCTGCCTCTGCCCACATTACTGACATGCACACACAGGCCTAGATATTGCATGGACCAGAAGCAGCAGTATCACCGTGAACAACCCACACTGCAGAGCAAGGATCCCCGAAATAGCCTGGACCACCCTTAGGATAACATACTTTAATAACAAACAAAAATATGGATAATCACAAGAAAAACCAACTTATACTGACATTCAACCAAAATACCAGAAAAGGCACGAGATGCAACAATGTGTGCCGTTTCTGTCAGCAATAAGAACCAAACACCAAACACTAAGACACTATCACAATGACACCAACAAATTGCCTCAAACCCTTCCTGACAGACTCCTGGAGACAGGAAATATTCCTGCAGGTTGTCCTAATGAATGAAGCTCTGACACAGGAGCTAAGGCCAGGTAATATTCCTATCCAAATTAACTCGTCCTAGAACTTTCTGCTCAGGGGCGAGGCTACAGATGAAGCTTCTGCTGAGAGTTAGCTCTACGTAACCACAGCACCCAGCGCTGTCTGGTGTCAAAGCACAGGCTGTAAAGACAGCCCTTAGCTGAGGTCGCAGTGAGCCTCTGTGCAGGCGTTTCCTAAGGACTAAGATGCCCAACAAAGCCACCCATCTTTGGTAACCACCAACCTCGACGCATGGCCTCCTGCTTCTGCACAGACTCCTCCTGTTTCCTTAAATTCTCTTCATTCAGAAGTTGCTGAGAGAGAAGGCACAGAACAGGTAAAAGCTCTTGAAAATCAGAAAAACAAACCAAAACCAAGCCTACAGACTGAAGCTGCTCTGAGTCAGGAATGCGTCTGCCCACGGGAGGAGACCGAACTGTCTTGGGGCTCCAGCTGGTACACTCCAGTGCAGGCACATCTGCTGTTGGCCCAGGGTATGCACATATTAAGGGACTGGCTTCAGAGCTGCCCCACCTGCTGGGGCAGAAGCAGACTTCATAGCAGCTTCAGTAATGTGGTTCCAAGACCCCCAGGGCCTGCATCTCTGCTCTATAGAATTCTGATCTGTGCCTACTGAGAGTAACAGCTATAATGCCCCAGCAAACAAACATGAACACAAGCCCAAGGCTGATGAGCTCCCTATGATAGGGAGCCAGCACGGAGCAAAGGAGGCCTATCCAGGTTTTGAATTACCCAGGGACCTTGTCCTCCACCATTCACTGACCTTGCTAGCTAGACAGGTATCCATCTAGCAAGAACCCTCAAGAGTAACTGAAAAACCCACCTCTGTTGTGGAAGCATAAGAAATTCTGTGCATGGGCTTGTGTGTGTGCTTGAACATGCCTGTACACATGGCAACATGTAGAGTATGTCTGCATTCAGGTGTGTCTGGGCGTGTTCATTGTGCACACAGGCCCGTAAGTATACACATGCCAGGGCCTACCAATGTCAGAAAATTCACCCAGGACCAGCAACACTTGCATTCTTGCCCATGAGCTCGGCTGCATCGTCCCCTAGTTACTGCAAGGGCAGCACAGTTCTCAGGTGTGCCCCGCTTACCTGCTGTTTCAGCTGGTCGTCATAGCGCTGTCGAGCCAGCTTATCCTGGTACTGGGCCCTCTAGGGAAGAAGACAGAAGTAAAGACACACTGTGGCTGGAGAAGCTTCTAGAAGGATCAGAGATGACCTGGACCCACCCTGGAGTGGCTGCTGAGTAAGCCACAGGTGAGCTGCCACCTTCTGCAAACATGCAGGTGCAGGATGGCTCTGTACCAAGGAGTCTATGTTTAGGGGTTGTTTTTGTTTGTTTTTACAATTGTGGTCCAGGCCCTAGTACAACTGCCACCCCCAGCTGGTCAGAGTGGCATCCAATGTCCCATCCCCACTCCTGTACCCCTGGCATAATGGCTGCCTGTGCACTTACAGCCTGGTGCTGCCGGGTCTCTTCACTCAGAGTTTTCCTTCTTTCCTCGGCTTGCACGCGGATCTGTTCACTCTTCAGTTGCTCTACAGCGGCTTCATATTCCTGCAGAATACAGGCGTACACTGTAAGGCTCACACTGCCCACAGCCTGCAGAACACATGCGTACCCTGTAAAGCTCACACCGTCCACAGCCTGCAGATCACAGGCGTACCCTGTAAGGCTCACACTACCCACAGCCTACAGATCACAGGCGTACCCTGTAAGGCTCACACTGCCCACAGCCTGCAGAGAGGCGTACCCTGTAAGGCTCACACTGCCCACAGCCTGCAGATCACAGGCGTACCCTGTAAGGCTCACACTGCCCACAGCCTGCAGAGCACAGGCGTACCCTGTAAGGCTCACACTGCCCACAGCCTGCAGAACACAGGCGTACCCTGTAAGGCTCACACTGTCCACAGCCTGCAGAACACAGGCGTACCCTGTAAGGCTCACACTGTCCACAGCCCACTCCATGGTGCTACAGACTACAAGATGGCAGCATCAAAGGCCATGCCATCTGGTCCATGCAACAGGCTGAGATAAGGCAGAAGACAACTTTAAATCATAGTCTGGACAGATACTTATCCCCTCAGTGGGCTCACAGCTCTCCGCACACGGACGAGACCAGGCAGGCAGAGATCAGGATGCTACTCCTCTGCCCTGAGCTCATGTCACAAGTGCACTGTATTAGCAGACAAGGACTAAGGATGGAGCCCGTTCCATGCTCACCGAAAACTCTGACGGGGTTCTTCTTTTAGGTTTTGTTGTTTTTCAAGTCAGGGTTTCTGTGTATCCCAGATTGTACTGGAACTCAGCTACTCACCTGCCTTTGCCACCCAAGTGCTGGGATTAAAGGGTGTACCACATTCAATTTGCCGCCTAAGTAAGTGCTAAGGGTGTGCACATCCAGCTTCTAGAGGTTCTTCCAAGTGCAGAGTAATGAAGTGAAAATTAGGTGTGGTGGACATACCTGAAATCTTAGCACTTAAGAGGTAGTAACGCTTGCCTTTAATCCCAGTACTCAGGAGGCAGACAGGAGGATCTCTTGAGTTCAAGGCCAGCCTGGTCTAGAAGATTGAGACCCAGAGCAGCCAGAGCTACACATAGAAACCCTATCTTTAGCTCTCCTCTCCCTCTCTCCTCTCCCTCTCCCTCTCTCCTCTCCTCTCCCCCTTTCTCCCCTTTAATAAATGCTTTTATGGCTAAAAAAAAAAAAAAAAAAAAAAAAAGAAACCCTATCTTTAAAAACAAAAATAAAACAAACACAAAAAACCTGTCTCAAAACAAACGACAAAAACATAAAACAAAAGAATTTCAAGAACGATCCCCTGCCTTCAAGAAGTCAAGACACCCTCACCTACACCTTCCCTTGCAAGCACCTCTACTACGGAGTCACATATACTCAGCACCCTGCTCTTACGTCCCCCAGTTCCCTCAAATGGAGGGTACATCCATAGGTCTGTCATCTGTGAACTGGTTCTCACACCCTCATGGCACCAGCCCACAGCTCACCTTCAGTTTAGATTGTTGTTCCAGCTGCAGTGTCTGCTCCTGCATCTGCGCAAGACTCAGTGCCTCCTTGGCATGACCTGTAGGAGCATAGGAGAGAGGGTGTTAGTCTGCTAACAGTAGGCACATCCGTGTGGCCCACAACAGACCTCTCTCATGCCAAGGGGCTTTCCGAGAAACAGCACTGAATCCTGAATCATTTCCAGGCTCCTACAATGATCTCTCCTTCCAAAGCTGCTGCCCCAATCTCCAACAGACCCTGGTGAGTTTGGGTATGCAGCTCAGTTGTTAAGAGTTCACCCAGGCTACACAAAGCCCCAGGTTGGACCCCTACACCACACAAAATTGGGTGTAATATGCATGCCTGTCATCCTAATATTCTGAGGGTGGAAGCCAGAGGATCAGGAGTCCAAAGTCACCCCCAGCTGTGTTGTGAGTTTGAGTTAGCCTGGATTCCATGAAACTTTGTAGAAGTGATGGAGATGAGACAGTAAGAGCTTGGTGAGAGCTCAGGCCCCATCCCCAGGGGATCCTCACACTGCCGAGAACAGCATCAGAAAGATTACCTCACAATCATCCACGATGGGGTTGTGGAGCAATAACAAGCCAGGCATTTTCCAATCAGGGAAGCAGAGCTCTGGCTCGTGTCCATATCTGTATCCATTAATGATATTAAAGAAATATGCAGCCGGGCGGTGGTGGCGCACGCCTTTAATCCCAGCACTCGGGAGGCAGAGGCAGGTGGATCTCTGTAAGTTCGAGGCCAGCCTGGTCTACAAAGGGAGTTCCAGGAAAGGCTCCAAAGCTACAGAGAAACCCTGTCTCGAAAAACCAAAAAAAAAAAAAAAAAAGAAAGAAAGAAATATGCATGCAGAAAAGGATGAGTAAGGATCAGATACCAGACAGCGCACCTAGGTTATAATATCTTCTGTGTTCTGTGTGTCAGATGGCACTGATGTCTGTCAATACTTAGATACAGTAGGAAAAACTTTACTTCTAGTACACTCTAAAGAGGCTTAAGCATCAGGTCTCCAAACCTTCTGTGATAGTTTTCTCTTACCATTACCTTATTGTGAAAATTTTCCAACACAGAAACCATGGAAGTGATGATCACTCAAACTCAGAAAGATCCGCCTGCCTCTGCCTCCCAAGTGCTGGGATTAAAGGCGTGCGCTACCACTGCCTGGCTGTTTATATTTCTGAAGTCTTCAAAGGCAGCTGCAACCTCTGCACGTTACTTTTGAGTAACTTCTGAGAAACAAGCATGCCATTAACCAGAGCTTAACATGGGTATCTGGAGGGAACACGGCCTAGACGGGTACCACAGTAAAAACATTTCACAGGTTTAGACGGCCATGGCAAATGTCTTTGTATCTCTGATCAATTCACAGAGCACAGTTTGGCATCAACTCCACCCCAGTGGATAGCAGTGTCAAGGCTTCCAAGGACCTTCCAAGACCACCTCCTCCTAGACTCTCTGTCTTCAGTGACCAGGATGGAAGACAAAAGAATTCACACCTGAAGAGAGACAGCAACAAGGCACAGTCTACCCTACTTCAAGTTGTAAGCTTTGAAGCCAAGACTTGAGTAGACCATGGGAACCCCTGAGACTCTGACAGGAAAGGGCTGGGGAGAGCGATATTCCTTGGGGCCTCATCTCGGCAAAGTAGACAGGTATGGGAATGTCACAGTCCAACAAACCTGGGACCAAATTTTAGCTCTTGTTTATTCTTCATGTGACTTTGGCAAGCTCAGCTAACGTCTCTATTTTCATGTGAAATGAGACAGAGCAGGTAAGTTCTCAGCACAAGTTTAGGGCCCACCCGAGACTACCCTACAAGAAAAGGACTCTGATGGGACATGTAGAACCCACAGGAGGTGCTGCTGGCCCAGAAAAGAGAGCTCTGTTAAGGCAGAGTAGAGGCCGAGGCACTGGACCCAGGGGAGAATGTCCTGGGCCAGAGCTTCAGGACTGCAGTGTGGGCACCTAGATAGCAACAGATATGCAAGAGTAGCCGGGATGCAGGGAAGGACGGTAACTCAATAACAGACTGTAGGAATGGGACTGATAGCCGAGATTCAAGTCTGAAATTCTAGGTGTGCCTAAAGAGTGACACTCCCCCAATCCAGGAGTCACCAAGAAAAGTGTCCCCTACATAACCCTGTAACAGGACATTGGGTCATCTGTCAGGTCTGTTAACACTGGAAAACCATCCACCTTTCCTCATTTCAACCCAATCACTGAGATTACCTAGTAAACGTAACAGATTATTACCTCTGCTAGGTCAAAAGAGACAGATGATCCTGGCCCCAAATCTGAAGGCTTTGAATGTCTCTATGGGGATTTGAGTCAGCAGGGCTCCGAGACCACTGCCCAAGACTTGACAGGATCTCACTGCATACCCTGGTTGACCTGGAACTCACTATGTAGACCAACCCAGCCTCAAACTCAGAGTTCTGTCTGCTTCTGCCTCTCAAATGTTGGTGTAGCCCCACAAGAACAGAGAATTGACTCACCAAGTGCCAGACCCTCTCTGAGAGGCTCTGCATATTGTACCTATTTAAATTAGGCTTTCCCGAATCTTTAAAAAACAAAACCCATGCATAAACACAAAACTGAGACCGACAGCATCATTCCTTCAATCAGTATTTATTCAACACCTCCTACACTTCAGGCTTTGCTTTGTTTTTAATTTTATGTGTTTGAGTGCTTGCTTGAATGTATGTATGTGCACCAGGATCATGCCTGGTACCCTCAGGAGCCGGAAGAGGTCCTTGGGTCCCCCGAAACTGGGTTAAAGAAGACTGTGAGCTACCGTATGCATGCCCAGAACTGAACACAGGTCCACTGCAAGAGCAACAGGTGCTCTTAGTCATTAAACTGTCTCTCTAGCCCCCATTTCCGGCTCTTAAAAAGATTTCAAATAGCCGGGTGCTGGTGGCACAAACTCAGGAGGCAAAGAGGCAGGCGGATCTCTGAGTTCCAGGCCAGTCTGGTAGAGAGAGAGAGCTCCAGGTCAGAGCTGTTACACAGAGAAACCTGTCTCAGAAAAAAAAAATAATAATCAACTAGCTGGACAGTGGCGGCACACGCTTTTGATACCAGCATTTGGGATGCAGAGGCAGGCGGACCTCTGAGTTCCAGGCAAGCCTGGTCTATAGAACAGCCGGGGGCTACACAGCGCTCAGGAGGCAGCGGCAGGTGGATCTACCAGCCTGATCTACGTGAGTTCCAGCCAGGGACAACAGTCTTTTAAAAACAAACAAACAAACAAACAAACAAAAACCCTTATATTACATTTTGGCACGAACTGTCAACATCAAAGCAGACTGGATATTTGCGGAGAAAGACTGGCTCCGAGAGGATCAAGTTTTACACGTACCCTCCCGCCACGTTCCACTGTGGAGTGCTATTATCCAACAATCAATGCGGACTCTACTGTCTTTTGGCTAAAACCAAATGCCTTTCAAAAATGCTCCCTTTATTAAGTGGGTGATTACAACCAATTACAGCACGGATCACCTGACCTGGTCATGCCTTTTTGGCCTGCACCCACGTGGAGGCAGCAAGAGAGCCCAGTAGTAACCAAGGCCAGCACTGGCACACGCAACTCGAGCCTCTCTAAAACGGCCTCTTCTGCCGCGTTGACAGCTACCAAGTGCAAGAGAGTGACAGGACCTGGGTCTCCCGAAATGCAGGATAGCCACGGCCATGTGACTACCAGGCCGTTCGGGTCACCTGCAAAGCAGAGCTGCAGACAGAACACTTCGCTGCTGACACACCAAGAGGACCAAACTCGCAGAAACCACTGGCGCCTCTGAGACGAACCTCCCAAGCCCAGCCCGCGCACTCACGCGAGTGCTCCAACTCGCGCGCCGCTTTGGCCGCACGCTCCAGGCCCGTGGGGTCGAAGTTGCTCCATTTGTCCTTGGGCGATTGCCGGTCTCCGGCACCGCGGTCGCCGCCACCCTCCGCCCCGGGCTGCGAGGGCGGCAGAGGCAGCGGAGGTCCCGTGCCTTCGCCCTTGGGGCCCTTGATGCCAAAGAGCCACGACATGGTCCACAAGCGCAGTGCGCCCTCGAGCGTGACTCGCGCGGGGACCCTGGCAGGCACCACGCGCCGCGGATGGACGAAGTGCGCAGGCGCGACACACCCCTCTGCCTTCCCGGCGACGGAAACTCGCGAGGGCCAAACGCTCTCCGCCATCCGATTGGCGGCTGCGACAGGGACGTAATTGGCGTCGGTGGCGCGATTTGCCCAACTGTCTAAGGAAGTAGAACTAGACGGAGCTCCTAGACCAAGCAAATCGGAACGAAGTTTTCGAGGTGGGTGTGCCTTCGTCCTAGAAAACGCCCTCTTCTTGCCAAGGTGCTAAGGGTCCGTCGTTGTAGGCATTTATGGAGACACCCCAGCCATAGTGACCTCGGATCAGAGACACACTGGACCCACACCACTCAGGGTGGGAACTCCTGCTGTGAGTCCAGACATAGAGAACACCTGAAGGAGATGGAGATGCCGGGATTCCCGGAGCTGACTTCTTCCAGACTTGATATGCCTCAGGCCATGGCAGGCAAGGGCGAGGTAACCGGCGTGAAATCACAAGCCCGAAGGTTGAGGGAAAAGGTGGCCACGGGCCCTTGCTGTGACCCCACACTTTACCGAAGCCCTAGTCTTGCAGGTCTGTGGCTGCCTTGAGCCTCTCCAGTCCGGTAAGAGAGATGGGTCCTGCACCAGACTTCTGCTTCTGTGCCTAAGGCGGTGTCGTGGTAACCCGTGCGACCACTTCGCGTGATGCTTTGCAATACAAGCCAAAAAGCCTAGCAGACCCTTCCCCCAGAGCCCGCAGAGGGTACCCTAAACCTTAGGGTACCTAAGAGCTACACAGAGTAGAAAGAGCTGGTATTCTGGGGTTCTGGTCGTTTGCCCTTTGAGTGCTCCTTGAGAACCTGCTCAGCCGCCTTCTGGACTCGGGCTGGCTGACCTAACCTTTGGGTAGGAGGAAGTTAGCATGAACTGAGGGCAGTTGTCACTGAAGAAAGTCACCATATTCTCCAAAGTCAGTGTCTTGGTCACAGCTTTCTGTGATAAAACTGGTTGCATGCACGGAAGTGTATGGACTGATTTCTCCACTTAGAAGACAATTGTAACTGAGTGAGAACAGTAGGTTTTTTGAGACAGGGTTTTGTGTGTGTGTGTGTGTGTGTGTGTGTGTGTGTGTGTGTGTAATTTTGACTGCCCTGGAACTTGCTCTGAAGACTGGACTGGGCTTGAACTCAGAGATCTGCCTGCCTTTGCTCCTAAATGCTGGGATTAAAGGCATAGGCTGCCGCCATCACCCATATGAAGTTTTAAAATTCTAAGATTATTCTGCCTGTAGTCCTTGTTCCCCAACAAAACCAAATGAGTGTCCCAGCAATAGCCAGACATCACTCAGTGACCATAAAAGGTTTTTTGGTTTGTTTGTTTGTTTGTTTGTTATTTTTGTTGTTGTTTTATGGACAAAGCTCACCTCATGGCATTCACATTTGAGCTTGAACCGATGAGGAACATGGGTCAAAGCTTGAGAGGGCACACACCTTTCAGTCTCTGGCTGCCTTTGGTAAGCTTGTATCTTTTATAAAATTCTTCATCTTAACTATTTCTATTTTTTAAAAAGTGTGGGGCTGGAGAGATGACCAGGTGGTTGAGGGTATGTACTGCTGTTCTAGGGGACTCAGTTTTGTTCCCAGCAACAACATGAGGGATCTCACAACTGCCTATAACTCCAGCCCTAAGGGATCTGAAGCCTCTCAACTCACAGGTCCATGTACAAACCCACACAGGACATGGACACACACACTATTAAAATAAAATAGTTTTGAAGTGTTAGGCCACTTGAACCCAGGAGTTAGGTTAACCTGAGCAATATAGCAAGACTCTATACTGAAGAAAAGAGAAAGAGAGGAGGAGAGAGAGAAAACAGCCAATCATTGTGTTAAGACTTTGGTAACTGGCTCAGAGAGATTGAGCTGGGCTGGTGGCATATTGGTGGCATATGCCTGTAATCCCCACACTTGGGAGACTGAGGCAGAGATCTAGAAAATAGAACAAGTACCTCAGGTAGCAGGGAGGTTGGCTGGCTGACATTAAGAGTACTAAACCCAAGCTTTCTTATTAGCTGAAATAACTCATATTGAGAGTTGTATTTAAGTAATAGTTACCTGCTTATGCTGACCTCAAATCAGCCCCTCTGGTAAGGTGAACCTGCAGACTACCCAGCTGAGAGTCCCCACCGAGACCCCAAAGTTCATTCCATTGACCTACATAACCAAGGGTCATGTGGGGGTCACCATGAGTAGCCTTGATCCTGACACTCAGAGTCATGGCCACCAGTGTGCCTTTGAGTCCTTGGTGGGCCCCTTGGGAATCATCTGTGAAGAGCCAAGTAGTCTTTGTGGCAGATGTGGCTGATCTGACAGTCGGAGGTGAAGCCCCAGGCTACGGAAGCATAGAGCAGCTCATGGCTCCAGCCTCTGCCGGACAGGACTGTGAATTACACACTTGCTCTTACATGGACTCCAGTTCCTTCCTGCAGCATCTCAGGCAGGCTGCTGCCACCTGCTGGGGTGGGGAGGAGGGGAGGAGAACCACAGACCTCTGTTGCATACTTGGGAGTCTTTAGAAATATTGGATTAATAAAAATGTCTTATAAATCATTTATGTCTTCTCCCAGGAATGCTATTTCCAAGTTTCCCCAGGACAGTCCTAAACATACTGTTCCCCCCGCTTTAGGGAGATATCCGTATCTACTTGAAGGTCTTCCTTACGCCTTGGAGGTTGTGACAGACATAAAGAAACCAGAGGTCTCTAGGAGACTGTGAGACATTTTTGAAACATCTGTCCATGTTCCTACTTAGGAACAAGATAATCAGAACAAAGTCAACTTAAAAAGATCAACAAGATTCAGTGGGCTAGAGGAGTTGGCCACAGTTCAGAGTACAACATCTTCAGACTGTACACTCAGGCAATGATATAGCTGATACACCTCTTATATATAGTTAGATTAGCTGACGTTACCTCTGTCCTAATAGAAACTTATACTGACGGGCAATGAATGAGGTAGAAAGATGATAAAAGTATTCTATAAAGACATAAAATATAAACATTGTTTATGCCAGAATTTGAATAATAACTGTAGCAGTTTGGGCCTGAGGATATTTCTTGGGCACTCTGACCATTAAGAGTTAATAATACACAGCTTGGAACATGGCGGCGTGCCTTGGAGGGCTTGAAGATTGTTTTGGTCAAATGTCCTTGTAGTCACAGAAGCAACTGGCCTGAGAACAACTTGTCATATACCTCTAGATCCTTAAAAATCTGGTTATGGGGTTACTGGGTAAAAATAATAACTTTATCAATGATGTCAAAACTTGAGGGAAAATGATTGGAAATGATAACTCTTCTGTCATAGTTTATCAGTGATGACTAAAATATGAGCAAAAGGAAGTAAAACACACGTCCAAAACCAAAAATGGTACGATCAATGTTTTGGAACAACATGAACGTATCCCTGCTTACTAAATTCTGTATAAATAAAGAAGCGCTCTGGCCGCCAGTAATTCAGGCTGCAAGAGTCTCCCGGCCGGCCATCATGGCCTGGCTCACTTCCTTCCCTCACCAACTCTTTACATCCTGGACTGGGCCTGCCCACTGCCGGACGACTCCCAGCAGACTTCTTTTTCTTTATTTTGTTATTTTAATTTGGATGAAGGTCTCTTTTATGTTTTATTATTTTCAGTTGTGAGTAGGGGTTTGTGTGTGTGAGTACAGGCTCCCGTTGATGATGGAGATGTATCCTTCAGGCTAGAGTTAGAGACAGCTGTGAGCTGCCTGCTGCAAGTGCTGGGACTTAATTCAGATCTTCTGCAAGTGCTCTTTCCCTCCAGGACCCGGGGGGCTACATCTTTAAAAAGCTCTCTGGTTGCAAGGCTATATTTAATTGCAACGAACTAGCTGGCTTTTGTGATAGGAGCAGTTGGTGATTATTCTTGCCCTACTTCTGCCTAGAATTTCACACCACCCGCAACACCTTGTCTCAAATGGGTCCTGCGCCCATCTGGAAGCTGGCCAGGGCCCTAGGATTCTGTCTGATACTCCTATCTCACCACACTACCTTCCAAGGGAAAATATGACATTAAATGGCTCTCTCTCTCTCGCTCCCCTCCCACTGTCCTCCCCTCCCTGTCTCTCTGTCTGTCTCTCTCTCTTTCTTTCTCTCTCTTTCTCTCTGATAGGATTTCTCTTTGTAGCCCTGGCTGTCCTAGATCTAGTTCTTTAGACCAGGCTGACCTCCAACTCCAAGCTCTGCCTGCCTCTGCCCCCCTTTTTTTCTGTTTTAAAAAAATTTTTTAAGCCTGGCATGGTGTTGCACACCTTTAATCCCAGCTCTCAGGATGCAGAAGCAGGCAGATGTCTGAGTTTGAGGGCACCCTGGTCTACAGAGTAAGTTCCAGGACAGTCAGGGCTATACAGAGAGCTTATCTCAAAAAAAAAAAATACAAACAAACAAAAATTTGTAATGTGGCTGGAGAGATCGCTCAGAGGTTTAAGAGCACTGCCTGCTCTTCCAAAGGTCCTGAGTTCAGTTCTCAGCAACCAATTTTTTTGCACACAGCCATCTGTAATGAGATCTGGTGCCCTCTTCTGGCCTGCAGGCATACATGCAGACAGAACACTGTATAAATAAATAAATGAATGAATAATTTTTTTTAAAAAATGGTCTTAAGCTAGTCTTGGTTGCATTTGCCTTTATTCCCAGCACTGGTACAAGCAGGTGGATCTCTATAAGTTTGAGGTCAGGCTGGTCTACATTTTGAGCTCCAGGACAGCCAGGACTACTAGAGAGGCCCTATATCAAAAATAAATAAATTTTAAAAACAAAATATTTGTTTTACTTTAATTTTACACTGTTATGTGTTTGTGGGCGTTTGTATGTACTATGTGTATACAGGTACCAAGGAGGACAGAAGATTGTGTTAGATCTCGTGTAATGGGAGTTACAGGTAGTTGTGAGTTGCCGGACATGGGTGCTGGGAACCGAACCCAGGTACTCGGCAAGAGCAGCAAGTGATTTTAACTGCTGAGCCATTTCTCCAGCCCCACATCTATTTCATTTCTAAAGTGTGTATATCTGTATGTGAGTGTGTGCAGATGAGTATATGTGTGTATATCTGTATGTGAGTGTGTGCGGACGAGTGCAGGTGCTCATGAGGAAAGAGACTGGATTTCACTGGATTGTGAGTTGCCCAGTGTGAGTGCTGGGCACCATACTTGGTACTCAACCATCTATGAGCTCCAGCCCCCCTTTTTTTAAATATTTATTTATTTATTTATTTATTTATTTATTTATTTATTTATTATGTATACAATGTTCTGTCTGTGTGTATGCCTGCAGGCCAGAAGAGGGCACCAGACCTCATTACAGATGGTTGTGAGCCACCATGTGGTTGCTAGGAATTGAACTCAGGACCTTTGAAAGAGCAGGCAATGCTCTTAACCGCTGAGCCATCTCTCCAGCCCTCCAGCCCCTTTTTTAATTTTAAAAATATGGAATGCTTCAAGAATTTGTGCCATGCTAATCTTCCCCACGTTGTTCCAGTTTTAGTGTATGTGCTGCCAAAGCAAGAACCTTTCCCTGCCTTTGGGTTTTTGTTGTTGTTTTGTTTTTTGAGACAGGGTTTCTCTGTGTAGCCCAGGTTGTCCTGGAACTAGCTCTAGTAAACCAGGCTGGCCTTGAACTCACAGAGATCCGCCTGCCTCTGCCTCCCGAGTGCTGGGATTAAAGGCGTGCGCCACCACTGCCTGGCGCAGAATATTCTTTTATGTGTCTCATACTTTCAGCTTCTCTGCGGCACATGTGCATGGGTGCCAGCACTCGCAGCAGACTCCCCCTGAGGTCTCCTCATGTATCCAGCATATTCTCAGTCCTGCCCCACCAGCCTCCCAGATACTCCATTTCCCATGGATCTCAACCAGGAGCAGCCACAGAACAGCCCTTTCTGGTGTCTGGCACCTACTGAGAAACAGAGTAACCACTCTTGGCACGTACGTTAAGTTTTGGGTGGCATCAGCCACTGCTCATCATCCTGGACACGGAGAGAACAGAGCTGGAGGCAAAGGAAGCACGGGGCAGAGGGTAGTGTGTGCGGTAAACAACTCACAGGAAAATCTCGTCCACTAAATTGTTAGCAGGGGCTGTCAATGTGGTTCCGCAAATAAAGGTGCTTGTATGCCAGAGACCCAAGCAGAAACATTCTGTGGTAGGTAAGGGGGGGTGGGAAGCACAGGCTTTCACCTCCACCACCTGAAAATAGATGGTGCTGGCATTAGGTCCAGATGAGGATCCGTGAGGAGTGGACTCTGGCTATCAGATATGCGGCTCTTGCCCATTCTACTTTCCCAGTAGAGTAAGTATATGGTAAGTGAGCTCAGTCACTCGGAGTCTTATGAGTTTTAGCTATCAACTCTGGTTCTCTCCTGCCACCTACTCAGTGTTCTCTAAACCGGGTCCTGGGACTCAGTGTGGAAGGGAAACAGCTTCCTCCAGTGGCTGGTAGACTCGAGAGGACAGCATGAGAAACACCAACTGCTTGAGGAACTTGTATGCTTTAGGGGGCTGTGGGGCCCACATGCCCAACCTGAATCTTTGTCCTGAATGCCAAGAGCCTCAGACCCTGCACTGAGAACTGAGGTCAGAGAAATCTCTCAGCACTCAGGTACGTGGGTGTGAAGCCTCTAGGTGCGTCCACAGGCTTCCTGGAGAGGGAACCCATCCCCACTACCACCACCACCAGAGGCTAGGGCCTCTCTTCCACCATCAGGCTAGGGCGCTGTCTCTAAAACCATAATCACAAATGCAGCCACTTCCCACTTTCTATGCACACGCAGGACCAGAATGGTCCTGGGCTCTCCCTCCAAGCCACGTGGAGTCCTCACTACCAGAGGGCCCGACCTTTGGCACAGGTAGGAGACCCTGTGGCCTCTCCTGACTGCTTGTCCACTGCATGGGCAGTGCTCCTTTGGATGTCAGGGTAAGCCCGACGATGCTCCCTCAGGTTCTTGGGAAATGGTGGTAAATCAAGTTCTCAGGAAAGCCTGGGCTCAGACACAGCGTAAGGCCCCACAGCCCACCCCCTCCACTCTCAATACTTTTAGTTCCTGGGACTCACTTGAGTAGCCATAGCGCAAGGAGGATATGTAAGCAGAGGGCTGGGCAGTGGGCAGGAGACCACAGGTGGTAATGGGGACGGTCCAGTAAAGCCAGGCCCCCTATCCTGAGTTGTAACAGCAGCAACTTGAACTACTCCGGACTACTCCAACAGTAGATCCTGGGTTGCAGAAGTAAGGTCCTGGTACACAGATGACTGGAACGCAGAGGGACACCAGGCTGAAAGATGCCTGCCTCCCTTCCTCTCCAGACACAACAAAACCTGTACAGCCGACCTTTCATGCTGCCCACACACGCACACAGCTGGGGAGAGTTTTGGTGGAAAACTTTTTTTTCTCTTGAAGACAGGGTTTCTCTGTTTTGTCTGTCCTGGAACTTGCTCTGTAGACCAGGCTGGCCTTGAACTCAGAGATCCACTTGCCTCTGCCTCCTGAGTGCTTGGACTAACGGTGTGCACCACCACTGCCCAGCTCGAAAATTAAAGCATTTTAATGAGACTGCAGGCACAGTTTATAACTGTATTTTAGAGTTTGGGTAGTTAGTGGGGAAGATGAAGTAAGCTTGGGTTGGGGCAAATGATTCTGGGAAGAGGGGCTCTGCCTGCGTAGGAACTTGAGGGGAACCACCCTTCTGTCAGAAGCCCTAGGGTGGCAAGTGAGGACAGGAGCTAGCCAACTAGCATGACACCTTGGGGTTAGCTGTTGCAGAGCCCTTGGAATGAACCTATCCTGGGGAATGTTGTTTGTTCCTGGCCCCTGTGAAGTTCCCTACACTAGCCTCCCTTAGAGCCTGTCATAGCAGGGGATCTCTTTTTCCCATGATCCTAGATGCCAAGGTCTCATCCCATTCCTGAGAAGAAAGACGGCATCCCAGGTACTGATAGTGAGGTCTAGCGTAAATCCTGGGCAGGAAGGCAGGGCCAGTGTCCCTGACAGGTACTGGCCTCCAAGCTGGCAGAGGACCCTAGTGAAAACCGCTTGACAGCATCATCAGCCTCCTAAGTCCCCTCCCGAAACTTCCGAAGCCTTTGGGAATCCTGCCTGCACCAGCCTCTCCTCGCTTTCTTTCCACCCACTTTCTAGACACAAGCAGGACCCGAATGGTCCTGGGCTCGCCCTCCAAGCCATGTGCGGTCCTCACCACCAGAGGGCCCGGCCTCTGGCGCAGGTAGGAGACCCTGTGTCCCTTCTCTCGCGCATGCTTGTCCTGGGTCTTACGTCTCAACCTGGCCTCTGACACTGTCCATCTCCCCGCCAAACACTGCCGAAAGACCACTGTGTGCTCAATTCCACTGGCAAACGGAGATGATTGCCATTGCACCTGCGGCTACCAGGGTCACCGCAGGGTTCCCGGGAGTCAGGCGAGGACGGTACCCAGCTATCCAGCGTGGCTACTGGGGAAAGGCAGGACCGGCACCCTATCTCCCCCCACCCCACCCCATCCCACCCCCGAGAAAAACTTCGGCGCCTCCCTCACTGGGCTAGGGAAGAGGGACCCTCGGGTGGACGGGGCAGGCCGATCACGGCTCGGGCGGTCTGGCCTCCGGCCGCACCGACTGCGGGGCGCGGGTCCGCTCGCCCGAGGCCGTACAAGCCTTAGCGGATAGCGCCCTCTCGCGGCCAGAGCGGAAGGCGGCAGTCACAGTCACCAGGTAAACGGTGCCGGGAGTCAGGCCTTGGATGGTGGTGCTGTTGTGGCCAGCGGGCACCTCCACGCGCTGCAGGGACCCGCATGGCAGAGGCCCGAGCTGGATATGGTAGCCGAGAGCGGAGTCCGGGCCGAGCGCGGGGGCCCAGCTTATGCGGAGGCTGCGCGGTCTGGTATGCGAGATGACGATGCGTTCCGGCCCGACCTCCTCTGCGGAGGAAGAGGGTGGTTGGTTGGAGGGGCGCCCCTCGCATGCCACCCTGCCCGCCCATGAGATCCCCCAGCTTCACCTTGCAGCGTGCGTACTCGCACGTACTGGGGCAGAAGAGGGTGCACGTTGGACTCGGGCAGCAGCGCTACTTCATAATCCGTGTCTGGATTGAGGTCGGTCCAGATCCAGCTGGTGGCATTCCCTGGCAGCTGTTGGCGTCTTGCGGCTGACAGTTTGTCACTGGGCACCAGCTCCAGCACGTAGTAACCAGAGTCCGCAGTCAACAGGGGCGGCCAGGACAGGCGGAAGCCATTGGACAGAATCTCTGAGGCACGAAGCTGCTGTGGCTGCATCGCATCTAAGGATGGTGTAGTGCTGGGGTCAGGGAAAGGAAGTGTCCTCCTTGTCACAGAGTGGGGCTCTCACTGATCCCGAGAGGACCCGAAGATTGGGGCCCTGGTAAGACTGGTGAGGCCTTCTACCAAGGAGAGGCAGGAGCTGGGTGGGTATTCACTACCTGCAGGTGCTAATTACTGTAAAACTCTGACTGGGCTTGTGGAAGGACAGTCCCCAGCTCCTGGCCACATCATAAACTTCCCTGCCTACTTCATCCTCAGACTCAGACCTGTAAGATATAGGGGCTACTCCTCACAGAAAAACAAGCTGGATGAAGGTCCCTCAAAGGTGACAAGGTCTACGGTATTATCTGAGAACACAGGACTGATGTGTGAGGTCCTTCTGTATATGTGTTCCTTTATTGGTTGATGAACAAAACTACTTCAGCCTATGACAGGGCAGAATATAGCCAAGTGGGAAATCTGAACAGACATATGGGGAGAGATAGGCAGAGTCAGGAGGACACCATGTAGCTGCCGAAGGAGACAGCCACCTCAGAACCTTTACTGGTAAGCCACAGCCTTGTGGTGATACACAGATTAATAGAAATGGGTTAATTTAAGATGTAAGAGTTAGTTAATAAGAAGCCTGAGCTAATATAGTTTCTGGCACCCAACATTGGGCGCCATTTGTAGGCAGAGACTGTTCGTTTCCCAGCTGCTCAGACCCAAATAATCACACAAAAATTATATTAATTACAATACTATTTGGCCGTATTCCTTGCTAGCTCTTACATCTTGAATTAACCCATTTCTATTAATCTCTATATCGCCATGAGGCTGTGGCCTAACATCTGGCATCTGTCACCTTCAGCAGCTACATGGCGTCTCCCCGACTCCGCCTACTGTCTCCGGACTCTGCCTACTCTCTCCCTATATGTCTGTTCAGATTTTCTACCTGGCTTTATTCTGCCCTGCTATGGGCTGAAGCAGCTTTACTCATCAACCAATAAAGCAACACATATACAGAAGGACCTCCCACATCAGAGGACCTGTCTGAGTACTCAGCACAAATCTGTTGTGAGTCATATTCTAAATAGTTGTGCAGGAGGGAAACAGACCAGAGCCTGCAGTCAGGAGATGGGAGACTACATGTTAGTGGCCCAGGAACAATGGAAATGTGATAATCCCAAGAGCAGCCAGACCTAAGGTTAGAGAGAGGGTAGGACCCTTCCTCTATAAGAGAGTGGAAAGGGGGACCCCAGAACGAGCATCAGGGCTCATGACAACAAACATTGTCAGCCGTCTGACCAGTATGCAGGTAAGGCTGGGTAGACCCATCCAGATCTTGGCTTTCCTCCTTGCTGATGCTGGGTGCTAAGTTTGGTCAGCTGGGCACCCACTTTCCTGTCCAGGCTCCCACTCAGATTCTGACCTTAGCTACAGGTTCCCCACCCTAATACTTATCTCTGATGACAGTCTTTTTCTCCTCCTGCCCTCTCCAGGTTCATCTGGGCCTCTTGGCCCAGGGGTTACCAGGTGATGTCCCTGGGGAAATCTCTTGAGGCAGACCTTTCACCCTTTTCCAACCCACAGATAAACCCATTCCTGTTTAGTGTAGATGATTAACCCTGGTTAACCCACAGTAAGAGACTTGGTAAGAGGGCTACCTTGGAGTGATAGCATTTTTCAGTGCCTATGACAGCTAAGCCAGCCAGCAGCCCCTTAGTCTCTACCCCTTCTCTTTGGGAGGTCAGATGTATGAGGTCCAGAAGAAAGCCGGTGCTAAGCTCCTACAGTGTCTTCCCTGTTCTGGCTTCCCCAGCAGTTCCTACAATAAACACGAGTGAAAGAAAACCAGCAGGAGACAATCCCTGACTACTTGACTCTCCTTTCTCTGGGAATGGTGGGCCTGGCAAGCCACTTGGCTCATGCACACACACACACAACACACACACATACACACACACACAAAGGCACATGATGTCAGAGAGATCCCTGGGGAAGCCTTGGACCTCTTATCGTACTAAGCCCCTCCACACACACCCCCACCCATAGTAACCCTCAGTTTATTGGTCTATACATGCCAGGGAGTCAGATCTTGAAGTGGTGACTCCGACCTGCCACAGTCTCTTTATAGCCCAGGTGACAGGGTACATGAAGGCACCCAGAAGGACTATGTTCCTGGATAGTGTGCAGAAAGCATGTGGGTCACCTCCCCACTGCTGCATCTACAAGGGCATCCGGCTCATGAGTTTCCCCTGAAGTCTGCAGCCATCTGTTAGCCAGGGAGGCCCTGGCTCTCCCCACCTACCAGTGATGGAGCCCCGAAGTTCTGGAGCGATGATCTGAAGGTCATCCACATCCACAAAGTGTAGGTGCTTCTCAGCAGGGGCTGAGGCAGCCGCCGACAGCTCCAACAGGTTGCCCCGGCCAGTGCTGACAATGAAGACAGTGACACCCAGGTCCTTGAGATCCTGCATAGGGGGCCCCACAGGATCACTGGAGCCTCCATCCGTCACCCACACCAGGACCTTGGGAACCCCTAGCCGGGCACCTGCTGCTTCGGCAAACAATTGCTCTTTGGCATAAGCCAGTGCCAAGCCTGTATTGGTGTCACCCATACGTTGGGACGCCACACGTACGGCATCCTGTACAGCCTGGCTTGAGCTGTACTGGTCGAAAGTAAACTCTGTGTGCGGCCGACTGCCCACATGCACCAGGCTAGCACGCACAGCCCCGGGGCCAAAAGGCATTGCAGACACCAGCTGCCCCACGAATTCGCGAACTCTGGAGAATTCATAGTGTGACACGCTGGCTGAGCTGTCCAGCAGGAACAACAGGTCCCCCTGGGGGGCTGATGCTGTGGCACCTGGAGGAAAAGACAAAGGGTTCAGTCTAGGTGGTAGTCCCCCTCCCCCGACAGCCCCATGCCCAGGGCAGAGCGACCTTCAAAGGCCTGAACTTTCCTTAAGCAATGATTGCCTCTGCCCAAAGATACTGGTAGTAGAACCCCCAGAATGGTGCTATAAGCCAACAATAGCTCCCGGCTGTACAACAGCCATGTACCTAGGGCACAGTGGGCTGCCCTCAATATTCCTTATATGAGTGCTGACAATCTCCCCAATAGACCCTGCGTGCAGGTGGAGCCGAGGGTTCTGGCCTAAGTCTCCTGCAGGGCCCTGAGCCACATGCATTGTGGCTATTAGACTATTTTCAGAAGGGCTACCTCCAGGGTGGAGTTAAAGCTAGGTAGTCAGTTTCCAGGTAAAGCAATGGGCTCTGACAACAAGGCGGGATGGGCAAGCAAAAGTGAAGGGATGGGGAAGATGAAACAGTGCACAGCCAGCCCTTCCCACCCATCTGACGGCCAGGTCGGAATCGTCACCCCAGTAACAGATGACACCTCTCCTCCTCTGTCCCCCAGTCTCTGTTTCATTTGTGCCAATAAAGCAGGATATTCCTCCCCGAAACAGCCTGAGGGACCAACCATTATCTAGTGAGCCTCCGCTTTTATCCCCCTTTTCTTCCAGTCCGGTAGACACTGATCAGTACTGAAAGTACTGATGAGACCTTCCATCACTAAGTCTCAAGTAGGCAGGGGCTCTCAGGGTGCCTGGATTCCAGCCCTGGCTTTGGGGATTCCCCCTCCTTGTGGGACCATTCCAATCTTCTTACCCCCTTTCTGGTGAGGAACTTTTCAAAGATAAGGAAACTGAGGCAGGGAGTGCCTCTCAAACGTCTTTCTCCACTATCCAGGCCTGAGGGGCGGGGCGGGGCGGGGCGGGGCAGACCGTGGCCTCCGCGCTCTGTGTCCAGCACCGGCTCAGTTGAGTCACCGAGCGCCAGGGAGCGCCCACCACAGGTGGCTGAGGTGCTGCCATGTGCCTCACCCTCTTCCCCGGCCTTTCCTCCCACTTGTCCCGCGGCTGCACCTGGATAGTCATGACCCGCGTGGGCAGCGGCCGATGGGTTTGTCAGGAATTGGAATCCGGGTTCCACCACACTTACTGCTCTCCACGCCGCTCCGCGCCAGTGCCAGCCGCAAACTCAAAGCCAGGCTGAGCGCAGTCCAGAACAGCATCGCGCATGGAGTGGCGGGCTCTTGACCGCAGCTGGCAGCTAACTTGCCCTCCTACCGCAAGCAAGGCAGGCCCACCCACCTCTTAGAAGCCACACCCACTCCCGTGGCCACGCCCCCCTGCGTGGGAGGCGCGTGCACTCTTTCGCGCGCGCGCGCGCGCTCAAAGACCAATCTGCACGGACTGCACAGCGGTGCGTGCCTCAGCGGTCCCAGACTTGCGGTGACAAGCAACAGCCACAAAAGAACATACATGTGGGCATGCGCTAACATTCCCATCTCTCTTCTGTAGGCTGTGATAATGTGTCGTCCATATTCTTCACCTCTCTCCTCTCCCCTTAGAGCTCCTCACAGCTCCTGATCTGCAAAACGCCTGAAGTCAGAACCAAGAGAGCCTTAGAAGTGGGGCTATACAAAGAAGCAACCTCCCCTCAACCAACAAGGACCCAGCTGGGTGAGCAGCTGGGTTTCTCCGAAGACTGACCAGTAGAGACACTGTTTCAAGAGGAGACAAGAGCCTTTAAGAAGCTTCTTAAAGAATGAAAAGCCCCGCCTTGCCAGCACTCTCACCCGAATTCTTGGAGAAAAATACATAAGCCAGACAGTCAGAAGCTATCCAGTGTGATCATAAAGGCCTATTGCTTCCCTATACACTAGCTACGCCCTAGCGAGACCCCAGCAGGACCAGAGACCCACTGCTGATCCAGAGAGCTGGACCCTGCAGTCAATACCAAAACTCAGACCAAAGTGTCGTTCTCCACAGGATACTGAGCCCTTAGAGAAGGCTGCTTGCCAGCCTGGTCTACAAGAGCTAGTCCCAGACAGCAATGACTGTTACATAGAGAAATCATGTATCGAAAAACCAGTGTGGGGAAGGATGGGGGCAGGGGAGGGGGCTGCACGTCTGATGCCCTCCTGAGACTCTTCGCTGTGGAGTAACAATAGTGTTCAGGATGGAGGTACACATGATGGGGGGGGTGTCTGGCAGGATGTCCCCTCCCTTCCCAATCTCAACAAGAGGATGCTCAGCGGGGAGGACGGATGGGACTCAATGGTTTTCCTTCCTCCGTTTCTGGCAGGTGAGACGCTGCGGGGGCCTTGAGGACTGTGCCTGAGTTTGGCTTTGCCTAAAAAAGGAAGCATACAGCTGAGCCTGAGCGGCTTGTTGCAGGAACAAGTAAGAGCTATGTGCGGCCGCCGTCCCCCACCCGCTTGCCGGGAATCTTGGCAGTGGGTGTTGGCTTCGTTCCACAGACCTCAGGCCTCTGAATGGACCAGAAAGTGCTTGATGATTCTGCCTGAGTCTTGAGGACGGGAGCAGTGTGGGTCTCTCAAAGAGTGTGCCTCCCAGGGGCCACCAGCTAACTCCCGGCTCTCAATACTCAAGGTTGCTGTGGAGATAGCACTGTGAATAAGCAGAGGACGTGGAGGTCGCAGGGAGGGTGTCCAGCAGAATCATTTCATCTAACCCTTACTCTGCCGGGGACCTGGATCTTAGAGGAAGCAGAGGTTCATAGCCCTCAGGCCTATAGACACACCTCAGCCTGCCCTGTTTCCATCCCTTCTGGAAAAAGTGAGCAGATCTTGGCTGTGATGCTGGCCCTTGAGGAAGCAGCTGCCCTCCTTCTTCTGGCCTCACCATCAGATGGAGAGTGCACAGGCAGCCCAGTCTCCACCCAGCCCAGTCCTGGCTGGGCTACCTGCCTGACTTGAGCTCAGGCTGAATTGTTCCTGCTGCCAGATTCTTTGGGACACCCTTTCCCATCATCCCCCCCACCCCATCAGCCACCAGAAAAAGCCTGTCTTTTTGTCTCGCAGTGGTCCCCACCTCCGGAAGACACACAGACATCCTAGGGAGTATGGGGTCAGCCACAGGTGCAATGGTCAGGTTTAGGGCTGGGCTTGAGGCCCACCAAAGGAAGGACAAATAGTTCAGAAACCTTTTCTCTAAAGGGAGATAGACTCAGGGAAGGGGAACGGGCAGAAATATGGTCATAGGCAAAGATGGACCAGGCCAGGGTGACCTTGAGCCCTCAGCCCCCAGGGACTGCCCCTGCCTGTTCCTGTCAAGGACAGCCCTTGATGCTAATTCTATTCGGCAACAATGGGCTTTGGCTGGAAACAGGGAGTCCCTGTGCTTGACTTCCTGGAGCAGTTGGCCTACCCTGTCTGTCTGCAGGCAGGTGGAGGGGTTTCCTGAAGTCTAGAGACACTGCCCTTAGCACAGTGCCCCAGCTTTCAACCAAGGACCCTAGGGAATGTTCCTTTCCTCCCACAGTCAGGCTTCTGCGGAGAAGAAGGGCCTTTTGTCCACAGATGGCTGTGGTCATGCTCAACCCCAGGGAAAAGGGCAGCTCCTAGGGCCTCTGACCTGACCCTTGACCCCACAGAAGGACAGAGCTGCCTGCCCTGCCCCTGCCTCACCACTCGAACTATGAGCTGCTGTTTGTCATATTTTTGTGTTTTGTTTTTTCACAGAGGAACACTGTGGACTTCCTCACTGACTCATGCTTGGCTAGCTTTCTTATACAGCCCAGGACCACTCGCTCAGGTAATGGCTTTGGTCCTCCTACAACAATTAACACACAAAATAATCCCCTACAAACCAGTCTGATCTGAGGATCCCTCAACTGAGACTTCCTTTTCATATGGCTCTGGCTGTATCAAGTTAAAGCTAACTAGGATGGGTGCCAAGGAGGGGGACTTCTCCGAGTTCCACCAGGCTGAACTGCTCTGAAATGTCTTCTTTCTTTCTTTCTTTCTTTCTTTCTTTCTTTCTTTCTTTCTTTCTTTTTTCCTTTCTTTCTTTCTATTTTCCTTTCTTTCTTTCTTTCTTTCTTTCTTTCTTTCCTTCCTTCCTTCTTTCTTTCTTTTGAGACAGTGTTTCTTTGTGTAGCCTTCGCTGCTGTAGAGCTGGCTCTGTAGACCAGGCTGGCCTCTAACTCAGAGATCTGCCTGCCTCTGCCTCTCGAGTGCTGGGGTTAAAGGTGGGTACCATCACTGTCCCACTTGTCATGTAATTTGTGTCTAGCATGAAAACCCAAGCACACACCAGAACACAGAAGCAGGAAATGGTGGAACCAGCTCTTAGAGGCCTGGGGCAGTGGAATGGGCTGAGCCTGAACCCTATGGCCCCATCTCGCAGCAGCCAAGAGCGTCAGGGATCTCAGCTCCTTCCTGCTATCTATTTTACTTTCTTTTTTTTTTTTGTTTGTTTTTTGTTTTTCGAGACAGGGTTTCTCTGTGGTTTTGGAGCCTGTCCTGGAACTAGCTCTTGTAGACCAGGCTGGTCTTGAACTCACAGAGATCCGCCTGCCTCTGCCTCCCAAGTGCTGGGATTAAAGGCATGCGCCACCACCGCCCGGCCTATTTTACTTTCTTTTAGACCAGTTCTGGTAGGGCAAATTCCAGAGCCTGAGCCTGAGGATTGGATCTGTAGACCTAGGGTCCTGTTTTACCCTCAGGGATCAGAGCTGACCCCAATCTACTTCCCTTGCAGCTAGAGCAGGAGGGAAGACAAATGGCTTGGTGAGCAGCCTGAGCATAGAGTGGATGCAAATGATCCCCTTTATTTACCAGTCCATCCCCCCCAGTCTCTGTACTGAAAACACAGGCACGGGGCCAAACCCCGTGCTCCAAGTCCTGCTGCAAAGTGAGGACTCAGCAGGAAAGACCCATGCTAGCAGAGACGCAAGGTGTTATCTATTTATTCGTTTGCTTGCTTGTTTGTTTTCAAGACAGGGTTTCTCTGTGAAACAGTCCTGGCTGTCCTGGAACTCACTCTGTAGATCTGCCTGCTTCTGCCTCCCAGGTGCTGGGATGAAAGACATGTGCCACCACAGCCCAGTGGTGAAGGGTATTATGATTTGAATCTGCAATGGTCCCCAGACTCATGCTTTTAACACTCGTTCCCTAGTTAGTTTTTTGAAGTCCATGAAGCTTTAGGAGTCCGTGAGCCTTTAGGAGGCTGTGCCTAGCTAAGGGCAGGTTTTTGAGGGTTAAAGACCAGTTACTGGCTCATGTTGCTTCTTCCTGGTCTGCTGTGATAGGAAGTACCTTTCATTGTTATGGTCTGAATGACTTTGCCCTGCCTTCCCTACCATGACGAACTGAAACCTTTTGAGACTTTGAGCTGAAGCAAATCTTAAGTTGTTCCTGTCAGTTGTACTACTATTGTGGTCACAGATACACAAAAGTAACTAATACACAGGGCTTCTTATTTTCCCTGAAAAGGGTATAATTGTGTGAGAGGGGGACCCTGTGGTAGGAGCTACGAGAAGGCAGAGACAACATCAAATGCCAAGAGCTGGGGGACTGTGGGTAGGAGCACGTGTATGTGGCAGGCTGCTTGGGCTAGGACACGGGAAGCAAGCCAGGCTGTGTGGCCTTCAGACCAGGAGGAGCTTGGCGGGTGTGGAAGTCAAGGACAGCTGACTCCAGACTCCTAGAAAAACAGCCTCAGAGACAGGCTGCAAGCCCCAAATGTGCCACTAGCTGACCAGGAATGATCCATCCTGACGTGGGACCCCCAGCTTTGGGTCCTGGCTGGATTGCTTCTGTAAGAGGTGACCCAGGTTTCCTGTCCCATCCCGAGGAGGGTCCAGATAGTCTTGAAAGGGAATCTTCCAGCAGTGGGGACCTAAGAGAGGGAGGAGTGGCCTCCGCTCTCAGGGCCAGCACCAGTTCTGCCTGTTCCTACTCAGCACCCCCAACCCCCTCACTCCCGGCTCAGTTCCTACCTTTACCAAAGCCCAACCCACGTCTGGAAGGGGAGCAAGGCTAGAGTTTAAGCCCAGACCTAAAGCTGGATGAAGGAAACTGGCTAAACCCAGGGCCCCTCCTGGCTGATACTGTCTGAGGGTGTGTCTGCAAATACTTTGTGAATGAATACATGGTTTAAGGAAGGTGGGAATCTCCCTGTGCCCCGTCTCTTCACCTGTGGTGATGCTCTACCCAAAGATAAGAGGAATATAGGCAGAACACAGCCATACATGTGTACATATACCAGCCAGGCTCCCTTTTATAAGGCAGGCCCTCAGTTACTGGAAAGGAGCAAGCATTCCCACCTTGCAGCTTATCTGTAGCCCTGAGGAACTGGAGAGAAGAGTTGTTTAGCAGCGGTGGCAAGAAATGAGTCACACCGTGCAGCAAACCCACGTGGGAGTTTATTGATGGGGAGATAGAGGCCCTTAGCAGAAAGAGGCTGCTCTGGACTTTCAGGCTAGAGTCTAGACACGAGGATCCCAGATATGACCTGTTCATGTGGTAGTGGAAATCGAAGGGCCCCCGAAGGAGCAGTGACTCCAGACCTGTGCCTGCTGTGTGGTGAGCCAGGTTGTCTGCTCTACCGGCTGGCATAGCCCTATTCTTCACAGATAAATACAGTCCCTAGACCCTTCTGCAGACCTCATACAGTCTCCACAGCATTCTTTTTTTTTTTTTTTTTGTATGTGATGCTGTGTGAATGGAACCTAGGTCATCTCTTTGCCTCACGTAAACACCAGACTACACCCTGCTATGCCCAGCACCATTTACAGAGCAATGGTGTTTTCTTTTTTGTCAACAGTCTTATTTTGTAACCCAGGCCAGCCTCAAACTCACAGTAACTCTTCTGCCTCAGCCTCCCTAGTGCTGAGATTGCAGGTGTAAACCATCATGCCCTGCACAACAGAGTTCCTTTGGGAAATGCCCGGAAAAATCAAATTAAATTAAATAACAAGAAAATCTGAAAGACCGGGCTAAAGTAGGTCATCCCACTAGCCTCCCTTAGACTTTCCCAGGGCCACCTGGAGGACGCCCAAGGCCTCAAGATGGGCTTGAGAAGCTGGGGAACACCTTTCAGAAATGGAATGCCCCAGACAGCTGCCGTGACGGAGTTCCTCACCCAGCCAGCAGTCACTTCAGCTTAGGAGTTGATCTCTGCAGTCACCTCCCCACCCCCACCAGGCCCAGCTGTTGTTTTGATGGTTTTGGGGCCAGGCAGATCCAAACCTCAGCCAAGGGCTTCCCAGGAGAGTCTTCATCTTCAACCTCTGGGGGTGGCCAGACTAGTTCCTGGCAGGAGGAGAAGGAAGATGGCTTCATTCCAGAGGAAGCACTTCTGGGCAGTTTGGCGACCAGTTGACTCCGTCACTCTGTCTGCTCAGGAAAGGAATCAAAACTGGACATACATGAAGGTTGGAAACCCTAAGACACACAAGACACCCAATAGACCTGAGCCAGCCACACGCTGGGCTATGCTTGCAGCCACAAAATCAGCTCGATCCAGAACGTAGGCTGAGCTCTGGCTGTGCTGGTTACAGGCTGAGCCACACTGGCAAAATAGTGTGATGGATCCTTTAAGAGATATTTAAGTCTGGGCATAATAACATATTCCTATAATTCCAGTACATGAGAGGCTAAGGCAGGAGGATCATAAATTCTAGACCAGCCTGGAGTACATAGATCCATAAAAGTTAAAAATTTTAAAAAGTCTGTTATAACTAGATTCCAGATAAATTATCATAAACGTGTTTTTAATATATTGCTGGTCTTATAAGAACATATATCTCAAAAGCTCCACTACCCCCCCCCAATTAAACATTACAAAACCCCAAACCAAAGACCCAGTTAGATGGCTCAGGGGGTTAAGGCACTTGCTACTAACTTTGACAACCTGAGTTCCTTTCTTCCTTGAGATCTCCAGCTCTTAAAAGTTGTTCTTTGATTTACACACACACATTGTACATATGCACTCCCATACATGTGTACACACACACACACACACACACACACAAGCACACACCTTTAATCCCAGCACTCAGGAAGAGGAGGCAAGCAGATCTCTCAGTTCAAGGCCAGCCTAGCCAGGGCTACACAGTGAGTTCCAGCCTAGCCAGGGCTACACAGAGAAACCCTGTCTTAAAAATAATAAAATAATAATAATAATAACACAAACAGTAAGAATATTGAAGGGAACAGATATAAAAGTGAGTTTCCTGAACACAGGGACAGACAGACATGCTGAGGTGTGGGGGTAAAGAGGGTGAGTACTCTGTATCAAAGGCCATGAAACTAATGCCCTTAGAAGGGGCCTAGGGTAACTGTTTTCTTTGTTTCTGGCAGAAACTATCCTAAAGTTAGCACCTGCCTTAGGTTTCTTTTGCTGTGATAAAACATTATGACCAGAAGCAACTTGAGGAAGAAAGGATTTATTTCATCTTAAAATATGCACATTACAATCCATCGATAAATGAAATCAGGACAGGAAACCAAGGCAGGAACCTGGAGGCAGGAACTGAAGCAGAGGCCACAGAAGAATACTGTTTACCGGACTGATCCTCATGGCTTGCTCAAACTGCTTTCTTAAACAACTCAGAACCACATGACTAGGGCAGCACCATTCAAGGTGATCTTGAGCCTTCTACATCAATTTTTGTTTTGTTTTTTGAGACAGGTTTTCTCTGTGTAGTTTTGGAGCCAGTCATGGAACGCACTCTGTAGATCAGGCTGGCCTCAAACTCACAGAGATTTGTTGCCTCTGTCTCCTGAGTGCTAGGATTAAAGGCATGTGCCACTACCACCTGGCTACATCAATTATTAATCAAGAAAACACCCCACAGTCTTGCCCACAGGCCAGTCTGGTAGCCTTTTCTCAATTGAGATTCACTCTTCTCAAAAGACTCTGGCTTTTATGAAACCGACAAAAAAAACCCTAACCAGGGCAGCTCCTGGCAATCATCACAGTTATGGGTTGGCGTTGTAAATTACCAGGGCTGGGGCTGGAGAGATGGCTCAGTGGTTAAGAGCATTGCCTGCTCTTCCAAAGGTCCTGAGTTCAATTCCCGGCAACCACATGGTGGCTCACAACCATCTGTAATGAGGTCTGGTGCCCTCTTCTGGCCTGCAGACATACACACTGACAGAATATTGTATGCATAATAAATAAATAGCCGGGCGGTGGTGGCGCACGCCTTTAATCCCAGCACTCGGGAGGCAGAGGCAGGCGGATCTCTGTGAGTTCGAGACCAGCAGCCTGGTCTACAAGAGCTAGTTCCAGGACAGGCTCCAAAACCACAGAGAAATCCTGTCTCGAAAAACCAAAAAAAAAAAAAAAAAAAAAAACATAATAAATAAATAAATATTTAAAAAAAAAAAAAAAAGTAAATTACCAGGGCTTTGGGGAGGGGGACTTGGAGGGTTCATTCCGTGGTAGAAGTGGCAGAATTCCCATTTAAAATGCTCAAGGCTTGCCGGGCGGTGGTGGCGCATGCTTTAATCCCAGCACTCGGGAGGCAGAGGCAGGCGGATCTCTGTGAGTTCGAGACCAGCCTGGTCTACAAGAGCTAGTTCCAGGACAGGCTCCAAAACCACAGAGAAACCCTGTCTTGAAAAAGAAAAAAAAATAATAAACCTGTGGGCCGAAGCTAGCCACGCCACCCGGGGAACTCTGGGAAGCACAAAGACAACACTCCTCCCTGAGCCCAGCTAGGCACTCTCTGAGAAGTGAGTAGTGGTGGAGTGATGGGAGAGAGAGAAGCAAGTGTGTGGTGGAGAAATGAACACTTTGTGCTCTATGAAGTGAGGCAAAACTAGAAACTCAAAGGTGGTTGTTGTTCTTGCTCCTTGGGAAAGGTGAACGACACTGCCCACCGGTTGAGCCGGTAACCAACACAAGTGCTAGTGGGCCCAGACCTTCTTCCTTTGAGAAAACTGACCACCTTACAAATTGCTGTGATTCCTGGAGCTGCGTCCTAGCAGGAGAGCAGAACCCACAAAATGGAGACCTGCCACTGGCTGGACATGTCCTGTTGTATTTCCGTCTCATCGCTGGCCTATCTGCTAATCTTTCTAGCTGTTTGTGGTAACAGTTCAACCGCGAGACTGGACAGCTCTATGTTGAAGTACAGTTTTACCGTCCTAGAGACCCCGCCCACAGCCCAAGCCACTGTGACTGCAAGTGTGGGGCAAAGAGATGGGAAAGAGAAGAAGGGTTCGAGTACTATGGAGAGAGGCGGATCTGAAGATGGGAAGGTGGAGAGAAACAGCCTGAGGTGCGTAGCCTGCAAAACCACCTGGGACCACCACGGTGAGTTCTGGTTCATGCTTCACTTCATGGCCATGCAGCAGCAGGGGTCTGTGTCGATGTCCACGGCCCATATCACCACCAAAGGCCATGTGTATGTTCCTGGTCTGGACTGCCGCCTGGGACCATGTTAATATCCAAAAGCTGCACAGAGTTGGCCTTGCCCCTCACTGGCAGCAGCACCAGGGAGAGTGGGTCCTGTACCTTGCCTGGGCAGCACAGCAGAGCTGACCCTGTTGTCTGGAGCGGGTACAGATGAACCAGCCCAGAGGGGGTGAGAGGCAAGAGCTGGCCCCATGGTCACCTCATCTGTCATGTGGTAGCATGGGAGAAGGAGAGATGCCTTTCACCCCTCCCTCCACCCTCCTCTCTGCCCCTGTCACCTGCAGCATGGGAGCAGGAAAGCTGACTTTGCCCCTCATCAACTGCAGCACTCAGGAGGGAGGGTGGCCCCTTCAACTCGCCTGGGCAGCACTGTAGAGCTGGCCCTGGTGGTACGGGTGTGGGTGAGCTAGCTGAGGCAGTGCTGGAGAGGGTGACGTGGTGGTGAGGATGAGGGAGAGCTGGCCATCTGCCACCCAGGCCCAGAACCAGGGCTATGAGTTGGCCCACCCCAACATCCACCCCTTCTGTGAACAGCTAGAACATGTGAAGAAGTTAGTCCTGCAGATTTGAAGCTGCAGGGTCTCTATGGTACAGGGTAACAACAGGATCTCCAAGAGGAGTCTCAGTGAGGGCCCAGTACTAATAGTGTAGCAGAAGTCAGAGGCCATAAACCAGACCGGTGACTCATTGCAGTGAAGACTTGCAAGCAAAGATGGATGAACTAAAGGGCACACCGTGTGACTCACTGTGACACACTACAGCTCCCATGACAAGTTGTTTTTTTTTTCTTTTAAATTTTATTTTATTGGGGGTGGGGAGGTTGCAAGGGCAGGAGATGTAGATACGGAAGGGATGGGGAAATGAATGGGAACTGAGCACATGATGTGAAATTCACAACGAATCAATAAAAAGTTAAAAAATAATAATAGTAAGTCTTAGCTGAGAAGTGGTGGCACACGCCTTTAATCCCAGCACTCGGGAGGCAGAGGCAGGTGGATCTCTGTGAGTTCAAGGCCAGCCTGGTCTACATATCTAGTTCCAGAATAGCCAGAGTTACTCAAAGAAACCTTGTCTAGAAAAGAAAAAAAAACTTATTAGCTGGGTGTGGTGGTGCATGCCTTTATTTGCAGCACTCAGGAGGCAGCACTCACCACAGATCTCTCAGTTTGAGGCCAGCCTGGTCTACAGAGTGAGTTCCAGGACAGTCAGGACTACACAGAAAAACCCTGTCTCAAAAAACCAACCAAAGGGCTGGAGAGATGGCTCAGTGGTTAAGAGCACTGACTGCTCTTCTGAAGGTCCTGAGTTCAATTCCCAGCAACCCTCATGGTGGCTCACAACCATCTGTAATGAAACCTGGTGCCCTCTTCTGGCCTGCAGGCATACATGGAGAATGAACACTGTGTACATAATAAATAAATAAATCTTTAAAAAAAAACAATCAAAATTTTTAAAAAACATGTCATCCCAAGCTGATGATATAGCTCAGTGGTAGAGTGCTTGCCTAACAAGTATAAGGTTTGGAATTCCTTCTTAGGATTACTGAAAAATTAAATAAGATATTCTAGTTCTAGTATGTATGAGGACCTGAAAGGAGGAGGAAGAAGAGGAGGAGGAAGAAGAAGAGCAGAAGGAGGAAGAAGAGGAGATAGGATACAGGGAGGGGGAGTGGAAGAAGGATGGTAATTTACCTATATATAGGAACTTGTCAGTATAGCTGTAGCATGCCAAATGCAAAGATAAATCTTAAAATTTTTCACATTATTGCCGGTCGGTGGTGGCTCACACCGTCAATCCCAGCACTTGGGAGGCAGAGTCAGGTGGATCTCTGTGAGTCTGAGGCCAGCCTGGTTTACAAGAGTTAGTCCAGGACAGGCATCAAAGCCACAGAGAAACCCTGTCTCGAAAAACAAAACAAAACAAAAAAATTCTCACATTGTAAATTGAGCTCTTACTGCTGCCTGTCTCAGAAGAAAGAACCCTGGTCAGAGGCTGAGCCCCAGTTCTGGGTACACATTGATACTCGATTCCAAATACAAGCTGAGTACTAGGGGCTGCAGAGATGGCCCAGCAGCTAAGAGCACTGTCTGGTCTTCCAAACGACCCATGTTCAATTCTCAGTACCCACACTGAGATTCACACCTGTCTGTAACTCCAGTTCCAGGACTTGGGACACTCTTACACAGAAACATCAACGAACATAAAATAAACTATTTATTAAAAAACAAACACACTCTCTGTGAGTTCGAGACCAGCCTGGTCTACAAGAGCTAGTTCCAGGACAGGCTCCAAAACCACAGAGAAACCCTGTCTCGAAAAACCAAAAAAAAAAAAACAAAACAAAACCCCACACTATAAACAGAGTGCTGACCCTGGACTTACTGAGCCACTAATCCTGGTCACAGACTAAGTATGGACAAAACCTGACCTAGTAAATGTTTGACTATACACATAATTGAGCCCTTGTCCTGGGCCATGGGCCGACCTTGAGATTCAAGATGACTCCTGAGTCTCAAGATGAGTCATGAAGTCTGGTTGCTACTGATCACACTGGAGCTTCTAGGACTAGCTTGGTTTTGGGAGACAGATATCCGCAAAGCTGGCTGCTGACCACAGGTAGGAGTGGCATGCATTGGCTTGGTGAGGGACTGCTGACCACAGGTAGGAGTGGCATGCATTGGCTTGGTGAGGGAGCAAAGCCCATGGCACCTTCTCAGAGGACCACTTCCCTCCTCTGAGAGAGAAGCACCAACCCGGTCCAAGGGACCCGGTTGCCATCTCCTGGCGACTTCGAGCACTGCGCTCAGAGCCCAAAGGCGGCCGCTCCACTCATCCGCCCACTTTCTGGAAGTCAAGTGGAGGCTCTCGACACGGAGACGTCTCTGAGGCATCAGACCCAGGCACAAAGCTGTTTCTCTTCGTCAGGACGGCCGCCCGCCAGCTCCTCTTCGCTGCATCTCTGTGGGCGGCGCGGTTCGGGGACCCTCGCCGGGGTAGGCAGGACAGGGCGTAGTCGCCGGACCAGGAGGGAGCGGGCGGCGGAGGCGAGCACCAGGAGAGGCGGCAGGGAGAGGAATCCGAACACGATGAGTGCTGCAGAGCCGCGATCGGAGAGCAGCGCTCGGCACCGTGGACCCGGGGCTGGATGAACCTGCGGATAGTGGAGGCGTGGGGTCGGACCAGATGCACCAGGGTGGTGCAGTCGTGAGGAAGGACCAGGGTCCGAGGTCTGGAGGGGAGGACCAAGCAGAGCCTAGAGATTGCAGCAGAGTCCAGAGAGACAAGGGGCGGGGCGTGGAGAGCGAAGTGGAACCTTGGAGGACAGAAATTGCCAGAATACAATCAAGACAGTTGGCCTGAGTTGTGGTTGCTGTGGGCCAAGAAGTATTGAAGTCTTTTTGGAGGAGACCTGGAACCCAGACTATAAATGGCCCAGGTAGGGCTGAAGGAAAGGCTCCAAGAACTTCCCTGGCTCTCCCAACCCAGCTTTTCTGTCCCCATGAATGCTCTTTCCCACGGCCCTTACCTGTATGGACATCTAGTATTGACCTCCAGCTGTACCTCCACCAGCTAGCGTCATTTCTCTCCCACACCAGAAGCCACAGAAAGGAATATAGGGGCCATCTATATATAGATCAAGCTATAGCCCTCTCCACAGGTGGGGAAGCCCAGACCAGGTCAAGAGGGTTTGGGGAAGAGTGGAGAGGCACTGAGTATAGGTGAAATTTGACAATTTATTTTCCTATCCACTTCGACCTCACTGACCGGGCCCTGGTGCCTACTGGTACAAAGCTAAGGGGCCTGGGACAGGCAAGACAGCTGTTCCTAAGTAACAAACAAAAGCTTTTCTTTGTCTGCAGCTGGTAGGGGTGTTGGCAGAAGAGGAGTTTACAGAAGAGGACACATCTCTGCATACAAAGGGGCAAGGCTGGAAGGGGGTCGATTCACCTTCGATCCCAGGGACTTGAACCTCTACAGGACTCCCACCCCCCAGGGACTAGCCAATGCTCACCCGTGAGTGGCACAGGAATCCCAGGTAGACAATGGCAGCAGCTGGCAGCAACACCAGCAGGAAGACTGCCCCAGGTAGCAGCAGATGGCACAGGAGGAACCCAACCAGAGCCCGGCCAGGCAGCAGCAGGGTCCTGAGGCCTTCGGTGGTCAGGATGGGCCACCCAGGGCATACCAGGACTGGGATACGGTAGTCAGTAGGCCTCCTTCGGGGCAGCATGGGCGCTGTGTCTGAAGTACCTCCTTCATCCTCTTCTGTCTCCCTCTCCTGTTGCTCACTCATGTCCTGGCAGTGGACCTTGAAGGATGCTTTCCCTAAGATCACAGCAGTAGGCGGTAGGACTAGCTCCTACCGCCAAGCCCAGACTAGCGATCCTTTCCCCTCCCCCCGGTTCAGTTCACATCTAGATCCTAGACACCAGATAGTGGACTGCTGTCCTGTTTAGTCTGGCACCGGATATCAGTCTCCAGGGCTACACCCCTGTCACAGTTTCCCCCACTACCTTGTTGGGCCTCTTTGCCAGGCAAATGAAGGCAGCTCCTGAGTGCTCTGGTTAGGTCTTACACAGCTATCCCTATCTGAGCACTATGGCCCTCCTTCCTCACAGCCCGCCCTTCCCCAGCTTCCAGTTCTCCCAAACAATGGCTCCATTTCACAGATCCTGGCTGTGACAAATGTCCTATCAATAGCTGCCATCTAGGGACAAACCGTTAACTCATTTCCTAGCCCCAGTCCTCGCAATCCCCGCTAGGGACAAACCGTTAACTCATTTCCTAGTCCCAGTCCCCACAAGTAGACCCCTCTTTGGTGTCCATTTAAGATGAAAACACCAGCCGGGCGGTGGTGGCGCACGCCTTTAATCCCAGCACTCGGGAGGCAGAGGCAGGCGGATCTCTGTGAGTTCGAGACCAGCCTGGTCTACAAGAGCTAGTTCCAGGACAGGCTCCAAAACCACAGAGAAACCCTGTCTCGAAAAACCAAAAAAAAAAAAAAAAAAAAAAAAAAAGATGAAAACACCATAGGGTTGGAGAGAGGACTCGGTACTTAAGAACACTGGCTTGCTCTTCCAGAAGACCTGGGTTCAATTCCCAGCACTCACATGGCAGCTCACAGCTGTCTGTAACTCCAGTTCCAGGGCATCCAGCCTCACACAGACATACATACAGGCAAAACAACAATGCACATAAAATAAAAACAAATAAATCATTAAAAAAAAAGGTGAAGCCACCAGGTGACTCCATGCTGTGGAGTGGTTCAGAGGTTAGTGCTTACTGTAGTACCTGGAGATAGCTGTTACCTGATGAGCAGCCACTCCAGTTACTCTGCACTGAATCCAGTCCATCGTGGGAGCATACAACAGGCTTTTCAGATGATGAGAATATGTAATCCACTGAAAGCTCCAGCCATTAACCCCCAATATTGCTAAAATGCCTTCGCACTAGAAGTACACAGCGGGCAGCATTTAAGCCCTATTTACATAAGCGATTGACCTTTAATGAGCTAATGTTTCCCCTTCTGTGCCATTTCTTCCAGTGGGCTTTGTCAGTTCCAACTTTCCTTGGAATATCTTCTGATCCTGGACAGCTTTCCAGGTGGCGTTTGATATGCTCCACGAAAGGGAGCTTGCTTTCACTGGCATGCCTGGCACAGCCAGATGTGACCGTGGCTGTTTGTGTGTTTGGGTAGTGAATCTGGAGTAAAGAGTATTGTAAGGTGCCGATAGCTCAGATGTTCAGGACGCATATTGTCCTCGTAGAACAACCTCTGTTTGGTGCCCAGCGCCTACTTTAGGCAGCTCACAACTCCAGCTCCGTGAGGCTCTGATGCCTCTGATTTCCTACCCACATATTCATATATTTATACGCACACTTGTACACACATACACACTCACAAGCATACAACTAAAATAAGAAAAATAAAAGTATTTTTGAACAGTGTTGCAGGGGCTGGAGAGTTGGCTCATTGGTTAAGTGCACTTGCTGCTCTTGCAGAGGACCCAGGTTCCATTCTCAGCGTCCACATGTTGGCTCATAAGCCAACTGTAACTACAGTTCTAGAGGGTCTGGTGCCCTCTTCTGACTTCCGTAGGCACCAGGCATGCATGTACTACACATATATACATTCCGGCAAAATGTTCATACCCATAAAGAAAAATAAACACATCCAAAAGATCTTAAGTGTTGTAAATTATCTCCTTACTGTGCCCACACCCTTGTAATTTAAAAAAAAATATATTTGTTCGCCTGGTGGTGATGGCACACGCCTTTAATCTCAGCACTCGGGAGACAGAGGCAGGTGGATCTCTGTGAGTTCGAGGCTAGCGTGGTCTATAAGAGCTAGCTCCAGGACTGGCTCCAAAGCTACAGAGAAACCCTGTCTCAAATATATTTGTTTATTTATTTTAGTCTTCACCTCACTGCATAGCCCTTGCTGGCTAGCCTAGAACTCAATATGTGGATCAGGATGGCCTTGAACTCATACAGATACACCTGCCTCTGCCTCCTGAGTGCTGAGATTAAAAAAAAGTTAGGCATAATGGCCTACACCTTTAAATCCAGCATTCGAGAAGCAGAGGCAGGTGGATCCCTAAGTCTGAGGCCAGCTTGATCTACAGAGCAAGTTCTAGGACAGCCAGAGATATACAGAGAAATTCTGTATTGAAAACAACAACCAAAAAGTATGCATCATCATGTCTGACTAATACTTTATTTTATTTATTTATTTATTTATTTATTTATTTATTTTGTTTTTCGAGACAGGGTTTCTCTGTGGTTTTGGAGCCTGTCCTGGAACTAGCTCTTGTAGACAAGGCTGGTCTCGAACTCACAGAGATCCACCTGCCTCTGCCTCCCAAGTGCTGGGATTAAAGGTGTGTGCCACCACCCCCCGGCTCTGATACTTTATTTTAAATATCTTAATGACTTATTTATTTGATATGTGTGAGTATTTTGGTTCCATGGATGAATATGCACCATGTACATGCCTGGTGCTCACAGAAGAGGTGTCAGATCCCCTGGAGCTGGAGTTACGAATGGGTTGTGAGCCACCATGTAGCTGCTGGGAATCTCACCCTGGTCCTCTATAAGAGCAGCAAGTTCTTAAGTGCTGAGCCATCTCTCTAGCTCCTGATATATTTTTTTGATTATGTGCATGTGTTTATATGTGGGTATGTTCACATGAGTGCAGGTGTCTTCAGAGGCGCTTGGGAGACAGAGGCAGGTGGATCTTTATGATGTACATAATGAGTTCTAGACTAGCTAAGGCTATGTAGTAAGATACATACTGGGACCCTGCTGTCTCTGTCCCAGGCCCAGAGTCAAGTATCCACATGGAAACCTTGTTCCTTCAGGGCCTCCTTTCCACCTCTAGACATAAGTCTTTAGCATCCCCTGTCCCAGAAATATCCTTGCTAGCTGACATTTCTTCCCTCTCATGGCCTGCACTAGCCTGTCTTAACTGGTTCTCCAGGAGCTTCCAACCCCACTGTTCAGATGTCAGTGGTGAACCTCTCTTTCCGAGCATCTTATTGGGAAGAAGGTAGAACCTTACAGGGTCCACTCCCCAACCCTGTCTGAAGCTAGGAGGAGAGGTGGTTCCAGCCCCAGGATGGGGCAGGGGCAGGTCGATCGCAGGGTGCGGGGGGGGGGGGGGGCTGGGAGCGGGGGCAAGTCAGAACATATCAAAGTTTGTGTTACTTGGAGGAAGGTAGGAAGGAGGTGCTGCTATCCAAGGCACGTTCCTGCTTGTCCTTCCCAACCTGTCCTGGCTTTTGTTCCTGGGAGTGTGGCCAAGAGCTTTAGTAGGCTGCTAGGGGACAAGAGTGCTCAGGTAGAGGCTGCTTGCTCCCTGGCAGGCAGAGACTCCCTTCAAATTACTAAATAAACAGTGTCAGGTGACCTCAGCATGGCCCATAAGAAAGCAACAGATCTTTGCCCACTCCTGACTGGCCTCCCAGGAGTAGCACCCACCTCTCAACCTGCAAGAAAAAAAATTGAGGAGGGTCACCAGATTGAAGCTAGCCTAGAAATAATAGGGAGAACCCTCAGGCTCCTGCGCCAGTTTCCTCTGGAGGTAATTGGGAGCCAAGGCCCTTCAGAAGACTAAGAGGAATCTGAGTCTCCCCTAGTGAGGTGGTGACACGGGACAGGTAGAGTGAACCAGCAGGAGGCCTCAGGGTGGATGCTCTTCCCAGATGGATTCCAGCAGGCTGGAGCAGGAACTGCAGTGGATGGAGCTGATTTGGGAGGCGGCTCCAGCAGATAAGACAGAGAAACCTCTTACCTCCCAAGCCTGGAGTACTCTATTCCAGGCAGTGTGGCGGGGTGCTCCCAGCCTGGTGATACAACTGCTGAGGCAAGGTGCCAGTGTGGAGGAGAGGTAAGTCGCGTGAGTAGCTCCAGACTTTCTCCGACTGGGGCTGACCGGGTAGGAAGCACCCTCACGTATTTCACACCCCACAGGGATCAAGCAGGTCGGACTCCGCTCCATCTGGCTGTGATGCGAGGCCACGTGCCCCTTGTACGCCTACTGTTGCAGCGTGGGTCCCTGGCAGGCGCAGTTGATCACACAGGGCGCACACCGTTGCACGAGGCTGCTTGGCACGGGCACTCAAAGGTGGTGGAACTATTGGTGCAGCGTGGGGCCTCAGCGGTGGCATGCTCTCAAACGGGCCTCACGCCCCTCCACTGGGCAGCTGTGCTGGGCCGCACGCTACTGGTGACAAGCCTTCTGGCCTCACCAGGTTCAGACCCTGCTGTGAAGGACCTAAGAGGTTGGACCGCCACACACTGGGCAGCGGCATGCGGGCGACTGCCTATACTAGAGCTGTTGACTGTTGGAGGCAGCGTAGACCTGGACAGCGCCCTGCTGGTGTCAGCGGTAGCTGGAAGTGCATCAACCTTGCGGCTTCTCCTGGCACTGGGGGCAAAGGTGGATGCCCTGGACAGCACAGGAGTCACTGCACTTGGCCTGGCAGCTGGCCTAGGCCACCACCAAGTAGGTCCAGCCTTCACCTGCAGTGACTGTGCCGGAAACCCAAGGGCTTGGTTCTCTACACTTACTCCCATAAGCTCTGAGAGAGGGGAGGAACAAGGCAGAAAGATGCTGAAGCACTGGTGGGCAGGGTGGAGGGGTTGGGAGGTGAGCAGGCTCCCAGTTGGACCCTCTTTATAAAACTTCCCTACTGAGCCAGGCGGTGGTGGCACACGCCTTTAATCCCAGCACTCGGGAGGCAGAGGCAGGAGGATCTCTGGGAGTTCGAGGCCAGCCTGGTCTACAAGAGCTAGTTCCGGGACAGGCACCAAAGCTACAGAGAAACCCTGTCTCGAAAAACCAAAAAATAAAAAAATAAAAAAAAAACTTCCCTACTGAATGGTCTCCCACACCTGCCAACCCCACTTTGTTCTGGTGGCCCATAGCAATGAATTGGGTGAATACTTAAGTTTTCCTGAAACAGCAATTTGCTATGTCGCCTTAGCTGGCCTGAAGCTCTCTATGTAGACCTACTTGATCTTGCACTCACATAGATCCTCCAGCCTCTGACTCCTGGGTGCTGGGATTAGTGTGGGCCACCATGCCTGGCAACAATCATTTATTTAAGTATTTGGCTGAAGCTCAAGAGCAGTGGGGCGCAGGGAGCACCAGGGGTAACAGCCTTTGCACAGCGTTGAATTTGATCCAAGAATCTGAAGGTGTCTCAGATTTCATCCATTCACTCCTAAAAGAAAAAAGAGGCTGTAGGGATTTGGGCCAGGCAAACACCAGGCCCACTGAACCAGGGTGATGGGCTCTTTCTCTCTTCTTCCTTTCCTTTTCCAGGATGTGGCGGTTCTGCTGGATCATGGGGCAGACCCACGTATCAGCGACAGGAACAACTGCTCCGCACTCCACAGGGCTGCCGCTGGCGGACATCTACCTGTTATACAGCTGCTGGTGGCCAAGGGCATCGAGGTGGATTCTCAGGACTCGCTGGGTCTCACGCCCCTGCACTACGCTGCCCGAAGAGGCCACGTAGAAGTTGTCAGTCATCTCCTGGACAGGGGTGCGCAGGTCAACGCTGCCGGGTGGCTCCGCAAGACTCCTCTGCACCTTGCTGTGGAGTGTGACCACAGAACAACCATAGAGCTTTTGCTAAGCCGAGGTGCCAACTCTACCTTGAGGACACAGTGGGGTGAAATGGCCCAGACCCTATAGGGTGCCTGCCCCAGGCACTGCCTGATTTCCTTTACTAAACAAACTTCTTAAAAACTACAGAAAGGCCGGGCGGTGGTGGCGCACGCCTTTAATCCCAGCAGGCAGAGGCAGGCGGATCTCTGGGAGTTTGAGGCCAGCCTGGTCTACAAGAGCTAGTTCCGGGACAGGCTCCAAAACCACAGAGAAACCCTGTCTCGAAAAACCAAAAAAAAAAAAAAAAAGAAAAGAAAGAAAATCTAGAGTTTAGAAAGACCCAGAGTCAAATGAAGAACTTGTTAAGGTCAGGGAACAAGAACAAAGCAGCTCAATTATTATTAGCTGACGTGCCTTTCTTGCTAGGGCTGGTTAATGGTCAAACATACTGATTAATTACTGTACCCATTCCTGCCCTCAATCTCCTGGTGAAAGAAGCTATTGTTGAGTGGATATGCACCCTAAAGATTTAAAGTAGAGCTGAGTGATTCTTTTTCATATATAAAAGTTTAGATTTGGGGCTGGAGAGATGGCTCAGAAGGTAAGAGCACTGGCTGCTCTTCCAGAGGACCTGAGTTCAATTCCCAGCAACCACATGGTGGCTCACAGCCATCTGTAATGAGACCTGGTGCCTTCCTTGCCAGCAGGACATTGTATGCTTAATAAATAAATAAATCTTTTAAAAAAAAAGGTTTAGATTTGTGATTCCTTTAGGATTCCTAATAAGATTACCTTTCAAGATAAGTAAGAAAGTGATTGGCCCTTTTTTTGTAACCATAAAACACAGTCTGCTAGCAATAGAATATCTTGCTTGCTTGCACACTGTTAATCTATAACAAGTTGCTTGGCTATGAATGTACATGGGTCCTTGGGATAATTTGCTTTTCACCTGTAATATGCAAAATGTTTAATCATGTAAGGGATACAGAAAACATGCTGTTTTTTACTTGTATTCATTGTAATCATTTACTTGGAAAACAGAATGTAACCACATTGTAATTTTTATACTGCCTGAAAGATTTTGCTGGGGTTATAAGATGTAAGAGAGAGAATAGAGAGAGAGTTAAAATGAGTTAGAAGGAAAACATCAAGAATGAGAGAAGGAAGTCACCAGGAATATGAAGACTAGAATAACACAGAAGAGTCAACAAGGAAACCATCCATACAGAGTGAGTGTCTTTTTCCCTGACCCCTCAGATAGAAAAGTCTAATGTGCTGACTCTGGATTCCCTTTGAGCCCTGCCCTGCTGGGCAGAAGAGTTTTCTGAGCTGAACACGGTGGTTTACTAGTGCTCAGGAGTCCAAGACAGGAGGGTTTTTTTTGTTTTTTGTTTTTTGTTTTTTTTTGGTTTTTCGAGACAGGGTTTCTCTGTGGTTTTGGAGCCTGTCCTGGAACTAGCTCTTGTAGACCAGGCTGGTCTCGAACTCACAGAGATCCGCCTGCCTCTGCCTCCCAGGTGCTGGGATTAAAGGCGTGCGCCACCACTGCCCGGCTAGATTTTCTTCTTTTTCAAAAAAAAAAAAAAATTCTTGCCAAATTACTTTCCCTTTGTTTGTGTGTGCCTTTCTGCAACACTTGAGATTGTTTTCTCCCACTGACTTCCATACGCCTCCCCTCAACAAAAATAAATACATACATTAATTTTTTTGTTTGCTTTTGTTGTTTGTTTTAGTTTTTTTAAAAATATTTATTTATTTATTTATTAAGTATACAGTATTCTGTCTGCATGTATGCCTGCAGGCCAGAAGAGGACACCAGACCTCATTACAGATGGTTGTGAGTCACCATGTGGTTGTTGGGAATTGAACTCAGGACCTTTGGAAGAGCAGCCAGTGCTCTTAACCTCTGATCCATTTCTCAGCCCTGTTTTAGTTTTTTTGAGGGTTGATTTTCCTGCCTCTGCATCTCCAGTGCTCGGGACACCACCACATGCAGCTAGTCGTCAGTTTTTTGAGTCACACTGATCCTGTCTCGCGACTGAAAAGAACGAGAAGCAAGGACTGTCGAAGGGCAAGCAAGCAACGTTTATTCTGAAATAGAGAAGCCGGTCCCAGTAGCAGTGTGGGGGTGTCTCGAAAATGAGCTGCCTTAATTTGAATACGTATGTGGAATTTTGATTGGTTAATGGGATCAGGTGAAAGGGTGCATGTTCAAGTAAGTTTCTGAAAAGTTCCAAGAGGTCAGAGAATCCAGAACTAAAAGGAACAAAAGATGGTAGGTAGCCAACTTCTTGTTAAGTCAGTCAGAGCTGCTTGGCCTTCATCTCCCTATAGCATGTTTTTTTTTTTCCCCTACCACACCCGGCTCTGGGAGCCCTCCATTTCCTGGAACGTGGCTTTCTATACCCACAGTAGGCACATCTTCTCCAGAACAGTAGATACCTTTGCTCATCTGGGCCAGCGACTAAGACTAGCTGTCAAAACGGGGTGTGGTGGCGCAGGCCTTTAACCCCAGCACTCGGGAGGCCGAGGCAGACGGAGCTCTGAGAGTTCGAGGTGAGCGTGGTCTCCAAAGCGAGCTTCAGGACAAACTTACACAGAGAAATCCTGCCTCGAAAAAAAACCAAAAAATAAAACAAATAAGCAAAACCAGATTAGCTGCTTTTAGAATGAGGCTGCCTTGATTTGATTTCTGTCACTCATTTATGGACAACTAACTGAAGCCCACACAAGAGCAGGCCACCGAAGGTTCTTTCGTTTCTGGAAATCTGATTTCCGTCCGCAGCTGCCCTTCCCGCCCTCCTCAGCCCCGCCGCCCTGGTCCTTCCAGGCCATGACATCAGCTGCCTGCATCCGGTCCGTTCTGCTGCTCCCCCTGCTTGCGGACCGCCACGCACAACGGAACTCGGGGAGCGAGCCTAGAGGCGTCCCGGAAGATTGTGCGCGCGCACCGGCCTCGCTGCCCGTTGACCCGGAAATGCTTATGGCAGCCGCTCGGATCGCGGGAGCTTAGAATGGTGTTCCTTACAACGCGGCTCTGGCTGCGGAACCGCCTCACAGACCGGTTCTGGCGGGTCCAGGAGGTGCTGAAGCATGCTCGGGTGAGTGCGCGTGCTAGGATCCCCGGGGGCGCGGGCAAGGCGGTGCGCTACCATCCGGACACCCTTCTTCCTTTTTCGTCGTCCAGCATTTTAGGGGAAGGAAGAACCGCTGCTACCGGCTGGCGGTCAGGGCGGTGACCAGAGCCTTCGTGAAGAGCACGCAGGCCCGCAGACTGAAGAAGCGGAACCTGAGGACCGTAAGCACCGTCCCTGAAGGCCCCACCCCTACCCCTGAGCTTGTCCTTCATCTCCCCGAGAGCTAGGCCCTCCTCCACACCCGACTTCGGGAGCTTGGCCTTCAGTCCCATGGCGTTCCCCTCACCTTGCACAGAAGCTGTGTGAAGGGCGAAAGGACCGGCATTGGCACAAGACAGCCCTAGACCAAGTTCTCAGCACAGAGAAGATTGATTTGCCCCATTGGAACAAAAGGCATGGGAAAAGAGACAAAGACAGGAGCTAGAGGACCAGGAGAAGGGGGAGGGATGCCATGGATAGGGAAGAAAGGACAAATGACAGTTTATAAAGGTGAAAGAGGAAACCTCCTGTTAGGATGGAGTGTTTAATTTTATTTGGACAGGTTAATCAGGGTAGCCACAGGGGGCTTTTGCTGGACTTCAATACTTGGATAGCTGGACCTTGGTAGTCAGCCTCAGGAGGAGGAAGTGGCCAAATAAAGGCTAGCTTTAGGAACGTAATCTAACGATTTTTAGCAAGGAAGAGGGAATAGCAAGGCCTGCCAGAGCCATATTTGTTATGCTCGAACCTACTAGCGACCCTTCAAAGGGTGTTGTTTTGTTTGTTCTTTGGAGTTTTAGAGCTGTACTTGGAGCCTAGCTTGTAGCTCTTACAAGTACCTATGAGTAAGTCAGCAGGGCCATCTGATAGGTCGTTTCTGACCTTGAGAGTCAGAAAGTGCTCCCTAAGGCTGGAGAGATGGCTACAGGACTCACTGATCTTCTGTATTATCCGAGTTCTGTTCACAGCACCCACACAAGGCAGCTCACAATTGCCCATACTTCTAACTGCAGGGGATCTGACTCCTGGTCTCCATGGCCACCCATATACACATTTTTCACACATGACATGCCCATATTTATACAAATAAAAAAAAATTAAAGGACCCCCCTCCAACCTGAATGTGGGTACATCATGATGGCTGTGTTCACAGTCTGGATAATGTTGATTTGGGTTCCTGTTCATTCTCAGATGCACCAGCCTTTGGAGTAGGGTGGTATTGCCCCAGGACCTGGTGATTTGTGCTGCAGTGTTGTGAAAATATGGGAGTGTTCATTTATATGAAAAGTGAGCGTTTGCTGCCAGTGTGGAGGGTCTCAGGGCCTGGGACAGTCTCATGGTCACCCTGGGATTCTGATGCGGGTTCAAACTTGAGAACTTTAGGAACTACTGTACCTTTGTGTGAAAAAAAAAATGATTAAAAGATCGCTCTCACCCTGCAAAACAAACAAACAAACAACAACCCGCTGATATTTAATGTGTAAGAACAGAGGCACGTACCAGTTATGCTGAAGAAACCTAACATTGCGGTCTCCAGACCAGGGTCTCTTTGATTCAAACCTTTAGATTCTTGTGTCTTTCCAGATGTTAAGGTGTTTGCCTGTGCCTGGCACAGAGTCTTCTGATATAATCAGCCAGATCCTTGAAGGATTCTCTCCCTGTTGCATAGAGTTTGCTATGTTCCTCTGTCTGCTACAGAATCTCAATCTTTGTTTTATTGGTACATGCACCTAGTTTGCACTGGCGACTTCCTTGCATGTGCTTGGGATTGAATGACCAGGGCCTTGAGCGTGCTAGTCATGGGTTCTCTGTGTATGCATGTACTCATGCACATGCATGTATGTGGAGGTTAGGGGTTAACAGTTCTAGCCTTACGCCTTATTGAGGCAGGATCTGCCTTGCTGATTGTGCTATACCCTATACTCTAAGCTAGCCGGCCTGTGAATTTATGGCTTAACCATAGGAGTGCTAGGATTATAGATGGATGCTACAACATCCAGCCTTTTTTTTTTTTAAATTTTATGTGCATTGGTATTTTGCCTGCACGCATGTCTGTGTGAGGGTGTTGGATCCCCTGGAGGTAGAGTTACAGGCAGTTGTAAGTCGCTGTGTGGGTGCTGGGAACTGAACCTATGTCCTCTGTAAGAACAGCCAGTGCTCTTAACCGCTGAGCCATCTCTCCAGCCCCACATCCAGCTTTTTTACTTGAGTTTCAGGGATTGAGCTCAGGTCATCAGGACTGCACAGTAACATGAGCCATTTCTGTATCCCCAGTTCATGTGCAGGTGTGTTGTATAAAGGTCAGTCTCAAGTGTCGTTCCTCAGAGGCCATCCACCTGGGTTTTGTTTTGTTTTGAGATGAGGTCTCTAACTGGGGTCTGAACATTAGAGCACTAACTTCCCAGACTGGACTTGAACTCATTCTTTAGCCCAGCTTTGCAATCACGTGTCAGGTCTCCTGGGAGCTGGGGTCACAGGCCTACTACCGGGTCTAGCCTTGCCTGTCTGCCTATCTTCTTATTGGTTTTTGTTTGTTTGTTTTGTTTTTGAGATAGAATCTTGTCATATAGCCCTACCCACCCTGAAACTCACTGTATAGACCAGGCTGGCCTCAAGCTTGAAGTTGTTTCTCCTGGCTTTGCCAGAGATTTCAGGCATACAGTATCATCCTAGTTTGCTTGTCATTTTTAAAGGAAATTATTGCTTTACTTTTTTTTTTTTTTTCTTCAAGACAAGATTTTTTTCTGTGTAACCCTGGCTGTCCTGGAACTTGCATGTCTGTATCTCTGCCTCCTGACTGCTGGGATTAAAGGCTTGGACCACCACCACCATTTTTTTTTAAGTATTTATTTATTATGTATACAATATTCTGTCTGCAGAAGAGGGCAGCAGACCTCATTACAGATGGTTGTGAGCCACCATGTGGTTGCTGGGAATTGAATTCAGGACCTTTGGAAGAGCAGGCAGTGCTCTTAACCACTGAGCCATCTCTCCAGCCCCACACCACCACCATTTTTTTTTTCTTTTGGTAATGTTTTGTTTTTTTGAGACAGGGTCCCACTGTGTAGCTCTGGATGTCTTAGAAATCAATCAATATCAAACATCTATTTTTTTAATTAATTTTTATTGAGCTCTACATTTTTCTCTGTTCCCCTCCCTGCCTCTTCCTTCCCCTTCAGTTCTCTCCCAAGGTCCCCATGCTCCCAATTTACTCAGGAGATCTTGTCTTTTCTACTTCCCAAGTAGATTAGATCCATGTATGTCTCTCTTAGGGTCCTCATTGTTATCTAGGTTCTCTGGGATTGTGATCTGTAGGCTGGTTTTCTTTGCTTTATGTTTAAAAGCCACTTATGAGTGAGTACATATGATAATTGTCTTTCTGGGTCTGGATTACCTCACTCAAAATGAGGTTTTCTAGCTCCATTTACCTGCAAATTTCAAGATGCCATTATTTTTTTCTGCTGTGTAGTACTCCATTGTGTGAATGTACCACATTTTCTTCTTCTTCTTTTTTTTTTTTTTTGGTTTTTTTCGAGTCAGGGTTTCTCTGTGGCTTTGGAGCCTGTCCTGGAACTAGCTCTGTAGACCAGGCTGGTCTCGAACTCACAGAGATCCGCCTGCCTCTGCCTCACCACATTTTCTTTATTCATTCTTCGGTCAAGGGGCATTTAGGTTATTTCCAGGTTCTGGCTATGACAAACAATGCTGCTATGAACATAGTTGAGCACATGTCCTTGTGGCACGATTGAGCATCCTTTGAATATATACCCAAAAGTGGTATTACTGGGTCTTGAGGAAGGTTATTTCCTAATTTTCTAAGAAATTGCCACACTGACATCCAAAGGGACTGTACCAGCTTGCATTCCCACCAGCAATGCAGGAGTGTTCCCTTTTCCCCTCATCCTCTCCAGCATAAGTTGTCATCAGTTTTTGATCTTGATCATTCCTTACAGGTGTAAGAAGGAATCTCAGAGTTGTTTTGATTAGCATTTCTCTGATGACTAAGGGTGTTGAGCATTTCCTGAAGTATCTTTCAGCTATTTTAGATTCCTCTGTTGAGAGTTCTCTGTTTAGGTCTGTACTCCATTTTTTTTTATTGGATTATTTGTTCTTTTGGTGACCAATTTCTTGAGTTCTTTATATATTTTAGAGATCAGACCTCTGTCTGATGTGGGGTTAGTGAAGATCTTTTCCCATTCTGTAGGCTGTCGTTTTGTCTTATTGACCATGTCCTTTGCTTTACAGAAGCTTTTCAGTTTTAGGTGGTCCCATTTATTGTTTCTCTCAGTGTCTGTGCTGCTGCGGTTCTATTTAGGAAGTGGTTCCCTGTGCCGATGTGTTTAAGTGTACTTCCCACTTTCTCTTCTATGAGGTTCAGTGTGGCTGGCTTTATGTTGAGGTCTTTGATCTATTTTAATTCCAGCTCTGGATTAATCGAATTTCAGCTGCCTCCCAGGAACATGGCTTACAGTACCCAGCATTCATGGTCAACTTAATTAAGGTAAGTTGAGGGCCTTGTTGAGGTGTTGAACATTTAAAGGAATCAGCCTATCAGATGTCCATGGGCAGACATGAGTGTTGTTAGGCCTGCACCCTGTTGTTTATCTGGGGTTCTGGAAACGAACCTACTTTTCCCTTGTCTTGCTGATATTTCAGCACATTGTAAATAGAGCATGTCATACAGTTGACTGTTTTGGGATATTCAGTCACACTGTGAATCCTGAATTTGCGTTTGCATTAATTAAATAAAATCAACCTTAGGTCAGGAGGAAGAGCCAGCAACTAGTTGACAGAAAGTAATCAGAAAGTCACAGGGAGTCTGGAAGATGGATGGAGAGATGTACTGGAAGTAGCAGGGAGGGACTTTGAGTGTGGCAGTGCTTTTGGGTTTGGTAGAGCAAAGAGTGCTCTATTTCTGAGATGCTGGAAGGCCAGCCAGTTGCTTCTCAACCCCTCTGAGCTAGCAGGTTTTTACCCTAACCTCTGACTCCTGAGTTTTATTGATAAATAGAACGATAGAGATTTGGTGAAAAACGACATTTGGTGGTGGCAGCAGGAGGTGGAGTCAGTGGACATAAAAGTCCCACCAGTCTGCTGCCTGATAAGTGGCCCAGTAACTGTGCAGCCACAATTACTGGCTGAAACAGCAGTAGATTCAGGGGCAGCCAGCCGTTGTGCTGATGAAAAAAACATTTTGGTCCCCATTGTGGGGTGCCAAGTGTAACAAGTCTTTCTTTGAACCACCAGCTCCTAAATAATGACATGGAGACTTTTTTTTTCTAATTATGAAAACTTAACCTTAGCTTAGGCTTATTCCCAGCTAGCTCTTTTTTTTTTTTTTTTTTTTTTTTTGGTTTTTCGAGACAGAGTTTCTCTGTGGTTTTGGAGCCTGTCCTGGAACTAGCTCTTGTAGACCAGGCTGGTCTCGAACTCACAGAGATCCGCCTGCCTCTGCCTCCCGAGTGCTGGGATTAAAGGCGTGCGCCACCACCGCCCGGCCTAACTTAAGTTTTAAAGAGCTAGCTGGGAGCCGGGCGGTGGTGGCGCACGCCTTTAATCCCAGCACTTGGGAGGCAGAGGCAGGCGGATCTCTGTGAGTTCGAGACCAGCCTGGTCTACAAGAGCTAGTTCCAGGACAGGCTCCAAAACCACAGAGAAACCCTGTCTCGAAAAAACCAAAAAAAAAAAAAAATAAAAATAAAACTTAAGTTAGTCTGTTTATATTAATCTACATTCTGCCACATGGCTAGTTACCTCTCATCCTACTTCCTCCATGTCTCTTCCCAGAGTTCCTCTCTCTGCCTGGAAGTTCTGTCTAGTCTCTCCTGCCTAACTTGGCCATTCAGCTCTTTATTAAATCAATCAGAAGGTGCCTTAGGCAGGCAAGGAAGGACAGAGACACATTCTCACACAGTGTGATCAAATATCCTGCAACAGTCGCCAGTTTGGATGTTTCTGTATGAAAGAAAAAAGATATTAAACTAATTTTAACTTTTGAGTTTGAGGTTTGTTTTGTTTTTTAATTTTATGTTCAGAAGTTATTTTGCCTGCTCGTATGTCTATGTACTGCATCTATTTCTGGTGTCCTTCAGTGCCAGTGAACTCACCTGCTTCTGCTGGCCCTGTAGTCTTAATGAGCTTATATATCTCTGAATTACATTAAAGGATTAGCCCAGGCCAGAAGTTTTAGTGCACAAGTGACCTCTGACCCTAATTATGGGTCCTGGGCTTCAGCTGGCTCTTCTTTGTCACAGCCTCTACAAGACCCTTCCTTGTCCCTACTCACATTTATCCTACAGTGTCCTGCTATGTTTTACAGGCAAGATGTTCTTGCTCTGCCTATCCCACAGTTCCCAACTGTTCCACACCAGTAGAGTGGTGCTAGCTACGCTAGACTCACTAGAGGTCTTGTGGCTGCATCCTCCTGTCTGTTCCCATGTGGGATCTCCTGTATTCTACTGAAATAATTTCTGTTGTCTTTTGTTGTTGTTTTTTGATAAGGTCTCACTACATAGTCTTTGGCTAGCCTGGAATGCACAGAGATCTGCCTGCCTCTGCCTCCGCAGTGCTGGAATTAAAGGCGTGCACCACCATACCTAGCTTTCTCAAATGGTTTCTGATGCTTACTAAAGGCTGTGGTTTTTTGTCTTCCCAGTGCCAGGTGGAGCTCAACAGGAAGGTACTTGTGGACCTGGCCATCTATGAACCAAAGACTTTTAAGTCTTTGGCAGCTTTGGCTAAGAGGAGGCAGCAGGAAGGATTTGCTGCAGCTCTGGGGGATGGAAAGGAGCCAGAGGGCATCTTCTCCAGAGTGGTACAGTACCACTGAAGACTGCAGTGCTGTGGAAATTGTTATCAGATAGGAGCAAAAAGACTGTCTAGTCACCAGTAAGTCTGATTTGTATTTATTTATATTTTAGCACAGGCCTGAGAGAAAAGTTTTTTACTCAGTGATATATCCCCAAAACTATCATGTAAAGATTGTACAAATAAAGCCTTTGCAGTGTTCAGCTTGTGAGTTATTTTCTGGCATCAGACAAACACACCTTTAGATGCATAAAGCCTCTGAAGTACCCATGTACTTGTCATTGACTGCCTATTATGGGAGAGGCTGTTACGTGGGAATAGTAGGATTCAGCTTTGCATATTGCTTTTCCTAAAAGCAGGGATTCTATACCAGGTTTCTGAAATGACCCTGTTTTCTGGTCTTAAGTAAGTACCCCAGAGTCTGTAAACTTACTGTAAAAACAGGATTGATATTAACCTCTTTTGATTTTTTGCTTATATATATGGCATGTGCCCAGTGGTTCAGCTGTTGAGCCAGACAGGGTTTCTCTGTAGCTTTGGGACCTGTCCTGGAGCTAGCTTTTGAAGATCAGGCTGGCTTCAAACTCACAAAGATCTGCCTGCCTCTGCCTCCCGAGTGCTGGGATTAAAGGCGTGTGCTACCACCACCCGGCTTCCTGTCTCTTTCCATGTTCCCAGTTGGGTACAGATCAGGGGAATATGTCCTAATATCAGGAATGTGATGCTCTTGGTCTCAGCCTGAAAGGGCGGGTCAGCTTTAAAGGGGGCTTCCAAACTTCTATCCTCCTGCTAGGTGTTTTAACGAGACTGCTCTGTAAGGTTCAGGAATACATTGTGCATTAGAGCAGCACCTCAGCAGCTCTGTTTCTGCTGTATAATGCAGACTTTGTTGCACCTCCTCCTGCAGGGGATAATGTATCAGGTGAGGCCCCTCTTGTTCTCTCCTGCCTCTTATCAGGTTCTGCAGTTTGCACTCCCTTACCGTCATTGTGGTGTCCACTGTTTGCCTCCCATGACTTGGTCTACATTTGATCTTACCAAAGCCACTTCCTGGAAACAACCCAGGAGACCCTGACTGTGATTTACTTTGTTCTCTGTTACAGTAAAATCTTATCAGGCCATTTTTTAGTCTGCTTTGTGGGGACAGTATGGTAGGACCAAACTGAAGACACTACTAAAGTCCAGTGGTGAGCCAGTGAGTTTACTGGGTTCCGTATGGGAGCAGAAATGACTCACAGCTCTGTCACCAAACTCCACCATGACATGAGGGTGACTCATGAAGACTGGAGTGCACTGCACAGCTTACAGGCAGTTCAACAAGCTGGGGAGTCTTTTCCAGGCAGCCTGGCTTGTCTGACAATCTCTCAGTAGTCCTTACAGCTGATGATAGACATACTTGGGGAGGGGACCTAATGAATTTGTCCCACATGACCAATAACTTTGGTCCAGCAGGGTAGGGTACATCTTCCACACCTGACTAGAACAATCTAATCAGTTGTCAGGCAAGCTGCATCTGAGGTGAAGTGGACAGAGTGACTGAGTTGCCCAAGAGTGCCTCCAGGGCCTTAGCACCCACTCTCCAGTGGCTTGGTTATCTTCAATAAAACAAAAGCAAACAAACTTCAAGGGGAGTGAGAGGCACCTCAACAGACCCTGTCAGCTCCATGGCACTAATGGGGTATGCTGCCCCTAGGTCCTAGAGAGGACGGCCTGTCAGGAGAGATGTATTTCAGAGCCTCCATGAGGTTTGTTGAAAGGGAAACTAATCACTTCACAACGGTGTACAGCTTAAGGCTTCATTTTGAGCTGTAAGCACGGCCTTTAATTTTTTAAGCTCTCTACTACGTGTGATTCCATGTTTTTAGTGCAAGAAGAGTCCAAGTGTTTTACCCTGCCTGGGCCAGAAGCAAGTCACCTACCAGAGGAGAGGATATTTCCACCAGCCCAAAGGCCACACATCACTACCTAGGGGCAGTCACCATGGCCTTCTATACAGAGGTGTCATCAGGTAGCTTTGCTGTCACTAGGTGGGTCTGAGGGCTCTGTGGGCAGGGATCCGTGCTGCTGTTCTGGGATGCCCTAGCCATGGAGAGGGGCTGCGGCTGCTCCTGATCCAATTGACCGTTTTCCAGCACCTGTGTGGGTGACACCATTTACTGTCCCCTCCACCACATCAGTCTCATCCTCGCAGCCAGTGCTCTTCACAGCTAAGCCTATCTTTCCAGTTCTTTGACCTGCACTTTCGATGCGGACAGATCCCCCCGCAGTTGCAGCCGAGCAGAGGCCAGCAGGAAGGGTTGAGAACTAAAGCCCCTGGACTAAACCGCGCTGTGATGCTGAGCGCGTGCAACTGTGGGGACGAAGCCGTCCTGCCCCGGTCCCTACGGAAAGACTCCCTTCTAGAACCCCGGTTCCCGCGGCAGCAGCACCGTAATCTCTTCCGTACCGACCGCTTCCGAGTCCGCCCAGGCCGCGGAGCCGAATGGGTAACGAGCAGCCCCACCCGAGGCCACTTCCGGCGTCAGCGGCTGACGCGATACAGAGGAACAGGCCGGGCGGCCAATGGGGATGAGGCGGCGCTGACGCACAGCCAATGGGCGGAGGCGGAGGCGGGACGGCCAGGCTGGTCGCGAGGAGCCGCCCTCCGGGAAGGGCCCGAAAAAGAATCGGCGGCACAAAATGGCGGCGGCGGCTGCCGGGGCTTCGGTGTTGGCGGCCCCCGCGTTGGCGGCCGGGGCTTCCGGCTCTGGGGGAGCCACCCCAGGGTCGCAGGGTGTGCTGATCGGTGACAGGCTCTACTCGGGCGTGCTCATCACCCTGGAGAACTGCCTGCTGCCCGACGACAAGCTGCGCTTCACGCCGTCCATGTCGAGCGGTCTCGACAGCGACACGGAGACCGGCCTCCGCGTGGTGGGCTGCGAGCTCATCCAGGCAGCCGGCATCCTACTCCGCCTGCCGCAGGTAAGGGCGCGGCCGCGAGCGTGGTGGGTAACCGTCCGCCGGCGGTCGAGAGTGCCGGCCGGCCCTTTGTTGTCGGCTTGGCCCGTGTCCTGGGACCGGCCCGAGGTCGGAGCCCGACCCGCACCGCAGCCTTGACGTAATCCCGAGTCCGTGCCTCCGACCTGGCCGCTGACCCGCTCCGAGTGCGGCCCGCGCCCGGGTTTCCCCTCCCCCACGCCCTCGGGCCAAGGCCCTTTTACAAACCCCAGGACCGCCCCGCGAGACAGAAGTTCTCTGGGGAAGTGGGATCTGTCGTGGGTATTTGTCCTGGGGGAAGGAACTACACTGGACGCTTGAGCTGGGTTGAGTTCTGCCTTCAAAAGTGATGGAATCTTCTCCATCCCTAGGTGGCCATGGCTACAGGGCAGGTGTTGTTCCAGCGGTTCTTTTACACGAAGTCCTTCGTGAAACATTCCATGGAGGTAGGCTTCTCTCTGTTTTATCAGAGAAATGGATTGGGAGGAAAGCCGGCTTGTTGTGCCCACTACTTACTTAGTGAACTGAATACTGTCCTGCAAACTGTATACCATTCTCCCTGGAGGCCTGTCTCTGTACCTTCTGTTTGCTCCTAATAGTTTTTAACGCCCCAGAAAGTCCTCAGGTTGGGGAAAAACACCCGTGTCCCAATGTACGTTTCAGCATGTGTCCATGGCTTGTGTTCACCTGGCTTCCAAAATAGAAGAGGCTCCAAGACGAATCAGGGATGTCATCAATGTATTCCATCGCCTTCGGCATCTCAGAGAGAAAAAGTGAGTCCTTTCCAGAGCTGTCAAATGTCTGTCTGTTATACCCGTGGATTCGTGGTAGTTTGTTCCTAAGTGCCCCATACCATGGGGGCACAGTGATAGGGTACCTGGCTTTTCTAACCCTGCTGGAATACCACCCTGTTGTCCTGTCTGCTCTGTGGTTCTTTACTCAGAATCACCAAGCCCCAGACCAGTGGATCTCACCCTTCTTGCTGACAGTGTCTGAGCTAGTGATTCTTCATTCAGAGAGCTGTCCCAGCATTGTGTTGTGTTTGTCAGCGTTCCCGGCCTCCTTGCCAGAAACCTTCCTAAGTTGTAGCAGAAATGCCCCTTGGGATGGTCTTTTTTGATATCTGACCTTGCCGTGTAGTTAAATGGCCTGGAAATGTAGATGTGGCTGGGTTCTCCTCTCAGCAGTTCCTTCCCAATCTCCCCTTATGTTCAGATTACTTGAGCATGCTTGTCTCCAAGTACTGCTTTTTAAAGCACCCATGGAGAGCTGGTGGCGCATGCCTTTAATCCTGGCACTCAGGAGGCAGAGGCAGGAGGATGTCTTGAGTTTGAGGTCAGCCTGGTCTACAGAACTGGTTGCAAGGCAGCCTGGGCTACACAGAGAAATCCTGTCTACCAAAACAACAAACAAAACCCAACCCACCCTTGGAACAATCCTGGTGAGTAAGAGTTGGAAATAGGATCAGGAGTTCACGGTCGTCTGTCGTCAACTACATAATGTGTTTAAATCAGCCTGGAATATGTAAGACCCTATCACAGAAGAACACACAACATAAGAAGATCCTGTCTCAAAAATAGGTAAAACCCAAAAGCAGTAGTGAGATGGCTCAGTAGGTTCTTGTCTTAAATTCAGCTCTGAGATCAACACGGTAGGAGAGAATTGACTTCCACAAATTGTCCTTTGACCTCCACAGGCACAACCCATAAACCACACAAACAGTATACATTTTAAAGAATATGTATGCAGGGTTGATGAGATGCTTTGGTGAGTAAATGAGCTGCTGCCAAGCTGAGGACCTGCATTTGATGCCCAGGTCCCACGTGGTAGACATAGAGGGAGGCAGCTGACTTGTCCCCGTCACCGACCATATCCCAGACTTCCTGTTCTTGTTCACAGAAGCCCTTTAGTTTTTGTTTTGTTCTGCAGTTTTCTAAACCAGAGTCTTGCTGTGTAGCCTTAGTTGGCTTGGCCAGATCAGGCTTTCCTTGCTCAGGTGGCCTGTCTCTATCCCCAGAGTGCTGGAGTTAGGGAAATGTACCACCGTGCCCAGCTTAACAGAAACCCCTTTAAAACACAACCTGGTCTCTTTGGTTTGGTTCGGGTTTTTGAGACAGGGTTTCTCTGTAGACCTGACTGATCTCAACTCTCAGAGATCCACCTGTCTCTGTGATCAAAGGCATACATCACCACACTCAGCTACAACCTGGTATCTTTTTCAATAGTCTGTCATCTGTATCTGCAGCTTTCTCACTCAAGAGTTCAACCAGCCTTGGATCAGTGTCTGTGCTGAACTTGTATAACTTTCTTGTCACTATTCCTTACAACAGTACTGGGACTATATGTGTATAGCATTTATATTGTACTAGGTATCATAAAGTACCCAAGTGATTTGAAACATGTGGAGGCTGTCTGTAAGTGCTATGGGGATATGTCACCATTTTGTATAAGAAACTTGAGCATTCATAGGTATTAGAGTAGGTGAAAGTAGTCATGGAACCAGCTCCAGTGTATACTGAGGGGCGACTTTATTGTGCTTTATTGGTTCTGTAATTTCCCATCCAACCAGAAAGGTTGATCTTTTTTCTTGAATCTGACATGTTATATAGCCCTTGTGCAAAGATCCTGAGATCCTCCACCATATTCAGGAGGTGTGTTGATATTCTAGAAAACTATGTGTAGAGACAAGGGGCAGGTTAGTAATAAAGTATACGTAGGGTCTTTCTCTCAGGTGAAAAATAAAGAATACATAGGTTAGAATTGGGGTTAGAGGACTGTTTTGCGACTTTGCTGAAGGAAGTGAACTTGTAGACTTCTGGTCCTGCAGCACTTATCGCTTGGTGGAATCTGAAAGAATTTTCTACAGAGCATATGCTTTGTCTTTGCAGGAAACCTGTGCCTCTGGTGCTAGATCAAGAGTATGTTAATTTAAAAAACCAGATTATAAAGGCAGAGAGACGCGTTCTCAAGGAGCTGGGCTTCTGTGTCCATGTGAAGCATCCTCACAAGGTGGGTTCGGCTTGGCACCTGCAGCCACGTAAGCCCTGCCTCAGCTGACTTCCTCTGTGTGCTCCACACCCAACATTCTTATATGGATTCTAGTGATTGTGAGGCAGGCACTTTACTGATTGAGCTTTCTCCTTAGCACTTAAGAGCTAACTTTTAAAAGTTACTTTGGAGGATCTGGAGAGATGGCGCCAGCGATTAAGAGCACTCTGCTCTTCCAGAGGTTTTGAGTTCGATTCCCAGCAACCACAGGTGGCTCACAACCATGTGTAATGAGATCTGGTGCCTTCTGATATGTGGATGGAATACTGTATACATTAATAATAAATCTTTTTTAAAAATTACTTTAGAAATAGCTTTAATATCTCCTTTGGAAGAACAGAAGAATTCTTAATTCTTTTATTTCAAAATGAACCAAGTAGTCTATAATATGTGCTGACTAGACGTAAATTTATTAGATTGTTCCATGAGTGTCTTATCTAGTGTAGCTAAACTGAAACTTGAAAGCTTCAGGCTTAGCTGAGTGTAGTAGAGCACATTGTAATTTTGGCACTTGGGTAGCAAAAGTTTATGTTTACTTCTCTGGCCTTGTCATCTTCTCTTACTTATTTGAGTTTCTGACATTAGATTCTTGATAAATTCTCAACTAAATATTTTAAGTGCTTTTCTTAATGTGTTTAATGTATTTTCATGCTTTGTGCAAGTTGGCTACTGGGGTACAGGGATGTGTAGTGCAGGCAACTCTCTCTGGTGGAAAGGTATTGTCAGCAAGAATGAAAATGAGCCACATGGAAAAAAAGGCCTTGATGGCGCAATTCATAAACAATCCCACACCAGTTTGGAATTGTGATTAATAGGGTGGTATTTATTTAAAGGGGAATAAACTTACAGATCACCGTCCCAGACAACAGCCCTCTGCGCACGCAATTAGGAAGAAGTCTAGTCGCCGGAACCGGAGCAGGAAGTAAAGAGAGAGAGGAGGGAAGTAGCCGCTTTTTTTTAAAGGGAATGAGACCACGCCCTAATGGGCTGGTATCTCTGCAGCTATTGGCTGGAGGAGCGGAAGGACCTCCCGCAACAAGGCCTTCCGTGCCACAGGTGCAGATTGGTCTTCACATATGCACTCTGCCCAACTATAAAAGCACGTAGCAAGCACATCCTAAAAGTTGAGCTGTCTGCCGGACATCACCAGGAGCTCCCTGGGGTATAGCTTGAGGTTCTTTTGCTGCATGGACACCAAGATCTGAGTTCCGTGCTCTCCAAGTTTTTGTTAATAACTGCCTGACCCATATCTTCCAGATAATCGTTATGTACCTTCAGGTGTTAGAGTGTGAGCGTAACCAACACCTGGTCCAGACTGCATGGTGAGTTGATTTTCCTTGTTTTATGAGACCAGCAAGGGCAGTTCAGGAATGTATTACTTGAGGCATCTGGGCAGTGGGTTGTCATCCCGTGACTTGGTTATGGTCTGGAATTGTCTCAGTGCCTCCCCCAAAATGACAGGGACAGTCTTAACGGTAGGTGGCCCATCCACCCCTGCCCCTGTATTTCCAATGCTCCCACCCCATGAGAGTAGTCCGTGCACTTCCCTCTGGGGTTTGCCAGCTGGGTGTAGGAATGTTCTAGGTGGTCGCTCCAATTACAAAATCAGTGCTATTGTTTCCAGGGAACTGAGGGAAGGGAAAGGCTTTTGATGCAGTCCCGGGTTGATTTTAGCAGGCATATGCTAGAATGAAGCCTGAAGTAACAGGTGTTGGGGTATTTTCCCCACAGAATTAAGTCTATGGGGTCATATTGCTGACTGAATTGTCTGGTGCTATGACATGCTTTATAGAGAACCTGTTTTGACTTTTCTTTTCTGTACTCTTTCAATCAAAGGGTAGCCTCTGAGGGTAAGTGACTAAGACTTCTCCTCTGCTGTCCAAGCGCTTTGGTGCAGGGACAGCGGCCGTCTTCAGCCAATCCAGTGCAGGCTCTCCACCGAAGGCTGGCTCTAGACTGGTGGTATGCGTACCTGATAGTATAGTCATGGCCGACTGCTGCTTGTGGTTCTCTGACGATTGTGCTTCTTGTTAATCCTGTCGTGCTTGGTAATTGTATCAATTAGAGTTGATAATTGTCTTGACTTGAATTTTGTTCTTTTAAAATTGCTGTACCTGTACAATAAAGATGCAATACCTTTCTTTTTTAAAAAAAAAAAAATATGTGGGGCTGGAGAGATGGCTCAGTGGTTAAGATTACTGACTGCTCTTTCAGAGGTCCTGAGTTCAGTTCCCAGCAACCACATGGTGGCTCACAACCATCTGTATTGTGATCTGCTGCCCTCTTCTGGCCTGCAGGCATATATGCAGACAGAACACTGTATACACAATAAATAATATTAAAAAATATGTACAGAAAGCGGTAAGAACTGAAGTGACAAATTGGCATGGTGGAAATTCAGGCTGTTACTGGATCTTTTCATTATTTCTCCCAAGTCCTACAGTTGCTCTTTTCAGCAGCTTAAGTAGGATTTATTCCAGTAAAGGTATGCATCTTTAAGTAAAACTATTGTAATTTATTTCTAATGTAGCATTAAGTTTAAATATACGTTTAAAGGATTTCACTTGTTTTTAGAATTTAAAATAATGGGTTAATATATTTGAATTCCTTATCAGTAATAAAGTTATTTGTGATATTTGTTAATGTTTACAATGTTTAGCCACAGAATGGCTCCTGAGAGATGGACAGTGCAGCTATCTTTCTTACTTCTGATGTGTAGAGTTAATGCTTCCAGGGCCAGCTGCCTCTCATAGACATCTGTAGAATTTATTGTTTAAAATGTCAGAATGGGTTTGAATGTTACCTTCTCTAAGGTTTTAGGACAAAGGTACTGGGTGGGGCAATTTTATCTCATGAGGTACAGCCTGGCGTTAGGGTATGCTATACCATTATTGGATATGTTGGGCAGTGTATAATATAACCTCTTCACATGTTTTCTCATTGTTTTTTGCAATGTTGATAAAGCTAGTATACCATTTGGTTATAATCTATAAATTTTAAAGGAATATATATATAAAGAAAATGTAAAAAGTTAGCCAATTTTTAAAGAACTTTAACTTTTCTAAAAATGTGAAGTTTTGTACTTACATATATTTTCTAAAGTATTATAGCATTTTTAAGTGTACTTTGTTGCCACTTTTAGTGTTTTGTTGCTTTTGTCTGATTTTTATGAATGTTCATTTTAAGACTCCTTGTTGAAATGGGACAGTTTGGAAACGTTCTTTGATAAGACCGAGAAGAGGATTCCCTTGGGTGTTGAGCCCATGCATCTGAACTGCACCCAAGGGCCTTTCCCTTTTCCAAGTGGACTCCCTCACTGGAGCTGTGGCTCAGTCATCTGGAGAAGGACCGGGCCACAAGTGCTGCCTGAAGAAAAGGAACACAGGACAGCTTGTCTCGCAGTTTCGAGGCTCATGCTCAGCCTGCTCATTTGAGTTTGCATGTTTCTCTGCACTATGGATTTTGAGCATTTAGATTTCTTTAATCGACTACATTTTAACTACCAAGTAGCATTTTCTTTCCAAGCATTGTGCTTTGCATGATAGCAGGCCAAATATAGAAGGAAAAGTAAAGTTAAAGTCGGTTCTCGTTCATAGCAACACGTATTGTTTGACATTCAGCCAGCTTTTTTCCCCCAGTGATTTCTTTCTTTCATGTATTCAGAATGCCCCAGGTGTCTCTGGAGATTCCCAGAGTACCCAGCTCAGCCCTAGTGTAGAATCCTTAGGAATATCAACCTTTGGTGGCAGGTGGTGGCACAGTTGCCCACAGCACTACAGTCTTCCTGTTCCTTTCAGGAACTACATGAATGACAGCCTTCGCACAGATGTCTTCGTAAGGTTCCAGCCTGAGAGCATTGCTTGTGCCTGCATCTACCTCGCTGCCCGGACACTGGAGGTGAGTGTGTGACTCTCTGGGTTTTAATCTAGACTCTGGACCTTTCTCCAGCCTCTGGTAAATGTTAATGTGTTTGTCAAACTAGGTTCATTTGCAGCAGAGTTTCTTGGTAAACTGGCAGGCCATATCAGGTGTTATCCTAAGAATTTTGTTGGCCTTGAAGTGTTTTGGTGAGGGTGGTAGTAGTGATGTGTTTTTTTGTTGTTGTTGTTGTTGTTGTTGTTGTTTTGTTTTGTTTTTGAGATAGGGCTGTCTTCAAACTCACAAAGATCCAGTCTTTGCTCCTGAGTGGTAGGATTAAAGGTGTGGGTATGCACCACCATACCTGGCCTTGGAGTTCTTAAGGAAAGCAAGTGACTTGATTACTTTTGTGTTCACAGATCCCTTTACCCAATCGTCCGCATTGGTTTCTTTTGTTTGGAGCAACTGAAGAAGAAATTCAAGAAATCTGCTTTAAAATCCTGCAGCTTTATACACGGAAAAAGGTTCCTCTGTGTTTTTTGTATGGATTAATTGCTTGTGTTTGGCCAGAAGCATTTGGTTCTGAATGGATGGATGATTCTGTCTTTTCAGGTTGATTTGACACACCTAGAAAGTGAGGTGGAGAAGAGAAAGCATGCCATCGAAGAGGCTAAGGCACGAGCGAGGGGGCTGCTACCAGGGAGTGCTCCAGTTCTGGACAGTGCTGCCGGGTTCTCACCTGCTTCCAAGCTGGGTGAGTGTTGAGAGTTTATTCCTCACAAGGGAGTGGTTTGTAACCTGACTTTTGGTTTGGGGATATGTGGTATTGCCTGTGAGATACCTCCTGGAGTTGATTGCAGCTTATCTCAACAGTACTCTGGCACTGGAATCCCTAGAAATCTGTTAGTGTTCCTTAAAATAAGTCAGAGCGGCCCCAAGGATTGTTTTCATATTAAGAAGATATGTCTGGAAAGTGGTGTTGCACACTTAATCCCAACACTCAGGAGACAGAGCCAGGTGGATCTGTGAGTTTGCCAGCCTGATTTACAGAGCAAGTTCCAGGACAGGCTCCAAAGCTATACAGAGAGACCCTGTCTTAAAAAACCAAAAATAAAATAAAAAGAAAGAAATATGGACAGCCTTTCCGAAATGCTGTTTGTTTGTTTTTAATTCGTTTGTTTTTTTTTAACCATATCTACCAAGTTGGCTTATTCTCTCTCTCTCTCTCTCTCTCTCTCTCTCTCTCTCTCTCTCTCTCTCTCTCTCTCTCTCTCACACACACACACACACATACACACACAGAGTTTCTCTGTAACAGCTTTGACTGTCCAGCTGTTCTGAAACAAACTTTGTGGATCAGGCTGCCCTGTCTCCTGAGTACTAGGATTAAAGGCATGCGCCACCCCCACCCAGCTAAATTTTCTTTTTTAAAGATTTATTTATTATATATACAACATTCTGCCTCCATGTATGCCTGCACGACAGAAGAGGGCGCCGTATCTCATTACAGATGGCTGTGAGCCACCATGTGGCTGCTGGGAATTGAACTCAGGACCTCTGGAAGAGCAGCCAGTGCTCTTTAGCCTCTGAGCCATCTCTCCAGCACCCCCAGCTAATTTTTTTTTTTTTTTTTTTTTTTTTTTTTTTTTTTTTTGGTTTTTTGAGACAGGGTTTCTCTGTGGTTTTGGAGCCTGTCCTGGAACTAGCTCTTGTAGATCAGGCTGGTCTCGAACTCACAGAGATCCGCCTGCCTCTGCCTCCCAAGTGCTGGGATTAAAGGCGTGCGCCACCACCACCCGGCCCAGCTAAATTTTTAAATTTAGAGTCTATGATTATATTGTTAGAACATAGAATATGGTACTCATTCCCTGGTTCCTGGGCAAAATAGGTCTGAACAGAAGGCCTGACTGTGTCTTGCGTGTGTTTTCATTCTGGGCTCCGGGGTAGTTAGTTAGTTACAAATGGTCTGGTCTTGCTTTGCTGGTATCTTTATTTTGACTTTTGTGTTTCAAGATAGGATTTTTTCTTATTGAAGAAATTTCTGATTATGGTTTTAATTTCTTGTTAGGTTCAGTAGAATCTCCTAAAGAAGGTAAAGGAAACAAGTCTTCCCCTCTCTCTGTGAAGAACGCCAAACGGAAAGTGGAGGGCCCAAAGAAAGCCAAGGCAGACAGCCCTGTGAATGGGTAAGATGCTCATGTCTGCCTAGGTAGACAGTGGAGGCCAAAGATATTGCAGGTCTCTAACTACTCTGTTCCTGTGTGCAGCTTGCCCAAAGGGCACGAGAGTCGCAGTCAAAGCAGGAGCCGTGAACAGAGCTACTCAAGATCCCCGTCCCGGTCTGCTTCTCCGAAGAGAAGGTGTGTGCCTGGGGCTTGCCCATGAGACTCTAACCTGGTGTTTTCTTAGGATAGTAGGAGGGCACATATAGATGTCTCCTGCAATAATGTAGACACTGGCTCTTTACTGTTACTATTATTTTATTTGAAACAGGGTTTCTTTTCTGTGTAACCCTCGCTGTCCTGGAACTTGCTCTGTAGAGCAGGCTGCCTCCCAAGTTCGGGCATTACAGGAGTGTGCTGTCACACCCAGCAGGACAGGGGCTCCTAACCTGATGTGGTTCTTCTTTCTCTGAATTTAAGATTCTTTGTGGTCAAGTGGTAGTGGTACATGCCTTTAATCCCAGCCGTTGGGAGAAAGAGGCAGTCAGATAGGTGAGTTTGAGGCCAGCTTGGTCTACAGAGTGGTCTGCAAGGCAAGAAAGCCAGGGTACACAGAGAAAGCCTGTTTCAAAACATGAAACAAAACAAAATGAACCCTTTTGCCAGCTCCTCTGCTTTGTTAGGGCTTGGCTAGGATCACAGCATGTTTTTCTCTTCACAGGAAAAGTGACAGTGGCTCTACCTCGGGTGGGTCCAAGTCACAGAGTCGTTCTCGCAGCCGCAGTGACTCTCCTCCAAGGCAGGTGCACCGTGGTGCTCCCTACAAAGGCTCAGAAGTGAGGACCTCCCGGAAAGCAAAGGACTGCAAGTACCTCACCCAGAAGCCACACAAGTCTCGTAGCCGGAGCTCCTCTCGTTCTCGAAGCCGGTCACGAGAGCGGACAGACAATTCTGGAAAATACAAGAAGAAAAGTCATTACTACAGAGATCAGAGACGGGAGCGCTCAAGGTCCTACGAGCGCACAGGCCATCGCTATGAGCGGGACCACCCTGGACACAGCAGACACCGGAGGTGAGATGGATTTCCTGGTGGCTGCCCTGGTCCCTCCCTGTTGGGCACACCTTGGCTTCAGTGGCCTTGTAGCATGATGTTTTTTGGAAGTGTTTTCAATTGGACCTTGAGGTGAATTTAACTGTTAGGACGGCGAACAAGGTGCCCTTCAGGCTGGCCTGGGGGGTGCTGCACGCCTGTCCCAGTTGGAGGTGCACCTCAGCTGCAGATCTTCAGGTAACTGGATGAAACAGCAGAGGCACTCGTCCCCATTGGCGTGGCTTGGTGCTATTGATGAGCTGTCGCTTCACTCCTAAACCGATACTCAATTACGTAAAGCCAAGAAAGATGATTTTTCACATGTTTGCCTACATTAGGTTATACTTGTGTACATACTTTCCAGTGTTTCACAATGAGGAAATGGCCTTAATAGCCCCTTATTCTCTATTCGCGTTGTAAATAAACATGTGCTTAATACAAGTGAAAGCTATATATGAAAACTCAGAATTTGAATTCTGTTAGCTTAACACTTGTATAGAGAATTCTGATTTTTAAAATGTGAAGGTATTTAGGTCTGTGTTGAAAGTCTTATATTTTTATCTGTGCAATGCTGAGTGCAGGCCACCAGCTCTAGAGAAATTTTATGAGGTTGAATAAACAATTCTCAGGACACTCGGGATGTAAGACGTGGGCTGTTTCTCTGCTTGTTTTCTAATGTGCGTGCCTGGGGTGGCTGTGCACTCGGGATGGTGGGAATGTGTGCAGCTGTGCACTGCCAGCTGAGCTTCCAGGGGAAACGCGACTGTATGTCCCTGATCTTTGCTCCCAGTTCTCATTAAAGGATTGGATTTTGTATTAAGCTCCGTGCCTTCCTGAAACCATCGACCCTTAGAGATGAAAGGCTGTTTTCTGGAGTGCACCAGGAGGGGAGAGGTGATATCAGTGTACAGCTGAAGGGCTTCAGGCTAGGGTCATGGTGTATCATAGCTTACGGTTTGTATTTAAGTACCCTAGGGACAGCCAAGAATAGGGCTCATGGGTTCAGAGCTGAGATCTGAACCTCTGTGGACAGTGAGACAGGAAAGATGAGCAGGCCTATTCAGCACATCCTGGTAGCCTGCATATACTTTGAGTAGCATTGTTGGGGCTAGTCAAATCTTGCTCAGGCCAGCTTCCTGGTTCCCTGTCACTTCACAACTAGCCTGTGGGTCAACTCTACTATAGTGGCTCCTAGGTCATGGTGACCGTTGGGACCAGTACAGGTTCAGCAAGGTATTTTGGGGCCCTTGACAAGAGAAAACAGTTCATCCTGGTAGCCCCTATCTGAGGGTGGTATGATCAACCCTTCCCTCCCTCTAAGGCAGTGATTCTCAACCTCTTGGTTGCAACCCCTTTGGAGTGAAACGACCCTTTCACGGGGGTCACCCAAGACCATTGGAGTAGCAATAAAAATAGTTTTGATTGGGGGTCACTATAATGTGAGGAATTGTATGTATTAAAGGGAATTTAGGAAGCATTAGGAAGGTTAAGAATCACTGCTCTAAGGGAATCCATGTAGCATAGGGTACAGAAGCCACTGTTTGCCCTGTTCATATACTCTTCATCAAGAATCCTCCTGCTACTGGAAAGATGGCTCAGCATTTAAGAACACTGACTGTTCTTCCAAAGGTCCTGAGTTCAATTCCCAGCAACCACAAACGTCTCTTCTGGCCTGCAGACATATATACAGGCAAATCACTATATACATAATAAATAAATCTTTTTTTTTTTTTAAATATTTATTATGTATACAATATTCTGTCGGTGTGTATGCCTGAAGGCCAGAAGAGGGCGCCAGACCTCTTTACAGATGGTTGTGAGCCACCATGTGGTTGCTGGGAATTGAACTCAGGACCTTTGGAAGAGCAGGCAATGCTCTTAACCGCTGAGCCATCTCTCCAGCCCCCCAATAAATAAATCTTAAAAGAGTATTTTATTTTTTTATTCTTATCTGTGTTAGCCATGTGTCTCAGTACTTTATTCAGCAGGGCAGGGCACATCTTGCTTCTTCATTGTCTGGACAGGACTGGGGAGGAATGGGCTTCCTCCTTCCCAGAATTCTGTTCTCATTAACCTACCTCTACTTAAAAGAGTATTTAAGGGGCTGGAGAGATGGCTCAGAGGTTAAGAGCACTGGCTGCTGCTCTTCCAGAGGTCCTGAGTTCAATTCCCAGCAACCACATGGTGGCTCACAACCATCTGGCGCCCTCCTCTGGCGTGTGGGCATACATGGAGGCAGAATGTTGTATACATAATCAATAAATAAATCTTAAAAAAAAAAAAAGAGTATTTAAAAAACAAAAAGAATCCTGTGGTTCAGGCACAGTGATGCTGTTGTGTGTTGGTCACTTTGATGCAGGAGACACTGTTCAGCTTTCTTATCATGTATACTATTTGAGTAACATTTAGATCTTACATAATAGTAAGAAAAACCACATAATAGTATGTTTTGTTTTAGAATATTTCCCTTAAGTTTAATTAAGAAGGGGTTTCTAGAGCAGGAGAGATGGCTCAGATGTTAAGAGCACTAGTTATTATTCCAGAGGTCATGAGATCAATTCCCAGCAACCACATGGTGCCTCCCAGGTACCTATAATGATATCTGATGCCCTCTTCTGGCATACAGGCATGCAGAACGCTGTATAAATAATAAATAAATCTTTTAAAAAGGGGAGGGGTTTCTAGCCGGACAGTGGTGGTGCATGCCTTTAATCCTAGCACTCGGAGACAGAGACAGGCAGACCTCTGAGTTTGAGGCCAGCCTGTTCTACTAGAGCTAGTTTTAGGACAGGCTCCAAAGCTACAGAGAAACCACCCTCAAAATAACCTATCTTGAACCCCGTCCTTACCCACCAAAAAAAGATATAGGCTGGGGCTTCTGCGCCCTGATACTAGGGCTCGTTGTTTTGTTTGTTTGGGTTTTTTGTTTGTTTTACTTTTTAATTTTTCTAATTTAACTTTATGTGCTTTAATGTGGAATTCCCCTCTGTATGCTGTAAATGTGTTTTATTACCATTGGTTAATAAAAAAGGTACTTTGACCTATGGCAGGGCAGAATGTAGCCAGGTTGGAAAAGATACAGAGAGAAGGCAGAGTCAGGGGGATGCCCCACTGGAAACTTACCAGTCGGCCACAGCCTCGTGGTGATACACAGATTTATAGAAATGGTTTAAGATGTAAGAGTTAGTTGATAAGAAGCCCGAGCTAATAAGCCAAACAGTATTATAATTAGTATAGTTTCTGTATGATTATTTGGGTCTTGGTGGCCAGGAAACAAATGAGCAGTCTCTGACTACAGTGCTTTGATATTTTGCCTTGGGTGCTGGGTCCCTGGAACTAGAGTTACAGATACTTGTGAGCTGCCATATGGGTGCTAGGACTCAAACCTGGGTCCTCAGGAAGAGCAGTCAGTGCTCTTAACCGCTGTAATAGAGGCAGGCCCTACTATGGGCCTGCCTTTGGCCACTCACATTCTTAAATGTGAAACACACACACCCTCCCCCCAAATCTTCTATCAGTGATTTTTGTTTTAGACAGGGTTTTGCTTTGTGGACCAAGTTGACCTAGAACTTAAGAGATCACCTTCCTCTGCTTGCTGAGTGCTGGCATTGAAGACATACTGTGATCTACCTGATCTGGGTGTTGGGAACAAACTAAAATCCTATAGAAGAGAAGGAGGTGCTCTTAACTTCAATACCACCAGGTTTTTGTGAAGGATTGATCTTTGTAGTTCCAGTTGGTTCATCCCAACAGTACAATCTCACAGTACCACAGGTATGTGCCCATATTTCAATGCCACCATGACCAAGCAGCCACCTGACCTGGCCCCTTCTGTTTTGGCCTAGGGCCTGTTGAGGCATAGGGATCTTAAAAGTCTGGCATTTCTCACCTCCCTGAAGACCAGAGTATTTTTGTTTTGATTTGAGACAGGGTTTCTCTGTAACTTTAGTGCCTGTCCTGTAGACCAGGCTGGCCTCAAACTCACAGCAATCCACCTGCCTCTGCCTCCTGAGTGCTGGGATTTAAAGTCTTGCGCCACCACCATCACCAACGAGGACCAGTTTTATAAGCAGAGACTGCTTGTTCATTTCCCAGCCACCCAGACCCGAATAATCACACAGAAACTATATTAATTACAATGCTATTTAGCATGTCAGCTCTGGCTTCTTATTAACTAACTTTACATCTTAACCCGTTTCCATTCGTTTATATTTTACCACGAGGCTTGTGGTTTTGCTACCTCTTGCTTCTTGGCATCTCCTTGACTCCGCCTACTCTCCCTCTAGATCTTTTCCAGCCTGGCTGTATTCTGCCCTGCCACAGGCCAGAGCAGCTTTATTCATTAATCAATAAGAGCAACACATATACAGAAGGACATCCAACATCGGATTGGGGAAGGATGGTCGGATTGATCTTGCCCTTTCTCCTATTGGTCCCTGACCCCTAGGAGGCACTGTCCTCATCTGGATTGTTCTCAACATGATCACCTCTCCAATGGATCCTTGGTTAGGTCTTCCATTTTCATCTCATTAGAGTGTGGGAGATAAACAGTTGACCATGTTGAGGTGTGGACCCACCAAGATGAAGGCTGGAGTCTAGAGGGTAAACCCAGGCAGGGAAGAGGCTGTGACCTGTCTGGGTTAGTGCAGCGTATGGCTCAGTGGGTTAAGTGCAAGCTGACAACCTGAATCAGATCCCTGGAATCCACATAGAGGTGGAAGAAGAGAGCGAACTCGACAGTTATCCTCTGACCTCTACATGTGTGCTGTGGCATGTGTGTGCGCAGTGTGCCTACTCTCAACACCATCAGAAATGACTAAACCTTCCTATCTCAGGCATCGCCTCGTGACCTCAGTTACTGAGCTGGGACTAGAACTTGCCTTTTCTGTTCTCATTGGTTTATTATGCTCCTACCACTAACTGTTGCTAGGTTAGTACCTGGGGAAGACACACTTGGGGAGTTCTTGAGTCTTACACAGACCTTTCCTAAAGCAGGTGTCCGGTCCATCAGGGCCAATCAGCCTTTCTGGGTGAGGAAGGTGTATGCTAGACTCTTGCTGTGGGAAGCAGCACCCATATTCCACAGAGGCTGCTTTAGGTTTTTGGGTAAAAAGTAAACGTGTGAGCTAACAGGAGGCAGAGGCAGGCCCCGTCTACAGAGCGAGTTCCAGGACAACCAGGGGTCTGTTACACAGAAAAATCTTCAGCCCGGTCTACAAAGCGAGTTCCAGGATCACCAGGGGTCTATTACATAGAGAAACCCCCAGTTCGGTCTACAAAGCGAGTTCCAGGACAACCAGGGATCTGTTAAATAGCGGAACCCCCAGTCTGATCTACAGAGCGAGTTCAAGGACAGCCAGGAGTCTGTTACACAGAGAAACCCTGTCTGGAAAATGAACGTGTGAGAGCCCTACCCTCCCCCCAAAACCAAAGTACACTATTGGGGCTTGTTTGGTTTAGGAAAGGTCCATATAAGATTTAGGACCTCTCTTGAGATTGGTAGGGAGAAACGGCTGTCAAAGGGATGGGGCAGTATGTTCAGGAACAGCACCAAATCCTCGAGTATCATCTGACCCCCATCATACGCCACAGGGCTGTTCCTAAACCATTCCAGCCCTAACAGCAGCTCCAAATGCTTTCGTTGCTGCCTTACATCAATTCCGCGGTCCTGCGGGCCCGGGAGAGATTGAAGCAACAGAAACACTGCTAGAGGTCACGCGTGCGCAGAGAGCACCGTCGGGGATTGCGGACGGATGTAGGGCTTCGGTGGCTTTCTTGCCCGGAACTGACGTGCTGCTGGAGAACTGGGGCGGAGGGATTGCTAGCAGGCGCCCGGGAAACACGTCAACGCCGAGTCGGGCGCCAGAGGGCGCCGGGTAGGATCGCGCTGGGGCGGAACCCGTCCCCAGCTTACGTACCGGAAGTCCTTACGGCCCGTGGCCCGACAGTCGGCAGTAACTACCGGGGTTGGGTCTGCGGGCCGGAAGTTTGAAAGAGCTACAGACATGGGAGCCCGCGGGTAGCTGCTGCCCTGGTTCTGTTCGGTGCGTTCGTCGGTTCCATCCCGCACTGTGGGGTTCGGGTGCCCGAGCTTAAGCAGTGGGGTGAACGGCTTGCGGGGATCACGTTGGTGCAGATAAGTAGACGGGAATTTAGCCGAGAGCGACGTTGGAAGATGCCTCATGGCTGGTCAGGGGCATCCAGGGTGGTGGGGTCTGTGAAGCATGCGACCTGGCCGGTCGGCGGCGGCTGACGGCGCAGGCACAGCCCCCCGCCTCCGCTTGACCTCAGCCGGTACCTGTGTTCTAGCTCTGAGCATCTGTGGCCTGGCCAACCCCCCACCATGTTCCTTGCGCGCCTGACTTCACAGCTGGTCAGGGCTGTTCCCTGGGCAGGTAAGAGGCCCCCATGGACGCGGAGTCCACGCCTGGGTTGGGGATGAGAATCAGAGCAGCCCAGCTTGCCCTCAGCAGTCTTAACTTGCTGTGGAAATTAATCCTGTTCACAGACTTCCCTGCAAACTTCGGTGTAATATGAGGGGTACATCACAGCTTTAGACTGGAGTAAGGTCCAGGTCTCCCCGGTTTGGGGGTACATGTTACCCGAGCCTGGGTAGTAGTGGTGCTCTAATATGGTGTAGTCTCACCAGTAGCGACTGTTGTTTCCCCCAGGTTTCCGTCGTTCCTGGCCTAGCTCCGGGGTGACCGGCAGCCATGCTTTTCGACCCCTGTACAGTTTGCAGTCTGCAAGCTTAACTCGAGCCGCATCCCTTCCTGGTAAGGGGGCTCAGTTGGAGCTTGAGGAGTTCCTGGTCCCCAGGAAGATGTCCATAAGTCCGCTAGAGAGCTGGCTGACTGCCAGATACCTGTTGCCCAAACTGGATGTTGGGGTCCCAATGACTGTGGTTCCCTCCCGATTCCACAAGTGTCCACCCAGCCAGGAGGAGGAGGAAGCCAAGCAGGGCGTCAGGGACGCCACTCCAATGCAGTGCAAAAATGTGCTGAAGATCCGAAGACGGAAGATGAACCACCACAAGTACCGTAAGCTGATCAAGAAGACGCGGTTTCAGCGGCGTAAAGTCCGGGAGGGACGTCTGAAGAGGAAGCAGGTGAATATGGCCCCTCCTGTGGACCTAGATTGGCCGTGGTTGAGAGTGCCTGGCTTTGCTGAGAATGTGTCGATTTCCCCCTCTGCCCTCGCAGATCAAGTTTGAGAAAGAGTTGAAGCGCATCTGGCTGAAGGCAGGCCTGAAGGAAGCCCCCGAGAGCTGGCAGACCCCAAAGATCTACATGAAGAACAAATGAGTCTGGAGTCCCAGCCCTCTGGCCCTCTGGCTGCTGCTGACCCGTTATAATAAACGTTGGAAGGACTCAGTTATTCCGGGCTGCTCTAGGCATCTTTGGTCTGGTGTGAGCTCTCTTGTGGTAGAAACAGACTTCCAGCATAGAAACCCAGAGACTAGGGTACCTAATGGTTGCCTGTATTCCAACTGGTCCTTATCCTCCAGTCTGACTAATTTGTACGTTCTGAAATGACAGCCTCGTGACCACTGTGAACAGTTCCAGGGAGGTGGACCTCAGTGTGAATACTGGCGGTAGAATGGTCTGGGTGGCATTGGAGCCAAGGGGACCTGGCCTAGGGGGAGTGGTGTTTGGATTATAAAGTAAGAGATGGTTGGGCTGGAGAGATGGCTCAGTGGTTAAGAGCATTGCCTGCTCTTCCAAAGGTCCTGAGTTCAATTCCCGGCAATCACATGGTGGCTCACAACCATCTGTAATGAGGTCTGGTGCCCTCTTGTGGCCTGCAGACACACGGAGAGACAGAATATTGTATAAATAATATATATATATATATATATATATATATATATATATATATATATATATATAAAAGAGATGGTTTGAGAGGGCAAGATAGAGAAGCAGAAAAGGCCAGGTTTCCCAGATAAGCCCATGGTCCCGTATAGGTGATGAACCCTTTAAAGTTGCCCTGTTGGCCAGGATGGTATTGTCTGGCCAGGAGGACAGGGTATTGGCATGGGTACCAGCTTTCCCGGATGCTCCAGCCTCTTTTTGGCTCCTCAACTTCTGCTGTGTTCTCGAGTCCTCAGTGTGGTTGGGGGCACTAATCAGGTTGGTTACCTGAACAGTGTGTTTTGGTAAGTTCAGTGCTGAGGGCTTTCTGAGGAAGAATGCTGTTTAGAGTCTGAGGTTGAAGTAGACTCTGAAGATTCCAATATCCCTGCATGGAGAGGAATGTATACTCCTAATAGCGAAGGCCTGGAGGGACCCTGGCCTTGGATATAAGCAGGGGAACCTGTACTGTGCAGCCGTCCTCCTCGGCTACTCTGATCTCTGACACCTGTCGTCAGAGCTAACCAATCTAGGGTAGATGGTACTGAAAACCAAAAGTCCATTGTTACACGATGGGCCCCTGCCTAACACACGTGAATCAGTGAAGACATGGTCCCAGGTGGGCCTTGCGGTCTCTGCTGGAAGATTGAAAGTGATTGGACAGAGTGCTAAAAACCTCTAATGTAGCTGTTCTACTAGTGACCATAAGGGGGCAGTAGTCAGACTCTTGGCATCCCATAGACCTTGGCAGAGGACCAGAGCAGCTGGCCAAAAGCTCCTTTCAGGACTCCAGCTGTGATATTCTTCCTGAATCCGGCCTCCTGTGGGCAGTGGAACAGGGGTGCTAGGGCCAGGGCCTCCAAGATTGAGCCTTGGTGAAGGGGAACATGCCCTCTTTGAGCCAGTTCTGGCCAAGTTAAACCCTGCAGCCCCTGCCTTCTGCTGGCAATTTTGGCTATCCACAGCTGCTCCTGGTATTTCCTTCCAGCCTTGCCCAAGGGCTGCCCTGTGGCTCACCCCACACTTCCTTTTAGAGGAGAAATTGGGTTTTGATTCACTGGAGCTAAGCTTCCAGATCCTTAGCAGAGAGGCCTGTAGGGATGGAGACCCAGGTGGTTCAGCTACCATGCGAGCTTCCACCCAATATGTCAGCTATAGAAAAAAAAAGAGGCCCTGGGCTACTTCACCTCATGGTTCCTACAGAATAATGGCTTTTTGGTTGGTGTGTATGTGTGTGTGTATTTTGAGACAGGGTCTCTAATAGCTGTTCTAGGACTCACTATGTAGATCATGCTGGCCTCAAATTCAGAGATCCGTCTGATTCTGGCTCCTGAGTACTGAGGTTAAAGCCATGCAGCCCCATGCTTGGCCCAAGGGCAGTGGATCCTCTACCACCACCACAAGGTTTCTCCGTGTAACAGCCCTAGCTGTCCTGGAACAATAGACCAGATTGACCTCGAACTCACAGAGATCCACCTGCCTCTGCCTCCCAAGTGCTTAAAAGTGTGCACCACCACTGCCAAGCTGGGCAGTGGTTCTTAATATTGTCTGAATTATATCTGGAGATGTTTTTGGTTGTTAGAATGGGGATTAGAGACAACAGTTATTGCTGGAGTCCAACATGACAGGAATACACTACCGCACAATCCCACATATAGGACCAGTGTTTATGAGTGAATCTGAGGATGGTTTCTTGTTGCCTATCCTGGTGTCAATGTGGGAATCAGCTGTGTCCAATCTCCACCATGCCCACGGTTTGGAAGACTTTACACATTCAAGATCTCAGCAGACAATTTGAGGGTTGTATTTTTATCTTTGCAGCTCCTCCAAGGCCACAAGTGGCCATCCTTTCCTGTAAGGCCTCCTCCCTGCCTTCTGCCTTTTGGAATGCATAGCCCTTTCTGATATCTCCCTGTCTGGGAAGATGCTCTGATGGAAGGCCTGTGATTTGGTTCTGCTCCAGCTGATCAACCTGGTTTATATTCCAGCCAGGTCAATGTTGCTAAGAGTAGTCTTTAACCCATGGTGGGTACCCTATCCTTTGTGCCAAGACTAAAAGCTAATAGCTACCTCGGGGTGGCCTTTTGTGAATTTACCCCCAACACATGCCTGCACAGAGAGTATATTTGAATACCTAATGTGTCTCCTAACCAGTAAATGTGCAGGGTCTCCACATACATGAATTCCTAGCTCTGCTAAGGGACTTTGGTCAGGGCACTGCCAACTCAGACACTTCAGTGTGGGAAACCGTACAGTTGTTTGAAGCAAGTCTGACCTTCCCGTGGGTTTTACTTCTCACTGTCAGCTAAGTATGTGACTGGCAAGGACAATATGCTCTATATAGAGTAGAACTAGGAGGAGGATGGTCCCATTGAGTTAGTCCATGGCTTGGGCTGTCCTGGCGAGGACATGGATTAGGGATGGAAGGTGAGAAAATAGACCTTTGTCTAGGACTTAGGTTGCTGGCTGTAGCAGGCTTTCTCAGACCGCCAGCCCTCAAATGACATGGAAACTTATTATTAGTTATGAATGATCAGCCTTATGCTTGTCCCACTAGCTCATAATTTAACCTGTTTTTCTTCATCTGTTTTGCCTCGGGGTTTTTTACCTTTTGTTCTATGTGTTCTGTTTCCCTGCTTCCTCCATGGCTGGCTGGCATCTGGTATTATAGATGGAAGTTTCTGCCTGCCCAATCCCACAGTTGTTCAGTCCCAAATAAACACATAGAGGCTTATATTAATTGTAAACTGTTTGGCCTATTGCTCAGGCTTATTACTAACTAGCTCTTACAACTTAAATTAACCCATAATTCTTATTTCTATTTAGCCATGTTGCTTGGTACTTTTTCTCAGCAAGGCATTCTCAGCTTGCTTTCCCTGCGTCTGGCTGGTAACTGCGTCTCTGCTTTTTCTCTTCCTAGAATTCTAGTCTGGTAGCCCTGACTATAATGCCTGCTTGGCTATTGGCCAATTCCCATTTTATTAAACCAATATGAGTGACAAATCTTTACAGTGTACAAGAGCAATATCCCAACGCATGACATCCACCTTTTTCTTCCTCCCTGCCCCCAGTCTAGATTCCTCCTCCTTATTCTCTCCACCTGCCAGCCCGGTTACCCCACTACTGCCTAGCTAGCTATTGGCTGTTCAACTTTTTATTATATCAGTCAAGGTGCCTTAGGCAGACAAGGTGAAATAGCAACACATCTTTACATAGTAAACAAATGCAATGCACCTTTATATAGTTAAAGTGATATTCCAAATTCCACAGCAGTTGTCTGGGTTTTTTTTTTTTTTCCTTCAATCTACTTTCCCTAGCAGAACTGATCAGTCCTAAGTGTAGGGCTACAGGGTTTGAGGTCAAGAACCCTAGGGAGGGATGGGTCTTATAAACTGTCAGCTTGGGGTTTGGAGGAGCAGTACTGATCCCTAGCATGGCAAACTCCAGTACAGGCTGAAGGTGTGGATCAGTTGGTAGGTGCTTGCCACACACACAAAACCCTGGATCTGAGACTCAGTACTCAAGGGATGGAGTAGAACTTTCAGTGTCCAGTGTGATGGTACAAGCCTTTAATCCCAGCACTCAGAGACAGGTAGATCTCTGAGTTCTGGAACGGTCTGGTCTACAGAGTCAGTTCCAGGACAGCCAGGTCTACACAGAGAAGCTATGTCTCAAAAAACCAAACCGAAACAAAATAAAACCCAACCAAACAAAAAAGGAAGTTCAAGGCCAAATTGTGCTTAGAAGAGACCCTATCATTTTTGGGGGGTTGTTTTTTGAGACAGGGTTTTAGCCCAGGCTGGCCTTAAACCCACAGAGATCCGCCTGCCTCTGCTTTCCAAGTGTTGTTATTAAAGGTGTGAGTCACCACTTATGAGTTCCCGCCTAGATGACATAGACCCTGTCTCAACAACAACAAAGATTTGGGGCTGGGCATTGTGGCACATAATTGTAATTCCAGCACTCGGTAGGCAGAGGCAGGAGAATCACCTGAAATTCAAGACTATCCTGGTCTACACAGCAAAGGCCAGGCCAGTCAGTGTCACAAAGCATAGCAAGACCCCATCTCAGAGAGGGCAGGCGGCAGAGACAGACAAATTAGTGGCTAAAATGCTTGCCATGCGAGCCTAATGATCCCTGGAACTTACCCATGGTGGAAAAAACCAGTTTCCAAATGTTGTCCTCTACTTTAAAATTGATGGACTGTGGCCAGCAAGACAGCTCGCAAGGTGAAGGTGCTTATCACCAACCCTGAAAAATCTGAGTTCCATTCCCAGACCCCACAGTTCTCTCTGATCACATGGACATTGTGACGTGTACAGCATGACGTAGACATCACCGCATATAAATAAATATAATAATCACACAAATAAAATAAATTGATGGATTGGTGAGGTGTTTGGAACATGTTTGAAGTTCAATCTATAATGCCAAGAAAATAACCTGCCATGTAGTCCAGGCTGCCCTCCAGCTCACAAAGATATTTGCCTCAGACTCCCAAATGCTAGGCTTGTGTCACCATTGCCTGAATTTTTGCTTTTTGTTTGCAACTTTGGCTGCTTTGTCACCGACTATGTGAACCAGGCTGGATTTGCCTCCTGTGTGCAGGGATTAAATGTGTATGCCATCATACCTGACACAACAATAATAAAACTAATGGGGGCTGGAGAGATGGCTTGGCAGTGAAGAGAATACTGGCTGCTCGCTAGGCGGTGGTGGCACACACCTTTAATCCCAGCACTTGGGAGGCAGAGGCAGGCGGATCTCTGTGAGTTCGAGACCAGCCTGGTCTACAAGAGCTAGTTCCAGGACAGGCTCCAAAGCTACAGAGAAACCCTGTCTCAAAAAAAAAAAAAGCCGGGCGGTGGTGGCGCACGCCTTTAATCCCAGCACTTGGGAGGCAGAGGCAGGCAGATCGCTGTGAGTTCGAGTCCAGCCTGGTCTAGAAGAGCTAGTTCCAGGACAGGAAACAAAAAGCTATGGAGAGCCGGGCGGTGGTGGCGCACGTCTTTAATCCCAGCACTTGGGAGGCAGAGGTAGGTGGATCTCTGTGAGTTCGAGACCAGCCTGGTCTACAAGAGCTAGTTCCAGGACAGGCTCCAAAGCCACAGAGAAACCCTGTCTCGAAAAACAAAAAACAAAACAAAAACAAAAAAAAACCAAAAACAAACAAACAAAAAAAGCTACGGAGAAACCCTGTCTCGAAAAATAAAAAAAAAAAAAAAAAAAAAAAAAAAACTGGCTGCTCTTCCAGAGGACCTCAGTTCAATTCCCAGTGCCCACATGGTGCCTCACAACTGTCTGTAATTCCAATTCCAGGAGATCTGCCACCCTCTTGTGGCCTCCACAGGTACCAGGCACACATGGGGTGCACATACACACACGCAGACAAAACGCCCATGTAAATAAACATTTTTAAAACAACTGGTGGGCTGGAGAAATGGCTCAGAGGTTAAGAGCACTGATTGTTCTTCCAGAGGTCCTGAGTTCAATTCCCAGCAACCACATGGTGGCTCACAATCATCTGTAATGAAATCTGGTGCCCTCTTCTGGCCTACAGGTGTATATGCGGACAGAACACTGTAAACAAAATAAATAAATAAAATCTTTACAAAAACAAAACAACTGGTGATTCCGTGTGGATATATATTTCGCAGCAGGAGGCAGTGGAGGCAGCATAGTTGCCTGCACTCAATGCTGGCGCACCAGCCGCTGGCCTCACAGACTTACAGGGCAGAGGACATTAAGGCGCAAACTACTGGGTAGTAATAGGGTCTGTCTTAACTGATGGAACCTTTGGTCTTGAGGATAAATAACAGTGTCTCATTCAGGCAGGCACAGTTGCACACACCTTTAATCCCAGCACTTGGGAGGCAGAGGCAGACGGATCTCTGTGAGTTTGAGGCCAGCCTGATCTACAAAGTGATCTACAAAGGACAGCTAGCGCTGTCACACAGAGAAAAACCTGTCTCAAAAAACAAGAGGCTGGGCCGGGCCGTGGTGGCGCACGCCTTTAATCCCAGTACTCGGGAGGCAGAGGCAGGCGGATCTCTGTGAGTTGGAGGTCAGCCTGGTCTACAAAGGGAGTTCCAGGACAGGCTCCAAAGCCACAGAGAAACCCTGTCTCGAAAAAAAGAAAAAAAAATTAAAACAGCCGGGCGATGGTGGCGCACGCCTTTAATCCCAGCACTCGGGAGGCAGAGGCAGGCGGATCTCTGTGAGTTCGAGACCAGCCTGGTCTACAGAGCTAGTTCCAGGACAGGCTCCAAAGCCACAGAGAAACCCTGTCTCGAAAAACCAAAAAAAAAAAAAAATTAAAACAAAACAAAATAACAACAAAGAAGTATAGAGTGGTCTGTTAAATAACATTTCTTATTTTTTTAATATTTATTTATTTATTTATTTATTTATTTTTTTTTTTTTTTTTTTTTTTTTAAATATTTATTTATTTATTATGTATACAATATTCTGTCTGCGTGTATGCCTGCAGGCCAGAAGAGGGCACCAGACCTCTTTACAGATGGTTGTGAGCCACCATGTGGTTGCTGGGAATTGAACTCAGGACCTTTGGAAGAGCAGGCAATGCTCTTAACCGCTGAGCCATCTCTCCAGCCCCCTTATTTATTTATTTATTTATTTATTATGTATACAATATTCTGTCTGTGTATATGCCTGAAGGCCAGAAGAGGGCACCAGGCCTCATTACAGATGGTTGTGAGCCACCATGTGGTTGCTGGGAATTGAACTCAGGACCTTTGGAAGAGCAGGCAATGCTCTTAACCGCTGAGCCATCTCTCCAGCCCCTAAATAACATTTCTATGTTTTGTTTTTCTAGTCCCAGGTTCTTACTGTGTTGATTCTCTCCCAGTGGCTTCTGGATCTCTCCAGGATAACAGAGCCCTAGTAACTGGCATTCCCTCCCAAAGACATAACCAGGCCTTTGGAATGGGGTCCACAGAACACTCTGACTGCAGGGTAGGAAGCACAATGGAACAAACCCTCTGGATCCTAGGAGAACCAACAGACATGCAAGCGACTATTTCTGGAAAGTGGGTCAGAACTCAGAACACATTCTGAGGGCGCAGTTTGTGGTGAACTGCCTGCTTTGATGTGCAAGGGCTTGGTTTCAACTGCTTCACAGAAATCTCCCTCACCAGGCTGAGGGGTAGAATGGTGGTTGTTATGGTCTGAGTGCACCAGGACCATATCCCCCGCCTCTTGGACATAAGGGATCCACACAGATCCAGATGAACTTCTGGCCCAGCAGTTTGTCCTTGTTGGCCCTTACTGAGAAACCAGGGGCTGTGGACACCGACAAATCATTCTTTATGAAATGAACACTGCTACCATGGAGTTGTGTTGGTCCCTTGCCGCTGTGTAAAAAGTCACATCTATTACCTCAGAGCTCCACGGTCTAGCCCTGCTCAAAAGTCTCAAAAGCCTGATGTCAGAGTATCTCCAAAGACTGGTGGCCCACTTCTAAACCGCCTACAGAATCTGCTTCCTCCATGCTGTAGGAATGAAGACATTTTTTCTTGGCTGTGGTCTAGGACTATCTCAGCTCCCAAAGGCCACCCTTGGGCCTTGTTCTGTTGCCCATCCCGTGGAGACAGGGTTTCTTTGTAGCTTTGGGGCTTGTCCTGGAACTTGTTCTGCAGAACAGGCTGACCTCGGACTCACAGAGATCTTCCTGTCTCTGCCTCTCAAGCGCTGGGATTAAAGGCACGTGCCACCACTGCCAGGCCCAGTAGGATTCTTAATTCTAGAGAGTTGCTCCCCTCGATTGGAGGGCTAGCTCTTTGCACCTGCTCTGGGAGAGGCTTTGTCACTAGAGCAGGGACATTCTCTCATTTTTTTTTCTTTAGTTTTTGGAGACAGGGTTTCTCTGTGTAGCTTTGGAGCCTGTCCTGGAACTTGCTCTGTGGACCAGGCTGGGCTCAAATTCTCAGAGATCGACCTGCCTCTGCCTCCCGAGTGCTGGGATTAAAGGTGTGCGCCACCACTGCCCGGCAGGACATTCTTTCACTTTTTAATGTTATGCAGCCTAATCTAGTGTGCATCTGACTGTGCTGCTCACACTCACACTTACACAGAGGCCTCCATGGTGCAGACCCCAAACGGCTATAGGCTTGGGAATTCTTGGAATTTTACTCACCGTGAGGATTTGATAGGGACCATTTTCTCCATGTCTTGTCTGTCCGAGGCAGCTCTAAAAAACCACTTTAGTAATTTTGTGTGCCATCAGGCCAATCTAGTCAGATGGCCCAGACCTGTTTTTGTTACATTTATTTTAAAACAGGTTCTTACTGATGGTGATCCTCCTGCCTCACCTCTTGAACGCTGTGGTAACAGGCATGTGCCACCATGCCCATCCCATCTCTGTCATTTAGAAGTGATCATAAGGGGCTGGAGAGATGACCTAGTGGTTAAGAGCCCTGGTTGCTCTTACAGAGAACCCAGGTTTAATTCACAGCCCCTAAAGGTGGCTACTACCTGTAGCTCCAGTTCCAGAGGATCTGATGCCCTCTTCTGGCCTCAGAGTGCACTTCAGGTAGTACACAGTCATGTGCAGGTGAGACACCCGTACACAAAAACATACATTTTTTTTTAGATTTATTATGTATAGTGTTCAGTCTGCAGTATGCCTGCAGGCCAGAAGATGGCTCCATATCTCATTACAGATGGTTGTGAGCCACCATGGGGTTGCTGGAATTGAACTAAGACCTCTGGAAGAACAGCCAGTGCTCTTAACCGCTGAGCCATCTCTCCAGCCCCCACACATAAATATTTGTAAATGATCATAAACTGGATGTATGCAGTATGTATCATCCTAGCACTTGGTGTGCAGAGGCAGGTGGATTTCTGTAGGTTCGGGTCTAGTCTGGTTTATGTAGTGAGTTCCATGGCAGCCAGGGCCGTCTTAAATAAATAAATAAATAAATAAATAAATGAATGAGTTAATTAATAGATTATAAAAGATAAGTGTGGCCGGGCGGTGGTGGCGCACACCTTTAATCCCAGCACTTGGGAGGCAGAGGCAGGTGAATCTCTGTGAGTTCAAGATCAGCCTGGTCTACAAGAGCTAGTTCCAGGACAGGCTCCAAAGCCACAGAGAAACCCTGTCTCGAAAAACCAAAAATAAATAAATAAATGAATAAATAAAATAAAAGATAAGTGTGCTGGTCTGTCCACAGGGTAGACTGTTACATCCATCTAGTTTAGCACCGAATCCTGAGTGCTTGGCACATGGTGGGTGTGCAGTAACCGCTGGATAAATGAAGACCAATGTAGGTCTTTATGATGAGCAACAGTGGATGCATAAGCAGCTCTCAGTTTGTGCCTGTGTCTGGTCTGAATATATTTCTCGGGACCACAAGAAGCCTGTGGCGGGGGGGGGGAATAGGCGGGGGGCGAGCCTGACTGAATCTCTGGTCCTGTGGTTTTTCTTCCCAATGAGCCGGGCTGCCTGGAATGTCCGAGTCACCAAGAATAGGAGCCAGCATCAGATTCTTAGTCTTTGTGCCTAGTGGACTGGCTGATATCCCTTGGCTGGCCACACCCCTAAAAGAAGGGGAGATGGGGTCTAGGGTTCTGGGTTGGCTGAGGCTTGGTCAAAGTACTACGAGGTCCGTGGTTTTGCTTTGTCCTGGTCTGTTCATTTTCTAGAGGGACAAAGATTCTAGGTGGGACTGGGAAGCAAGGGGCAAGGGAGCTGGGGGCTCCACAGTACAGACTGGGAAGGAGCTGGAGTGGCTCAGGCCTTTGGCTGTGGGAGGGGCAGGTGGCTTGGTTAGCAGCCCAGGCTGCCTGCTTGGCTCCAGTTCTTGTCTGTGGTTATTTCCTGCTTAAGGATGTGGTGGTGGGGGCTGGGAGGAGGACAAACAGACCTCTGCTGTCCATCTTGGCTCCTCTGGCCTACGGTAGAGGATAGGATGGGGGAAGGTGTTGGCCAAGGGTCATCTGTTCCTGTGTGTGTCTCTGGGGGGTCAAGGCTCCCATAGATACCAGCATCTGGCCTGTGACCTGGAAGTAAACTACTGGGATTTGCAGTTTGAGAGTTCCCCAAACCTCAAGTGGAGCCCTGAGGCCAGGAGTCTGCACAGGGAAGATCTGAGCTGAGGGGCAGAACAGGTGCTCCAGACTCCTCCTAGGCCTGGGCCACCTCTGTGACCTTCCATCAATTCCTGAACACTCTGCCTCCGTGGAAAGAAACAGGATAGCCTGGGACAACCATGGGAGAGTGGGGGGAGGGGAGACAGATACAGCAGAAGTCAATCTCCCAGAGTGTGGGGTAGAGACAGACATAAACACCACTTAGAAAAACAGAAGGGAAGGCCAGAACAGGAGGATTGGGAGATGGCCTGCTGGGTGGGACTTGTTTTTCCAGAATAAAAGGTCCAGGGAAGAGCTGGGGGCCAACTTCGTGCTCTGCCTGGCCCAGATCCTGGGTGGCTCCCTTAGGTCCTGAGAGACTTCCTATAACCTCACTGCTGGTCCTCCCTGTTTCCCCCTCCTCCCCAAGAGCTAGCTAGGCTGAGGTTCTGGCTTTCCTGAGGACTTGGGGTCCCCACCCCAGCCCCCAGGGATAACGCCTGTACAGATTACTATCTAAAGAAGTGGCTTAGCCTGCTTAAGGGCTTCTGAGGTCTTTTGGATTCTTTTCCTTTCTTGTTCTGAGGTTTGCTTAACTAGTAGGAGTGGGCTGGTACACAGTGCTGCTCTGTTATTTCCCATTTGTTTATGTGACTTTGTTTTCCCAGGGCTTCAAATTTATGCTTTCTGTTGGGAGCGTTCCACTCCCCTTTCCTCCAAGTGGAGGTTTCCCAGATCATAGTAATCCAGCGCTAGTTTCAGGACTGGGTTTGCCTTATGGATGTGGACGGCCCCGGTCATCAGGCCATGAGGAAAATCTGACCACACGGGCACTCTGTCCTTGGTGTCCAGATGACCTACCAGTCACCTCCCTGGTTGGCTGTTCTTCGTTTTGTTTGAGACAGGGTCTCACTGTGTGTAGCCATGATTGCTCTGGAATTCACTAGGAGGACCAGGTTGGCTTCAAACTCAAAGAGATCCACCTGCCTCTGCCTCCCAAGTGCTAGAATTAAAGGTGTGGGCCACTGTGCCTGCCTGGATGATTCGCCGTTCTCGATCCTAAAAGATAACGGTACCCATAGTGCCATCATGTTGTCCCCAGGTAGCCCACCATGGTGCCAGGGAAGGGCATAGTAAAATCACCCTCATCTAAATTGGAGCTGGAAGAACCGCCTGATCTGGCAGGGAGAATGTAAGAATGGAGAAAACAGCCCGGGTTCCCTGGCCTGGCTAAAGGCATGGGTGAGGATGCAGACCATGCACATCCAGACACGAGTTCTGCTGCAGTTCAGAAAGTTTACCAGATGCTTGGCACCCACATGGCCTCGGGAATCCTCACACTCAGGCCTCTTCATCTGTCCTAAGACCGAGTTACTGCCCCTCCCCAGGACTGACCAGCGACTGGCCGAGCATCTGCTCAGACCCTCCCACCTTCTGGGCCTGGACGGGGTGGCTGCGACACTACAGGCCAGCCGAGGTTGGGGGAGGCCAAGCAGTAGAGCGGCGCAGTGGGCGGGACATAGACCCGGCCCACAGCTCCGTGATGTCAGCGGGTGCTGGCAGGGAGGGGGTCGGCTGTTTTTCAGGAGACTTAGAGCCGAGTAAGACAAAGCACAGCGCGGTCCCTGCAGGCGCCATGGAACGACTGTCCTGTGTCTTGCTGTGGAAACTGGTGCTTCTTCAGAGTGAGTGTGAGAGAGGGTGGGACTGGACGTGGGACAGTGAGTGGATGAGCTGTCTGTGTTGAGGCTGGGAGTAGGGAGCACTCATCAAAGCAAAGAAACTGGGCTGGGTGCCTCAAAACAGCAGTTCACCTTCAATTCATGAAGCCTTCATGTACTCTCACAGAAATCCCAGAGGGCCCAAATGGGGAGGATGTAGCCAAGGGTGCCTCCTGAGCCCGCTGTGTGACTTCAGGGTCAGCTACTCAGGGCTCAGTCCTCCCAGATGTGGGGAGGGGAGTCAGTGGGGCTGACAGCTAAGGAACTAGCAGAGTCTGCTCCAACCCCTTCCTCAGGGCCCCCAGGCCTGCCCACTCTGGCCTGCTGACCAGGCACATTTTTCCTAGAAGTTTGGCTCTTACGCCACTTCCCACAGCAATCTCTTGGGCCAGCGGTGGCAGATCGGGATTTGCTCCCTGTGTCACCTGTTGGAACTGTAGCAGGGGTCCAGACTGGCACCGCAGTACCGCCTGGAAGGGGTGTAGGACGGGACTATGGATGACTGAGGTCTGACTGGGTCCTAAAGGTCCGGCACAGATGCAGATATTACTGTTGGTTGTCCCGGTGCCGTGCTAGAGCAGTTCCCTGCAGCTCACGGCCCGATGTCCGATTTCTCACTTAGCAAAGCTGTCAGTATAGCCAGGAATGTGACACTAAGGGTGTAACCTGCAGCTTCCTGCCAGAACTGGTTAAGTGGGCATCATGGCAACACAATGCCAGGAGGCCCCAAGTGGCCTTCCAGCTTGTGGCTCCTGGGTTCAAAGGGGAAGAATGCCGACAGCTTTATTCCTCCTCTCCTACAGGCCCCGCGGTCCTTCTGTACTCAGGTTAGTATCCCCTACCCAGCTCTGGGCCAGGCCCCTTTAGGGTCCCCTTCTCACCCAACCCATTCTGCCGCTGACTCCTCCTTCCTGACAAGGGCCCTCAGGTACCGCAGCAGCCAGCAGCTCTGTGGTGTCCGAGTCCGTGGTGAGCTGGGCAGCTGGGACCCAGGCGGTGCTGCGCTGCCAGAGCCCGCGCATGGTGTGGACCCAAGACCGGCTGCACGACCGCCAGCGCGTGGTCCACTGGGACCTCAGCGGCGTCCCGGGCAGCCAAGGGCGCCGACTCGTGGATATGTACTCGGCGGGTGAACAGCGTGTGTACGAGCCGCGCGACCACGGCCGCCTCCTGCTGTCGCCTTCTGCCTTCCACGACGGCAACTTCTCACTGCTCATCCGCGGTACGCTGTGGAATCGTGGTGGGCTGAAACTTTGGCAAGAGTTGAAATCTTGGCAGGGGGGCGGACACATACATTTGACGAGGCGAGGCCTGTGAAAGGGTGGAAACTCGGAGGGGCGGGGCCATGCAGGGGACAGAACCATTTTAGGGGAGGGACTATGGAGGAGGATGGGTCCCACACGCTGAGGTTATCTTCTGCGGAGCAGCTGTGGAGGAGGGAGACGAAGGGGTGTATACCTGCAACTTGCACCACCACTACTGTCACCTCTACGAGAGCCTGGCCGTGCGCCTCGAAGTCACCGACGATCGTGAGTGCGCCCCTCACCCTCCTTTGCTACTCCCATCCCTGCCGCAGCCCGTCTTTCCCCTTCCTCACCTCTGACGGGCTGTGATCTGGCTGCCTCTCTCAATGCACCCGCAGCCCTGTTAGCTCGCGCGTACTGGGACGGCGAGAAGGAAGTGATGGTGGTGACCCGCGGCGCGCCGGCACTGCTGACTTGCGTGAACCGTGCGCACTTGTGGACGGACCGCCACTTAGAGGAGGCGCAGCAGGTGGTGCATTGGGACCGACAGCTGCCTGGGGTGTCGCACGACCGCGCTGACCGCTTGCTTGACCTGTACGCATCTGGCGAGCGCCGCGCCTACGGACCATCCTTCCTGCGTGATCGCGTGGCAGTAAACGCCGACGCTTTTGCACGCGGCGACTTCTCCCTACGCATAGATGCGCTCGAGCCGGCTGATGAGGGCATCTATTCTTGCCATCTGCACCACCACTACTGCGGCCTGCACGAGCGCAGAGTCTTCCACCTACAGGTCACTGAGGCTGCCTTTGAGCAACCTGCTCCTGCCTCTCCCGGTAATGGGTCTGGCCACAACACTGCTCCTAGCCCAGGTGTGTTGTAGCCTGCTGGCCCCAAAAAGGGGCCCTAGTGTGACCTAGGGTGCTGAGGGTACCGCGGAGAGTTTCTTTTCTTTCTTTCTTTCTTTCTTTCTTTCTTTCTTTCTTTCTTTCTTTCTTTCTTTCTTTCTTTTCTTTCTCTTTTTTTCTTTCTTTCTCTGCTTTTTTTTTTTTTTTTTTTTTTGGTTTTTCGAGACAGGGTTTCTCTGTAGCTTTGGATCCTATCCTAGAACTAGCTCTTGTAGACCAGGCTGGCCTCGAGCTCACAGAGATCCGCCTGCCTCTGTCACCTGAGTGCTGGGATTTAAGGCATGCGCCACCATACACAGCATGCCGTACATAAGATTTCTGATGCTTGCTACTTATCTGTAGATCCCACATTGGTAAGTAGATCCCGAGGCCACAGCGTCATCAACGTCATTGTCCCAGAGAGCCACGCACACTTCTTCCAGCAATTGGGCTATGTGTTGGCCACCCTGCTGCTCTTCATCTTGCTGCTCATCACTGTAGTCTTGGCGACACGCCATCGTCACCGTGGAGGTGAGGCGGGACCCTTGGAACAGAGGGGCCCAGGTTAAGGGAGGATAGTGAGACTGACTAAATACTCCTCTCTTCACAGGATGCGAGACCTCGGACAAAAATGCTGGGAAATCCAAGGGGTGAGTTTGCTTGCCCAACCCTTCTCCCGGACCTGCCCTGCCCTGGCCTCCTAACCTGCCATCTCCCTTTAGGAAGGATATGAACATGATGGAGTTTGCTGCGGCCACAAGGGACCAGGCCCCTTACAGGACTGAGGACATCCAGCTAGGTAGGAGTGAGGGCCACAAGGGTCCAGGGGAAGTACATTTTTGGGTGGGACTTAACTCTTTTCTTCTAACCAGATTACAAAAACAACATCCTGAAGGAGAGGGCTGAGCTGGTCCACAGTCCCCTGCCTGCCAAGAATGTGGATCTGGATAAAGGTGAGCAGTGAAGGGAGAACCCAACACCCCATCCCACACATGACTCTACCCATTTCCAGGACCCTGTAGATAGGAGACTCCTGCTATCTTCTCTGAGAAGGCCTTGGGAAGTCACGCCAAATATCTTCCCTGACTTTCCCACTGGGGCTAAGGAACAGAGAGCAGATACTAGCCATTTTCTTGGCTTCCAGAGTTCAGGAAGGAGTACTGCAAATAAAAGGATCCTGAGCTTCTGGCTGGGCCAGCAGCTCTATACCAAAGGATGTCTCCCTGACCCTCCTGTGACACTCCCGGCTTCTTCTCAGCGGCTGGACCCGCTTTCGTAGAAACTTGGCCTGAATTTGGCCGAGCAGCTGCCTGCACTTTGTTCTTCCAAGAATCACCCTCACCTTGGTGCGCAACTGTGGGTTCCCTTGAGACGCTGGTATAGTATGGTTGCTGATCACCCTCACCTTGGTGAGCAACTGTGGGTTCCCTTGAGACGCTGGTATAGTATGGTTGCTGCCTTTCAGTTACCTGTACTCCTAACTTTGACACAACATCCACCAAATGCACAGTCTCTCGTGGTTTCTTCCTGCTAGGATCAGGAAGACATTTAGACTCCTAGTCACTGTTCAACATGTTAACCATTGTCTTGGGGAGCCCCCAGGAACTTTCTGGACTGCACTATGCCTATGCATCACTCAGAGCCCTGCTGTCACATGTTCTGAGTCACGGGCCCTCCACTTGGAGCTGGCCCATTGCCCCTTTTCTGCTTTGGATCCCTTTCTGTTGATGGCCTTCCAAGAGTCGCACCAGCAGTTACTGGGTACCATGTGACTCTTGGGCTCGACATCCCCCTTTGCTGGAGTCTGGGATTGGGGCTCTACTTGTCCTCTGTTTTGGCTGAAGATGGGGAAGAAGGTTCCGAGAGGCCTGCGCTGCCACACCAAGCAGCTCCTACTGGGGAAGTTTTCATGTCATAATAAAGAACACATCTGATTCTCAGTCTTGGCCCTGCTGTTCCCCTTCTGTTCAGGGAAGACATATCCGGGCCTTGGGAACCCCCAGGGCTCTCATAACCTTCACATGAGTTCTGCTATCCTTCCCTACCCCCTTGAGTGGAAGCTCTATGACTAAGTTCTCCTAGGATCAGATATCCTGTGACACAAGAACCCGTTTTTCATGGTGAAGGACTTTTAACCCCTTTTCCAAGTCGTGTGTAGACAGGAATGATGGGGGAGTATACAATGGCAGAGGGGGAGATAGGACATAGAAGGAAATGGTGTTAGCCCAGTCCTTTGAGAAGCAGATGCTAAGATGGAGTAAAAAGAAGAAACAAAGATAGACAGGCAGGCTCCCCAAGGATACAGGTCTGAGGAGATTTGGGCAGAAAGAGCCCCAAGAGGCAGGGCTTGGCCAACAGGAGCAGGTATTGGTTTTTAGATACCGGTCTCCTGGGGCTAATCATGACTGGGCACTGGCTGTGGGACCTCAGTAGAAGCAGAGGTAGAAAAACAGCTAAGAGGGCTGGAGAGATGGCTCAGAGGTTAAGAGCACTGCCTGCTCTTCCAAAGTTCCTGAGTTCAATTCCCAGCAACCACATGGTGACTCACAACCATCTGTAATGAGATCTTGTTTCCTCTTCTGGCCTGCAGGCATGCAGGCAGGCAGACCACTGTATACTTAATAAATAAATAAATCTAAAGAAAGAAAAAAGAAAAGCAGCTAAGAGAGGACATAGGATCTTTTCCTCTCTCTCTTTCTCTCTTGTAAAGATTTATTTGTTTGTTTGTTTATTTATTTATTTATTACGTACCCAGTGCTCTGTCTGCACACATGTCTGCAGGCCAGAAGAGGGCACCAGATCTAATTATAGATGTTTGTGAACCACCATGTGGTTGCTAGGAATTGAATTCGGGACCTTTGGGAGAGAAGCCAGTGCTCTTAACCTCTGAGTCATCTTTCCAGTTACCCCCCCCATCTTTTTAAAATATTAAAATATTTAAAGCTAGGGGGCTGGAGAGATGGCTCAGAGGTTAAGAGCATTGCCTGTTCTTCCAAAGGTCCTGAGTTCAATTCCCAGCAACCATATGGTGGTTCACAACCATTTGTAATGGGGTCTGGTGCCCTCTTCTGGCTTGCAGGCATACATGGAAGGAATGCTGTATACATAATAAATAAATAAATATAAAAATTTAAAGCTGAAGAGATGGCTCAGCAGTTAGGAACAACTCCTGCTCTTCCAGAGGACCCAGGCTCAATTCCCAGCACCCACATGGCAGTTCATAACTTTCTGTAACTCCAGTTCCAGGGTACCCAATACCCTTACACAGATATACATGCAGTCAAAACACCATTGCACATAAAATAAAAATAAATTATATATATATCTTAAAATTTTAAAAATTTATTATTTTATGTATATAGGTGTTTTTCTAGCTTGTATGTCTGTGTACCACATGTGTGCAGTGCTCATGGAGGCCCAGATGTTTGTTTTGAGACAAGGTCTCACTACATAGCCTGGTCTGGAACTCACAGAGATCATCCATCTGCGTCTGCTTCCCTAGTGCTGGGATGGGATTAAAGCACATGCCGTCATATCCTGCTTTATCTTTTCATTTACATTGTGTGAATGTTTGTAGATAAATGAATGCTGTGAACATGGGGGTCAGAGGATAACTCGCAGAAATCTATTCTTTCCTTCCTCAGGTGGTCTTCAGCCTATACTATGTGGGTCCTGGGGATCACACTCAAGTCATCAGACTTAGCAGTGGGCACCTTAAGTAGCTGAGCCATCTTTTTGTTCCTATTAACTCTTGCTCCCCTCCAATGCTCTCCCAAGAACAGTGAGCACAGGAAGGGATGGCAATCACCCACAAGGACCTCAGTGACCTGTTGGGGTGCGGCTTGAGGAAATACCTCACGCTAGTGGCCTCTGGTCCCATCAGTGGTTACACCACTACTAGACAAGACCCCTCCTAGAATGACACAGGTTCTGGCCTCACATCCACCTCTTCCACAGTGACTCAACCTGCCCCTATCAGCATCAACATCAGTACCATGACTCCTACCAGGCCTCTGGTTTCTAGTTCCTCCTATAATTTGGGATGAGTGTCAGGTGGGAACAAGAGCAGCTAGGCTGTGGGGACCCTTGATTATGAGTGCTACTGACCAATAAATAGATCGGCAGTATCTTGTGTCTAGCCTGAGGCGCGCCCAGGATAGGACTTTCTTCCTTCTCCCTTGAGCAGACCCGCTGAAGCCATCTTGCCTGGCTCCTTTAGGTTACTTCTGTAGAGATTCAAAGAAGAGGACCAGCTGCTGGGAAAAGGGTTCCCAGGATAGCAGGCCCCTGTGGAGTAAGGGATTACTCCCAAGGACTCTGCCTAGGCTGACTTCAGAGGCCTCTAGTATGCATCCACTGCCTTCTGTCCCAGCGGCCCGGTCTTTCCTTGTGCTGGCATAGTGTCTGGGAATGGTCCCAGGTTACAATAGGCACCCCTTGTCTCCATCACTGACCAGTATCCTATACATTACTCCACTCTTATTACTGGCTAGCGAAGGACTTTAGGCCATCTTGGAGTAGGCCTAAAGTAGCTTCAGGCTAGCAAGGCAGTAAGTGGCTCAACTCTACAGGATGAGAGGGGCATCCCCGTCTTCCTGGGCCTGGGCATAAGAACTGAGTTCGGCATTAGCGTGGGGCACAGTAAGGTTCTCGCTGTCTAGGGCTAGACATAGGTATCTTCAGATTTTTGTAGAGCGACCGGAAGCCCCCAGAGTGGCCAGCGCCTCCGGATTCCGGGCACTGGGATTGGGTCGGGAGAACCAGAGCAGTCTAGCTGGACGACTCTCCTCTGCTCCCTGGCAGATCTTATTGGCTCAAAGGGTGCAACCTTTTCAGGGTTCCTCTGCCTTCCGGGGGCTGAGTGTGCCCATTTGCACACACATCCCAGACCCAGACGCCGCACGGATTCCTGTCTATTGGGAATCTGTTGCGAGCGCAGGATAGGGCTTTCGGCTCCTGACGAGGGGAGAACTCAGAGTTCCACCCTACCGTACTGCAAACCAGCTAGGCTTCCCGAACCCGCCGGGTCCCGTCCCGTTTACCCCACCCGTGAGCCAGCCGCAGCCCCGCCCCGCCCCGAACCCGCCCTGCGCGTGCGTAGCCCCGCCCCGCTCGCGCTGCGGGCGTCCAGTGACGTCACCGGCTCTGGCGCGCCCTCCGGTGGTCGCGGGATCAACCCCACCAGGCGGTTCTTGGAGCAGCCCGAGGGGGCGGTGGGCGGCAGTAACCCTCGGAGCTGCTTTTCCTCGCGCCCGCTCCGGGGCTGGCAGCGGATGGGCGGCCGCGGGCCGCGGGACAACAAGCGGGGAACGGGTGCGAGCCGGGACCGGGCGGGGCGGGCGCGCACAGGGGCCGCGGGGCGGCCGGGCGGGGCGCGGGCCGGCGGTTTGGGAGGGCGCCCCGCGTCCGAGAGGTGAGCCGGGCCCTGACGCTGCGCGGGTTCCGCGTCGCCGCTGCCGCGCCATGGCGGAGACCAAGATCATCTACCACATGGACGAGGAAGAGACGCCGTACCTGGTCAAGCTGCCCGTGGCTCCGGAGCGCGTCACGCTGGCGGACTTCAAGAACGTGCTCAGCAACCGGCCGGTGAACGCCTACAAATTCTTCTTCAAGTCTATGGACCAGGACTTCGGGTCAGTGGGCCGCGCGGCCTGGGCGGGAGTGCTGGCCCCTTCCCGCGCGTGTGCGGTGACTGCCCGGGCCCCCCCGGCGCGGGCACGGGCTGGCACCTGTCTGCGCCGGACAGGGCTCACGGGTCTGGGGACGTCAGAGAGCGCCCCCGGCGACCGTCACCCTGCCGCTCTTCGACAGCAAGTGTAGGTAGAGTCTCTGCGCTTTGGTGACCCTTGGTGTGTGTACTCACCTGTCCGTGGCGAGCTGGGGATCTGAGTCCTTGACTACCCTCTAGGTAGGCCACAGAGTGCTGTTTGGTGGACAGGCGAGGGCCCAGGCTTCCTGACCGCCATCCAGTGATGCCCCTGTGCCCAGCTGGTCCAGGTTGGGTGCTGAAGGCCACCCTCAAAGCCACCCGTCCTCCTTCTCTCTGGTCAAGCCCAGAGCCTGTTGCATTCCCTCCTCTGTGGGTGGAGACCTAGGGCTCATGGCTGCCTTGGAGGGTGTGCAGTTTAGGGGGCTGGAATCGAGGGAAAAGGTTGGAGGTTTGTGGCTCCCAGTGGATCCTCCAGTTGAAATAGAGTAGTTTGGAATGGGTGAGTCATAGGCACCCAACTGTTTTTTAGAGCTTAGAAAAGTTTCTGAAGCCTGAAGACAGACTCCTTGTAGCCCCTCTAAGGTCCCCGCGTCAAGGCAGAGGTCAAGGGTCACAGTAGCCTGCCCCCTCAGTTCCAGGCTCCTGTGCCTCTGTTCTTTCTGAATCACACACAGCATTTGCGTTCCTGGGAGTATTTTCTGACTCGAGCCGGCTTCTAAGGTAGTGTGCTTCCTAGCTGCACTGATGTGGCGGCTGTCTCAGGAAAGGGACTTCCTACTTGAGCTGAGCTGGGCCTCTGGGACAGTGAGCCAGGGACTGGCAGTTTAACAGAGGCCTGACAGGGCACAGCCACAGAAACCTGAGTCCGTGGCTTGGCAGGGCTCGAGGCAGGGACATGCATGCTCAGGCCCTGTGGGTGGAGCAGGTGTGCTTGGTGCCCTTGTGTGTCTGCATCTTAGGGCTTTGACATTGAGACTGTTTCCTGGGTTCCGTGGTTGCAGGGTCCCTTGGCAGGGACCTCTCGCTGACCCTGCGCATCTAGGCAGGCCTGAACCTGGTTTGGACAACTGAAGTCTCTTGCGTACCCATTCCCTGTGCCCCAACCACCTAGAAAAAAAGCAGAGGGGAGCGTGTCCCCCACAGCTTGAAGGCTGGTGCTCCCCATCTGCCTGGAGGCTGGAGGGTTGTGCTCTGGAGATTGGGCCTCCCCAGCTCTCCTGGCTGGGCCACCTCTGTGGTCTCTGCCCATAGGGACAGGGCATCTCCGGATTAAATTTATCACCAAAGTCACAAATGTTCTCCCAAACTCTGCCCCTGGGGTATGAGTGGTAGGAGCAGACAGACCCAGACCTGGGTTGTTTTCTGCTGTGTGTTCTGGGTGTCTCTTGAGGGTACCCATTCCTCTGCTCCGATATCCATGTTGGGTAGGGTGTGCTAAGTGTAGTAACCCAGCATCAGCTCACACGGGTCCCGACTGAGCTTGTTCATGTGCAGGAGGACCTGCGGGTGCCCTCACTGTGGAGGAGGTGGGGCTGCAGGTCTGGGGACTGAAGCAGGAGTTCCTTTGGGTGCATTGGGAGTGGCTGGGGCGTGTGGTACAGAGCCAGCTAGCAGAGAGCTCAGAGGTACAAGTTGGGTGTCCTGGATGTGTAGAAGGACTAGGAGGCAGAGCAGCTAAGAGGAAGAGTCTGGGCTAGGAGGACACAGAAAGACACAAACAACTCATCCATAGGCCTCACCCTGACTGTGACCTGGAACTCTGGCGACACAGTGGCCTTGGGAGCCAGGAAAGGCAGCCCCTCCCCACACACAACTGCATTCCTCATTTCCCTGCCTGAGTGCTACCTGGTGCTTGATCTGGTGACAATGGAGGGTCTGGTCTATGGCAGCGGAGTGAGTTCATTTGGCTCTTGGTCCCTGCTCCTAGGAATGTATTGCTGCTGCCAGCTTGCCTGGTATGATAGTGAGCTCATCTGCCTGACAGTGGCCCCAGCATTTCGATCTCTGAGTTAGAGGTACCTGAGCTGGGGAGAGGCAGGCAAGGGTAAGGGCTGGGAGCCCATGGGCTCTAGGATCCGCTGCCTGTTTGTAGATGTTGTGAGGGCTCCCTGGGGTTAGTGATTTAGACTCTCTGTGTTCTGTGTCTTCTATAGTGTTTGTTTGTGAGAGTCTAGGTAATTGTAATGCATTCCCTGACCTGTGGGAGGGGCTCCATGTTCTGGGGTTCAGTGCTCATGGGATGGGTTATTAGCAGAGTGGCCAGCGATGGTCAGTTCAAGTCCATGGGTAGTAAGACTCCTTAGGCCATGAGCCCAGTCCACAGCAATACTTGGCAGGAGTTGGATCCTCGTTCCCAGCGACATGCATACGACCCCTGAAGCTCAAAGTATCACCATGGCCTATGCCTGCCTGCTCTGCCAGTGTTGGCTGGCTGTGTGTATGGGAACTGGAAAGAGGCTATCTCAGGGCTGTGTCACTAGAGTTTGTCTATGTGTTATTGTGACCTCCAGGAACCCTGGGTCCTTTTTGGCCAAGCTGTGCTGGGCACCAAAGATCCTACCTTAGAGCAGATTCCTCCTTGGGGTAGGTCTCTGGGGTGACAGGCAGAGCCCAGTGACCGTAAGAATCTGTCTAGGAATTCTGAGGTTATGGCAAAATGCCTGCAGGGATGTCCTGAGTAGCTGTACAGAGAGTCAGTGGAGACACACCGAGGTCAGTTTTCCTCCCGAGAGGTTAGGCATTCAAGGCTCAGGATGGTACAGAGGTTTGACTGTGCCTCGTCTTTTTTTTTTTTTTTTTTTTTTTTTTGGTTTTTCGAGACAGGGTTTCTCTGTGGCTTTGGAGCCTGTCCTAGAACTAGCTCTGTAGACCAGGCTGGTCTCAAACTCACAGAGATCCGCCTGCCTCTGCCTCCCAAGTGCTGGGATTAAAGGCGTGCGCCACCATCACCCGGCTCGTCTGTTCTTGTTATAGAGTGCCCAGGCGGCTATTCTGTAATGTGGGCAGCATCACATACCTGTGGTGCCTGTCTCTACTGTGGGCATTTTGATGTTTATCCCTTGCCTCACCCAGGGTGGGGAAGGACCAGGGTTATCTGTGGGATCTGTGGCAAATGCCAGCCTCTCATTTCTTCTTGCCCTGACCACTAGGCAGAAAGCAGGACTTGGGTTGCTCAGGCTGGGAAGGTAAGGAGAAGGGTGTCTTGGTGGGAATTGGAAGGCACAAAGACCTCAAGCTGGCCATATCGCCTTAAAGGTCTGGCTGACTAGGCTCTGGCTGCTCAGGATGGGACACAGTGTCTGCTGGGGATCCAGGTAGGCCCTACTGTGGTGATAGAAGTTGCTCATATGTCTCTTCATGCGTGAGTCAGAGAGGGTTAAAACTTGGGTGTGGCAGGGGAAAGGAAGGCTGTTGATGGGTCCACTTGGGGCTGAGGTTGGGGGCTAAGGTAAGGATTCCTGTCTGGGTGTCTCTCGCTGTCATGTTACTCAGAGATAGCAGGCTTTCTGCAGGTCCTGGTCATCAGCTACCATAGGCAGAGCCCTGCCATCCTCAAGAGAAACTTCACCCCACCCTGGGCAGCCCAGGTCTTCCTGTGATGACAGCCTCTCTTGTGGCTGCCTTGGCTCAGGCTTGTAAGTGGAGCCAGCCAGAGGTTAAGAGTTCAATTGCCTGCTCTTCCAAAGGTCCTGAGTTCAGTTCCCAGCAACCACATGGTAGCTTACAACCATCTGTAATGGGATCTGGTGCCTTCTTCTGGCCTGCAGGCATACACATAGACAGAATATTGTATACATAATAAATAAATAAATATTAAAAAAAAAGAAAAAAAAAGTAAGTGGAGCCAGCCCCAGAGCTGTGACTTGTGATTGGTGGCAATAGACATTAGGGGTTCTGAGGAGCGATTGCATCTGCTGTTGGGTCCTGTGTTGTTAGTTCAGAGCTCGTAGGCACAGGGAAGCAGTGGAGACTAGAAAGGTGGTCAGAATTCACTTTCACTTTCAGGCTGCCCTGCCTCTGCCATCCCCGCAGCCCTAGATCTCTACCCAGCAAGTGTCCCCTGGAGAGGATGGGAAGTTGATCTGCTAGGGCTTCCTACAACCTACTGCTGATCAGGGGACCTAGAGTAGTAGACAGAGGTAGCCCTGCCCCTGGCATTGGGCCCATTAAGCCACAAGCCTGTTTCCTGCCAGGTGCACTTCCAGGACCAGTCTGGTTTCCCAACTCCATTGAACTCAAGTTTTGGGTGTGGAAAATCCCACTGTGCTGGGTGGAGCTGAGTACTGGGATGAGGGTGAGGGGCTGGGAATCTAGGGCCTGAGGACGTAGGTGGAGGCCTGTTCCTTCACAGCTTTCCCTTCTGACCTGTCCGGCTGCCGATCGTGCATTTTGAACACTGACCCCAGGCTTTCTGGCTTCCTTCCCAGTCCTCATTCCCTGACCCTTTGTGTCCTGCCTAGGTGAGGCTGGCTCTTTTTTAGTCCAGCATTAAGACAAGCAGGGATGGGTGTGGTCAGATACAGCCATGGACTGGTTAGCTCTGTCCCTGAATGCCCTTCCCCAGATAGAAACCAACCGTCTCCTCTGAGAGTTGGGACTGATGCTGTGTGTAGGGCACACTCTTTCTGTTTGGGAGACAACTTTGAGGGCAGCAGGAGCTGATATCCTTGGGCTTTCTCACGTCTATACAAGGGAATCTTTGTGCCTTGCTGTGGTTGAGGCCCTCCTCTTGGCTGGGGGATGTGGAAGGAACTTCGGGGTCCCATGAGATGTACATCATACTGACGAGAGCTTATGACTGCTCCAGAGAGGCTGATGAGCACAGGAGCTAGTGGACCATAGGCTGTCCCAGGCACCTGGATGGGTAGGGCTACTCCCTAAAATAAGGAGGCTGAGAAGAGGCCCCAAAGGAGCCTCAAGTGTTATATGTTGTGGTGAGGCAACTGTTGGGTCCCTATGCCAGGAATCTATAACTAGAGACAGGTCTGAGGGAAATCCTGGAGCCAAGGAAGCCGAAGAATTAGGGTCTTTCCCAGGAACCCTTAACCTTGTCTAGAGGCTAATCTGGAAGTGAGCAAGAGTCCTAGCCTGCCCTTCCGTGACCCCTCTACATCTGTCTACCCCAGTGCTGAGGGTCCGTGGCCTGCGGCCAATGGAGAGCAACAGAGTTGCTAAGAGGAGAATGCATTATGTAAACCCTCAGTTATAACATCTGTGGCCTGGCAGGTACCCCGTTGCCGAGCCCAAGGGTAGGAGATGTCATAGTGTTCTTGGTGGTCTGAGGTGAGGTAACCTCAGGGTCTTGTTTGCCTATAGGGTGGTGAAGGAGGAGATCTTCGATGACAATGCCAAGTTGCCCTGCTTCAATGGCCGGGTGGTTTCCTGGGTGAGTCTAGGGGTGGCCCCACGAGAATGATGCGGGTAACTGGACAAAGGTAGGGTGGTGGCTGTCATCTGCCCTGGGTATCTGTGGGGGTGGTCGTGAAGCAGATGAGCATCCAAGACCTCACTCTCCCTCCACAGCTGGTCCTGGCTGAGGGCGCTCACTCAGATGCAGGGTCCCAGGGCACTGATAGCCACACGGACCTGCCTCCACCCCTTGAGAGGACAGGCGGCATTGGGGACTCCAGGCCTCCCTCCTTCCAGTAAGGCCCCTAGCAGGGCGGAGACCTGCCACTGCTGGGTACTTGCTACCTAAGAACCACCTGGGAAGGGTGAAGCTGAGAACAGAGGAGGGGACTCCAGCTGGGTGGAGGGACCTTCTAGAACTGGGGTCCTACGTGGTGGGTTGGGGGCTAGGAAACATTTGAGATACTGGCTGCCAGCAACTTGGTCTGCCCAATTCTACCTGCTTCTCATCTGTGCAGTCCAAATGTTGCTAGTAGCCGTGATGGGATGGACAACGAGACAGGCACAGAGTCCATGGTCAGTCATCGGCGGGAGCGCGCCCGACGTCGAAACCGTGATGAGGGTACTGTGGCTGTGTCTGCCCAGATCTGGACCCCAAACTTCCTTTGGTATCCCTTGGTAGAGATCCCAACTTGGTATTGCTACCCTCTGTGGCCTCAGAGTCCCTGCATTAAGCTTGAAATGCACAGGCCATCCTCATTCTGTGACTGCTGACTGAAGTCCCACAATCAGCTCCCACCCCACTGTCCCTACAGCTGCCCGGACCAACGGGCACCCGAGGGGGGACCGGCGACGGGATCTGGGACTGCCTCCAGATAGTGCATCCACCGTACTGAGCAGTGAGCTTGAATCTAGCAGCTTTATTGACTCAGATGAGGAGGACAACACAAGCCGGTAGGTGGTATGTGCATATGTCTGTGTGTGCTGGAGAGATTCATGCCTATGAGTGCTGTCTGGCTGTACGTATTTGTGCCTCGTGCTTATCTGACTTCTGGTCTCCTGCTCCAGGCTGAGTAGCTCTACAGAGCAGAGCACCTCCTCTCGGCTAATTCGCAAGCACAAATGTCGGCGGCGGAAGCAGCGCTTGAGGCAGACAGACCGGGTAGGCAGCAGGTGGGTGGGGTGTCTCCTCCGAATGGTGTGCACACAGCCCCTCATTGGGTCCCTCCACAGGCATCCTCCTTCAGCAGCATCACCGACTCCACCATGTCCCTGAACATCATCACCGTCACTCTCAACATGGGTGAGGCCTTCTGGGCTGGTGGGTGCTTGGTGGGGGTGGGTGCAAGCCTAGGAGCCTTTGGGGCCTGCTCACGGCCCCTCCTGCAGAGAGGCACCACTTCCTGGGCATCAGCATCGTGGGCCAGAGCAACGACCGGGGTGATGGCGGCATCTACATTGGATCCATCATGAAGGGCGGGGCTGTGGCTGCTGATGGCCGCATTGAGCCAGGCGACATGCTGCTGCAGGTGGGAGCCATGTGGGGACTGTGGGGATAAGATGCACCCCCTCCCACCACCACTCCCTGACCCCACAAACCCCGCAGGTAAATGATGTCAACTTTGAGAACATGAGCAACGATGATGCTGTGCGGGTACTTCGGGAGATCGTATCCCAGACGGGGTGAGGGGGGATCCGTGTGGGGCTGGGAAGGGCATGGGATGGGAGGGGTTGTGTGGGCCTCACCCATGTGATCTGCCAAACTTTACATACAGGCCCATCAGCCTCACAGTGGCCAAGTGCTGGGACCCAACCCCTCGGAGCTACTTCACCATCCCAAGGGGTTAGTGACCCTATGGAGGGGTGGGGTGGGGTGGGGTTCCTAGGCCCAGTCTGAAGGGTCTTTCTTCTCTACCTCTATCACCTGCCGTGCGGTAACTGTGCAGCTGACCCAGTGCGACCCATCGACCCGGCCGCCTGGCTGTCCCACACGGCAGCGCTGACGGGTGCTCTGCCCCGCTATGGTACGAGTCCCTGCTCCAGTGCCATCACTCGCACCAGCTCTTCCTCACTAACCAGCTCAGTGCCTGGCGCCCCACGTAAGTGGCAGCTTACACGAGCCCCGGCAGGAAACTGAGGCTGAAGGACAAGGGTTCACCAGAGCTCTTCCTGGGGCCCATTGTATGTAATGTGTCTGTCCCCAACACCTTCACAAATGTGTACACCAGGATACGTGTACATATCTCATAGCCCAGCCACACTGGCCATCTGGATGCACTGAAGGATCTGCCAGGCCTGTTTTGTGGATTGGGAGGACACATGGTAGCCTCCGCCTTGCTTTCCTGCTGCCTAACATAACTAACAGCTTGAGCTCTCCAGGAAGGTGTCCCTGCGGGAGGGAAAGGGACTGGCTTGCCCAGAAGTCTTGGACTGTGGGACTGGGAGAATATCCCAGTTTCAGCTCACATCTTGATGAGATACCACTTAAGAGTGGGAGATAAATGTTTGATCCTGTCCCCTGCTCCCAACCTCACGGAGCTCAGCCCCTGCGTGCTGGTTGCCTGTCTGGGCTCAGAGAACGGTACCTTGCAGAGCTGGAGGAGGCTCCGCTGACCGTGAAGAGCGACATGAGCGCCATTGTCCGGGTCATGCAGATGCCGGACTCAGGGCTGGAGATCCGGGACCGTATGTGGCTTAAGATCACTATTGCCAATGCTGTCATTGGTGAGTCCCTGGCTGTATGGGAAGGGCCCAGTCTGTTCTTCTTTCTGGTAAGGCTTCCCAGGGCTCAGCTACCCTGACTTTCATGGACCTGTGGCCAGGGGCGGACGTGGTGGACTGGCTGTACACACACGTGGAGGGCTTCAAAGAACGCAGGGAGGCGAGGAAGTATGCCAGCAGCATGCTGAAGCACGGCTTCTTGCGGCACACAGTCAACAAGATCACCTTCTCTGAGCAATGCTACTATGTCTTTGGGGACCTGTGCAGTAGTGAGTAGGGGGGTCACTGGGTGGGGGTTTTTGTGGGGCTCATCCATTTGCCCTCGCTTACCCATCCCTCCCTTCCTGCCAGACCTTGCATCCCTGAACCTCAACAGTGGCTCCAGTGGAGCCTCAGATCAGGACACACTGGCCCCACTGCCCCACCCATCTGTGCCTTGGCCCTTGGGTCAAGGCTACCCCTACCAGTACCCAGGGCCCCCGCCCTGCTTCCCACCTGCTTACCAGGACCCTGGCTTCAGCTACGGCAGTGGCAGTGCCGGGAGTCAGCAGAGTGAAGGTGAGAGTCATGCCAGCCCCTCCTCCACTCCCACTCCCTGGCTCTGCCTGGCCTTGCTGCTGTCCTCTGTGCTCCTGCTGTGTGTTTGGGTCCTGGTGGGTCCCATTTCAGGAGTCAGTGTGGGGCAGGGAGGGGGCTGATGTGGGGACTCACTTTGGTTCTGTGGGTAGAGGCCTTTGGGACTAGGAAGACTGCCTGGTGGGAACAGGCCTGGTATTCCAGGTGGCAGAGGCAAGAGGCCAGGAGATGATGTGGCAAGAATGAGGGCGGGAGTAGCCAAGGGCATCGAGTAGGGTTACTCTTACTCTCTAGGCCCCAAGCTAAGGAAGGCATGGGCTTTATCAGTTGTGGTACCTGTAGCCCAGCAGAGTGCCATGAGAGTCTATCATCTTAGGGAGGGTGGGTGTCCCTGAGGAGGAGGTGCACTGAAGTAGAGCCTTAGGCAGAGTGGGGGCACAGCAGCCATTCTACAGGGTCTGGAAAAAAACTTAAGACAGTCATCTTTGAGAACATAGGATGGGAGAAAGGAGAGGTTGGGCCGGAGGGTGGCAATGCCCAAGGGGAAGCTGTTGAGTGACTACTGACCCTGGATAGGCCCTTGCATGCACCCAAGCTCAGCTTGGCCCACAATAGACCTAGTTGACCATTGGTGAGCACTGGACTGGTGTGTGACTTGTGCTATCCCTTGCTTTGTGCTGAGCAAGCCTTAGACTGAAGGACTAGCAGAGTGGACCCTCGGGCCGGTAAGCCAGGTCCCCCTGTGTCCCTCTCAGCATGTCCCCAGCCAGCACGTGTTCTCAGGTTCCCACCACTTTCAGGACAGAAGCTAAGACAATTAGCTGACCAGGGCCCTGGGGTTGGGTGGTCAGTGGGTCTTTGGGTGGTGAACCCAGGATGGCTAATGGGAATGCCGGGCACACAGGGCCTTCACTGGTGTCTCAGTTTCTCAGCTGTAACATCAAAATCAACCTTGGTTCAAGCGTTGGGGTTAGGTTTGGGGTGCCAAGCTGGCCCTCATTATCCCTCCTGTCTGCAACTGCCCCTAGCTCCTTGCCTCTCATCTGCTCCTGGTATCTGCATGGCTGCCATTCCCCTACTACCCCAGGCTCACCAGGTTCTGCCCTGGCTGTCTGGGAGCAGCTGGTGGTCCTGGAAATGGCCAGGCCTGGTGCTGACTCTGTGGTCCCTTCCCTTCTCCCAGGAAGCAAGAGCAGTGGGTCCACAAGGAGCAGCCATCGGACCCCAGGCCGAGAGGAGCGCCGGGCAGCTGGAGCTGGGGGCAGCGGCAGCGAATCAGATCACACGGCACCAAGTGGGTCTGGTAGCACTGGCTGGTGGGAGCGTCCTGTCAGCCAGCTTAGCCGTGGCAGTAGCCCTCGAAGTCAGGCCTCAGCTGTTGCCCCAGGGCTCCCCCCACTTCACCCCCTGACAAAGGCCTATGCAGTAGTGGGCGGGCCACCTGGAGGGCCACCTGTCCGGGAGCTGGCTGCTGTTCCTCCAGAACTTACAGGTAGCCGCCAGTCCTTCCAAAAGGCCATGGGAAACCCCTGTGAGTTCTTTGTGGACATTATGTGACCATCAACCAGTGGCAAGAGTCTGTGGTCCTGCTGTGCCAGGATCTCTGTGGACTTGCCTTAGTGGTGGTCAGCCAGGATAGATCAGCTGCGGGGTCTGGGCCAGGACAGAGGGAGCAGGCTGCAGAGGAAGGGCTGAGAGCAGCAGCCGTACTAGGATATGGGCTTGGCATCCTGCCTGCTGTGTGGTGCAGCTCAAGTAGAGTCGTGTGAGATGTCTGTCTTTAGGTCCTCGGCACAAGTCCCAGGGACCACCTCCTGGTTCCTTTTTTGGAAGTGACCTCCATTTAGGATAAGAAAGACTCTCTTGGGCTCTGTGCACGCCCATCCTCCCATCCCCCAAACTCTCCCAGAACTGTGCACAGTGGCCCAGACTGACTCTCAACTGAGTTCATGGGCCTCACCTGTCAGGCCAAGGTAGGGTTCTTGAGGGGTTAGACAGAGCCTTTAAAACTCTCTGGCTGCCCACGTGGGGTCTAACTTATTTATTTATTGCTAGCCTGCCTGCTCTGAGGGTGGCAGCTGGTTACCCAATGGGGGCAGGTGCATGTCCCTTTCCCTGCTTGGTACTCAGCTCATGACAACAGTTTGTGCTGGGAGTATGTGGAGGATGCCTAGCACAGGAGACGAGAGAGGCCAGGCACCTTTACACGGTGATAGTGCACAGTAGCGGCAGAGATGGGGTCCGGTCCTGTCATTGCTACCCTGGTGGCTGTCCACCAGCATGTGCCACTGCCATCTTGGCATGGTAGCCCCACACATCTGCACTGTAGATACCGTGTCGAAGTCTGAGCAGCTGGGTAGTTCACGTGTAAATGCTGCTTCTGTGTAAATGCTGCTTCTGTGTAAATGCTATTTTAAACACTAAAAAGCGTTTAATTTTATGGGATTGATGTGTGGCCTGCTTCTCTTTTCTCCAGCTAAGCTGCTTCCGTATTCAGGTGTCGGGGCCAGTCCAGAACTGACCCAGGTCTGAGCCTGCCTGGAGTCTCTTCCCACTTAGTCATGTGGCTCTGTCCCTGGTGCTGGCCAGTAACAGGGGTCTTGGAGGCAACTTTTCTTTCCTTGGTACCAGGAGGACTCCAGGGGTCCTGGATGGCTGGTGCTGGCCATGGTGCTGACCCTGACCCTTGCTTATGCTCTGTCCAAGGTGCTAGTAGTGACTTGGTTCTTTCCTACCAGCTAGGTCTGGATCAGGAAGGGAAGAGGAGGCTGGATGTTGTCTGCCTACCTCTTGAGTGCCCTCTGCCTGCTGGCTTTCTTGTTTTGTTCCAGCACATTACATATGCCCAGCCTTCTGTTTCCAGGATGCCTGATCAAGGTGCTGAGGGCCCTAGGCTGGGCATGTTCAAGAAAGCAGTATGTTCTCGCCTCTCGGGGTCTGCTTGGGGTATTCCTAAATTCAAGATATGGCTATGGAGTCCCAAAGATCACTCTGTGGGCTGCTTCTAAGATAATGGATCTCAGTCACCTGGGCAGGCCTTAGGTAGGGCCTAACAGGATCAAGGATGATCTTGCCTTTGGGGAACAGGTGGGATTATAGGATCCATCTTGCACACTGCAGGCCGGGGGTGGGGTGTCACTGTGGGACTAAGGTCAGTGGATGACTTGGAGTCAGTCTGTAGTTAAGCGGCTCAAGTCTCAGGTTGAGGTACTATCTGGGGGTTGTCTGCTGGGCTCACTAAAGGAGAGGTCACTGGGTCAGGGTTCACTCACTGTGCCCCTGAACTGTCACCCCCACTGTTGCTCCCATCTGCTGCCTCCTTAGGGCCTCCTCCCAGGAAGAACTCCTGGGTGTTGAGCTTCGGCAGCCACAGAAGCACATAACATTTGGGTAGGTGGAAGGTGGCCAGGATGCCCAGGGCACAGAACAGAATGGCACCCATCTGCACAGCTGGCTGATAAGTCACCTGCACATTGGCCAGGAGGGGCACAAAAGAGACCCAGATAATGAAATAAGCTAGCATGGCGAAGGTGAGACCACGGGCACGGTTGTAGCGGCCAGGCTGGCTCTGTACTAAGAAAGTGCCCAGGAAGCAGAGGAAGGCCAGCATTGCATTGGTGATGTGTACCAAGCCTAGGCTGACCCAGGTACGCATGCGGCAATGCTCCAGAACCTCTGTGGGCAGCACCACCCAGTCTGTCACCATCTCTGGTGGGAAGGATGTCAGGTACCAGGCACATAGTGCTGCCTCCACAAGAATGGCCAGCAATACCACCAGCCAAGCCCAGGGTCCCCGAAGGCAGCTGCATAGCCAGTTCGCCCAGCTCAGTGGCAGCTCAGATTCCACAAAGATCTCAGCTGCTTGCAGGAAGAGTGTGCTTAGGCAGCCTGTGAGAGGAAGGTGAGCCAGTGGCTGTTGAGCAAGGCAGCTGGCAGGGCTTGGCCGTCCTGGGAATAGAAGGACACTGAGGCAGAAGAGGCCTAGGCAGACCAGGCCAAAGCAGAACCGTGACCCACCTGAGGCCTGAACAAGAGGGCTGTCCCAGTGATGGATGAAGAGCCCCAGGGAGGCGAGTGCTAGGCCTAGCACCAGGCAAAGCAGCAGGAGTAGTAACAACACGGTTGGTTCTCCCCAAGCCAGGAATTTAGGCCTACGAGGTAAGCAGCCTGTGCTTTTTTCTGGGGACCACTCATCCTGATTACATGGAGTACAGGCAAAGTCATCTATAGTAAAAGAAAGAAAAAAGCAATGTAGGGTCTGGTGATGGGAGACAGAATTCCCCAGCCCAGCCCCCGACAGGCGCTTGTCTTCAGCATTAGCCTGGAGGGGAGGCCCTTGCCAGGCCTCTGCCCCCAGTTCAGCTGTGCGGACTGTCTAGGGAAGGAGGCTCACCTGGATGCTTCTGGTAGCTGCCTGCCTTGCAGTCCTCACAGTCATAGCAGCAGGAATGGAAGCCCTTTACTCTGCGCACCTGGCCTTCTTTGCACTGCCGGGAGCACTGGGACACTGGCACCTGGACATGGAGCTTTGGGTTAGGCTCCCTTGGCTAGCATAGACAACCCCAAGTCTATACCCACCATGGCTTCTGCCTATCTTGTCCTTACCTGGTTCCCTGGCCAGTACATTTCGGAGTGCTGCAGCTGAAGGGTGCCGTTGAAGGTTCCCACGGTGTGCAGTGCAGGTGTAGGGCTCTGCCACACCCACATCTTCAGGTCATACTCCATGTCTACGTTCCCTTTATCATCAAACTGCAGTGTCAGGTTCCGAGCACGGAAACTCATGTTGTACATGTTCTCCAGGAGCTGTGGGTTGGGGTGGGGGTAAGGCTGACCCATGAGCCTCTCCAGTTAAGACAGGATTTAGCTCTCTCTGCCTGGTGGTTCAGTATTCCTGAATGAGCAGACATAAACCCAGCAAAAACCCTACCCTCACCTGCCAGGGTTGAACAGGCTCTGATGCGGGGCAACTTGAGGCATTGCACTGTAGGGTGTTGTGAAGGGCCTGGGCCACACTGTACACAGCTGCATAGGTTGCAAAAATCTGGTGGTGCAATTGCCCAGCTGATAGGTTCTGCAGCAGTCCAGATGTCAGGTTCTGCAGCATGACGTGGTCACACTGTGGACAGCGTTGCCCCATCACCCCCTCCTCCAGGTCCAGTTCAGCATTCAGTGAGGCGCAGAATGTTGGGTCGGCAGCCAGGGCAAGGTGGGTCTCCACATAATGGGAGAATTCCGGCAGCTCGGCACCTCGCTGCAGAAACCCAAGCACAGTGCCCACATGGGCAACATTGGGTAGTGTCGTGACCATGTCAGAGGTCAGCCAGGACTCACTAGCCACCCATACCTTTGGTGAGAAGCCCTGATGGATGCCGTAGCTAAAAAGGGAGTAGACAGCACGGGGGGAGGCAAACAGCACCACCACTTGCACGTTGCTTTGGTTCACTTGTTGTAGTACATCAAACACCTTGCCCAGCTGTTGACTACTAGTGGCGTGCAGCGGCACCAGGCCCTCATGGGCGATACAGATACCTCGTGGATTGGCCAGGCTAGAGAAGATGCTCAGACCTTCCCGACCATAGTCATCGTCACTACCTAAGGCAGCCACCCAGTTCCAACTAAAATTCAGCAGCAAAGCCACAACAGCCTGCAGCTGCACACGGTCACTGGGCACTGTGCGGAAGAAGGATGGGAATGTTTCCCGGTCACTGAGCCGATCCATGCTGGCGCTGTAGCTGACCTGTGGTGATGGAGAAGCACCTCCTGCTGTGAGAGCTCAAGGACACAGTTGGCTGAGGGGAGGCAAAACATGCGGGCTCACCTGTGGCATGAGGAAGAAGCTGAAGAACTTGCCTGTAATCAGGGCAAGCTCTGATGAGTGGGGCCCAATGACAGCCAGCACACGCGGCTGGTACTGTGTGTAGTTGCAGTAGGCAGCGATGCTGTGACTGCCCACCTTTGCCATGAACATGAGACTGGGCTTCATGGTGACTACCGGCTCCGAGCATGTGTCAAATAGGTCATAACCCAGGCGCAACCCAGGGAGCAAGGCAGATCCATTGTTGATCTCCTCCACAGCCATCTTCATAGCCATGACCAGAAACAGACCAAGGGGTGAGAACCTGAAGCCACATGGGATTGCAGGTGCTCACCACCTTACCCCCCAGCTTGGGAGTACCACAGACCCATGGCTGCCAAGCCTTAAGCCCACTCCCACCTCAGCTACTAGCCTCCATACCTGGTGCACAAGATGCTATTGGGTTGTGTTCTCTGGTAGAGGGTGTCCTCCTCAGTTAAGCCCAGGGGAAATAGCCCACCAAGTATGTAGTCCCCTTTAGCTTTGAATTGCTGTGCCAAGCACAAGGAGGCCCCCATCCCAAGGCCCGGGAGAGCAGCCAGGCTGAGGCATAGAACAACCAGGTGTGGCATGGTAGGTAGAGACTTCTAGTAGAGACCGTAGGGTGTGCTGGAGCCCCAGATATACTGAGTCTAGGGGGAGAGAGCAGAGAATTTGTTTAGCAAAACTTCTTCTGTGCTTGGCTGCCAAGCCCCCAAGGGGCTCCGGTGATATGCTCAATAGCTCAGACCTGATAGTTTGTGCATACTGGACAGCGTTAATGCGCTGTCTGTCCAAGAGAGCCCCAGCATGCCAACTGTGACCACCGACTGTGCTCTTGTCACTTGCCTATGCCCAAGCCCCTCGGCACCCTTCTTTCCTAGAGCAGCCGCACAGACTGTAAAGGGGAAGGTGGAGAAGCAAGCATTCAGGGTCCCAGGGTTTCCCTTGGCTGGAATAAGGGTGGCACTAGGCTTATACTTGTAGGCACAGAGACACTTTTTTATCTTCTGGCTTCTGACTTGAGGCAGTACTGTCAATAGGCAGGGGCTGCAGAAGAAGTCCCTCAACAATGACAGTAGACAGCTGGTTAGCCAGGGCCCCAACCTTCAGGTGGGGTACGGAGAGCTGGAGCTGAGTTTCCTGGGTGTACTACCTGCCTCGGTCCTGGGGCAGACTCACTGAGGGTCCCAGTTTTCCTGCTGGGGTTCTGAGAGCTGTAGAGACCCTCGCCCTTTCTGCTGATCCTTGGAGTAAGCACTCCTGCTTTGGCAGGCATGTAGGTACCTCCCGCAGCAGAGTGCTCACAGCTGGCCCATGAAAATGAGAAGAGGCCATAAACAAATAGGTTCCTGCAGCTGCTAGGGCCAGGTGTGTGTCTGTATGCAGTCAGTGGGTCCTTCTTAGACGCTTCCCTTGTTCTGGCTAGTTTTATGTCAATTTGACACAAGCTGAAAGGAAGGAACGTCAATTCCTCCATATAATCTGGCTGGAGAGCATTTTCTCAATTAGCAATTGATGGGGGGAGGACCAGCTCACTGTAGGTGGTATCATCCTTGGGCTGGTGGTCCTGGATTCTTTAAGAAAGCAGGCTGAGCAAGCCAGTAAACAGCACCCCTCCATGGCCCCTGCATCAGTTTCTGCCTCCAGGTTCCTACCCTGACTTCCTTCGATGAATGGTGAAATGAAAGCGAAGTGTAAGTCTTTTAAATAAACCCTTTCCTCCCCAAGTTGCCTTGGTCATAGTGTTTCATCTCAGAATAGTAACTCTAGCTAAGATATCCCCCTTAGTCTGGGTGTGAGGGAGCTATTGCTAACACAGCAAGTTTCCAGCATCCGAACATGGGGGAGGCTGTTGACTCTTGTTTGAATAGGTGCCTGGGTAATCTCAATGTCGTATGGCATCCAGCAGATGTTATGGAAATTACCTTTGCATTTCCCTGCTGCCCTGTGAGGATGTCCACAAAGCACACGTACACTATGAATCTGTATGTGACACATATATCTGCTATTATATCCTTCTTTTCTGGCCAGCCTCTTGAAATCTTTTTAATGATTCATTTGCATTGGTGTTTACCTACATATGCGTCTGTGTGAGGGTGCTGAATCCCCTGAAACTGTAATTGCAGACAGCTATGAGCCGCCATGTGGGTGCTGGGAGATGAACACAGGTCCTCTGGAAGAGCAACCAGTGCTCTTAACCACTGAGCCACCTCTTCAGCCTCAGTCTCTGGAAGTCATCAGCCTTGGCTAGCACTGTGTGGCCTCAGGTTCTTAAGACATAGCTGGAAAACACACAGCCTAAGCAGGTGAGTTGGGTACGATAGAGTACCAGGAAGACACCACTCATCATGTACCCGCTATTTAGGTGGATATCGTGTACAAAGTAGCTCTAGTTTTCTCCAGCTTTGTCACACAGACCTTTCTCAGTCTAGCCCCTCAAGGTGAATGACCCAAGTGTTTCTTTTCCTGCCTGTAAAATAGAGATAATACAGATCTCAGCGTATGTGTGTGATCAAGCTAAGATACACCAGGGACAAATGCATGGCAGTTTCTGTGGTTCTGGCTGCTGGCTAGACATGTTCCATGCTTTCCTGGTTCACATTGCCCTTTGAGCCCTCAGTCCGTCTGGTCCCTAGGGTTAACTCCCTCCCTACCCGTATGGGTAGGTACTTTTAGGTTCTTCCCCATGTAATCAGGCACCTGGCACACCTGTAACTCATCCTAGAATGCCATACCCAATCATGTAGGTGTAACTTATTTATGTTGTAAGTACTACATATATCATAGTTCTTGAGGAAAGAGATAGGTCCTAAAGTTTGCATTTATAGACATCACCTACACTGGGGACACTGTCCTAGGGTTTAACATTAAGACCCAGTGGGAGAGAGAGGTTAGGGTCTTATGCCCTGGGTGTCAACCATGCTGGGTATGGCCATCTGTCAGCTAGACAAGGGGGCCCAGCCCCTTCCACAAGTCATGTCCTATCTAAGTCACCGGAGTACCATGGTGACCGGAGCAGCAAGCTGGCTAGAGAGAGGCGTGGTTTGGCCAATTCGTACTGACATTTTATTTTAGAGTCTTGGGGGAGGCCACCTTCTGAAGGCTGATACTTATTGCAGAAGCTGTGAAGCAGGCTGCACTGACAGGAGCACGCTTTCCTGGGGAAGTCTCAGCTAGCAGTTTCAATGATTTCCATGTCCAAGGAGACAAGGGCCTGCTTGATATGCAGAGAGGCTAACAAGGAGGCAGGTGAAGGGCAAGGAAAGGGGTCTTTGGTATTCACGTCACTGCCAAAGGAGCCTCATCTTACCCAAGGACAGATTCTGGAATATGAAGGGGACCCAGGCATGCAGGCCCAGGGCTGTGTGTCTGGCACGGATGCCATGTCTTAGGTAGGATACGCACCAACTGGGCATATTGACTGTGGGGGAGACAGAACCTCCAGATCCCACACATGGGAGGTAGAACACAGCCCTCCTCCCCCATCATCTCCATGGGCCATCCAACTTCAATGAGGCCTGACTGAACACACACATAACTGAAGCAGAGGACGAAAATGGAGTTCAATGGTCTTGTCCTGGACCAAGAGCACAGCTACCACCCACCTCACTTGGTTCAGCCACCGCTGCCTTTCTCTTCACAGCCCGTGGCCCTCAACAAGCCCAGCTTTCAGGGGGACAGCAGCATCCAGAAAGCACTGCTGTGGGAGGGGTCCCAGGTTGCCCAAGCCCAGTTCCAAGTAGGGGAAGCACCCTTAGGGCAGGTCTAGCAGGGAATGCTCAGCGTAGAGCTTCTGAGAGATGTCATACACATTCTCAATGAAGGGTAGGGCCTCTCCCAGCATCTCCACTGCTTGCTCAGAGGAGCCCACATTCATGGCCTCGAGGAAGACCTTGCGTGTGGGCAGGGCGCAGAAGGCCACAGTGACAGCTTGACGTACGATCCAGGAGTGATAGGCAGCCAGTGTGGTGTTATAGGCATCACTGCAGAGCGTGGAGGTACGAGCATCCTCAGGGCTGGTGCGCAGGCCTTCGAGGAACAGCTGCAGCCAGCGCAGAGCACGGTGCAGGCGCAGCACAGTCCGGCAGCCCGAGTTAGGGTATCGGGGCCGCGAGCGGCGATCTATGTCTACCAGCTTGTTGCCCACCTCGTAGGTGACCATGGACTGTAAGCTGGTGTAGTGCTCACACTGTGGGCTGTTCCTCAGACCTTCCATTATCTGCAGCTTTGAGACTACGTCCTTGGAGATGAATGAGAAGACGGCACCCAGGCTGTTCAGAAACCTGTGCAAGGAAGTATAAGTGTGAGGCCCTACCTAGAGGGCCAGCCAGCCTGTAGTGCAGGAGACCTTACCTTGGATGAGGCCGGGGCAGGAAGGCTATGGAAACTTTCTGCTAACTGTGCCCATGTCCCTGTGCCCTGTGGGATGCAGGGGTCCCACGTGGAAACACACCTGACTAGCCCCTTCCAGCTGGTGATGTAATGGTCCAGCAGCACTTGTCCATCTTCAGCAAGACACTGCTTGAAGCTGATCAGGACGACTTTAAGGTTGAAATCTGACTCTGGGTCACCCATCTTCTATCGAGCTGAAATAGTTTCACACAGAACGTGTAGTCATCATGCTGGCTTATCTCAGCATGGCTCATTTTCTCAAGAAGGGGTTGGGAAGACTTGAAAGAAGAAGTGAGGTGCTGAAACGGCTTGCTGAGAATCACCCCTTTACCTGAGTGCCTTCCTCAGGAGCTGAAAGCCCTCCCGTAAGCCAATCTGACCTTGTTGTGCCCTTGATGGATCCTGTACCCACAGATCTTGACATAGCTGTTCCTTGCCCTTCAGCTAGTAATTTGGTCAGTTCCTGACCTGAGACTCCATGGCCGCACTGTTTGCAGCTCCTACTGCTTCTTGCTTTTCTGTTTCTTCTCTTCCTAGAGCACCTGTCCCACACATTAGAGGAATGCTTCCAAAAGGTAGGCATAGTCCTCCTGGCCACACCTGGACTTCACCGTATCAGGGCAGCATTCTGGTGGGAAGTTGTACCAAAACAAAAACTGGGACTCTAAAAAAAGCAAGCGATTCTTCCCCGTGGAGAGTGGGAAGGGTGGCTGGGCAGGGCTTTCCCTTCCTTGATCAAGGTTTTAGTCCCCAAATTAAAGCGGAGGCTGTGGGCTGGCATCTGCTAGATAGACAGATGGACACTCCTGCTGTTGAAATGGTATGCAATCCCTAAACAACAGAGTAGCTGGGGCAAACGTCTTACCACACCTGAAGGATTGCTCTCAGTCCTCCCACTAGCTTCAGAGAACATTCTGGAAGGGATCCAGGACAGAGGCCTTAAGGTAAGGCGGGGCTCTGGATTCTGCAGGCATTTTTATAGTCACCCCACAAATATTATAGTTCCCACATTTATCTTCAGGTGTGGGGACTGAGCTTAAGAGCTTCTTGTATGCTGGGCAGGGAATAACCTAGGCAAGCAAGCCTTTAACTTTCTTTTTTTAATCTTTTATTTTATTTTATCCTGGCTGTCATGGACCTCACTGTGTAGATCAGGCTGGCCTTGAACCCAGATCTACCTGCTTCTGCCTCCCAAGTGCTGGGATTAAAAGCATGTGTTACCACACCTGACTAGGCCTTTAACTTTCAATCTTCCTGCTTCCTGAGTAGCTAGAACTACAAGCTTGTGCCCCATGCTCCTTTTGTGCTCATACCTTGAATGGGTAACTCCAAGCATCCAGCCTCCACCTTCCCTGGTACCCTAAGAACCTTGTCTTGGTGTGCAGGACCAGCCCTGTGAGACGTGGTTGCATCTCACCTATGCATGAATACTCACCACCAGTTCTGGCGGTTCCTGTATCCCTTAGTGCTGGATCCCTGTCCTAACCGCTGTACCATCAGCTCTCCCCCCCCCCCGCACCCCCCCCCCCGCAAACAAAACAAAACAAAACAAAAAAACCCATCCTTATCAGGAGTATCTGTGTGTAAGTTCCTTTTTTTCCTTCACACAGTCCTATGATTCAGTCCTTCAGTTCTGGGAATGTGGTCTGCACGTCTCCCGGTCCATGAGCGAGGCTGTCAGAGCGGTGATAAGGCCCCATGGGTTGGACTGGATGCCCGGCACAAGTTCCAGACCCTGAGCCCGGAAATGGACTCACCTTGTGTTCAGGTGTCAGGGACAGCCTCAGAAAGAGGGCGATAGCCAGAGTCTTGCCAGACACCCCTCTCTTAGCGTCTGCACTGCCCACTGAGCAGACAGTCTCTGAGGCGCCCTACAGTTCACCTCTTGGTCATCTAACAATCCTACAGCCAGGCCTTCTTGCCCAGAGCCTATATCAGAAGCCCGGTAGCCCCTTAGAGCAGTCCGTGGTACATTGGAAAGAACAGGAAGAGAGGGAGACTCATCAGGAAGGTGAAGCTGGAAACATTTAAGCTAGACAGGGTGGATAGGCCGGCAGAAGGCCCCATAAGCAAGCACACAGCAAACACACCCAGGCGTAGTAGGGAGCTAGGGCCGTTCAGAGAGGTCCGCAAATCTCACCTGGGTCGGGTTCCTGTGGCGGGGGACCGAGGCCGGTGATGGAGCGGGTTGACGAAAGCTACAATGAGGCTGCTGTGGGAGCCAAGTCTTTGCCCGTCCCTTCCGGTTGTCTATGGAGATGCACTCCGCGGCCTGGATCATGTCAGGTAGGCGTCCCCATGCTTGTCCCACGCCCGCAGCCTGTTAGGAGGCAGCTCGAAGACTGCGGTTGGGCACAAGTCCTGAGTTGCAGCCCCAGGGGCTCAGCCCCTACCCCGCCCTTCGCTGCCGCGCCATCCCAATTGGTTGCTGGTCGTCCAATTAGAACCCGACGGACCGGCCCGCGTTTCCGGCGCGAGGACAGGAAGCCGGCGTCTTGGCGGTTGCGCCTGCGTAGTGTGTGTGTGGGAGCCGCGGTGGCCTGTTGTGGAGGCCGAGCCGCGCGCGCGGAGCTCTAAGGCCTCCCTGCGGGCGGTGCACGCGGGCTGTGGGAACGATGCCTGAAATAAGAGTCACGCCCTTGGGTGAGTCCAGGTCTGATCGTTTTCTGCGGCGTCCGGCGAGTCGGGCCGGTCCCCACATAGCAGTGTAGCAATACAGCCAGCGATCAGCCCTCCATCAGCTGTGCGCCCAATGTCTGCCTGACGCGGGGTCGGAGAGATTGGGGTTGATTCCTGGTCCTAGGGTCCGATGTGAGTTACGGAGGCCCAGCTTCTGACTTAGGCTTCTAGCAGCGAGACGTGAATGAGACCCTGAAGCTCAAGGTTGCTGTGAGGTGAAATGGATCTCGGGCAGGCATTGATTGCCTTTGTGTTTAGCTTGTCAGTGGTGTTAAATTTAGCCCCAGAACTCGTCCTGGAGGTTTTTCTGTCCTGCGTGTGGATTGCTGCTTCAAGACTCCTGCGCTCGGGCTTCTTCCTCACTTCTGATTTTCTTTTCACCTCCCCGACCTGCTTATGGTGCCCAGGTTGTTTTCTGTCACCCTTCAGTTCAGTCTTTGTGTCTGGTTTATCCCGAATTTTAGAAAGTATGTTTGTTCATCGTAGAAAATAAAAACCTAGACTCCTAAAAGTCTTAACAGGAACGTATGATGTGTAGGAGGAAACAACCATTTGAAATCTAGGATTCCAGAACCTCCCTGAATGTCCCTGGGCTTTTCTTCATGCATGTGTTGCCAGGGTGCTGGAAGCACCTTCTCATTCTATGATCCATATCCCTAGGTCATCTTGGTTAGAACTTCGTCTCCTCAATTCGCTGCCTCATTAGGACCTCATCAGGACCAACCTTTATCCTGACTACCCCATCCTATCTAAGTACTAACTAGATTACATGATCAAACAAGAGCAAGCATATTCACAGACCTGGCTCCCTGATTCCTACCCCCACTAGGAAATTTTTATTTTGTTTCTTGCCACAGTTATGACATTTTTGGCATAGTTGTTTAATCTCCACCTAAAATACTTCATGCTTAATTGCCTTGTTCCCCTAGGATGTAAGTCTGCACTGTGCAGAGATGTACAGACAAGGTAGTATCCATTGTTTTCTTCTAAGTTTTGTCTCTTCCGATGCCTGACATCTCTGCAGTATAGGCTTCTGTTCTTTCCTGGAATCATAAGTCGCTTTGGGAAGAACATTTGCCAATGCCCAAGAACTGGGCTTTATAATTCCAAAAAGCATATTTCTGGCAGCATTCTTTGTGTGACTGTGGATTCCTCTGGTGTCAGGTTCTCCCTGTAAGGGGGCAGCCATTCCCCTGCTATAAATGTTTCAAGGACCTCAGGGCCTAGGACAACTTCAGGGCTGGAGGTATTAAGGGGAGGGACCCTAAGATCTTTCCCTCAGCTGGGCGGTGGTGGCGCACGCCTTTAATCCCAGCACTCGGGAGGCAGACAGGCAGATCTCTCTGAGTTTGATGCCAACCTGGTCTACAAGAGCTAGTTCCAGGACAGGCTCCAAAGCTACAGAGAAACCCTGTCTTGGGGGTGGGGGGATCTTTCCCTCAGGGGTACACATCTTGAGAGGGTAGGAATGGACCTGCAGGAGAACCTGAGACCAACTCTTCCCCAGCCTCATTGTGGCTGGCTACAAAAGGAAAACAGACTGTACCATGGCTGATGTTTGTGGTACTGATGATGGGAACAAGGAACAAGACTGTTGGTTGTTCTCAGACCCCTGTTGAGACTTGGATCTTATCTCTCCTTATGAACCCAGATTTGAGGGAGATAACAATTAAGTGGGGGAGATAGCTGTGTCCAGTGTGGTCAGGATCGTGGGCTGAACGGTTGGGAAGGTTACTTAGTCATCAAGACCATTGGAGGAACTCCCATTGAGGCTGAGCTAGGGGGTCAGTGGTGTGGGGCCTATGCTGCTCACTGACTAAAGTGGGCTGTCTGTGCCGGGGCCAGTTATTGGTCAGAGTCATGATTCTTTTTTTTTTTTTTTTTTTTGGTTTTTCGAGACAGGGTTTCTCTGTGGCTTTGGAGCCTGTCCTGGAACTAGCTCTTGTAGACCAGGCTGGTCTCGAACTCACAGAGATCCGCCTGCCTCTGCCTCCCGAGTGCTGGGATTAAAGGCGTGCGCCACCACCGCCCGGCCAGAGTCATGATTCTTTATGACTGGACTGAGGCCCTATGAGTATGGCCCCATGCAACACTAAAACTCAGGATCCAGGCCTCAGCCTCTTGAGGAAGAAATGCAAGAGAAGAAAGTCTCATTGATTTGCAGCCTGGACTAAGGTCTGGGGAAACAGCGGTGATATTCCACATAGTAGTGGCTGCTTCTGTTCAGTGCTTACTGCTCTGCTAGCGGTTTGTTAGAGCTTTGAGCTGTGCAGAAAAGTGTGGTGAAGGGAGTATCTCCCCACTCTGCGGTCCCTGAACCTGAGTGGGAAAGTGCCTGTTTCCATGTTGATAGGGGTGGGTCTTGTATTTATCTGTTGCTTTCATTGGTTAATTAATTAAAAAAACTACTTGGCCCTGATAGGACAAAAAATTAGGTAGGCAAAATAGACAAAACAAAATGCTGAAAGAAAAAAACCGAGTCAGTGAGTCGCCATGATTCTCCCACTCCAGACAGACACAGGTTAAGATCTTTCCTGGTAAGCCAACTCGTGGTACTACACAAAATATTAAAAATGGGTTAGATCAATATGTAAGAGCTAGCCAATAAGAGGCTAAAACTAATGGGCCAGACAGTGATTAAAAAAATACAGTTTCCATGTAATTATTTTGGTACATAAGCTCGCCATGTGGGCGGCTGGGTGCTGGGGACACAGCCCTGCCGCTCATATTACAACACCATGTGTCTTAGGGCCTGCAGAGTTCAGTTGGGGTCAGTCCTTTCAATAGTGTGGGAAGGAAACTTGGGGAAAAAGAGGGAGGGACATTGGCCTTGTCTCTCACCTGCCCTTCTTGAGCAGGGGCTGGCCAGGATGTGGGCCGCAGCTGCATCTTGGTCTCCATTTCCGGCAAGAATGTCATGTTGGACTGTGGGATGCACATGGGCTACAATGATGATGTGAGTACTTTGGGGGGTTCCGAGGGCAGCAAGGGCCACAACCTACTTTCTAGTCATGCTCTAGCTAGCCGTGTGACTCCTGGGACCTTAGAGTGGGGGCATTGCTGGACAGATATACCTATGCTGGGTGGGGACAGGTGGTCCTGTCACATGATGCTGGAAAAGTAGGGCCAGCTGAGATGAGCCTCTTGAGGTTCCTCGAGGCTGGTGATGATTGGATCTTTTAGGCTTAACTACTTGCTATTTGTTTATGAGGTCAACTAGTAGCTTGACCTTTCCACGAGGTTACGAATAGCCAGTAGTAAACCCACTGATGTAAGGGTTTGCTGGGGTCACTCCCTGGGGTGCACCACTCCTGCTTTGTGGAGACCCTGGGTAGCCTGCTGTGTTCCAACTCTTCTCTTGTCTCATCAGAGGCGCTTCCCAGACTTTTCCTACATCACCCAGAGTGGCCGGCTGACTGACTTTCTAGACTGCGTAATCATCAGGTAGGTTCTTCAGGATTGTGATGTCCTTCCTTACACCCTATTGTAGAGGCTGTACTAACAGCCAAGCTGCATTGTGGCTCACTCTGCAAAGTGGCTGTTATTGCCTCAGAGCCAGGAAGATGATTGTGCATGCAGTCTTTGCCCTTGAGTCTCATGAATTGAAGCCTAGTAGGTGCCCCAGGAAGTAGAGACCTAGCCAGGGTAGCCAGTGCCAAGATGCGCCCTTCATCTTCCAAGAGTGGGGCCTAGAAGACCCCGTGAGACCTTTTCCCAGCAGCACCCGGCAGCTGTGATCACACCTTCTCACTAGTTCCTCCCATTTGACTAGCAAGTACGTCTGTATTTCTGCTCTGCTCCCCTTCCAGCCTCTAATTCTGGTTTCCCAAACTTTGTTTTCTCTTGTTTCTTTGCTGTCACAAGAGTGCTAATCCCTGTTGCTCACTGTCCATTACTGATGTCCTAGCCCCCGATTGCTACTACCTCTTTCTGGTAGAGCTGAGCAAGGGTAGACATCTTTCTATCCTCCTTGGCTCCCATTTTCATGTCTGTCCAGATGACTGCCAGCTGCTCCCGGGCCCATCCCTTCCGCAGTCCCTGTTGTCACTCACAGTCGAGTGGGCCCTCTGACTGTAGTGTTTCCCTCTCAACACCCACCCTGCAGCCATTAGCCAGGGTGTCCTTTGGCCTTTGGCAGCCTGACTTGGTAAGCTGTGTCCTGGTAACTCAGGCTCTAGAATTTGGTCCCTTCTAGACACGGATCACTCACTACCTGCCTGCTTTGGGTTGACGGGCCCATTCTTTCTGGAAGGGTATTCCCAGGCTTTGCCCTGAGCTGTCTCAATTCTCTCTTGCCTCCACTAGGACAGACAGTGGCTCTTTTCCTAGTGTGGTATTTGCTGGCCTGCCTTTTATTTACTTACCGACTTGTCACTGTCTGATTCAGATGGTGTGTTTGTGTATGTATTTATAGGAGGCTAGAGACAGTCTCACGTGTTATTCCCCCTTGTGGTTTTGTTTTTTGTTTTTGTTTTTTCTTCTTTTCTTTTTCCAAGACAGGGTTTTTCTGTGTGTCAGCCCTAATTGTCCTGGAACTCTCTATGTAGACAAGGCTGGCTTCAAACTCAGAGATCTGCCTGTCTCTGCCTTCTGAGTTCTGGGGTTAAAGGTATGCACAACAATGGCTGGCTAGCCCTTGTGGGGTTTTTTTTTTTTTTTGAGATAAGATCTCTTACTAGACCTGAGTTCACTAATTAGGCCAGGATTGCTGCCAACAAGCTCTAGGGATGTACCTGTGTTCACCTCCCCAGCACTGGTAGTGTAAGCACATGTGCTTTTTATGTGGGTGCTAGGAATCAAACTCAGGTCCTTTGTTTATGAGGCAGACACTTTACCAACTGAGTAATCTCCTAACCCTTTGTTATTGTTTGTTTCAATTGCCAACACCTAATTGATTTATTTAAGATTTGTTTGTTTTCAAGATGGTCTCACTAGCTCCAGCTGGCCCAGATCTCACTATGTAGGCCAGGCTGGCCTCAAACTGAGAGATCTCCCAAGTGTTAGGATTAAAGGCCTGTACCACCACTGCCTGGCTGCTTTGTTTGTTTTTGAGACAGGGTTTCTCTGTATAGCACTGGCTGCCCTGGGACTTGCTCTGTAGACCAGGCTAGCCTCAAACTCACAGAGATCTGCTTGCCTCTGCCTCCTGAGTTCTGGGATTAAAGGTGTGCACCACCACTACCTGACTGCTTCTTTTTTGTTTTAAGGCAGAGTCTCCTGTAGCAGAGGCTGGCTTGAATTCCTAATGCTGCCTACACTTCCCAAGTGCTCAGATTACATACATGTGCACCATGCCTATTCTGATTCAGGTTTAGTTACTCATTTTCATATTGCTTTGCTGGGTGTTTAGACTGCTCATTTGGGACACTGTAGATTTTGTGCTTTATTCATTTCTGACTCTTGTACTTACGATAGTGATCTATATGATAGTGATCTATATCTTAGATCTTATGATAGTGATCTATGTTAGGTCTGAGTCAATGAGTGGACCATGAGCACAGGGCTGAGAAGTGGGCTGGCTGGGAGAGCGGCTCCAGGCTGACTAGTGTCGCATTCCCCCAGCCATTTCCACCTGGACCACTGTGGGGCACTCCCTTACTTCAGTGAGATGGTGGGCTACGATGGGCCCATCTATATGACCCACCCCACCCAGGCCATCTGCCCCATCCTGTTGGAAGACTACCGCAAGATCGCAGTGGACAAGAAGGGCGAGGCAAATTTCTTCACTTCTCAGATGATCAAAGATTGTATGAAGAAGGTGGTAGCCGTTCACCTGCACCAGACAGTTCAGGTCAGGACCCCTGGCCCTTTCTCCACGTAGTCTGGAAGGCCGTAGGGCCTTGGTCCCAGGCCACCTCAACTCACTGTTCTGTCACCAAGACACAGCAGTGGGCGAGTGTCTAGCATATATGTGGTGTGTCTGTATGTCTGTGCACAGAGCTATGTGATCAAGGCTTTTTCCCACCTGGCTCTGCCCAAGCAACGTTCCATAAGCCAGCCTGCCCTCTCCCCTCCCAAGGGGGGGATCTGAGGTGTATGCAGCTTGTTGGATATCTTGGTCTGTCATTTGATAAGGAGGCAGAGACAGGACAAGATAGACCTGTCTGGTTGAGTACCCAGTACCAGACGGTAATATATGTATGGGTCAAGGGAGGAATGAAGGCCAAGTGACTGGTTGACTGGTTTAATTTAGCAAAATTCCCCAGAAATTGTGGATTTGTCTGTTTCTTACTAGAATTTTTGTTTGCTTTATATGTTACCATCCATCCTTTTTTTTTTTTTTTTTTTTTTTTTTTTTTTTTTTTTGAGACAGGGTTTCTCTGTAGCTTTGGAGCCTGTCCTGGAACTCACTTTGTAGACCAGGCTGGCCTCAAACTCACAGAGATCCCCCTGTCTCTGGAATGCTCGGATTAAAGGTATGTGCCGCCATTGCCTGGCTGCCTGTTTTCTTTTTTTTTTCTTTCTTTTTTTTTAATTTATTTATTATGTATACAATATTCTGTCTGTCTGTATGCCTGCAGGCCAGAAGAGGACACCAGACCTCATTACAGATGGTTGTGAGCCACCATGTGGTTGCTGGGAATTGAACTCAGGACCTTTAGAAGAGCAGGCGATGCTCTTAACCACTGAGCCATCTCTCCAGCCCCCTGCCTGTTTTCTTAATACAACTCAGGGGTGGCACTACCCATAGTGGGCTGACCCATACCACTTCAGTCATTAGTCAAGTAAATGGTGGGGTTAGAGAGAAGGCTCAGCGTAAGAGAGCACTGGCTGATCTTCCACAGAACCTGGGTTTGATTCCCAGCATCCACATGGTTTTTTGAGACAGGGTTTTCAGATGACTAGCTCGGGTCAAGTTGACAAAAAATCCAACCAGGACATTAGGTGGGGAAGCAGATAGGTAGGTAGATAAACTTTTTAATAGAGTTTTTATTATGGGGGGCAGCATTGCCACAGCACATAGAAGTCAGAAGACCACTTACGGGGTCAGTTCTTGCCTTCTGCTGTGTGGACACTAGAGGTAGAACTTAGATCGCTAGGCTTGGTATCAGAAAGCACCTTTACTTGCTGAGCATCTTGTCAGCTTTGATATCAGTGTATTTTTTTTTATTTTATTTTTTGGTTTTTCGAGACAGGGTTTCTCTGTGGCTTTTTGGAGCCTGTCCTGGAACTAGCTCTGTAGACCAGGCTGGTCTCGAACTCACAGAGATCCGCCTGCCTCTGCCTCCCAAGTGCTGGGATTAAAGGCGTGCGCCACCACCGCCCGGCTGGAACTTGCTTAATAGACCAGGCTGGCCTCAAACTCAGAGGTCACCTGCCTCTGCCTCCCCAGTGCTGGGATTAAAGGTGTGCACCACTACCACAGGGTCAGTTTTTCACTTTTTATTTGGGGTCTTTTCTCCTCTGCCACTGGATTTCCTGGTGATTAATTTTCTCCCTTTTCTTTTCCTTTGTGGGGGTGGGTGGGTGGTGTACTATATTGTTGAGGCTGTCCTCAAACTTGTGATGTTCCTTCCTACATTAGTCTTTTGGGTATTAGGACTATAAGTGTCTACCATGCCAGGTTAACTTTTCTTAATCTAATCTACCGATGGAAACACTGCCTTCTATGGTAACCTTCCTGTAAGGGCTCCTTTGACAGTCCTAGAGGTGATCGGAGATACATACATTATTTTTATCCTCTACTGTCAGGATGTTTACCTGGGTGTCTGGTACAGGCAGGTTTTACTGGGGCCCACAGACCAGGAACTGGTCCGATCATTCTTTGAGTTATTCCTTCCAGGAGTATATATTCTAACTGCTGCCCCAAGTCTTGGCCTTCTGGTGATACCCAGTTGTCCCTGCTGCTGACCTTATGGGAGCCAAGCCTGCTGGGGCTAAGCCAGCTGCATGCTGCTGAGGGCCAGGCAGCTTCATCTTTGGAGGGCTGGCCAGCTAGAATTTTAGAAACTGGGTTCTATTCTTTCATCCATCTGGGATTTCTGTGTTTTTTTGTTTTTGTCTGTTTGTTCTTATTTATTTATTTGTTTGTTTGTTTATTATGTATACAATATTCTGTCTGTGTGTATGCCTGCAGGCCAGAAGAGGGCACCAGACCCCATTACGGATGGTTGTCAGCCACCATGTGGTTGCTGGGAATTGAACTCAGGACCTTTGGAAGAGCAGGCAATGCTCTTAACCTCTGAGCCATCTCTCCAGCCCCTGTTTGTTCTTTGATACAGGGGTTCTCTATGTAGTCCTGTCTGTCTTGGAACTCTCTCTGTAGACTGGTAATGTGTGAACACACAGAGGTAAATAAAACTGATACAAACTCACAAAATACAGAGAAAGGTGCCGCTGATCCCACGCTGTCTCTCCACCATTCCCGGTCTCCCCTCATGCCAAACAAGAGCCAGAGCAAGAGAGCAAGCAGTGTCTTCCAGCTTGTCAGCTCCCACATGCCCTGAGGGCTGGTACCCCAAAAACATTGGCTGGAAGTCAGAGACGTGCTATCTATCCCTGTTTCCTGAGTGCTGGAATTAAAGTATAAGTCTCTAATCCCAGCAACTATTGACTCCCATTTATACTGTTGGTGGGAGTTTAAAGAATCTTCCAAGCTTGTCTTCTTCTAGAATGTGATCCTTCATTACCTCCTGTTTACCCCCCTCCCCCAGGCTCTGAGCCTGCTCATCTTTCCTGGAGCAAATGTTTCAATCTGAAGGGAATGTTCCAATTCCAAAGAACATGCCCTCCAACATAGCCCCCTTTCCTCTGCTTCCTGTGGTCTTGTCTTCCCTGAAGCTCTTCCATAATCATTTTTCATGAGATGCAGAATTCCAGGATGATAGTTATCTTACCCGTATCATTTGGGATACTCTCTGCTCCTTTTGTTTAGGCTGCTTTCCCTTGGCCTTGGCAGGTTGTGCTGTGATGGACCTTGGTCAGCCTACTCTTCAGCCACTCTGCAGTTTATGCTGTGACATCTCATGTTTTTACTGCCTCTTGCACAAATACAAAAAAGACACTCCCCACCAGCTTTGAAATGCAGGACAAACTGAGTCCACTTTCTGGCGTAGTACTGGAGCTTGATATCTGATTCTTGTTGCCTATGTTCCTGGGCTCTGAGTAACTTAACTTTAGATCTTTTCACTGTAAGTCTTCCATTGCCCTCTTTGTGTTATGCTTCATACTGGATTTAAAAAAAAAAAGTTTTCTTTGAAGCAATCTCACTGCACAGCTCAGGCTGGCTTCAAATTCTCCATTCTCCTGCTTCAGCCTTCCAAGAACTCAAGAACTGAGATAACAATCGTATGCAACCATGTGCAGTTCCCCAACATTTTAGTCATTTATTCTCTTGACTTTATTCACTGTTTTAAATCCTATTTCAGTTCTTTTCTTTTTTTTGAGGTAGGACTTTGCTGTGTAGTCCAGTCTGGCTTTGAACTCATACTATCCTCCTGCCTAGCTTTCAGAGTGCTGGGATTACAGGCTTGTACCACAATACCCATCTTGACCTATTGAATTTGTTTTGTTTTTTTGTTTTTCAAGGCAGGGTTCCTCTGTGTAGCACTGGCTGTCCTGGAACTCGCTTTGTAGACCAGGCTGGCCTTGATCTACCTGCCTCTGCTTCCCAAGTGCTGGGATTAAAGGTGTGCATACCTACTGAATTAATTTGGGTTATTGTAGTTCCTAGTTTTAGAATTCTTTCTTGTAGTGTTTGTGGCTTTATCTATACTTAGTCTAGTTGAGGAGTGGCTTCTAGATCCTTACTTAACCTGGTTTTGTTTTTACTGTGCTACCACCCCTAGGAGTAGTTGCTTTTGGTTAAGCCCCAGACTTCTTGTGAGAAACAGGAATGGACGGACAGGCTTAAGGTATTCATCCACTTCCTGCTTCCTCTCTGCCTTGCAGGCCTGAGACCATTTTTTCTTCTGCAGGTGGATGATGAACTGGAAATCAAAGCGTACTATGCAGGCCATGTACTGGGGGCAGCCATGTTCCAGATTAAAGTGGGCTCAGAGTCTGTGGTCTACACGGTCAGTGGAAGTACTTGGCTTGAGTGAAGTTGCTGGGGTAGAAAGACACCTTCCTCATTGTCATTTTCTTTGCCAGGGTGATTATAACATGACTCCAGACCGGCATTTGGGGTGAGTAGGCCCGTGTTTCACCCCCTGGGAACTTCCCGGAATCTAAGAGGCATCATAGTGGGCATTTAAATGCTCAGCACCTCCGTGGTCCTCCCATGCATTATGGAAGTACCTGTGGAAGTCTGGGCTAGAGGTTCTTTTCTCCTGTTGTCTCCCTAAGAGTATGCCGTCATGATGTTTGACGGGCTGTGTAGAGGGCTCATGTCAGGGTGATCTAGAGATGTGCTGGGATGTGCTCCCAATTCTGCAGCCATGAACCCACCATGCCTATTTCTATCTCTGTTGTAGGGCTGCATGGATTGACAAGTGTCGCCCCAACTTGCTCATCACAGAATCCACGTACGCCACAACTATCCGGGATTCCAAACGCTGCAGAGAGCGAGATTTCCTGAAGAAAGTTCATGAGACTGTGGAGCGTGGTGGGAAGGTACTGACTGTAGCTGGCTCTGGGTGTGTGCCTGCTCTGGCCACACAGTATGGTCTCCAGCAGGCTTTACTGCCCTCCATGTGATCAGGGTCTCTGGGTGTGGGAGTTACTGTTTATTTGCTGAGATGACAGATTCCAGAGTCTTCTATTCCCTCATGTTTATATCCTATGAATGGCTGTTCAGGAGCCTCTCACAGTTCCTGTTGTCTCTACGTGTGGCGTGTGTGTGTGTGTGTGTGTAAAACCCTGTAGTTCTTAAATATCTGGCTATTCCTTTGCAGTAATGCCATCTGAACGTTATCATTCAGCCTGCCAGCAAGGGTGTATATAGTGAGCATCTTGCTACTTGCTGTGTTTAGGGAAGGGTAGTGTGGCCAGTGGCTCCCACCTGAATCAGCCTCACCTGCTCTTAGGTGCTGATCCCTGTGTTTGCGCTGGGCCGGGCACAAGAGCTGTGCATCCTGCTGGAGACCTTCTGGTAGGTACAAACAGGAATATTCCAAGGTGGGCAGGAAGGCATGGAACAGGCTCTGCATAGACAATTCCTCTTACTGTCAGGCACAGTGGAACTGTGGAAAAGTCAAGGCAGCAGTGACTACCACTGGGTACTGTATGTCCAGGATACAGTACTGTTTGCCCTGCTGTCCTGGGTGGAGCTGTGCATGTACTGGGACATCACATTGGAACCATTAGCTGCGGGCTGTATTTGTCACTGGATGGACTACTGAGTCTCCTTACATGAGCTCTGGGCACCCCTACCACTCCCATGTTTGTTTTATAGGATATAAGCTGAGAGGTCTGGCCTGGTGGTCATCAGGGTAGAGACAGCACAAGGTTCAGTTCAAGGGACACTGAACTCAGCCCTGGCCATAGCAGTAGAAGGCACAGGGCTACACGTTGCAGGCTAGCTCTGTCCTCCCTGCACTGACTGGGCTGGTGAACACACAGGGAACGCATGAACCTGAAGGTGCCCATCTACTTCTCTACGGGCCTGACAGAGAAGGCCAACCACTACTATAAGCTCTTCATCACCTGGACCAACCAGAAGATACGCAAGACTTTTGTCCAGAGGAACATGTTTGAGTTTAAGCACATCAAAGCCTTTGACCGGACATTTGCTGACAACCCAGGTCCCATGGTAAGGCCCTACCAATTCAGCTTTTCCTCATCTGGCCTTCAAGGATCCCTGCCCATGGGGTTTCAGGAAAGAGCCTCTTTCCTGCAATAACCTGGTGCTTCTTGCGGCCCTGGGAGGAAAGGTCTACTCTTCTGACCCTTGTCAATCCTGCAGGTTGTGTTTGCCACACCTGGGATGCTGCATGCTGGCCAATCTCTGCAGATCTTCCGAAAGTGGGCAGGAAATGAGAAGAACATGGTGAGGGCTTGGGGCCAATTCCCAAAGTGGATGGGGCTTGTCTTAGGGAACTGGAGTACAGAAGGACTGGCCCTTAAACTTTCAGTTTCTTAATCCCATAATGACTTTGCTGCTGCTGTGTTCTACCAGCAGCAGCCCAGACTGAATATTCAGGTCAGGGGTTGTCCCAAGAGGAAATGTTTATGTTGGGAGGCCACCTTTGCTTTCAGGTCATCATGCCTGGCTACTGTGTGCAAGGCACTGTGGGCCACAAGATCCTTAGCGGGCAACGAAAACTGGAGATGGAAGGGCGTCAGGTGGTGAGTACCTCCCTGTCCTGGGCTCAGCAAGGCTCCCAGGCTTTTACTGCTGTTGCTAACTGCCTGCATCTTGTGACACCACAGCTGGAAGTAAAGATGCAAGTGGAATACATGTCATTCAGTGCCCATGCGGATGCCAAGGGCATCATGCAACTGGTGGGACAAGCAGAGCCAGAGAGTGTGCTGCTGGTGCATGGCGAGGCCAAGAAGATGGAATTCTTGAGGCAGAAGATTGAGCAGGAATTTCGTAGGCAGCTGGTGGGCAGGGATGGCCTGTGGGATGGTATAGGCAAGGCTGGCAGCATAGACTAAGACTCTGTATCACTCTCCTCAGGAGTCAGCTGCTACATGCCGGCTAATGGCGAGACAGTGACGCTGCCCACGAGCCCCAGCATTCCTGTAGGCATCTCCCTGGGGCTGCTGAAGCGGGAGATGGTGCAGGGTATGAAGGGGAGACTGGGGCACGGACCGAGGGAGGCAGGTAATTGGTACTTGTGTTGACTGCAGTATTCCTTTCCTCACAGGACTGCTCCCTGAGGCCAAAAAGCCTCGGCTCTTGCATGGCACACTAATTATGAAAGACAGTGTAAGTGTGTAAAGAGTGATGGGGGGGTAGCATTCATTACTTCCTCTGACCAGCTTGCCCTTGCCCCACAGAGTTTCCGGCTGGTATCCTCAGAGCAAGCCCTCAAAGAATTGGGCCTGGCTGAGCACCAACTGCGCTTTACCTGTCGTGTGCACCTGCAGGACACACGCAAGGAGCAAGAAACAGCCCTACGTGTGTACAGTCATCTCAAGAGGTGCGCCCTGGCCTTGCCCCCACCCCTATAGGCAGGGTGAGGCAGGGATCTTACTATGCCTCTCTACAGCACCCTCAAGGACCACTGTGTACAGCACCTCCCTGATGGCTCTGTGACCGTGGAGTCCATTCTTATCCAGGCTGCTGCTCACTCAGAGGACCCTGGTACTAAGGTACTATTGGTCTCCTGGACCTACCAGGTAAGGATGGGTGTCAGTGGTTTGCCTGGGGCCTCACTTCCTTGGCATTAGGTTGTCCGTGGGTAACTGTGCTTCCCTTTCTTCTAGGATGAAGAGCTGGGAAGCTTCCTCACAGCACTGCTCAAGAATGGCCTTCCCCAGGCGCCCAGCTGACCTGCAACCTCAGTAACCCACCACTCTGTCTCCTGTTTGCCCAGCAGAAGGACCAGGACTTTGGCTTTGGGAAGTGGGTGCCCTGAGACAGATTCTGTCCTAGGGACAAGATCAGAGTCACAGGCTGGCTACAGTAATAAACAGGCCTTTTTTACTCTATGCCTTTTATTCCTACTCCCTTATCCCTAGAGGATGGGGCTCCCAGGAAAGCAGAAGCTACCTGGGTGCTTACAGCTGTTTCCTGCCTGGCACCCCATCATTAGTGACAAAGTGATGTCCACGGCAGAAAGACTGGGGAGGTGGGAGCTGCAGGAAGGTAGGCAGGACTACCAGAGCCCCACAGAGCTGTGGGTTAGTCTCTACTGAGTGCAGTAAACACTGAGTAAGGCTGTCGGCTAGACAGTCTGCTGTGTGGCTCTTCACCTCCACTGAGGGTACAGTCAGCTGGTTTCCACTTTGGACCTTAAAGGGCTCAGGATGTAGGACCTATAGATAGACCCTTGGTCAGAGCAGAACTCCTATAGTTGCATCCAGAGACCCCACCTGTGGACCACTCAACCCAGGCCACCACACTTTTTGGTCACTGGTCCCCAACTGAAATCCTTTCTCCCACTGCCACTAGTTTCCCCACTAGGTGCTTGGGTTCTCATCTAGTACGGTGTGTGTGTGGGGGTCTGACTGCCTCTAACCCCCCCCCCCCCGGGAGGACCCAGGTCTTTCCCATCCCATCCCCTCTTACCGAAATCATCATATAGCACTGACTTCAAGAACAAGCCACGGGCCGGGGCAACTCGAGTCTGATACTTGCCCAAGGGATCTTGACTCTCCAGAATGGCTTTCACCTGTGTAGGTGTCAGAGTCCCTTGCCCCACAGCCACCAGCACAGCCGTCATCCTCCGTACCTGCAGTAGAGAGCTGAGATGGTCACAGGTGTCTATCTGATGCACCTTGGGAGGGTCTAGTACAGCCTACCTGTCGATACAGGAAAGACTGGCTTTCAAACTCCAGCGTCCAGAACTGCAGCTTCCTAGGAACACAGAGGGCTTTGATGTCCGAGCTACAGGCCAGCCCCAGCCATCCTAGCCCACCATGTGGCCTCAGACAAGATAAAGATTGAAGTTCTGGTTTAAAGGCTCATCGATCCAGCGTGGGTTCTTGCCTAGTTGACCACCAGTTCCAGAGATCGAGTAGGTATTGCACAACTTTTCCTGGAGTCTATATAAGCCAACAACTATGTAACAGTCATTAGCCTGTGCACAGGAGACAGCAATTGCTTTGAGCTTTCCTTCATGTGGAGAGCCACAGTATGGGTGTGGAGGTAGGACAGGAACCCTGGCCAAGTCCCTCCTCCCCTGGGGGCTGGCATTAGCTTCAGTGTTCTCAAGGTCAGCAGTTGGTTCCTGGTGGGAAGTCCACTAGGCAGTGCTTGAGGCAGAGAACTTATGCACTCTGTCAAACTGGACTGAACTACTAGCTCCAACGAAACCTTTTCAATGACTGCCAAATCCATCTGCTACAGAGAACTATGGGCATGGCAGGGTCCTCAGAAAGGCAACATTCTCTACCCTGTGCTCCCCAGCCAGACAGGAAAGCTACTGGTTCATCTCTTAAGTGGCCAGCACCTTCCACCCTCTAGGCCTTATGGATGACCAGTATACCAGTTTAGCATCAGCCTGCTGTTTTTACTGTTTTTTTTTTTTTTTCAAGACAGGGTTTCTCTGTTTCTCTTTGTAGCTCTGGCTGTCTAGGAACTAGATCTGTAAATGGAGCTGGCCTCATTCAGAGATCAGCCTGCCTCTGCCTCCCAAGTGCTGGGATCAAAGGAGTGCACCACCACCACCCAGGGCATCATCCCACTTTTATGGGATTATTATGAGGTCTAATTTAACCCTGGTGGCCTCTAGAACAGCAGCAGACCATAGTGCAAAGCACTCGTCTCACCTGCTCTCCTGGGGGAGGGCAAATGGGCTGGCTGGACCAGAAGACACAGAGACTCTTCGTAGTGTGCGCACGGGATTTGTGGTTGGGCTGCCAGCAGACTGGAAAGCACTGAAATCATGTGTCCCGATGAGGTGCTGGGCAGCCTCCTGCATGGCAGCCACATCCAGGCACCTGCAGAGGCAGATAAGCATTGAGGAGGGCCCAGCCAGATGATGGTGAACCTTTTCTTCCCGTTCTTGGTTCACTCACTTCGTCTGGAGAGCCCAGCATACATTCTGCTCAAACACAGGCAGCTGATCAGGCCAGGAGCAGCCTGTGGCCAGACGGTATAGGTAGGTTCTGGAGGTGGCTGCATGGCGAGCATGGAAGTCATTGGGCACTCGGAAGGCCTTCAGTACGCTGTGGCAAACAGATTTGGCTCATCCCGGGAAATCTCCCACTCACCTCTAAGTTGCCCAGAATACAATGTCGTTCTGGACCTCAGCCTTCCTTACTGTGGGGTGTGGGTACATTAGTAAAGAACAGACCAGAACCGTACTCAATCCCCGGCTCACCGAATGTCACGGTGCTTCAGGTGGGTATTGAGGGCCTGGGTCACGACCTCCGGGGAGTAAGACGGCAGGTCTGAGCGGCGACAGATGTCCAGGTGCGCCGCGTTGCTCAGGGCATGCACTCCGGCATCAGTGCGACTGGAGATAGTAAACCTGATGGGCTCGACGGAGTTCAGTCGCTTGGCGGCCTCCTGCAGGGACAGGGTGCAGGCAGGAGTGGGTGCGGGCCGGGATTGGTTGGGGCTGTAGGCTGCTTCTCTCCCCATTGTCCCCGAGAGAAAACAGCTCACCTCCAGGAAGTTCTGCACCCCAACAGCGCGATGGTTACCCCTCACGGCCGCGACCCCACTGCGGAGAGATACAGCAGGGAGTTATCGGTAGCGTCTGCGGGAGCTGTCCCGCCTGGAGTCTCGGCCTCTAAGGGCGTCTCGCGAACCCTCCGCGAGCCCGAGTGGAGACACCCGAGGTGATGACAGGGAAACGTACTTGAAGTCCGTGCCCAAATACTGGAAGAACACGAGGTAGCGCGCGCGCACAGAACCCACAGTCCCGCAGGAACCCATGGTGGAGTAGCTGGTGGGCGGGGCGATTGCACGTGGCCCGCGGGTCCGCCCTGCCCCGCCGTAAGGCGCCTGCGCACTCACTCGGCTCACCCCGCCCAGCCTCCGGGACCGAGCAACGGAGGCGGGGCCAAGCTTAGGGAGCGGGTGCGAAGTGCCGTCCTCCGGGCCCGACGGGGCTCACTGTCCTCTTCCTCACAGGGCGCGGCGACGGGTTGTTTCAGCACGAGTGTCCTCCTTAATTTGTTCACCCCTTCACTCCCGATCTCCCCGCCACCGTCCTGTCCTCCCGGAATGTGTCTGTTTCCGCGTTCTGACCGAGCGCTCCTAAATGTTGTTTTGTAAATTCCCTGAGTTTAACCAAGACAGGGATGCCCGAAGTGAGACAACCGCGCCCTTCCCTTTCCCGCAGCCGGGCCAACCTCTCCGAATCCCAACCGCCGCGGCCGGCCCAGCTCCCTGACCCCGGTGGCTGAGGACAGAGGACGGTGACAGGCAACGGGGTGCAGCGGCGCTTTTAGCGACGCTCCCTGGAGGTGACAGCGGGTGGTGCAGGCGGCGGCGGACTTTGGCGACGCTCCCCGGCGGTGACAGGCGGGGCGGGGCAGCGGCGCGCCGGCCTCATTCCGAGGCGGGCGGGCGGGCGCGGAGCGCTGCGCGGGCGCGACGGACCGTCCACCGGCCGGGGATGCCGCTCGACGCGTCGTGGTCCTCGGTTCAGTGAGCGCCGCTCGCCGCAGCCATGACGGTAGAGTTCGAGGAATGCATCAAGGACTCGCCGCGCTTTAGGTGTGCTGTGGGCCTGGGATAGGGCACCGTCAGGGATGGGGAGCCGCCTTTGTGCCGGGGGCGGGGAAGGGATGCCCAGCATCGTGACCGCTCCGAGTCCACCTGGACGGAGCAGAAGACCTGGCCTGGATAAACCGGCCGGAGCCGGAGTCGCGGTCCCCAAGCCGCGCAGCTCCGCCTCCGGCCTCGGGGGACCGGAACAAAAGACGCCCCTGTCTGTGCTGATCACCTCCCGCGCGGGGGGTGAGTGCTCGGACTGCCTTGGGCAGCCGTGTACCGCCGGGCATTTGCGTTCAGTGCCACCTCTAGAACTGTCCACTCTCCTTTGTGTTTGTGCTTTCGTATGTCACTAGTACTGAGCTCCCCGTGGACCCTGTAGTCCAGTTCTGGCTAGGATTGTCTAGCGCCCTGCTTCGCCTGTCCCTGGTTTCTGTCTTGGCCCATATGTCCAGAGCAGTGTATGGGTGCAGCCAGCTGGGGCAATCAGAGCCTGAGATGGACACCCTGGTGAAAGTGAAGGGTGGTATGAGTGACCCGGGCTCCTTGAGGGGTGGGGGTTGTGGGGACGAGGAAGTCAGGTTTAGGTGGGAGGGTATGGACCTTGTTCACTTATGAGTTTGTTTCTTTTATTGTTCCTGGACATACAGTCGTGCACGTCTGTGTGAACCACATGGCCACACAGATATACATCTGTTTCATTGGCTGACATTTGGCAAACAGTAATGGAGTACCTCCTGTGTGTCATTTGAAATTGCATACCTTCATGAGGTCCCCTACCTCTCTGTGTGTGCATATACACAGGGGAACATGTTCTGCCACTCTGTCCCTCCTTTGAGAAGGTGCCAGACCATGCACATGAATGTGTAGGTTGCTGCAACACGGGGTTGGTGCACTTGATGCATGCACATAGCCTGGTGAGGGTGCACACATGTATGTGTATGTACCACCTCTCTGTGGATTCACGAACCATGTTTGCCATGCTACTAGACACGTGTTACTGTATGCAGGTGTGTGTTTTAACATGGGTGCACATGCCCATGCACATGTGTTCACCGTGTCCATGGAACACACATGTCTGTGTACCCAGTGCTACTACATGCGTGCATGCATGCATATTTACGTATAATTTGTACAGGCAGTTCAGCTCTTTTCAAAACCACCGTGCAAGAGGGTCAACAAGAAACACCTCAGGAGCCTTGGCACATTAGTTAGCCGAGTGTCCACTGACTGTAGGCAGGGAACTTGAGGCAATCTTCATCTCTGTGTTCCTATTTTCTATCGCTGAATGATTGAGTGACTCAGATACCCCACAATTTTGTATCCAGGCCTGTTAGGAAACATGGCCAAGGCCTCAGTGTTAGGCACTTGGCCTTGCTCTGGCTCCACTCTGCCCTGTGGAGCGGTTTGGGCCTTAGCAGAAATCCATTCACTTCTGGGCCTTCTCTGCTATAGCCAGCCAGTTGGACTTGTGGGCTGCAGTAGGTGTGTCAGCTGGCTAGGCTTAACATCGCTTCTTTTGGTGCATGTGTAGGGGGTGTTGTGGGAGATGACTTTCTGGACTTTGGTTCTGGTGCCATGGAAACCTGGCTCGGTGGTTTTGGGTGGGCTGTGATTTGATGGGTTTGAAGAGTACCTTGTCTACTCTAAGGTGTTACTGAGGTTATAACTTGATCTTTCTAGCCAAGAACCTTTAGGCAGGGCAGGGTGGGCCTGGCAGAAGGATGTGGAAGTGAGGTGAAGCCTAGACCCTAACCTGGAAATGGTGGGAATTTTGTTTTGGGGCTCTTAGCCTAGGTAAGGACTTATGACAGCAGCCTTAGGAATGTCTCATAGTCCCTGAAGCTGTGGGTGGGGGTGCAGGGGAGCCCCGGAAGAGAAGCCGCCCAGCCTTGGTTGCAAGCCCTGCCCTGGGTGGGGCTTCAAGCGCTGAGTCATGGCTTTGGTGAGGGGGCTCCTCCCCAACCTCCAAGCTGCTGAGGAAGTCCCTGGCTGGCCAGACAGGCATAGGGCAGGAGGAGGATGCCTCAGGTCCTTGGCTGAGGAAGGGAGTGGTGAGAGACTCCTAGGACAGAGTGCTGGCTCCCTGAGCCTCTGCTAAGTGCCCACCATGTTCCCACGTCCCTGGGAGTACATATGTCAGCTCCTGGTGCAGCTCCTCCCAGTTCCTGGCTCCCTGGCCAGCTGCAATTCTCCATGCAGCTGTCTGGGCTGTCGGGCCTGCTTGGGGATGTCCTGAATTGTGCTCTCCTATGCAGATAGTTACATCTGTGTTCTGGGAACTTCTGACTCCCATAGTGGCCAGCCTCCTGTAGTGGCCTGTGTTAGGCTCATAGCTAAAGGGCATTTCCCCTAGGCAGGGCAGGCCGTGGGGTATCCTTTGGAGGCATGCTGCCAATAATTTAATCAGCTGCTGCAGCTCTATTCTTGCCTCTTCTCTGCTTTAGGGTTCATGGTGCCTTGTCCCCCAAGAAGGGATGAGGCTGATGGCCAGACCCTTTGAGGGTCCTAATTGAGGCCACACTGAATTATGTCCTGTGTGTTTCTCAAGCCCTTTACTCAGGAGAAACCCTAGAACAGATCTTTCTCCTTACCCTTCTAGAGTGTAGGGTAGAAAGGGGTAAGGAACTGCAAAACTATATGGCTATATATCCCTCTGGTACCCCACCCCAAGTCAGTGGTCTATCTAAACCCTTGGCCTATTTTGTTCCCACACAGGCCAGAAGGGCGTAGCTCACCAGCTGAGCTGATTGTTTGAGGTGGGGACTGCTGGGAGCCTGCCCTTATTTCCTTATTTCCTGTTCCCAAGTTGGAGTTTGGGGGGGGGGGGCGGTCACGTGCCTGGTCCATCTGTCTTTGGCTTCCGGGATTCTCCCTGGCTTCTCCTGGTGATGTCACCATTAACTCCTCCCTCCCCAGGGCATCTTCTTTATCAGGCTGGATTGGTGGGAATGGGTTCTAAAGAGAACTGACCCACCTCTCCTGCTGGCTGAACTGAGCTAGCAGGAGTCTTGAGGTTGAGGGAGATGGAAGGCCTGTCCCTCGCTGGTTTGAGGCGTTGTCCCTTAGCTGTTGGTTCAGAACCAGCCTTCCTTAGTGTCATTTAGCTGCAGGCCAAAGTGGCCTGGAGTTGGGCCAAAGAAGTGAGGGGACAGACTCTTTCCAGTTGAGGAGGGACTGGCTATCCAAGTGGTATCCAAGTTCAACTCTGAGCCCCTCAGAGAGGACTGTCATGGGCACCAACATCACAGCTATTCTTGCTTACTATAGGGTGTGTGTGTGTGTGTGTGTGTGTGTGTGAGAGAGAGAGAGAGAGAGAGAGAGAGAGAGAGAGAGAGAGAGAGAGAGAGAGAGGCATGATAGCCCATCTGATATGGCTAGGTGGCTTCAGCCTGTCTGGTGGACTCTGGGTAGCTCCAAAGTATTGGACCTGGATCCCAGTTCTGTCCATCAGGCAGGGTGCTTGCCCCTCTCAGTCTCAGTTTCCTGGAGCCCCCTTCTGGCAGCAAAGCCCCTGGGGAGACGCAACAGGAGATGAAACTCCAGTTGCCCTAACTGCCCAATTCTTGTTGTAGGGCAACCATTGATGAGGTAGAAACTGATGTGGTTGAGATTGAAGCTAAACTGGACAAGGTAAGAGACAGACCTGGTGCTCCATAAAGGGCTCAGCTCAGTCTATATATCTGCCTCTGTCGGAGATGCCTATTGGTTGGGATATGGCTGCTCTCCTTACTGTGCCTAGTGTGACTGGGGTAGGGGCCAAGGATAAGGAAGGGAAGGGGAAAAGGATCAAGCGTCACAGCCAGGGAGAAGGGGCTATGTGCTGCCTGTCCCTCTGACCCTGTGGGGCCATACTCCAGCCCTGTATGCTCTGCTTGAGGTTTCTCTGTCCTGCCAGCCCTTCAGTCCAGAGCTGAGGCTCAGCTGGCACTCGCCTCTCCTTCCAGGTGATCTATAGTCCATCCCTAGTCCTGAACTGAAGCGGGGCAGCTATGTCTGGATGCTAATGGGCCTGAACTGAATTTTGGCTGCCCATGGCTGGAAGTATATCCTATATGGCCTGGCCTTGTGGCCAATCTGAGTGACCAGCTTAGAGAAACTGTCAAGCCCTCATTCTGCCCACTCTGTCCCACTTGCAGCTGGTCAAGTTGTGCAGCGGCATGATCGAAGCTGGCAAGGCGTATGTTACCACCAACAGGCTCTTCGTGAGTGGCGTCCGAGACCTGTCCCTGCAGTGCCAGGGTGACACCGTCATTTCGGTGAGGGGCTAAGGTGGGGCTGGGGGAGGGGAGGAAGCCCCCCAAAGGGTGTCTGCATTCTGCTTCGGTACACCTAACCCTAACCCGTGGGCAGGGAGGAGTCTTTATGGACTTGAAGGAGATGCTACATATACGGCCTAGTATGGCCTCAGCCCCACTGCTCACCTCACTGTGGTCTTCCCCATGCTTTTCTTCAGGAATGCCTGCAGAGGTTTGGAGACAGCCTGCAGGAAATGGTCAACTATCACACGGTGAGCTCCAAGGGGCAGGTGGGGTCTCTGCTTCCATCTGAGTTCACACCTCACTTCTTCTCCTGAAGACCCTACCTAGACCAGAACAAAGCTGACTGGCTCTCAGGGAGTTGAACTGGTGGCCCTGAGTGAGAAAGGCTATGTTCCGCTCCTTTAATCTAAGGAAATCGTAGCCACTCCAAGTCTATGAGTCACTGCAATGTGAGGGATATTTCCAGAGGAATTGCCCTGTCTTTGGCTGTGGCTAGACTAAATCCTGGGGCAGAGGAGGCAGCACACAGCTCAAACCTGAGGGCAGCAGTGTCTTGAGGTGAGGAAACCTTGGAAGTTTCTTCTCTCTCTAAAGTTGGGCAGAGCTTACCCCTGGCCCTGGGCCAACTTATTTCTGGGTGACAGCCTTCCTGCCTTCCAGGCAGGGCTTGGTAGACTCCTAAAGCCCCAGTACTGATGTGAATAGACACAAAGAACAGGCCAAGTCTCAGTGGAGTCGGGGTAAACCATGGCCTGGGGAGTCAGAGTCCCAGACTAAACAGGGGTTCCTACTTGGCCACACCAGGGAAAGCTCAGACATAAACCAGCTTGGGATGGCTCATCCTTGCAGCTGCTAGTCTGTCTGTCTACCCCTGGCTTGGCTCATCCCTCCTCCCTGTGGGTCAGGGGTATGTACGGAGGGTTCCCAGCAGTCAGCTACCACCTTCCCCAGGCCAGGACCTACTGTAACTCTCTGCTCTGACTGAGTCCTTCTTGCTGATAGCAGTGGGCCTCAAGTAGCCCATGCAGATGGTGAGGGTGGAGTTTAGAGGCCTGCCTGCCATCATATTGACCTCCAGACTGGCAAAGAGCCAGGTGGGAAGATGAGCAGGTGGCTACAGCTGTTACCCCTGGCTCCCAAGAGGCCCCCCTGGTACATGACAAGCTCCGTAGCTAGTGTCCTTTGTAGAGGGCGCTGGGGCCCAGAAAGAGATGGGCAGGGATCCCAGTTCTCACCTGGTAGGGGACTGGACTTTGTCTTTGTCCTGTCAGTCAACAGTGACCCTAATAACCTCCACCCTGCCTCCATCCCAGATCCTGTTTGACCAGGCCCAGAGGTCGGTGCGGCAGCAGCTCCACAACTTTGTCAAAGAGTGAGTGACCAGAGCCACCAGCCAAGCCCCTAGCCCTATAGCCAAGTGCCATGGTGGATGCTGAATTCCATATTCCATCTTCCGGATAAGAAGGGCAGCAGGTCCTTGGCCGAGGCTTCAGGCTGTGAGAGGGCTTTGCCCTCTTACAGGAGGTTCAACCTACAGGGGCAAAGGCTAGGAGATGGGGCAGACGGGGCAGGGTGGAGGAAGCAGTTTATCCTCATGCCCTAGGCTGACATTTGCCACATGGGTCTGGAGGCGGTGATAAGCTTGGGGTCTAGGCTGTGTCAGGCTGTAGAGTAAACTTGTGAAGGTTTGGAGGTCCTAGGTCGGAGAAGAGGGAGGAAAAAGTAAGATAGATAGAGTCCCGGATAGGGAGTTAAGAAAAAAGATCCTTCTCAGGCGCCAGTGGGGGTCCCAGGATATCTGAAACTTACTGTGCACTCACTCTGGTTCTGACCTCTGATTCTTGGCACCCGCATCGGCTGGCACCTAGGGATGTGCGCAAGTTCAAAGAGACAAAGAAGCAGTTTGACAAAGTGCGGGAGGACATGGAGTTGTCCTTGGTGAGGAATGCCCAAGCCCCAAGGCACCGGCCCCATGAAGTAGAGGAGGCCACAGGTGCCCTCACTCTCACCCGGAAGTGCTTCCGCCACTTGGCGCTGGACTACGTGCTCCAGGTTAGCTGTGGGGCAAAGGAGGTGTATCTTCTTCCATGGGTAGGGATGATATCCTGCAAAGGTCTGGAGGCAGGGTAAGCAGTAGGGGGTGGATGCCTTGACCTTAAACAGGAAGCCTCTAGGGATATGAGCAAGGATGATGATTCTTGGTTTCATCTAGATGCGACCACATATTCAGACAAGGGGAAAGACTGGACCCAGGGGAGGATGGAGCTAATAACATACAGAGACCTAAAAACTACCTGGGGGTCTTAGAACTATAAGCAGTCCATATAGATGACCATGGGCTTCTGGGCTCTGACACCTCGTCTGTTTGTTCTTCCTCTGGCAGATCAACGTCCTCCAGGCCAAGAAGAAGTTTGAGATCTTAGATTCTGTGAGTGCTTGTATGGGGAGGTACCCATGGGCACGGTTTGAACGATGGGATCTGGGCCTCACTTGGGCTCTGCTCTCACCCACAGATGCTGTCTTTTATGCATGCCCAGTACAGTTTCTTCCAGCAGGGATACAGTCTTCTCCACCAGCTGGACCCCTACATGAAGAAGCTGGCAGCCGAGGTGAGCCTACAGGAGTGACTCGGGGCCTGAGCTTTCGGGGGGGGGCTCCTGGTTCAGGTCTTGGGAAGGGGTCTACTGCCTTCCTGTGATGCCCTCCCCATAGCTGGACCAGCTTGTGATTGACTCTGCCGTGGAGAAGCGTGAGATGGAACGCAAGCATGCTGCCATTCAGCAACGGGTGAGGCCCTGCACCCCCTGTCTCCCTGAACAGGCAGGGATGTCAGTCAAGGACTTACTCCCTCGTCATCACTCCACAGCTCTGACCTGGGTCTCCAGTAGATACATCCACCAACTCCACCCCTCTTCCCAAGACTGTCCATTTATTACCCAGTAGGCCTTGCAACAATTGCTGTCTTAGTCTGCAGCAGAGGGAGGGGCGCCGTCTTTAAGCTGGAGAAAGCCCAGCTTACCCAGACTGACCAGCACCTCCCTACAAAGCTGTATGCTGCAAGCTGACTCTCTGATAGAGTGAGCCTAATATATGTACGGAAGGGCCAGAGCCGGAACCTGGAACTTCACTCCTTAGAACAGTGGTTCTCAACCTTCCTCATGTTTGTGGCTGACTCTCAACCACAAAGTTATTTTGTTGCTACTTCGTAACTGTAACTTTGCTACTGTTGTAAAGTGTAATGTAAATACCTGATAAGCAGGATATACAAAGGGGTAATGACCCACAGATTGAGAACCACTGCCTTAGAGGCTGTGGGTACCCCTTCTGGAGCCTTTGCTCAACTGCTGGACAGTGGTCCCATCCATCATCCTCCCCCTCTCCCTCCCCCTGGGGCAGAGATTGGCTGCAGGTGGGATAAAAGAGCCTGGCAGTGTTGGGGAGCAGCGCCATCATTCACTGGATCTCCCTTTTTCTTCTCTTTTCCCCTCCCTCCTGCTTGGGCCTCAGACACTGCTGCAGGTAAGAGAGTTGCACTCTGGGATAGACTCATGGAGCTATTCAGATGCTCTCTTTCTGGGATCTTTTAACACTGAGTACACCTCCCCATCTCAGCGCTCCTGCTTCCCTTTGGGAGGAGCCTGTAGGCCAGTTAGTTGGTGGCACCAGCAAGATGAATCTGGTCAGTCCCCCTACAGGAGTGGTGGCAGTGTGTCTTCCTTCCCCTGCTCAAGCCGAGAGCAGGTGGTAAGGCCTTCTTCCCTCTACTGGCCTGTCCTGGCAGACAGCAGGACACACAGACACCCAAGGCTCTCTACTGGCTTGGCCTGTCAGACAGCAGGACACACAGGACACCCAAGGCTCTCTGCTGGCCTGGCCTGTCAGACGACAGGACACACAGGACACCCAAGGCTGTCTGCTGGCCTGGCCTGGCAGACAGCAGGACACACAGGACACCCAAGGCTCTCTGGCTTCTGAATGGAGCTCTGTCAGGCAGCTGGAGAAGGCCCAACTGGCTAAGTGCATGAAACACTCAGGATGGGGTGGGGGGTAGACAGGGAGTGCAGTTTCCTTCCTGATCATAGCCTGCTTGTTTCTGCAAGCCTAGTCGTGGGGGCCGGAGTACTCGGGACCAGCTGTGAACACAAGGGATCTTCCCATAGGGTCTTTAGACAAAGGGCCTTGCTTGGTCAGGAAATTGTGGCAGGCAGAGGTTCCCCGAGCATGTGCCTCACCTTAGCTTTAGTTTGGGGGACGCCTGAGAGGGGATGGGACCCTTCAAGGATGGGCACTGCCCAAGGGCCAGCTCTACCCTTAGGACTTTTCCTACGATGAGCCAAAAGTGGAGTTTGATGTGGATGCACCAAGTGGCGTGGTAATGGAGGGCTACCTCTTTAAGAGAGCCAGCAATGCCTTCAAGACGTGGAACCGGTAAGGACCCCCCTCAGGCAGGGCTGAGGACGGAGTAGCCATGGCGCTAGCTCTGCCTAACTGCTTGTCTCCCCTTTTTCCTCACCTAGACGATGGTTCTCCATTCAGAACAGCCAGCTGGTCTACCAGAAGAAACTCAAGGTGTGCTGGGGGACAGGGTCACCCTCGGCCAGACTCCTTCCCATCTAGACTATGGGTTGGGCTCCTTAGTGGATGTTGGCACAGGGCTGAGGACCCAGACAGGCACCAAAGTGCAAAAGGTCATGGGAGCAGGGAGTTCGAAACACACTGCTTGAGTCTAAGATAAAGGAGAAGGTGGACATGAGAGTGGTAAGCTTGTACCGCCGACAGGATGCGCTGACTGTGGTGGTTGACGACCTGCGTCTGTGCTCCGTGAAGCCGTGTGAGGACATTGAGCGGAGGTTCTGCTTTGAAGTTGTGTCACCTACCAAGTGAGGAGGCCCAGTCCCGGGAAGGGTCAGGGAAAGCCCTGCTTACCCAGGCTGACCAGCTCCTCCCTGTAGGAGCTGTATGCTACAGGCTGACTCTGAGAAGCTGAGACAGGCTTGGGTTCAAGCTGTGCAGGCCAGCATTGCCTCTGCCTACCGGGAAAGTCCAGACAGCTGCTATAGTGAGGTGCGCTGCTTCTCTCCTCTCACCTGTGCCTATCTGTGTGTCCCCAGAGCAGTCCTGTAGGCTATGTTCATGCCTGTGCAGCTAGTGTGTGCATGTGTGCATGTGCAGCGTTTGCACGTGTACACGCATGCAGAATTGTTTGAGGGGCCCCAGTCTATGCTGACTCTTCTTGACTGGGTTCTTCTGGAGAGTTGAGACAAGCTCCTGAAGGGCTGAGTGGCTCCTCCCACCATTTACCAGAGGTTGGACCGCACAGCATCACCGTCAACAAGCAGCATTGATTCCACCACGGACTCTCGGGAACGTGGAGTCAAAGGCGAGAGCGTGCTGCAGCGTGTTCAGAGTGTGGCTGGCAACAGCCAGTGTGGCGACTGTGGCCAGCCAGACCCTCGCTGGGCCAGCATCAACCTGGGTGTGCTGCTCTGTATTGAGTGCTCCGGCATCCACAGGTAGTCCTTCTCCACTCTGACTAGACAGGGCTGGCTAAGGTTCTGGATAGAGTCATGCCTCTGGCCATCTCTATCCCTTTCTTTCCAGGAGTTTGGGTGTTCACTGCTCTAAGGTACGGTCCCTGACACTGGATTCCTGGGAGCCAGAGCTGCTAAAGGTATGTGAAAGGGCTCCTGAAGACGAAGCCCACTGGAGCCCCAGAGAGGCAGGGGTGGGATCTAGGTCTTTGAACTTGGACTAACATCCACTACACTGCACCCCACAGCTGATGTGTGAGCTTGGAAATAGTACCATGAACCAGATCTATGAGGCCCAGTGTGAGGGCCCAGGCATTAGAAAACCCACAGCAAGCAGTTCCAGGTAAGGTGGGGACAGCCAGCTCGGCCATGGGAGCCTCAGCCTATGGATGCTGTCTCATGTTCACCTCTGGTCCAGACAGGACAAAGAGGCATGGATTAAGGACAAATATGTTGAAAAGAAGTTTCTGAGGAAGCTGACCTCTGCACCAACCCGAGAGGCCCCAAGACGCTGGAGGGCACAGAAGTGCCAGCGCCCGCAAAGCTCCCCCCACGCCCCTACTACCCGCCGCAAGGTCCGGCTTGAGCCTGTCCTGCCCTCCATCGCTGCTTTGTCCTCAGGTGGGAGGGCTGCCAGCAGCTGCACCTGAGCTCGTGTACTTGGGCAGGTTTGGGAACAGGCTCCATGCAGCCCTGGGAGGAGCCACCAACCCTCTGTTACAGTGGGGTTGGGTAGGCTGGAGGCAGGGCTTTATAGGAGCACCTCAGAGCTCCGACTGACTCTAAATAACCCGAGGCCTTCCCATCCCAGGTCTCGGTTTATCCATCTGAACATGTGCCTTGTTTCCTGCAGCTGGCACTGTGGAGCGCAAGTTCCGCCGAGACTCCCTCTTCTGCCCAGATGAGCTGGACTCCCTCTTCTCCTACTTTGATGCAGGGGCTGCTGGGGCTGGTCCACGCAGTGAGTGCTGGGACAGATTCCCTTCCCATGCTCTCTGTGTCCCTCAAGAGCCACACCCCAGTTTGAGGCTCCTCTGGAGTGTGGACAATGTAGATGATACCTGCTTAAGAACCTGAAGAAGATACTGGGACAGGGTGGTGATGCCACAGAAGGGTTAAGACTGGAAAAATACCCAAAGGGTCTAGGGAGCAGTTCTCAATCTGTGGGTCTTGACCCCTTTTGGGGCTTGCATATCAGATATTCTGCATATAAGATATTTACATTATGATGCATAACAGTAGCAAAATTACAATTATGAAATAGCAACAAGATAATTTTATGGTTGGGGATCCCTACAATATGAGGAATTGTATTAAAGGGTTACAGCATTAGGAAGGTTGAGAACCATTGGGCTGGAGTTATCTTGACCACCAACCTAGGCCTGAGAACACAACTGTCAAGAGTACCATGTGGAAGCCAGGAATGATGGTTTATACCTATAACCCCAGCATGCACAGGCAGAGGCAAGAGGATTGTAATGCGTTCAAGGTCATCCTATGCCACATAGTGAGTTCAAGGTCAGCCTGGGTACGTTTGTAAGACTCAGGAAAAATCGTATGAAGTGTGGGGTGTATGCACACAGATGCATATGTAGGCCCTGCACGAATGAGATTGGATGATGACAGCAGATGGCGCTGCAGTACTGGCCGTAAGCCAGGCTGCCCGGTCTGTGAATTCAGGGTGAAGACCTTAAAGCCTAGAGGGCTGGGAGGGGGCACTTGGGGTTGTACTGGACATAGAGGGCTCCCCCTGATCCTCTGAGATATTGTATGGTTTCCTTTTCTTTCCTTTCAGCCTGGGCAATATCCCCTGGTGTTCCCTAGTAAGGGCTAGTCCTGCTCCTGAAGGGGAGAATCCACTGAAGGGTGGGTTAGGCTCCAGCTTTCTTCCAGTGTTCTGGGACCCCCCCAGTGCTAAAGATTCCCTTCCTGTGGTCCTGCAGGTCTAAGCAGTGACAGTGGTCTCGGAGGCAGCTCTGATGGCAGTTCAGATGTCCTGGCCTTCGGCACAGGTTCTGTGGTGGACAGTGTCACCGAGGAAGGTAAGTGTGTGTCTCCCTGCCTCCACGTAGCCCGTCATCCTAGCACCTTTGAGGGTCTCGGCTCCCTATCCTGTACCCTCCCGCAGAGGGTGCCGAGTCCGAGGAGTCCAACAGTGAGGCAGATGGAGACTCGGAGGCCTGGAGCCTGGCAGATGTGCGGGAACTGCACCCTGGGCTACTGGCACACCAAGCAGCACGGACTCGCGATCTCCCTGCACTGGCTGCAGCACTGGCCCACGGAGCTGAAGTTAACTGGGCTGATGCAGCAGATGAGGGCAAGACGCCACTGGTACAGGCTGTGTTAGGGGTGAGCACAGGCGGGCATCTACACACAAGACTGCATGCCTACACAAGACGCCACTGGTACAGGCTGTGTTAGGGGTGAGCACAGGCGGGCGTCTACACACAAGACTGCATGCCTACACAAGACGCCACTGGTACAGGCTATGTTAGGGGTGAGCACAGGCGGGCGTCTACACACAAGACTGCATGCCTACACAAGACGCCACTGGTACAGGCTGTGTTAGGGGTGAGCACAGGCGGGCATCTACACACAAGACTACATGCCTACATGTGCATTCTGTTGTTCTAGAGACAGGCTTGGTCCTGTTTTGGGGGTGCTCATGGCAGGAGGTCAATGTGATTTCCCTGGATCCCTAGGGTTCCTTGATTGTCTGCGAGTTCCTTCTACAAAATGGGGCTGATGTGAACCAAAGAGACAGCCTTGGCCGGGCACCTTTGCACCATGCTACACTCTTGGGCCGCACTGGGTGAGTTCCATGGTCTCTCTCGTGCTACCAGTATCCCCTCGCCTTGGGGCCTTCTCAATAAGCTCCTCTACCCTCAGCCAGGTCTGTCTATTCCTGAAGCGGGGGGCTGACCAGCATGCCCTGGACCAGGAGCAGCAGGATCCGCTGACCATCGCAATTCAAGCGGCGAACGCTGACATTGTCACACTGTGAGTCGGGCAGGGTCCTGGGGATGTAGTCACTGTCAAAGGGACACAGACTACGTGGGGACAGAGTCACCTCACACTGTTCCCCATCCCCAGACTCCGCCTGGCCCGCATGGCTGAGGAGATGAGAGAAGCTGAGGCGGCCCCTGGCCAGCCAGGCCCCCTGCCAGGAAGCAGTCCTACCGAGCTGCAGTACCGCAGGTGCATCCAGGAGTTCATTGGCCTCCACTTGGAGGAAAGCTAGGGCCTGGCAGGCCGGGCAGCTGAGGAACCCCTACCTTGACCCCAGCCTACCCGGCCCAGAAGTCCTGCATGTCCCTGAAGACCCTAGCCCCTCATCTAGCCACAGCCCTGCCTGTGACAACTGTGGGCCCATCCCTACAGCCCAGTACCTTGGCATTTCTGGAGTCCCCACTTTCCTGCTCGTCCCTCCTTCTGGCTACTTTAATGCTCAGCCAGAGGACAGGGACCCAAGCACTGAATTTTTTGAAGCCCCACTTTTGGGGGATGGGGTGCTGCATCATCTGTTGCCCCTCATCTCACCTGGGGAACCTCTGTCTTCAGGTGGTCCTTTCTTCAGGGGTCTGGGCTGTCCATGGGACAAACCACTCTTGAGGTCCATGTCACCTTATACCCCTCTGCCCTCAGGGCCTATTTCACCTTGTGCCCCTATGTTTACTGCCCCAGAACACTGACCTGCTAGCTAGGTCCTTCCTACATACCCCCAGAGCCCTCCCTCCAGCCTGGGGCTGGTGGCTGGCCACCAGTACCTTCCCTGGCAGGAGTTGGCAGCCCACCCAGGGAATCAACCTGAGTACCTCGCTCAGTGACCCCAGCATCCAGGTTGGGCTTTGATGGTGCTGGGAGGTGGAACTTTGGCCCAGGCCTTCCACCCAGGCTGGACGCAGGCGTCCCAAGACCACGTGGCTGGCCACTTGGGTCCTGGTGCCTGAGGGCCTAACTCCATCCCTGCCTTCTCCAGAGGCACTGTCTGGTTTACCTGGGCCAGAGCCCACGCCTAACTAAAGCAACTGGCACTTTCCACCGTGTGCCCAATGTCCTTTGTTACTGACTGAGAGGATTTTCTACAGCGACCTCATTCTGACTTTGTCTGCGTCTTTTTTTCTGTGGACTCTCAAGGACCATCCTGATCCCAGCTCTTCCTGTGGCTGGAGAGGCCCACATAGATGTCCCCTGCCCTGCCCCCAAGCTTCAGTCCTTGGGCTGGGCCTCTGATAGGTCCAGTGGTCCCTTCTTTGGGGGGGGGGGCACCAATGCCTTCAATTTCCTTTTCTCTGGAGGAGTTCCAGGATAGAGGCTGGGCCCCTCTGCATACTATGGAGCCCTTGGCTAGGTCACTATGCAAATACTGCCCTGGGAGCATCCATGGGCAGTAAGGTAGGCACTGGATCAGGGCCTCTGACTCCCTTGCTTGATGGCTGCGGCCCTAAAGAGCAGAATCGGCTTCTTCCTCCTGCTTGAGCTCTGCCCACCACTTACCCTGCCACCTCCGGGCTGGCAGGATCCCACTTCCTTCCTGCTCTGATCACTCTCACTTAATAAACCTCTGCCGCTTGCATCCACTGCCTGCTCGTTGCTGTATCAAGCCTTGCTTGGCTCTTTCTCAGCTGAAGGTTTGTCTGGGAGCAGCCTGAGGTGGAGTCCCAATGTTGTCCCTTCCCAAGAGGATATAACCCAGCCACCAGGGGCCTGGTGCTTTGGGAAAACTGACACCTGAAATCCTTAGCCCCTGTTCCCTGGCCTCTCCTCTCTGTTCTTCTCTGAATTAGACTGTATCCCTTGACAGGAATAAGAATGACCACAGTGGAGCCAGGCGGTGGTGGCGCACGCCTTTAATCCCAGCACTTGGGAGGCAGAGGCAGGCGGATCTCTGTGAGTTCGAGACCAGCCTGGTCTACAAGAGCTAGTTCCAGGACAGGCTCCAAAGCCACAGAGAAACCCTGTCTCGAAAAACCAAAAAAAAAAAAAAAAAAAAAAAAGAATGACCACAGTGAGAATAGCTGCAGCTGGTGTCCCCGATCTGCCCCCAGTGTCCCTCACTGCAGTGTGTTTGCTGTGCTCCATTTCAAGGTGGCATTGAGTTAGACTCTGAGGTTTGCAGCTCACCCTGATGTAGGTGACTGGGGAGACACATCTATGCATAAGACAGTAGACGGAATGGCTGACGTTACTGTAGAGCAGCCCAAGGTCAGTGGGTGTCTTGGCTTGGATTTACCTTTATTCCCGCTTACCTACAGGCTACCTTAAAACCAGTACAGGCTCTGTCTGATATGCGTATATACATATATACACACACATTCATATACACATGTATGTGTGTGTATATATGTATGTATATAGACATGTATCAGAAACACGCACAGACAAATGTGATAACCAGACTCCACTGTGTAGAAGTACCTCTACACGCATGCCCATATCCAGAGTCCAGGAGTCTAGAGAGGGGATACTACCCAGCCATGTCTTGGGATCCCCTTCAACCCAAGAGGCCACTGCCTGGTGGGATAGGTGGGTAGAGAGTCCCTGGTGTGTTGGATATACTTGGTTTCTGCATGGGTCAGATGGTACTGCTTTCTGGATCCTCAAATGGCTAGTCTGGTACACTCTGGGCAACTAGGGAGCTCACTGCTACTACAGCTCCCAACATTAGACCGAGGGATCAGATAGCTCTGTTGGGGTTACTTCAGTTGTCAAGATCTCAAGACAGTGCCAGGGATGGTGGTGCATGCCTTTAATCCCAGAACTTGGGAGGGGCAGAGGTAGGGGAATCTCGGAGTTTGAGGCCAGTCTGGTCTACATATCTCATTCCAGGACTACACAGAGAAACTCTGTCTCAAAAATCAAATAGTTAGGCAGCGGTGGCACATTCCTTTAATCCTAGCACTTGGGAGGCAGAGGCAGGTGGATCTAGGGTTCGAGGCCAGCTTGGTCTATACAGAGGAACAAGTATCAGGACAGCCAGGGCTACAGAGAAACCGTCTCTCGAAAAACAAACAAAAACTCAAGGGCCTGGAATTTAGCCGAATTCTTACACTGAAACTTCCCCCAAAGACCCTGAGAGCATCTCTGTGGGGTTATCTCCTTCTGGGCGTCTGGCATCATCCCCTGAAGCTTGGGGTGGAGGTCTCTGGCTGGCCTCTGATATGGTGTGGGACTGCCCTGAAGCAGTATTGACTCCCAGCTAGGACAGCTTCTCCCCAGCCGAGCCAGCAAAAACCCAGTAGCAGCCAGGCAAGGGCAATGACATCCAGTAGCAGCTCCAGCAGGGACAAGACAGATGAGCTGAACCACAGTCTCCAGAGGCTGCCCATGGCACAACGGCTGTGGAACCTATGGGCAGATGGGCAGTAAGTCCAGCAGGGCCTCCTGTATCCCACCTATACACAGGAACGTGGAGGGGACTGCCTCTACCCAGCCCTCGTCCTGTGTCTCTCTAACCACTCAGAGTATACTGTTGCTTCATCCACAATACGGTATTTAAGCTCCTGATAGGGAATGTTCACCTTGGTCACACTGCTTCAAGGGTAGCAGCAGAGGTATAAGGAGGTTGGCAGAAGAGAGGCAGGATGTGTCCCTGGGGGGTGTGCCCTCCTCCGGCTCTGGCTCTAGCCTTAGCTCCATGGGTCTCTTACTCTCTGAGCACAACACAGCACAGGGACTTGCAGAGCTACATGCTCCCTGCTTCAGCACCAGCCCCACATGTTCCGTGAGACTCACAGTAGACTTGGCTGAAGGTTACCTGGAGGTTCCTGCGAAGAATCTGTACAAAGACACCACAGGGCAGGGCACCCTGACTTCTCTTAGGACTGGAAAGGGAGGGGTGGGGGAGGGAAATGGGAGGAGGGGGAAATTTTTTTTTTTTTTTTTTTTTTTTTTTTTTTGGTTTTTCGAGACAGGGTTTCTCTGTGGCTTTGGAGCCTGTCCTGGAACTAGCTCTTGTAGACCAGGCTGGTCTCGAACTCACAGAGATCCGCCTGCCTCTGCCTCCCGAGTGCTGGGATTAAAGGCGTGCGCCACCATCGCCCGGCGAGGGGGTAATTTTTAATAAATAATAAAAAAAAAAAAAGACACCCTGGGAGGGAGGGGACCAGTGGGTCATCCTGTAGGGCTTTGGGGAACTGATGCCTAACTCCCAACCCCATTATCCTCTCTGGCCTGCAAGGCCTGGGGCAGTGGGAAATACAAGAAAACCCGTGGGTTGGGTTTCCAGGTCCTGGTAGGCTGGATAGGAGCAGTGACCTGAGGGGTTGTTCAGAGAGGGCCCATTAGGAGTCACTGTCTCAGAGACCTCCAGCAATCCCAAAGGAGACGACAGGCTCACCCCCAGGCTGGGTGTCATTTGTGGCTGCAGAGCCAGGCTCTAGCTGGAGCAAATCTCCATCACAAGCTGCTGAAGCAGGCCACCAGGCATGCCTGAAGAGACAGCAAGCAAGGCCTTAAGCTGAGGGCCCTACCCACACACGGTTCAAGGACTCTCTTTGCCACCCATTCACCTGCATGGGGTCTGGGTCTGCATGTTATACAGAAGTTCAGCATCCATGCTCTTAGCACCATCCATGCAGAGGCCAAAGGGACTTCCAAGCCAATGCACCTTGTCTTGGGGAAAAGGGGCTTCAATTCTGTTCACTGCATCTTGAGGCCCTGCCTTACCCCAGTGCCTGGGTTGGACAGGAAGCCCAATAACCTTGCGTACCTCTCAAATTCCAATGGTATTCTGTGTCCCTGGTCAGAAACCGAAGCCACTGCATTCTAGAAGGGTGCGTGTAGTTGTGAACCATGTCCTTGATTCCAGTCTCCAAGGTCTGAAATCCTTCTAAGAAGGAGATGATCTTGCCTTTTATCCCCAAGGACTAGGCTGATCCCTGGGGAAGCCAAGAAAGAGATGTTGAGGACACCTGCCCAACTCACTTTATATTTACATCCAGATGTCTGCTGGGGATTAGCATTCACCATTTATGGTGGCAGGGGCCCTGCAGCCCAGCACCCTTAAAGGTACGGCAGTTACCACAGGTCTGGTGGTGGGACTTTCTACCCTGGCATGTGTGCCCTGAGGGGCCATGGCCTGTCTGTTGTACAATGAGTTGTCTGTAGCCAGCCTTGGGCAGCTAACTCCTGACCCCAGGATAAAGCCACTCTGCTGGTGGGATAGAGGGGAGCAGCCCACCAGTCATTCCCTGCTTACCCATCCCAGCCATCCCCACTGTCACAGTGATAGGACAAGATAAAGTGGTCACCAGGTCACTCCCAGACAGAGGGGAATAGGACCGAGATGCCCGTGTAGCAGAAATGACACCTTTCCTGAGCAGCTGGTATACCTGAGGAGCAGGCACAGTAGACGCAGTCGTCACTGATACTATCACACCGAGGGTACACAGGGTTAGGTCAGACACAGCCCACTGTTTCTCCCTGCTAGAAAAGCTTGCTGAAGCACAGCAGCATACCAACACCCTCACCTCCTTGAGTTCCAGCCCTCAGTAAGGTTTAATTTTTTGAGAGCACAGATGTTCTCCCAGGCAAATGCATCACGTACTTTCAGGTGTTGGGGCATGGCATTTGTTCTGGAGGCAGAGTAGATCGCTGTAGGGTTCCCCATGACATGGAACAGGGTGATCCAGTACTGTGTGACTTCAGTGTCCCTGCGTGTTCAATGAAGACAGAAGTCTGTTCCCCTTCTAAAAAGAGAGAAGAATTTTTTTAGAAGCTGGACCCATTGACTCTCATAACTTCAGAGTTGAGGTCAAGTCCCCAGCCTGGCCGTTTCCAGGGTCACATGTCCTCATGACAGGCTCATAGCCACTCCTTACCTGGAATTCTAGTTGGCCCTTCTTCCTGAGGTGCCCTACAACGGAGCTTACGACTGACCTATAAAGTTCCCTTTTACCTCACAAGCCTGGGCTCCTAGTAGTGTCTGGTTGTTCCTTTAGCAGTGACACTGAGAGATCTGAGAAGTTCTGACTAGGTACAGGGATTAGGAGAAATTACATCATGAGGTATCATCTGAGACCAAACCCAGGAAGACATCCCAGGCTGAAATAAATGTTGGGGAGCCCATACCCAAGACTGACAATACCCAGACCTCCACCAATGTGGGTTCATGTCACATAGAGTGACAGATGGGGAGAGTTTGCACTCAGAGTGCATGGGCACTGCCATGATGACTGGGTAGCTCCAATACTGCTTTAATAGAAGCACAAGCTGCCAGCAGAGCACCCCCAGGGCACCCAGGAGTGGCATCCCCCAGGATACTGACTTAATTAGGTTCTGTCAGGAACAGACAAGGCAGATAGTACTGTGGGCAGTGACATCCCACACCTAAGCAGTGTTCCTTGGGAGGAGTGGGGATGGACATTCAGCAACAGGAGGAAGAGCCTGGGTTAAGTTGTCTGAACTAGAGTAACTCATATCTCCCAGTATTTCTGGGGCTGGAAAAAGGAAGAAAGGAAGGCAGATAGATAGATAGATAGATAGATAGATAGATAGATAGATAGCTCATATAGAGACAATCTTTGGCTTAATTCAGCACTGTAGTATCTATCTATAGCTGAGAAAAACAGGCCTAGCTTCTTAAATGCTGGTCCTGCGAAGGGGAGACAGGCTGGGGTAGCATAAGAATGTCCCCTCTTATTGATCGACAAGAGGCCCCTGTGGTCACTATTCACTAACTACTTATTGAGAGATACCGAAAGGGGTTGGAGAGATGACTCAGGTGATTGAGAGCACTAGGTATTCACGCTACCCTGGTAGGTATGTTAGTGCTTCCAACAAGAACAAGCGGGTCAGAGAATGGCTATGGCCCAAACTCCGGCTGTTGTTTGCATTTGAATTATTTTAGGGTTACTATGACTGTAATGAAACACCAGGGGAAAAAAAAAAGCAATTTGGTGAGGAAAGGTGTCCTAGTTAGAGTTTTTATTGCTGTGATGAGACACCATGACCACAGTAATGGCGGCATGCAGGCAAACATGGTGCTGGAGAAGGAGCCAAGAGTTCTACATCTGGATTGGCAGGCAGCAGGAAGAGAGAGAGACAGAGACAGACAGACAGACACTGGGTCTGGCTTGAACATTTGAAATCCAAAGTCCACCCCCAGTGACACACTTTTTCCAACAAAGTCACATCTACCCCAACAAGGACACACCTCCTAATAGTGCCACTCCCTAGTGACCAATCATTCAAATATATGAACCTACGAGGTCATTGCTATTCAAACCACAACTAGAGGATTTATTTGGTATACACTTCCACATCACTGTTCACCACTGAAGGAAGTCAGGGCAGGAACTCAAACTGGACAGGAACCTGGAGGCAGGAGCTGATGCAGAGGCCACAGAGGATTCTGCTTACTGCTTTGCTCCTTATGGCTTGCTCAGCTTTCTATCTTTCTTTGTTCAGATAAGGTTTCTCTGTGTAACCCTGGCTGTTTTGGACCTCACTCTGTAGGCTGGCCTGGAACTCAGATCTACCTGCCTCTGCCTCCTGAGTGATGGGATTAAAGGCAAACATCACTCTGCCCAGCATCTTTCTTATAGAACCAAGGACCACCAGCCCAGGGGTGACCCCACCCACAATGGCCTAGGCCCTCCCACATCACTCACAAATTAAGAAAATGCATGACAGGCTTGTCTACAAAACAACAAAAGTGGCTTAAATTACCTTGATTAGGGACCACAGAACCTTGGGGGAAGGAAGAGGCAGAGTCTGTGCTGATGTGCTTTCTGAGTTTGACAGTGGGAGAAGCCACTGATCTCCCAAAGATAACTTGCCACAGTGGGCTGACCGACAGGACACTCCCCAGAGCTGATCACAACTCAGGTGGGTGGGCTCATCTACCACCTGCCCTATGAATCAATGGCCACTGCTGGACTCACGGTGCTGAATCTCAGCCACCAATTGTCAATAATCAGTGAGCCCACTGCTGATGCCCAGGAGCAGTTAGGGTCACGGTGAAGGACAAGACCTTAAAGTTGAGCAGCAGTTCTGCCCTACATATCTGGTTGGCCAGGCACTGCCAATGACTGATTCTTCTTCGCAGCCCAAACTTGCATCCCTGGAACAGCTTGAGGACACCCCAAGGACTGGACACTTAGTCCAGTCTTCAGCTGCTTCTCAAGTGACCAAAGAGGATGTGAGACCATCTGGGTCCTTTTCTCCAGATCCCAGCCCTTCCTTGGAGTCCCAACACTTGTCATATCCAGCTTGGTTTCCTGGAACCTACACACACTGGGTTCACAAGCAAATGGAACGGGAAGGTGCTGGGTCAAGAACATGGGATGTGTGTGACAAATATGTCACCAACCTAAGAACAAACTTGAGCATCCCAGGAATGCAATGATGAGGCAGGAAGGTGAGCATGAGGGACTAGGAAGTCTGGACATCTATCAGCCTCTCTGCCCAGCTTCTCCAGCTGCCAGGATTCGAACTCGTACCCAGAACATCCTCACTGGCAGCCTCATGCCTCAGCCAGATAATCTGGCTAAGTGACCAAGCTGTGACACCTCCCCTCCCCTGGCCAGGAAGGAGACCGTGGGAGAGGAAAACACGTCTTAGAGAAATGTCCTCGAGCATAATGACGGTATTCATGAGCTGGATGGAAAGCTTGGTACAAAAACACAGGAACTATTTTTTATGAGGACGGCTGTCCTCAGGGCTGGGAGGCTGTCGCGGGGTTGGCTCTGTCTGTGACCATGAGTTGCGCTGTACACTGGGATCTTCACGGCTAGAGGGGTAGCGAGAGCAAGCGGGATGACCTTTAAGCCCGGAACCCTCGCGTTAAGAGCAGACGGTGATCGTGGTGAACTCACGGGTCCCCGTCCCGGACTGGTCCGAGATTTGGGGGACGGGAGCACTGCGGGGATTCCTGCAGCCACTTATTGTTCCTGGGGTGCCAGCCAGACAGTATCCTGTCCAGGGAGCGTCCTGGACGAGACAGGCAACCAGCCCAAGTCTCTGAGACAGAAAAGAGCCACGTCCGTCCCCGCCTCCGCCCCGCCCCCATCCCTAGCCCCGCCCCGCCCCCCCAGCTATTTCCCAGTGCGCACGCGCCAGCAACCCTTTGGCAGCGGCGGGACGTACTTACTCCGAGACAGAGAGGAGACACCCCGGGACACCCGGGGACGGACAGTAGAGCCCTTCACCGAGCTGCCTAGAGAAGCGCTTCCCGTCGCAAACGGCGCACCGGAAGCGGAAGCGGCGCCCCGGCAACCCCCCTCGAGCGGCCATCTTGGAAGCCGAGCGGCGGTAGCAGCCGAGAAGCTGCGGCAGGTGCGGTGGGGCTGAGTCCCGGCGCGGGTGTGGCTCCCAGAACGGCCCCCACTCTTCCGCACCCTGCTCTGGCGTCGACCACGGTGAAGCTGAACGCGGCGGCGGCCTCAGGGAGAGGTGCTGGGCGCTCGCTCGCGGGCTGCGCGGGGCCTCGGGCCCGCTCGTTCGCCCCGCCGGAGCCGGCCGCAGCGGCGGGCGGGGACTCGGGGGACTCCGCACGGCGGGTCCGGTTCGTTACGTCGCCTGCTGTGCCCCGACCCGGACCGGAGCGTCCCTTCGCGGACCCGAGGTCGGTGACTGAGGGCGTCCTGGGGTTCCCGACTGGGGGGTTGGTGCCTTGGGCAGGGAAAAGATGGGGTTTGCCACGCGGCACCATCTCCCACGGAGAGGCCTGTTGGTTGGAGCACTCGGAATAAATACTTCCAGGAGTAGCCAGGGTCGATCTTTAAAAGCGTTTCCGGGAAGTTCGTGTGGTGGGGTGGCAGCCGTTAGAACCTCAGACTTGCTTAGTAAACCCCGACAGAAGCGAGCGTGGCCACCGTTATGCCCTTGGAAGTAACAGAACACGGGAGAATAAGAGTGGGACTTGGGCCCCGAACAAGAGACCCTGCCCTGAGCTGGGTGAGGGCAGTGGGGACTTACTGTTTATTTTCACCGACTGCAGACCCTCAACCGATGACCTCGCCTCCTAATCGCTTAGTCCAGTTCTCCGACCCAGATAGACAGCTAGGAAGAGATAAGGCAAGGCCACGGTCCATTGTAAGGTAACAAGTGCAGAAAAGTAGCCTTTTTTGTAAGCAGTGGTACAAGGCTTTATTCATTCTAGGCATGTGAAATGATAGTTTAGCTTAAGCAAAAAAAAAAAAAGAATGTTAGGATTTTATTTAATTGGAAAGTCCTGTGTATGAGCTTCCAGCAGAGCTAGGTCTAGGTGCTAGAACTCGCACTCATTCGGCCTCACATCACTGTGTTCCGAACTCAGTGTCGGCCCCATTCTCAGGTGTGTGTGGGAAAGTGGCAGTCGGGCTGGTGCTGTGAGCCCCTGGCTCCCTGGAAACCCTGGCCTGGCCTTGGGTGTGTCAGGCCAAGGTCTCATTCCACACCATCACCTGACCTGTCTGTACTGGTGTGGGAGAGTTGTCCAAGAGACAATGATGTGGGAGAAAAAAGACTTACCTTACTAGTGACTGGCTGCTTCCTGTCACCTGCAGTCCCTTAGGAGAATTATGAAAGAAAGTGTTGTTCTGAATGAGATAAAGGAGGAGCAGTTAGGGCAACGGAGGAGTCATAAGTATGATTTTGTATCTAAAAGCAAGTTTGAAGCTGGGCATGCAGCTCAGTGATAGAACTCTTGCCTCCTTTGCTCCTGTGAGGTTAATTTCCAGTGCTGAAAAGGCAAAGAAAAAAAAAGTTAAAACCAGTCATAGCGACACATTCCGTTAATATCAGCACTTGAGGGAGCAGAGGCAGGGGGAATCTTCGAGCTTGAGGCCAGTCTGCTCTACAAGGTAAATTCCAGGACAGGACAGCCAGAGCAATACAGTGAGACCTTGTCTCACCGCCCCTGCCCCCCAACCACAAACAAAAAACCACAAATATGAGAGGGACCTTGGTCTTGTGACTGACTAGATAAGATTGGTTTTCAGTTTTGGTTTTGATATTTATTTATTTTTTTTAGTAGCTCTGGCTATCCTGGACCTCACTCTGTAGATCAGGCTGGCCTCAAACTCACAGAGATCTGCCTGTCTATGCCTCCCAAGTGCCAGGATTAAAGATGTGTGTTACCACACCTGACTTTTTTTCTTTTCTTTTTTAAAAGACAGGATCTTATGGTATTCTAAGCTATATAGCCTAGGATGACTTTGAACTTATGATTCTTTATCTCTACCTATCCAGTTGTGGGAGTACAGGTATGCACCACCATGCTCTGTTTAATGTGGTGCAGGAATCAAACACAGGGCTTCATGCATGCTAGGCAAGCACTTAACCAACTGAGTTACATTTGTAGGCTGGCACAACTAACCTTGCTAGTTTCCTGTGTGTCCACTGACTTTGGTTATGCATCCTATCTGATCACTTAGCTGAATCTAAATCAGTTGTTTTGTAATTACCCACTGAAATAATTTTGTATATGTTGGAGTATTAACTTGAAGGGTGAACATAAGAGAAAGAACAAGTCTTGTGGTTCTGCTTGTGGATCATTGGCTATTGCTTTGTTTCTTACTAGGTGCTGGGCATGTTGAGCTCTCTGGCCCACATGGCTTCTGAAGCCAAGAACTTGGGGACAATGCTTTCTGGAAGCATTTCTTGGCCATGCTGGACTGTAACCTTGTTCCTGGTGTGAGCATTCTTGGAAGCATCAGGCAAAAGCCCTTGATTCTGCCAGAAAGGTTCTGTGCATTGTACTCTTAGACCGTGGGGGTGGTGGTGGTGTTGGTGGTGGTGGTGGTGTGGTTGACGACAGACAAGGAGGTGTTTATTTGACTAGGGAAGTCAGTGAGGACCCTGATGGATGTAGGTGTGTTTCCTACCAGTCAAACTGGGCTGGGAAGGTTGGGCTGTATCAGGTGCTGTGAGAGCTGGGTCTAGATGGGCTGTCTAAGGGTGTGGCAGATAAAGAAGCTGCTGCCGTTCTCTGCTGTCTCTGGTGGGGAGTGGATGGTTAAGCTGCCTTGAGTTGGTGCACATGATGAGCTGAAGTGTGAAGAGATTGGCGGTTCTTGTGGTTGACAGGAAAGTAATGTGTTTCTGCATTATGGTTGTTGGAATTGGAAGGAAGTGAACAAGTAATACGTGGACTAGGGTTCATCCCCCACTTCCCCAAATGAGAAGCCACATGAGAGGATTGTGGTGGATACCCTGGCTGAACTATCCCTCTGGCAGGCCCTGAGGGTAGAGAGTAAGTACTTACCAAGCCCTGGTTGTCTTGAGGTATCAATACTTGTAGAGGAGGCAAATGCAGAGGTCTGAGGTGATTGTGTCTACCAAGAAATTAGCCAGGCCAAAGGGCTAAAAGTCGATAACTCTCAAGTAATATGCAAATACTGAAGGGAGTGAGAGAACGTGTGGCTGTCTGCTGGGAATAAGTCATACAAGACTAGGACAGGGTTGACTTCAGATTTATCTAGTTTGGGAGGTCAGAATGGAGAGATCACAGCATTGATGTTTGATGTTCGCTGATGTCTAGGTCATGGTTGAAGTGACCAGACAGCACTCTGAAATGGTTTAGGGATAGTGGTAGGAAGAAGTGAAGGCTGTGCTGGGCAAACCTGGATCTTCAGTATCACAAGATATGGCCATCTGTAACTGCCCATGTCCAGCCTGCTCTTTTTGTAGCCAAGCTCATTTCCTGCTTTTTTCATCTGAACTTAAAATAAATATATTTATTTATGTTTGGTAGTGGGGAGGTGTGTGCTGCAGCATGTGCGTGCAGGTCAGAGAACAGCGTGTGATAGTTCTCTCCTGTCATACAGGTCCTGGGAATTGAATTCAGGTCATCAAACTTGGCAACAAGTATCTTTATCCACTGAACCATATCACCAGCCTGTTATCTCCTCTCTGATTTGTATATCCCCAAGTGGCCCCTCAATTGTATTTTAGACTAGTAGTATTCAGACTTTATTTTTAGTTGTAGATTGTGTTAGTGTGTTTGTTTCTGTCTTAAATCATGAGAAAAGAGAACAAGTAGGAGCTCTTCTGACACCTCTGGCAGTGGAAACATTATTCCCTCCATCACTGCCTCCTTCTGGAGTAGAGCTAAGTGGTCTGAGTCCCTCATTCAGTTCTTTGTTTTTCTGAGACAGAGTCTCACTATGTAGACTGGGCTGGCTTCAAACTGAAGAGTTTTGCTTGCCTTTGCTTCTCAAGTGCTGTGATTAAAGATGTGTAAAAGTTTTTATGTTACATGTATTTATTGTTTGTGGACGCATGCATGCTTGTGTGTGAGTGTGCATGTATGTGGGCTTGTTTGTGAGGGTCAGAGGACATCTTGAAGCAGATAGTTCTTTTTCTTCCACTATCTGGATTCTGATGATCAAACTCTAGATGTAAGTTTCTATCCTGCTGGGTCTCGCAGCCATTCAGCCCCAAGAAACACCCAGAGGGTTATATTAATTATAAACTGTTTGGCCTGTTAGCTCAGGCTTTTTATTAACTAGCTCTTAGCTGGGCATGCCTTTAATTCCAACACTCAGGAGGCAAAGGCAGGCAGATCTCTGTGAGTTCAAGGCCAGCCTGGTCTACAGAGTGAGTTCCAGGACAGACCCCAAAGCTACAGAGAAACCCTGTCTTGAAAAACCAAAAGAAAAGAAAAAAAGAAAAAATAACTAGCTCTTACAACTTAAATTAACCTATAATTCTTGTCTATGTTTAGCCATGTGACTTGGTATCTTTTCTCAGTATGGCATTCTCATCTTGCTTCCTCTGTCTCTGACTTGTGACTGCGTCTCTGCTTTTCCTCTTCCCAGAATTCTAATCTGCTTGTTCCACCTATACTTTTTGCCTGGCTACTGGCCAGTCAGCATTTTATTAAACCAATGGGGGGGGGGAGGGGACAATTGAATGCCAAATCATTGCAGTGTACAAGAGCATCATCACACAGCAGAACGCCATCGTCAGTCTTGTTTGGCATGCACTTTTACTTGCTCACTGAGACATCTCAAAAGCCCTAGTCCCTTCTTAGCATTGTTATGGTCTCACTGCCTGTGTGTCCTTTACTGCTGCCTTGTGTTGAGGCCCCAGAGAGACCTTCCTAGTAGAAGTTCCTGATGTACTATCTTAGGGTTTCTGTTGCTGTGAAGAGACCCCATGACCATGACGACTCTTATAAACAAAACATTTAATTGGGGCTGGCTTACAGTTTTAGAGGTTTAGTCTATTGTCGTGGTGGGAAGCGTGGTGGCGTGCAGACAGACACGGTGCTGGAGAAGGAGCTGAGAGAGTTCTACATCTATATCCACAGGCAGCAGAAGTGAATGCCTCTCTAGGCCTAGCTTGAGCATCTGAGACTTAAAGCTTGTCCCCGCAGTGATCCACTTCCTCCAGCAAGGCCAGACCTGCTAATAGTGCCGCTTGCAGTGGGCCTGTGGGGGCCATTCTTACGCAAACCACCATGTATACCCTAGGGCTGGGGTCTAAAACTCTTGGGATTCTGGAAATTTGGCTTTCTCTCTCTGGCTAATCTAGTTCTTTGTCCTTCGCTGTGTTTGAGCTCCTGTCTGACATGGTAACCAGTGTGCTCCCCTGAACTTGCCTTCTCTTCTGCCTAGTACATGTCTCTAATTCTCTGAAAGCATCACATCATTTCTTTGTTCCCACTGCTGTTACTTGTGAGCGATGATAAAAAAACAGGCCTCGAAGCCAGGAGAGGGCCCGTGGCTTTCCTGTTGTGAAATGCCCACTACTGAGGTGTTACTGAGCAGAGTTAAAGGACATGAAGAGTTGCTCTTTGGAGCCGGTGCAGCCCGACTTCATGCCTACCCAGATCCCACTTGAGTGAATCAGTCTGTAAATTCTTTGAGGATAAAATGCAGCTTCATGGTTCTTTCTACCTTGCGTCTGTATCAGACAGTTGGTATGTTGCATAAATGAAAGTGGTGATAGTAGTAAGGGTACAGAGAAGAGACTGGGGGAGGGCGTGGCTGGTGGGCTGCAGGAAGGAAGCAGAAGTGGTTGTCTATGTAAATAGAGATGGCTTTTCTTTTTCTTTTGAATAGATGAGCAATAACAGCAATAAGAGAGCTCCAACAACAGCAACACAAAGGTTGAAACAGGACTACCTTCGAATTAAGAAAGACCCGGTGCCTTACATCTGTGCTGAGCCCCTCCCTTCAAATATTCTTGAATGGTAAGATTCTGTATTCCTGCCGGGCGGTGGTAGCACATGTCTTTAATCCCAGCACTCGGGAGACAGAGGCAGGCAGATCTCTGAGTTTGAGGCCAGCCTGGTCTACAAAGAAAATTCTTGGACAGCCAGGGCTACACAGAAACCCTGTCTCGAAAAACAAAAACATTACTACTTTTAGAGGTTTCAAAATCTTGAGAAGATTTTCCTGAATTAAAAATAAAAAGTATTTTGCAGATTGGAAGTTGTTAATAGAAGAAATACATGAGGGGCCTCTTTGGTGGCGTCAGAACTAACCCTGTTCCAGTGATGAAAGTCAGATGTGGTCCCTAGGATATAGTTGGCTGGTGTGGGGACTAGTTTCATTGAGGGGCTTGCTTACCTTTTCCCGGTTTGTGGGAAACTCCTTTATTATGTGTGGTTAGAGGGTTCTAGGTTCACCCTTTGATTTGATTATGTTCTAGGAAGGACTTGCTTGAGATTGAAATTAATGTTTTTTTTTTTTAATTGTGTTTTTTGTGTTTGTGGAGTGGGTGCATGTGTGCCACCACGTATATGTGGAGGTCAGAAGACAGTTTTGGGAGTCAGCTCTTTTCTTCCACCATAGGGAATCCTAGGACTGAACTCAGGTCGTCAGATTGGTGGTGTGTGCTTTACCCAGTAATCCATCTCACCGGCTCTCACTTAAGATCTGCTAGAATGATAAAACCCAAAAGCATCAAAGGGAAGAGGTAGATGGGGTGAAGTGAATAGGAATGCAGAAAGAAGCAACTAGATTCCTGGCGCTGGGTGTTTGCTCAGAGCACCCTTAGCTCCCAACAGTGAGCTTGGACAGTCAGACACTTGGTGCCAGGCTCTGTTTGAGTGGCCATTAGGCTCCTGTGCCTGCCACCCACTGAAACACCAAACTCCTAGGAGAGAAGGATTTAGCATGAGCCATGATGTGTGTGTCTGTCCCCTTTTTGTTTAGAGTGGCAGGCATTGCCCCAAACAGCAGTGTCAAGGCTTTTGTGAGAACTTTATACTTTTAGAGAGTTACGTGGCTTATACATCAAGTAATTTGCTTCTCTCTCTCAGGCATTATGTTGTCCGAGGTCCTGAGATGACTCCTTATGAAGGTGAGTAGAAAAACACATGAATCATTCCTGTCAATGTAAATAACAGTCTTTCTGTTTGGATATATAGTAGTTAAATCAGATTTACCTGAACCTCATCCTAGTATTTCTCTAAGTCCTAGAAATATTTGCTCATTTTGGTATTTCTGGACTGTTTGTAATTAATCACCTACATTTCCCCATCCTCTTATGTTGATTAGAGATGGGGAAAAGACTTTTTATTTTATTTTATTTTGTGTGTATGGGTATTTGCTTGCCTATATGTCTGTGTACCACATGTGTGCCTGGTGCCTACAGAAGAGGGGGTCAGACCCTGCAGTTACAGATGATTGTGAGTCACCATGTGGGTGCTGGGAATTGAACTCAGGTCCTCTGGAAGAACAGCTAGTGCTCTTAACCACTGAGCCATCTCTCCAGCCCTGAGTGATACTTTTTTAACAGGTTTTCCTTTGACCCAGGGATCCTAAGTTTTGGGTTGATTTGTTTTCGATAATGAGTGCAGGGTCTATAGGGGCGGGGTGGAGATAAATGTGTGTGCATGTCATGATGATGGTGTTTGCAGTGCCAGACACCAGAAACTTGTCTGAGCCTTACAGCAGCAGGGTGTAGGTGAAATAGGGGAGGCATACAGGCTATTTGTCTTGAAGAGCCCTTGATACTTGTTTTGGTTAGTCCCTAACAAATGCGAAAGATGGGCTTCCAAACAGTTGGTAAAAATAATATGAAAACACTTTGTGTGTTTGATGTGCTTGAATTATTTTAAGTTTTGAAGTTATTTTGGTTTTTGGTATTTGTTTTTAATTTTTGTTTTTTTGAGACAGGGTTTATCTGTGTAGCTTTGGATCCTGTCCTGAAACTTGCTCTGTAGATCAGGCTGGCCTTACATTCACAGAAATCCACCTGCCTTTGCCTCCCGAGTGCTGAGATTAAATGCGTGCACCACTAAAGCCTGGCTGTTGTTTTGAATTTTTAAATGTGTATGTGGCACCGTGTGTATGTAGGAGCTTGTAGAGGTCAATAGAGGTGTTGGATCTTCTGTAACTAGAGTTACAGACAGTTCCAGTAGCCGTATGGATGCTTGGAAACAAGCCTCAGGGCCTCTGCAAAGGCAACAGGTGCTCCTAAGTTCTGAACCTCTCCATTCTGTTTTTAAATTGTGAGCATTTGAACACTGTGTGACAAGACCTCACCTAGCACTCAGTCACCCGAGGTTTATTGATGTGGGATGGATGGGCTGGACACGGGGCGAGAAGAGGGTCGCCCTGAAGGGTATATGAGCAGAGTCTTGAAGACTCAACCCTGATCTTGTCACTTTGCTTTCAGCTGTTCCTATTTCCTAACCTATAACTCTAGTGTCTTATCCATCAATGCTGGTGTCCTCTGTTCTTCCATCTCCTTATCCTTTTCTGTGTTGTTCTGTGGGTCCTGTCCCTCAGGCTGCCGATTTACTGAACCCTTGTCATCCCCTCTTCACTGCCTCTCTTCAGCTGTCGCTTCTCAATCAGACTTAGCCATTGGTAGCTGTAGATAATATTCTCCAAGAGTCTATAAGGAATCCTCTAAATTGTCTTGCCTAAGGGATTTCCTCAGTCCTTAGTTTCTTTTTTCTTTTTCTTTTTTTTTTTGTTGTTATTGTTGTTTTTTGTTTTTGTATTTCGAGACAGGATTTCTCTATATAGCTTTGGAGCCTGTCCTGGAACCCACTCTGTAGACCAGGCTGGCCTCAAACTCACAGAGTTAAAGGCGTGCACCACTACCAACCAGCTAGTCCTTAGTTTTTATCCTCTAGTTTATGATACTGTTGATGGCCACTTTCCTGTGCTCTTCCTCTTTATGTGTGAGGTATCCTGGCCTTCCTAATGGCTCCTCTGCAGCTCCTCATTTTGAGCTCGATGACAGTCTGTTCCTAGTATTCTTGAACACACCCATCCTAAGAGTAAAAACATGACTTCCTGTGGAAAGTTTGCTAATTTACCACTAATTGTGGATTTAATGTGATCTTATTTGTGTTTTAGGAATGTTATGACTCACTCTAAAATTTACATGAAAGGACAGAGGACCTAAAGTAGATTCCAAAAAAAAAAAATGTTTTGAAAGATGAATTAAGTGGAAGAGCCATTGTTTCCCATACATTATGTGGGTCTAGCAGTGAGGAACAAGCAGTGGTGCAGGAAAGCAGATGGTAGAGCATGATGTAGAGCCCAGAAACAGTGCATATCACCAGGTCAGTCGGTGTTGGCAGAGCACAAACCAGTAGGGAAACAAAGCCTGACAAAATAATATAGATCTGCTTTGTTGTCTGGGTTTCTGTCCCTGGACTTTGGCCAAGGTTATACTTGTGGCCCATTCATCATAGACTTCTCTGTGCTCTTGGTTAGGTTTGTAGAGGAGCCTTTTGCTGATTGTGTTCCATGGCAAGAACTCACTTTGGTTGCAGGGGAGAGGGTTTGTCTTGCTGTAGTCATTTTGGTAAAAGCATTCCTCTAGCAGGCATATCTTCATGCTTTGAGGTGAGACCTGTCCACAAACACTGAGTATTCTTTAACCTGTGTCTTGGAATTAGGGATAGAGATCAGTGGTAGAGTGCTTAGCATGTGCAAGGCCCTAGGTCTAATCCCCAGCACGACCAGTCAATCAATAATGTGTATTTATACACAAAGAATCACATTTCAGTGGGAATAGGGGTGTGCACATGTGTGTGCTAAGCTAGAGGAGGGTGTCAGGTGTCCCTGTTCTGTTGAAGCAGTGAACCTGGACGCAGCCAACAAGCTCCAGTATCCATCTTTCTCCCTCACCCTCATTATTAGAGTTGTAGCCATGCATGGGACCATCTTGTTTCATGGGTTCTAGAATCCAAACTCTTCATGTTTGCATAGCAGGCTCCTAAATGTTGATCCATCTCTCCAGCCTTCATTTATGTGTTTTTGTTTTGTTTTTGGCTTTTTTTTTTATGTTTTTTTGAGAACTGGCTTTGTAGACCAGGCTAGCCTGAAGCTCATAGAGATCCACCTGCCTCTGCCTCCCAAATGCTGGGATTAAAGGTGTGTATCACCATGCCCGGCTCATTTATGTGTTCTTTAACGCAAGTAGTTAACTGATGTCCAGTAGCTTGCTGTTTTCCTATATAATTTGCACTATGTTATATCATAAAGATTCCTCTTTCACCCAGCTCATGCCTGACATCCATTCATGTGACCCTTTTCTTTGAAATGCAAGTGGGTCTTTTTTTCTTCCTGCACACAAATGCTGGTGCTAGGAATGTATTTGCTAGGAACCAAATGAAACAGTGGAGGAGGCTCAGTTCTCAGTAAGGGAGGAACATGAAGAGTCTGGAGAGAGAAAGGGTGTTCTGTAGCTGTAGTGGGGCGAGTGATCGTTACAGACTCCTGTGGGCACAGTTATAATGAATGGAGAGTCAGAAGCTGGGGGACAGGCTGTGGTAGTAGGTTGAGTCTGTGAGTCAGCATGGAGAGAGCAGTGGGATACTGTTGGCTCTGGAAGCCAGCTGGAAACTGGATAAGGTGGTGAGAGTTGAGAAGCAGTCACACTGGCTCTTGACAAGGCTAATAAGCCTATTTTTCTTTTGATATAGGTGGCTATTATCATGGAAAACTAATTTTTCCCAGAGAATTTCCATTTAAACCTCCAAGTATTTACATGATAACCCCCAATGGAAGGTTTAAGTGCAACACAAGGTAAGCTTCCTGGTGATGCAGTGCATTGAGCTGTCTGTGGTCATAGGAAATGTACATTCTTCCTTACCAAGGTCATTTTCTTTCAGGCTGTGTCTCTCCATCACAGATTTCCACCCAGACACATGGAATCCGGCGTGGTCTGTCTCCACCATTTTAACAGGGCTTCTGAGCTTCATGGTGGAGAAGGGCCCAACCCTGGGCAGCATAGAGACATCGGACTTCACGGTGAGGTGTGGCAGCGCCTCGCCTGGGGCCTTGTGGCACCGTGGCCTCCAATCTCTCATCCTGGTTCTGCCCTGTTCCTGGGCACATTGTAGAAATTTCTGCTTTGGCTGCCTTAGAACATGGCCCATGGCCTCACTGCTCATCTCTGTCTCCAGCTCTGCTTTTGTCCATGCTAAGAATCCCTGACACTCAGGAGACTTTGTAAGACTTGAGAAGGGGCTCATTTCAGTTCTCTGTTTAGATGATAGGAATCATGATCATGTGATGTTAATTGATAACAAAAAGATAAATAAGCCTTCATAAGACATAGTTTTTGAGAGGAGAAGGCATTTTGGATGCTTTCTATAATCCTTGGCTCTGCAGGAGTCTGTTTTGAGGTTTTGTTTGCCATTAGGGTCTCATTCTTAGCATATGGTGGTCTGGAACTCACTGTGTAGGGCAGGCTGTTACTGAATCAGTAGTTATCCTCTTACCTCGGCCTCCTGAATGCTGGGATTACAGGTGTGCACCATCATGTCTATCTCTTTTTTAAGAATTTTATTTTATTTTTTTACTCCCAGACAGGGCTTTTCCATGTAACTGCTCTGGCTATCCTGGAACTCCCTTTGTAGACCAGGCTGGTCTCAAACTCAGAGAGATCCACCTACCTCTTCTAGGATTAAAGGCATACAATGCCCAGCAAGAACTACTTCTTCTTTTTTAAATTAAAATTAGCTAGGCAGTAGTGGCGCACGCCTTTAATCCTAGCTCTTGGGAGGCAGAGGCAGGTGGATCTCTGGGTTTGAGGATAGCCTGGTCTACAGAGTGAGTTACAGGACAGCCAGGACTACACAGAAAAATCCTGCCTCAAAAAACAAAACAACAGAAAAATTAAAATTAGCTTTCTGGCTGATAATTTCCCTTCTCTTTCTTTCTAGAAAAGACAGCTGGCAGCACAGAGTTTAGTGTTTAATTTAAAAGATAAAGTCTTTTGTGAATTATTTCCTGAAGTTGTGGAGGTAAGAAAGCAAAAGTTGGAACTCAGTTTTTGTCTTCCCCTATGTTAAAAACACTTACGATTTAATTGTTTCCAAAGAAAATCTGAGTCTATGTGCCTACTGCTGTTTCCCCGTAGAGAAATTGCAGCCCTCCGTGTTGTTGCAGGACATAGAGGGGTCTGTGTTGGCTATGCCTCCACATTTTTGGGTGACAGAGCTGGCTCTTCTCCAGGACTTTACAGTGTAGGATAGACAGAGCCGAGGGATGGGGGAGGCCCAGAGAGACATGTAAGTGTTGGGGACTGAGTCTGTCCTTACAGACGCATGAAAGTTGCCAATCAGCGGCCGTCCCTCAGGTAATCCACCAACAGTGGCTAGGAGGTACATGGGTATGTACTATGCCATGTGGAGTTAAGTGTTTCCTGATTTGGCGGAGTTGAGACCATGACAGTGAGCAGAAGCACCAGGCTGGACAGTGGTGTAATACTTGATGGCTCATTGTTACTCCTGGTGCAGGCATAGAATAGTAATTTTGAAATTTTGATATCTTGTGTGTTTTTTTTTTTTTTTCCCACCTGTAAAGTTGGGACCAGGAACTGTCCTCTATTGGGTTAGGATCTGCTGCAGGGTGGTAACTCTGGGTTCATAAAAACTCGAGTGCTGCTTGCAAAGGAATAGGTTTGTTAAGACAACTGAGGGTTCTTGTGTTTTTCTCTCAGGAAATTAAACAGAAACAGAAAGCACAAGATGAACTAAGTAGCAGGCCCCAGAACCTTCCCTTGCCAGACGTGGTTCCTGATGGGGAGATGCACCGTGGCCAGAACGGGATCCAGCTCCTCAATGGGCATGCACCTGCTGCCGGCCCGAACCTCGCTGGGCTCCCACAGGCCAACAGGCATCATGGACTCCTGGGCGGCGCTTTGGCGAACTTGTTTGTTATAGTTGGGTTTGCGGCCTTTGCCTACACGGTCAAGTATGTGCTGAGAAGCATAGCGCAGGAGTGAGGCTCAAGAGCCGCAGTCGACAGTTGCTGCTGAGGGGCGCAGGGGCCAGAGCTTGGTGCAGGCGAAATGGACATGCTGCTGAGCACAGGGTGGCCTGCTGGACTCCTGGGCTTCACTTTTTAAAAACCTTAAAAAGAAAGCAAAAACCAAAATGTGTGATTTGGAGATTGGAGGTTCTTACCTCCCTCCAGAGGCCGATGTGGACAAGGGCCACTCACGCTTTGGTTTTATTGCTTATCTCCTGTGTTGTCTTTTGGACCTGTTTAGTAAACCTGGTTTTTTTGTTTTGTTTTCCATTTTATTAGATTTCGTCATTTAAAAAATATAAAACTTTAATGCCTATCGAATAAATACTCTGTGTGTGTTCTTAGTGGAGGAGGTGAAGGCTTCATGATGGGGCCAGTGCTGCAAACCTCCAGTGGGGCTGAGTGGACTGGCTGGTAACAGCCCTCATTGGGGTCTAGGAGAGAAGTGATTTGGCCTCATTGTAAAACTCTGCATATGAATGGGAAAAACTTTTAGAAAATGCTTGTTCTGTTGTTAAGGTAGAAGAGTCAGCTTGCTCTCCCTGACCACAAACAGTGGCTGAGGACTCCAGTGAAGGCTTGGGTGGGTGGGGGATGGTCCTGGTATTACTGTCAGCCTTAATACCTGTCCCTTCTTGCCGTAGATACTTGACTCTCCCTTATGGCCAACAACTTACCTTTTTAATGTTTGTGTTTGATGTATCTGCAGTAGTTGTATGGAAAGCTGACATCTGTAAGGTACCAGATGGAGGCAGTGACATTGTATAGGACATCAGCCATCACCAGGGGACCCAAAGAGACTCCTAAACCAACCTCATTTTAGAGACCAGTGGTGAAGCTGAAGTGTAACCTGTGTGATCATTTTGGTTTAGTTCTGTAATTTGTGATTAGTATATGCCCTCTCCTGAAAAGGTTTTAGTTATACCTTCATTCTTAAACTCCATGCTGCCAGTGTTAATGTTCTTCCCTGGTAGACTGAGCAAGAGTAACACCTGGCTTGGGGGAGGGGTATGTCGCTGTTGCCAAAAAGTGGATTGATAATCCATGGCTGGGCCTGGGCCTGTGAAACCTGCGGCTATTGGCTGAGATGTGTCTATGCATGGCATGGTGACAGTAGGTGGAGCCCTGTAGACTTGAACTTCCTTTAGCACTAGATCTCAGTTCTTCCCTGGCTGTGTAGTACTCTGTTGCACCTGGGTAACTGTTTAACATCAGTTCCAAAGTTGCCTTGTTTCCTGAAGTTCTTATAAGGCAGAATGTTAGTTTACTTAACGTGTAGTGTTGTCTGTATGTGAAATCTTAATTTTATTATTATTTATTTCTGAGACAGGGTTTCTTTGTGTAGCCCTGGCTGTCGTGGAATTCACTCTGTAGACCAGGCTGCCCTCAAGCTCAGAGATCTGGCGCCACCACTGTTTGGCTGAAATCTCAATTCTTGGCAGCCCAGAATGAAAGAAAATCTTAGTGCTGTTCTTAAAGTAGAAGTTAGAAGTCAACCTATCTCTGACCACAAGGTGTCGCACTCAGCATAGCAGTTGCCTGCTGAGAAGGCTTGGTGGATTAGCCCCAAGACTTTGCCCTTCTCCCAGCTCCTTTGCGTGCTAGAGGACCCTGTATCCACAGTGAGTTCCTGCACTGACCCCAAATAAAAGATGGCCTTTGTTCCATTGGATCAAGCATGTCTAGCCTTGTTTGTGTGTTGCCCTTCTTGGCAGTAGCCACTGGAGGGGCAAGATGGCATCCTGGACTGCCTTCCATTAGATCTCCCAAAGCTCACGTCCTATTGATATTTAGGGAGAGGTACCTTGGGAGGAAACATCTCAGCTCTGCTACCTCTTGTTCCTCTCCTGAGGGGGAAAAAAAATTCCCAGGCAACCTTTGGGAATTTCTTTTTTAATAGGGTTTCATGTAGCTCAGGCTGACCTGAATTTACTATGTAGCAGAGGCCGCCTCCTAGGTACTGGGATTATAGGCCTGGCTGACCTTTGGAAATGTCATTAGAGAATGGGTAGGAGGGCGCAGTCTCCTTGTATAGTGAGCCAGTAGGTTCCTGTCAAGCTGTTTTCTCCAGGGCTTGGGGGTTGAGAGCCAGAAGTTGCTTTGGTCATCTTGGTCAGGGTTTTTGTAAACCAAAGTAGAATCTTTTTGGTCATTTTCCAAGGAAGTCCTTACTGTGGTATCCCTGTGACAGGCCAAGTCTTGCCTCCTAGCCTACCTGCTTATAAATTGCAAGGCAGAGTTGGGGAATCCCATTACCAGTCACACTGAGAAGGGTTAGGCCACCAGGGGGTCCCTTGCCCTCCCCCAACCCTGAGCTTTGTCCCTGGCCATAGAGGCTGTCTTTCTTGACATACAGGTACATACTAGGCATGGGTCATTGCAGGTTCCAATGCTGGTACTTCCTCATCATCCAGAGTAATCTCACCAATAAATATGAGGGCCAGCGGCACTTTTGAGGGCTTGAGGCATTGACAGTGTGTGTGAATCACTTCAAGGTTAACCTCTGCTGTTCCTGGAGAGGACGATTTGCCTGGGAGCTGGAAACCCTAGCTTTGTTAGGCTTCTCTGACTGGGTGTGGCCTGGAGCTGGGTTTGCTTGCTTGGCCACCTTTCACTTTTTTTTTTTTAATTTTTGGTGTGGGAGTTGAGGGGGCTCTATTCTAGAAATTCTTTTCTGATTACCGGGACCGAAACCCACTAGAACCAGTGTGTGTTGGGGATGCAGCTCCTGTTTCTTTATAGAGCAGTTAGATCCACTGGCTGTGACTGTTCTTAGCCACAGCTTTTACCAGTGGGAGGTCAACTGGCTCTTGGGAATCCTGGCCCAGTCTCACAAGGGCCACTACCTCATAGTCACCGAGGCGAAGGTACCATTGACTTGGCTTGGCCTCAGCTAACCAACTTGCAGCCTGAAGGTGATTCAGAAGACTTCTTCCTCTGGGAACCTGCCACTGTATCACAAGTACTAGAGGGGGATCTAGTGCTAACTTCTGTGCCTGGAGAGAGGCCTAGGGATGGACGGTAGAGGTTCACCCCGTGACTGGGGTAGACAAGTTAGACCGGCAGTCTCTACTTGCTCTGCTTTTGCAGAGATCAGCCTGGTAGGCTTCATGGAAGTAGAGGAGGATGACTGGCTGGGAGGGGCAGGCAACCAGGTGGTGGAGATGCTCTCCTCCAGTGCCCTGTGTTGTGGGTTTAGAGTAGGGGCTGCATCTGGTGAAAGAGGTGTGTGTGAGGAGGTTTGGGAGATTTGTAGAAAGCTTCCTAAAGTGAATGAATCACTTGGGAATCACAGTGAGCCCTGAAGGTATGAAAGATGCCACAGAGTTGATGCTGACAGCTCTAGCTTAACTAAATAAAAATCTTGCCGAAAAGAGACCCAGGAACTGCTTGTGCAGGGGAGATGCAGCCCTGCTCCTCCCTACTTCTTTAAAAGGGGTGATTGAATCACTGGTCACGGGGGTCCCGCCCTTGCCCTGCCCCGCCTTCCAGGCAGTGGATGAGCCCTGTGTGAACCCTCCCCTTGGAGCCTGAGAGGCTTAGAAAGGAGGGAGGGCTCATTTGGTGGTGGGGCACCAGCAAGGGTACTATGCAGGAGGGGAGGTTGGTGGAGACAGTAGCTCTCTGCTGCGCTTTGGCTCATCCTGCAGACATGCACCAGCGGCAGCCGGGCTCGTTTTGGGGCCTCGCTCCCGCGCAGGGGCTTTGAATGCTGCCACCCCCATGAGAACACTGGCCCGGGCTCCTATCCGTAAGCCTTTGCCTGCGGAAACCGAGCCATGTGGGCCTGGGCTTGGGCCACAGCAGCCCTCCTCTGGCTGCAGACTGCAGGAGCGGGGTCACGGCAGCTGGCCATTCGTGTGGAGTCCCCTAATATCACCACACCCAACCGCGAGGGATTGCCAGGCTCCTTCAAGGTAGGTGCGTGCTGGGGCGCATGTGGGCGCGTGAGTACAGCTTCAAAGCTTAAACTGTCCCCCTACCTCAACAGCTCTGCTCCTTTTCTTCCTGGGGAAGAACCTGAGCACTGCTTGAGACTTTGACTGCTGTCCTGGCTTAGAGATTGCTGCAGACAGCACAAGGGCCCCCCTCTAACATGCCTGGTGGGGCTACAGTTAACTGTTTGAAGCCTCAGGATGCTTTTCAGTAATCGGATGCCATTAGGTATAATTGCCGTTTTAGGTGAGGGTGGGGGAAGGACTTTAGGCAGACTGGTAAATGGGGCACCTGATACAGGTGGCAGCCTGACCAGCCTGTCCCCTGTGCTTTCCAGGGGTCCTGTGGTAGTCCCATCTGCTGGGGCTTCTTGCATGCAAGAACGCGCCCTGTCCTTTGAGTCCTCTAGGGACAGGGATCTCTCCTGAGCATTAGTCTCAAAGCCTCTACTGCTGCCATCCTAGGGGCCTCCAGGACAGGAAGGGAAATAGCCGTTACTCAAACAGGAACCTTCTGGCTCTGAATCTTTGACCCTTGCATCTCTCCTTCCTAGGGTGTCTCTCTGGTTGCCTCTCTGCCCACATCAACCCATCTCAAGCCTAAGGCCCCATTTTCCTAATAGGCTGAGCAGAACTGAGGGAGTGTAAGCCATACGCTGGTTCCTGGGCAAGCAAAAGGGAGAGTGTGGCCCCTTAAGTGGGAGTTCCTGCAGTCCTAAGTAGTCCTCATTAGATAGGTTTGTGCTGGGGGTGGTCTTGTTCCACATCTCCCTGTAGCCTTTGCCCTTGTTAGTTCCAGGGGTTCAGATCTGGGTAGAGAATTGTGGTGTATTTAGATGTTCTTGCCTCTGTCCCTGGGTGGCACCCAAGGGGGAAGCAGTGTTTGTCTGTCCTTCCTAACATCAGGTTCTTGCTTTTTCAGAGGCAGCAGACCTCACCTTGCCTACCCCCATCCCCTACCCGTGGGGACATCCAGGTTTTGATCACCAGGGATAGTCCCTTCGGACTGTGGCTTGAGTTATGCTGTGACATCTTATTGTGTACCCAAATTCTCCCCCCACTAACCTGTCGTTCATAAATATCTTTGGAGTATGTCAGGACAGAGACCAAGGGCCTGGTAGTCAATACACTAGCCTTGCTTCTCTGGATTTTCAGCCACCAGAGGTCTCTGGACCTGAACTCTCAGATGCCCACATGACATGGCTGAACTTTGTCCGCCGGCCAGATGATGGGGCCACTAGGAAACGGTGCCGTGGCCGGAATAAGAAGTTGGTAAGCCCCTGAGCTGCTGTGGAACCTGCCCTTATGGGTTCCCTTCAAGTTCTAAGCCCAGGGGAAGGGGTGACTAGTGGTCCTACTTAGATTCACTTTGTTACCTCTTCTAGCGAGGCCTCTCGGGTCTCCCAGGGCCCCCGGGACCCCCTGGCCCTCCTGGTCCCCCTGGTTCCCCTGGTATAGAAGTCACCCTAGAGGTCCTGCTGCAGGAATTTCAGGAGATGCTGAAAGGTAAGACTGTGTCCTGCACCCTACCTCTTTCAGAAGCCAGGAGGCTCTTTCAGGGCTAGAAGGGGCCTGACTCAAAGTGGCCCTCCCCACAGAGGCCACGAAACTTCGATTCTTAGGGCTACCAGATACATTGTTACCCCAAGAACCCAGCCATCAGCTGGTGGTTGAGGCCTTCCACTGCCGCTTGAAAGGTCCTGTGCTGGTGGACAAGAAGACACTGGTGGAGCTGCAAGGATTCCAGACTGTGAGTGGGGCCTGGGCCAAAGTAGTCCTTTTATCTTTGGGGCTTCTAAACCAAGGAGATGGGTTATAGAGGTGGGCACCTACTGGCAAGATGGGCCCACAGACACCACTGGACACGTGCCTGTATTGATTCTTAGAGATGCTATTGGAGAGTATAAGGGCCAGCGTTTGCCAGTTAGGAGTCTGAATGTTCCTCACCTTACACTAAGTCAGAAGTGGGGCCTAGAGTTGCCACTTCCTATGATAGCTTTTGGGATCCTGTTTACTCCCTGGAACCTAGAACCATTGCTCTCAGGCCCACATGGGTGTAGACACACAGATCAGGCCTGTCCTTTCCACAAAGAGAACGCGGCTCAGAAAAGACCCATATGGGGTTGGGCTATAGCTACTTCCCTTGGCTAGAGTATTTATGGTGAGGGTCCAGGCACTGAAATCCAGCCAGTCACCTCCCAATCTCTACAGCCTACTGCCCAGGGTGCCTTCCTGCGGGGATCTGGCCTGAGCCTGGCCTTGGGCCGATTCACAGCACCAGTCTCTGCCATCTTCCAGTTTTCTGCCACCCTGCACATTGGTGAGCCAGCTTGTGTGTGCAGTATGGGTGATGGGTCCCTCCCCCCTAGCAGACACTTGAGTCTGTTCTAGGCAGTGTCCAGAAGGCCCCCTATCTACCGCTTTCTCCACAGACCACAGTGAGCTACAGGGCAGAGGCCGGTTGCGTACCCGGGACACTATCCGTGTCCTAATCTGTATTGAGTCCTTGTGTCATCAACACACGTGAGTGAGTCCTGCTGCCCACAGTGGTCCTCTGGGGTCTGTCCTTGGACTGAGATCAAAAGTAGCCACCTTGAGGGGTATCTGAGCACCATGGGCCAGTGGCCCCTACACTGTTGCCCTTTGGTGCTATGCCTAGGTCCCTGGAGGCTGTATCAGGCCTGGAGAGCAACAGCAGGGTCTTCACAGTGCAGGTTCAGGGGCTGTTGCAGCTACAGGTAAGGGTGTAGGCTCAGGGAATAGGCGGGTGGGCTTCTAGCCTGGGAGGGTCTTACAGCCTTGTGCAAGTAGTTGCTCAGGACCTGTGAACTCTTGTGCCCAGGAGGGTGCTGCCTGTTCAGGAGGATTTTATATCTGTGTGGGCGGGAGTATTGGCTCCAAATGCTATCCCCATGGGTGGGTAAACCTCTGGACTGGGGCCACCCGCTTGTAACGATGCCCATTGTAATGTCTTCAGTCTGGACAGTATGTCTCCGTGTTCGTGGACAACAGTTCTGGGGCTGTCCTCACCATCCAGAATAGCTCCAGTTTCTCTGGAGTGCTTTTGGGTACGTAGGGGAGCTGAAGAAACGATGATTGAGGAGGAACTACAAGGACTGCTCCCCATTAATAACTGTCATAACGATAAGGGACTGCTCCCCAATTAATAATTGTCATAACAATAAAGAGCTCCGGATTTCTCCATCACTCTGGGTGCTCTCTGGTTATTGTGTTGGTACGGGAGATGTACAGCAAGCAGGAGATTGTCGGAATGCGATCCCAGAGCGGAGTGTAGCCACAAAGGGACCAGAGTGAAATCCCCTCACAAGGTCTCTAGACAGATTTCCAGCCAGTGAGCGGGAGGAGGGGGGAAGCCAGCAAATCTTCGTGAGCTGGAGACTGAGTTGACCTTGAGGCAGAGACGGGTGATCTCTGAGTTTGAGGCCAGCCTGGTTTACAAAGTGAGCTTCAGGACAGCCAGGGATATACAGGAAAACCCTGTCTCAAAAAACAAAACAAAAATTCAAAGTCTCTTTTAAAGTTCAAATTTTGGGGGGCTGGAGAGGTGGTTCAGAGGTTAAGAGCACAGACTACTCTTCCAGAGGTGCTGAGTTCAATTCCCAGCAACCACATGGTGGCTCACAACCATCCATAATGAGATCTGGTGCCCTCTTGTGTGTAGGCATCCATGCTGGCAGAACACTATATACATTTTTTTAAAAGTTCAAAATTTCTCTAAAATATCCAAGACCTCATAATTGTGGGTTTCTGTAAAATCAAAAAGCAAGTTAAATACTTTGTTATTTCAAGAGAAAAGAACTAGGGTACAGTCAAAGCAAAAGCAAAGTCCAAGAGTATAAAAAGTTCAGTGCTTCATGTCTGGGAAGGGTCTTGGCAAGTCCCCTTCTGTTTTGCCATCCTTAGTACACGCGGCTTGTTTCACAGGCTCAGGCTGGCCTCCACACCTGTTGCTGTCTGTGGTGATCATCCTATGGCCCTGGTGTCTCCCGAATGCTGGGTTCTCTGCTGCAGCTGGGCTGCACCTCATTAGCAGCCTCTCCTGGGCTCTCCGGGGAGCTGCGTGTCCCAATCCTCAACCTCTCTCTATGACCCCTTCAGTCCTGGAGCTTTTACTACAGCTGACGCTGCATTTTCACCAGTGGCCTCTCCTGACCTTTCAGGGTGCCTGGCCTTCATGCCTTCATAACCAATATCACCTGGCGAAACTCATATATTACCAAGTTCACCTGCTAGACTTGGCTGCTTCTGTGTGCCGACCCTGAGGAAATGCTTTCGAGAAAGTTTTCCCTCAGTAATGTGGTCTCTTAATCACAGCTGATTCTTTAACCTGTGTCAGTTATCCCAGTGAGGAAAGATAACAGCCCTAGCTGACTGGACCACAGATTCTTAATTCAAAATAGCAAATAGCTCTGACAAATAGGCTTAAGGGATGCTCAAACTTCCCTCTGAAACTTTACAAGCCAGATATCTCCATCATCTGTACTGCTCTCAACATTGTCTTGTAAGTTACGGTAGCTCACTAAGCTCAGGGCACTCAATGGCTTTTCTAGCCCCAAGTTCCAAAGTCCTTCCACAGTCTTTCCTAAAATACATAGTCAGGTCTCTCAAACAGAATATCACACTCACAGTACCAATTTCTGTCTTAGGGCGTTGATTGCTGTGATGAAACACTATAACCAAAAGAAAGTTGAAGAGGAAAGGGTCTATTTCAGCATGGTCTCAGACCACACTCCATCACTGAGGGGAGCCGGGGCAGAAACTTGAGGCAGGAAATTAAGTATAGGCCATGGAAGAGTGCTGCTGGTTGACTTGTTCCTCGTGGCTTGCTCAGCCTGCTTTTTTTTTTTTTTTTTTTTTTGGCAGGACTTCTCTGTGTAGCCCTGGCTGTCCCCCAACTCTGTGTAGAACCAGCTGACCTCAAATTCAGAGAGATCTGCCTGCCTCTGCCTCCCTAGTGTTGGGACTAAAGGTGTGTGCCACCATATATGGCTGGGCCAATCTTATGGAGACATTTTCTCAAGATTCTCTCATTTAACTCTAACCTTTGTCAAGTTGACATAAACAAAAAGGAAAAAAACAAAAACTAGTCAGCACAAGGGCCCGGTGAGGCCTGCACCCTATGAGGAGGGGCCCACAAACTGTTGGGTTTGCTGACGGGAGCAAGGCTATATAGGCAGCATACAAGACTGCCCACTTCTTAGGTGTGCCGCATTGGAGAGCACCTGCAAACCCAAGTGTGATTAAGACAAAGTTTGGGCCGGGCGGTGGTGGCGCACGCCTTTAATCCCAGCACTCGGGAGGCAGAGGCAGGTGGATCTCTGTGAGTTCGAGACCAGCCTGGTCTACAAGAGCTAGTTCCAGGACAGGCTCCAAAACCACAGAGAAACCCTGTCTCGAAAAACCAAAAAAAAAAAAAAAAAAAAAGACAAAGTTTGGGGTAGGGAAGCATGTCCAGGCTAAGGCAGGAGTTCCCTTTCTTGCCACTTTCACTTCACTCAGTGAAGGCCACCACTCCCTAAAGATCAGAGCCCACAGCTGGTGTGCAGGGCAGACCTAGCAGCCTGTCCACTGCAGTCCTCAAGGTAGGAGTCAGTGATTAATGTGAGATCCCTCTATCCCTGCACTACTTTGGCTCTGGCAAACTCCTGTCAAAGAATATAAATTAGCGTCAGGGTGTCCCAGCCTGTTGAGCTTCCAAGATACCATCTCTAGTTGGCACCTGGGCCATCAAAAGGTGGTGCTAAGCTTCCAGCTCCTGACTTTCTCAAGACAAAACCTTCTCAGGCCATCAGCACGCTGTCTTCAAGACTGAGCAGGGGAGAGTTTCCCTGGCCGAGGAATGACCTTCCAAAGGGAAGTATACGGCTGAGAGATGAGGAGTCTGCTCACAGGTCTGTGGGCAGTCTCTCACCCAAGGCCATGACCGTCCTTGAGGTACCATAGGAGGGCCCTTCCTTGGGGTCTTGCTGGGCAGTGAGGCAGATCAAGCCAGGCATGGAGGTGGTGTGGGTGGCGCCAGTCTTTGTGGTAATAGGCTTGGCCACTGACCCATCCCCACCTTTCTTCCAGACCCTCACTCCCAACCCTCAAGTGGCGTCAGGGGCGGGGGCTGTCTGGAGAGGTCTGTTTTTCACATGACCTAGCTTCAGTGCCTTCTACTTTGATGGGGTATGGTGCAAAGCCTGCTAGGGTCCACACGGAGCATAAGCAGGGGATATTGAGTAAATAGAAAGGGGCCCAAGTGTGGAAGGAGTGACTGTCCTCCCACTTGCCAATTACCGAGATCCCGACAGGCTTGAGAGTCCAGGTCAGATTAAAATATCCCGGTTTCGGGAGCCCTCTTTTTTTCCTGCTCTCTGTAACCTTGTTAGGCAGCCTACCTGCTGGACCAAGAACTGGAGCTCTCTAGTTTTCCTTCCAGAGCCCCAGCCCTTTGGACTGGGACATCCATGCATTCTCATCCCAGGAGGAGCAGGGCCTCCATCCACTATGGCAGGGAGATAGTTTGCACACAGAGTGACCTTTCAGGGCATATCCGCGGAGATACTGACACTAAGGGCCAAGGTTCTGTGAGAGGCGAAGGAGGGACTAGGAAGGAGGTGGGACAGAAGTATGGTTTGGATATCTACCCCTCTGCAGATCCATAAACATCTCATTTACATTATTAGGGTTTTCAGGGGCTGCTTCTCTGCATGGCTAGGCCTGTAATTTCTCTGTTCCACTAATAGCAGCTATTACCTTGTGCAGATCAGACTGAGGCTCGAAGCCAACCACCCAGCATGGTGGGCAGCCCCAGACAGGCTCGCCTGAACCACATATAGGGCCTCCCTGCCCAAGGTAAAGGTCTCACAGCTTTGTCCTTTTGTCTTGTTGGCTGCTGCAGGGTCTGTGATGCCCAGAATGGAGATTCACAGAATGGAACTTAGGGCCCCACAAAAAAACGGATGGAGATGAGAGATGAGGAGACACTGACCGGGGGCCAGCTCCACAGAGCAATGCCTGGGCAGGTGGCCAGGATCAGGGTGGGCCTTGTCTTTGTGCCTGACTCCACCTGCGTCTGTCTGTCTGCTCTTTCTCCCCATTCCTGCCCCTAATCGGAGGTCATTAGCCACTTACCTGTAATTTCCTTGGAATGTGCTGTCTCCAGATGAGCCCCAGCGGCTGGGGGCCCAAGAGCAAGTGAGTGGGTGTCTCGGGTATAGTGGAAGGCTCCAACGTGGACAGAAAATCCCATGCAACCTGCCCAAAAGACAAGCAGCCAGGCTTGTACCCAGCTGTACCATATGGTTTTTCTCAAGTCTCACATGGTACTAGGCTCTGATATCTCAGAGATACAGGGAAGACAACCTAGCATGGCTGCCCAGCCTGAGCATGGCATGCTATGGAAGGCAGACTGTCTGCAACTGCTATGATATTCAGGTGGGGGCTACCTTGAGGGTCTCAAGAGTGGGGAGCGCTCAGGAGAAGGTAATTTATTTTCTACATTCTCCCATTTTGAACTGTTTTTTTTTTTTTTTTTTTTTTTTTTGGTTTTTCGAGACAGGGTTTCTCTGTGGCTTTGGAGCCTGTCTTGGAACTAGCTCCGTAGACCAGGCTGGTCTCGAACTCACAGAGATCCGCCTGCCTCTGCCTCCCGAGTGCTGGGATTAAAGGCGTGCGCCACCATCGCCCGGCCATTTTGAACTGGTTTATGAAATGGCCCGAGCGTCTAGATACGTCCCATCTTTGGCTGGGGACAAAGAAAGCATGGGCATCGCTGTGCTGGGCAGCCTTGGTTTGCTCCTGATCCCAAGCCATTGTTTTAGAGCAGCTGAGGTGCTGGCTGGCCTTGCTAGCCCCTTTGGTAGGCTGCCTTCCCCCAAGCTCAGTCTGACACTTGTGCCTGCCAGGCTGGGACTTGGAGCTGGGGTATGAGCCACTGCAAAGGGCTCCTGACTGTCCTGGAAAGTCATATCCAACATGGAAGTGCTTGATCTGAAACCTTTCTGAATTTGATCTTGGGCCATAGCCTGGTTAGACCTGACCAGCCCTTCCTAGGATCAGTATCCACTCTGGTGTTGGAAGTACGCTGTTTTGTATCCTTGGCATCCTGTCCTGGGCTTAAGCACAAATAAGAATGTGGTTCTCATGCCCAGGATGGCTGGAGAGTCCTCTTAGAGTGCATCTCAAGCTAGGAGTTGGAGGGGGTAGGCAGGGACAGGGGCTTCTGGACATGAACAAGGCTTAGCCTCTAAGACCTATGTTTTAGGTATTGTGTAGCTTTGACGGTTCCAGGCCCCACATATACCCACCCTGTGCTCCGCTTTGGGGGGGTTCAACATACAGAAGAGGCCTGCTCATACTGACCTTATATATATATAGCCAGGCAGGCTTGGCTTTTGAGTGGGTCTACTCTAAGGGCCCCTTGGAACTTGCCACCTGCTGGGCCCCCTAAGTTTGGAAGCAGTCCAGTTTATATATTCTACAGAGAACCAAGAGCACCTGGCTGGCATGTGGGGAGTCTCTCTGGAGGTGCTCTTCCCCTGGATCAGGAAGAGCCAGATCAACTAGACCTCTACCAAGTAGGCATGGGGACGGTGTCCAGATGACTGGAGCTCTCTCCAGGCAAGTGGTCAGACTCAGGAGTGAACATAGATCTGGTCATTGGGTAAGACCCAGTGGCGTTAGTCCTGCCTCGGTCAGCTAGGGATTCCAAGATGGGATGCGTGGCTGCTCAGGGTCTCACACTAGCTTACTGTGAGCATATCCCAGGTGTTTGGGGCTTCCCACCTCACTCCTGGCCTGAGAAGAAGGTCCTTGGGTAGCACTGGGAGAGCCTTGTGTGGACTCTGTCTTGCCCCCAGAGCACTGGTCTCAGACAAACTGAAGAATCCAAGGCAGACTGCATTTTAGAGCAGAACACAAGATTATGGGTCCTGGGGCCACTGTTCACTGACTGGGTGTGGCCATTCTGCCCGTGGGTTCCCAGTTGAGGTCACTGTGGGCTCTAAGACCTTATGGCCCTATTCTTTCAGGGCCTTGTTGAAGGGACCTCCTGCAGCCAGCCCCAAATCTTCCATAGCTTAGTTCTGAGAGCTGAGGCAGGTGGGCCGATAAACACACTCAGGGATGGAAAACAGTCTTAATTCTACCTGTGTTGGCTACCTCTATTGGCACGTATGTCTGCCTGTGTGTCTGGTGGTTGTTCATGTGGGCCTGGATGGGAGTGTTTAGGGACAAAGGGTCTTTGTTTGAGAGAATTTGGGGCACAGCCCCTTGCTCTGGGGCAGTGACTCACAGGTTCTTCCAGGAGATAACATCAGTTTTGCAATAGTCAGCATGCAAGCATGCAGCCCCAGCCCAGCAGCACATCCCTAAGGCAACCCTGCTGAGACCTGGTGATAGGTGGCAGCCAGAACGGGAGTAAACAGGAAGCCAAGTGCTGGAGCCATTTCTGCCACTGAAGTATCTCTCCTAAGCAGTTGTTCAATCCCCTAAAGCTCCAATCACCTCCTGGCCTTTCCAGACACCTCCCTAGTGGCCCAGAGGTCATAGTGGCATCCCCTAGGCCTGTCCTGGCCGCAGGAACACTGACGTCCAACTCTCCAACGCATTTACAGGGGATTCAGAATTCTTCCTCTAGTGCAGGCCTGCCAGGGCTGGAGTAGGGCGCATCTGGTATGCTGGGGGGCAAGAGTGACCTGCCACCACCACAGGGACTCCAGCTATCACCGGCCATCCTTGATCTCTCAGGATCAGAAGTGGGAGGCTGTAGGAACGGCCAACAATAAAGGCCAGGCCATCTTGAGACCCTCAGACGCCAGAGGAAGGAACGGCTGCGTCTTAGGTTTCCTCCTTCTTGGGTCACCGAGCATGGTCAGATCCTGGCTCAGTGGAAAGGCAGAGTTTGATGTAGGCTCATTTGGCCCGCTGTTGCATCAGGCCTGGCCTCGGAAAAGCAGTGGCTACCTAAAGTATTTATTCTACAGTATGAAGCTGACTGATAGGGCCACACACCGCAACTCCTGGCTTCTCCCCAACCTGGAGCAGCATTCATTACCAAAGCAAGTTTGGCTGAGATGAGCGACACAGTGTTGTTGGAAAAGCCCAAAACAGTATTTTTCCTTTATAACCCCAACAGAGAAGGGTACTATAGTCCACGGGAATACTGCTAGGGCCACACTACAAGTCTTGTTGATGGTCACACCTTATGCAGGGACCTGAGGCGAACTAGGAGATGAGCCATGGATGAGGCTCAGATGGGCCAGATCTTCTAAGTGCTTTGACACTTGCCATCCCTTGCTTCCCCTAAGGACTTTGGTTCTAGCCACTCCTTTTCATGCCTCCCTCACCTGACACGGGGAATCTCGAGGGGTGTGTGTGTGTGGGAGACCCATGGAAGCACCCCTAAAACATGCCTATGATGAGATAGTGTGCTAGCTAGTTTTATGTCGGCTTCACACAAGTTAGAGTCACTGAAAAGGAGGGAACTTCAGTTGAGACGTTGCCTCCGTAAGATCAGGCTGTAAGGCATTTTCTTAATTAGTGATTGATGGAGGAGGGCCCAGCCCATTGTGGGTGTGCCATCCCTGGGCTGGTGGTCCTGGGTGGCGCACGCCTTTAATCCCAGCACTTGGGAGGCAGAAGCAGGCGGATCTCTGTGAGTTTGAGACCAGCCTGGTCTACAAGAGCTAGTTCCAGGACAGGCTCCAAAACCACAGAGAAACCCTGTCTCAAAAAACCAAAAAAACAAAACAAAACAAAACAACAACAACAAAAAAAAAAGCAGGCTGAGTAAGCAAGCCATGGGAGCAAGTAGTAAGCAGCTCCCCTCCATGGCCTCTACCACCTCCTGCTTCCAGGTTCCTGTCCTGTTTGAGTTCCTTTCTGACTTCCTCTGATGATGAATAGTGATAAGGAAGTGTAAGCCAGATAAACCTTGCCTCCCTGCCTTGGGGTTTCAATTACTGTGAAGAGACACTATGACAAGGCAACTCTTACAAAGGAAAACATTTAATCGGGGCTGGCTTACAGTTCAGAGGTTTAGTTCATTGTCATCGTGATGGGAAACATGATGACATGCAGGCGTGCATGTTGCTGGAGAGGTAGCTGAGAGTTCTACATCTGGATCCCAAGGCAGCAGGAAGAGACTGGCTGGAACTTCTGAGTCCTCAAAGCCTGCCCCCAGTGACACACTTCTTCCAGTAACACCATAAAAGTTCCAAAAAGGCCACGCCTCCCGATAATTAGTCCTTATGATCCTATGAGGCCATTATCATTCAAACTACTTTATCTTCAACTTGTTTTTTGGTCATGGTGTTTCATCAAAGCAGTAGTGACCCTAACTATGATAGGCAGGGATCCAGGAATGATCATTTCAGTAGGATGTACGATGTAGCAGGGGGTGATGGTAACTGAGAGATGTCAGACCAGGGACTGGTGAGCATTTGAGGGACAGAGCTGAAAGTGAGACGCAGGGAAGGTAGTTTTCCCCATAAAATGGGCTGATGGGGCAAAAGAGTCCCAGGAAGAAGGAGACACATGACAGGTGAAGCTCTGACTTCTCAAAAGCTCTGTGTTCGCCTAAAGGTGAAGAATGTCCAAGCCTGGTATTGTGTGGCACTTCCTGGGAAGATGTAAGTGAATGTTTATTCACCCAGATAGAAGTAAGGATACCACAAAAATCCAGCTTGATGAACCAGTGCGTTTCATTGGGGTTATTTACTGGAGCAGAAATGGGTCAAAGGCAGCTGCATCACTGAAAGCCTCTTCTAGCATGAGTAACAGGCTGGGAACCTGGAGTACACTCCACAGCATGCAGGTAGCTCAACAAGTTAGTGTTCCTTCCAGGCCATTTGATTTGCGACTCTTCAGGTAGCTCAGCTTCTTTAAAGGTGTCTGTCAGCATCCTTGCTCCTTATGCTTGCTTGGCAAGAGAGGAGCCAACTGAATCTAGTCAGTTTCAGGAACTTCCCGAAACCCTTGAGCTCTTCTCATCCTGAGCTTCCCAGAGTTCCCTGTAGGATGAAGTGTTTACTTCCCCTTAGAACATTCCCTTTGTTGCAGGGTGGAATGTTTCACCTCCTTTTTAAAATAAACATTTTCCCTTTATTTTACATACATCCAGTTTCCCCTCCCTCCTCTCCTCCCATCTGCTCCCCCTGACTCCCATCTACCCACCTCTCCATCCACCCATTCCTCCTTGTCTCTATTCAGAAAGGGGCAGGCCTCCCATGGGCTTGAACATAGCATGGCACATCAAGTTGAGGTAGGACTGAGCCCCTCTCCCTGTATAAAGGCTGAGCAAGGAGCTGCAGCATGGAGAACAAGGTTCCCAAAAGCCAGCCAAGTGCCAGGGACAGGTCCTGATCTCACTGCTAGGAGCCTTACAAACAGACCAAGCTACACAACTGTCATATACATGTAGAGGGCCCAGGTTGGTCCCATGCAGGCTCCCTAACTGTTGGTTCAGAGTCCATGTGTTCCCATGATCTTAGGTCAGCTGTCTTTGTGGGTTCCGTGACTCCCCTGGTTTGCACGGTCCCTCCTTCCTTTTTTCAGGAGGACTCCCAGAGCTCCGCCCAGTGTTTGGCTATGCATCTTTTCCTCTGCTTCCATCAGTTACTTGATAAATGGTCTGTGATGACAATTAGGGTGGTCACCAATCTGATTACGGTAGATGGCCAGTTCAGGCACCCTCTCCACTATTCCTCGGGGTCTTAGCTGGATTCCTGGGAGTTTCCCTGGCACCACTTACCTTCCTTTTAATGTCCTGTTATTTCACATCCTTTCTCAACTTCCCTGTCTTACCAGCTCAAGAAGGAATGGCAAATCCTTGCTCTGCTCCAGGGACTGGACCAGGCTAGGAATGGAGAGAAGGAATGAAGTAAAGATAGAGACGTAGAAATGCTGGTGTTGAATGAACTGGGCTCTCAGGTGGAGAAGGCACTGTAAGCCCCATAAAGCAAACAAGTGGCCAGACCCCTCCCCTGAGGACCTCTAACCACAGAACATTCTTATCTACTCTAATGGCCAAACCCAGCCCTCACCCTACAGAGTAAAAAAAGCCCAAACTTAGAACTTGAAATTCCACCAATCCCCATGCTCTAAAACTCATTGTATTTTCTTTGGCCTGCTAGCCCCCAAATAATGACACAGAGAATTACTACTAATTATGAAAGCTTGAACCTAGCTTAGCCTAGTTTTCAACTAGTTCTTAGAACTTAAATTAACCTCTTTCTATTAATCTATATTTTGCTATGTGGCTTTTTACTTCTCATCAATACCATTTATCCAACTTGTTCTGCATCTTGCGGGCAAAATCCATGCACCTGGATTCATCATCTCAGTTTCTCTCTCTGCCTGGAAGTCCCAGCTAATCTCTCCTGCCTAGCTATTGGCTGTCCATCTTTTAGTAAGCCAAACACAATGACACATCTTCACAGTGTATGAATATCCCACAACATTTCCCCCTTTTTGTTTAAATAAAAAGGAAAGGTTTTAACTCTAACACAGTAGAACTATATACAATAAGAACAATTAGCAAGTAAGGATTACATTTACAATGTCCAGTCTCCTTATATTTGACAAATTAGGAGAAACTACTCTATTATCTATCCTAGCTTGGTGAGTCCAGAGTTTTACACCTAAATCACTTTATATCATAACTTGTATTACCAACCTAAAAATTTCTTTTCAGGCCATAAAACATTTTCTTAGATAAACAATTTAAGCTTTTATGTTTCTCGACCTTATAAACATCTCTCTTGGTAAGTTTCTTTTCTGAATTTGGTAACAAAGAACATGGTATAAACATCTAGCCTTCACTCCCCTCAAAGACCTGATAAGGATATGATATTACCTGAGTAAACAGGAAGTGCAGAGCAAACAATTTCCCTAACTATAGAACTGACAGAGACAGCTAGCTGCTTGGACAGTCACCCAAGATTCCTCTGCAACATTGGGGCATCCATCTGCAGCCTACAGGCCTAGGATATCTGACAGACTTTTCTGTGAAGCAGAAGTTTTGAAGAACTGTCCTATCTTTTCTTGGCAAAGTTTGGTCGCCTTCTTTTGTTCAGTTTACACACATACTCTCAGCAGTTGGGGCAAGGGAAGTTTCTTGCCCAGTGACTAACTTTGCCATGGTGAACGTAAACTCCATATAGAAGTTCTTTGATGCCCATAATTTTTATTTTTAAGTAGATTGGTGCTGCCAGGAGCAGACCTGTCTCACTGTCATGAAAAGCCTTATGTTGTGAAAACATCATAAATGCCATATTCTGTATGTCTCTGAAGTATTTGAAGATCATCTACCTATCTAAAATATATCTGTTTGACCCTGAAAACATACCTAACATGACTACAAGTTTGATTGTTATAGATGACTAACTACTAAACTATATTTTTAAATTATCTTAAATACTTTATAACAATAGCTTTAAAAAAGAGAGAGAGAGTAGAATTGGTGCTTCCAGGAGCAGACCTATCTATAGAACTGACAGAGACCATATTCTGTATGACCAAACCCCACCCACACCACCTCTTGGGAATGTGGACATTGTGCTCTTAAAATTACTTCCTGTTGTCTGGGGGTGACAGCATCTTTAGGGGACCCTGAGAAAATTAAGATAACAGTCAAGTCCTGGGAGAGCTAATTATTGTCCCTTCTTGGTGTGATGGGAAAGTGCAGAGTTTACCTGAAGTCCTAAATCAAGAAGTCTATGAGAGGGGGCTGGAGAGATGGCTCAGAGGTTAAGAGCATTGCCTGTTCTTCCAAAAGTCCTGAGTTCAATTCCCAGCAACCACATGGTGGCTCACAACCATCTGTAATGAAGTCTGATGCCCTCTACTGGCCTGCAGGCATACACACAGACAGAATATTGTATACATATTAAATAAATAAATATTTTTTTTTAAATAAAAAGAAGTCTATGAGGCTGGACCATCTCATCTAACAGCTTGCAACAGAGGCATTCTGAGAGGCTGGATTCCCTGTGCTACTCGTCCTGTCTTCATTGATGTCTGGTCCTTTTGTTCTGAAAACATGAACCCTTTTAAAGGTAACATCTGCTTTAACACGAGTATGGAATCTGTGGAGTGCACAAATAAGCTAAAGGTAATTCTCTTTTCTATGCTTGAGCAGGTAAAAGACACCTGTCAACTTTATAAGTTTGGACTGTATAACCAAATTGTAATATAAATCTCCAGCCATGCCATATGAAAGGGTGGGATCTAATTATAAATCATGAGGATTCTGTGGCTAACAAGATTTATCATGTCTCCTCCAGTCTCAGAGCTATTCCCACAGTAGAGGGATCAGATGTATACATATGTGTGTTGTGTGTGTGTGTGTCACCTGTCTTGTAGTCTTTCTGTGTTTCTTTCTTCATATCCACAGCCAAGATTTTTAGGTCTCCCCTGGTCAAATTTGTTCCTTATTAATTATGAAGAAATATGTAGCTTTTTGTTTCCTGTAGAAACAAAAGCATGACCTCTCCCCCAACACATTTCCTGACTTCCACTCTTAAGACATCCTTAAAATATATAGGCTAGCTTAATTTAGTAGTTTTTTTCCATATTCCAATATCTCTCAGCAGCCGCATTAAAAAATTCAGTCACCAAAGCACTATATAGGATCCAGACATCCTGCATTATAATATTTCCCAAGTGTACATGAGTTATTCTCCTTACACTACTGTATTCTCTTTAAAGACTTTATTTTTCAAACTATTTATTTACTTTTCTTTGACGATCTACACCCATTTTCTTGTCTTTCTTCAGCATCTAAGCACATTTTCAAGCATTCTGTACCTGTTCAGAGGTTTTCTCAGTCTGGACCTGACTTTTGGCATGTGGCACATGGCTCCAACCTCTTCAGGTCTGTGAGAGCTGAGTCTTATGCCTACAGGCCCTGGCCTGGAGCCACATATATCTATCTGTCTCTGCTCTGGGAAGGTTCTGAGCCCACGCTGGGGCAGGTGTTTCTATCTAGTCTTCCATTCTGTCTAATAGTGTGCCATTCAAGTGCTCAGATGCACAGCTGGGCCTCTTAAAGGAGTCACGCCTCTATGCCAGAAACAGCAGACTCCATGCCTGGGGCTTTGTTCAGCTTTCTCAGACCCTAAGTTTGGAGATATGAACCAGGCCTCCACATTGGACACCAAATGTAACAAGCTTTCTTGTCAGATTTTCTTTGAACTTCCAAATAATGACACAGAGACTTATTATTAATTATGAAAACTTGGCCTTAGCTTAGACTTGTTTTCGACTAGCTCTTGTGATTTAAATTAACCTGTTTCTATTAATCTACATTTTGCTACTTGGCTCTTTACCTCTCATTGGTACCATGCATCCAACTTGATACTGGGCAATTTCCAGGCCCTGTTAGGACAGGCTGTTGGTTAGAGGTGGGGGGTCTCTTGGACGATAAACATCTGTATGTAAGAACCCCAGACACGTGTAAATAAGAAGAAATAGAGGAAGAAAGAGCAAGTTTAGATATAAAAGTGTTTTGGATCATTTGTTTGCGCAGTGGTAGAAGTTGTCATCACTGAAAATTGAGCATGTTGGACTGGAGAGATGGCTCAGTGGTTAAGAGCTCAGTGGTTAAGAGCTCAGTGGTTAAGAGCTCAGTGGTTAAGTATTCTGTATTCAGTTTGCTGCTGCTTCTCACGCTAGCAAAGGCAGCTACCCTCCTGTATTTTTCCCTCCTAATAAATCTCTTGACTGAGGTTTGTTGTGAAGTGTGGCATTTTTGCCAGGGCAGAGTCCAGCTGTAACAACAGAGTGAAGCAGAGCTGTGACACTTTCTCTGGGAAAACCTTCCCCCGCTGGAGCAGAGTTGTTGTTATACTTGCATTGTGGAAACTTTCTCCAGAACAGAGCTGTACTATGATGCTCGCATATAGTGACTTTGTGGTGTTCCTTGGCTCCCAACTGCCAGAATACCTTTTCCTCTGAGCTGCAACACTCAGACAGTTTCCTCTGATTTAAAACATTCAATTTGGAGGGGAGCTCTTTAAAACACAGAATGGTTTTTTTTTTTTTTTAAATCTTTATTTATTATGTATACAATATTCTGTCTGTGTGTATGCCTGCAGGCCAGTAGAGGGCACCAGACCCCATTACAGATGGTTTTGAGCCACCATGTGGTTGCTGGGAATTGAACTCAGAACCTTTAGAAGAGCAGGCAATGCTCTTAACCTCTGAGCCATCTCTCCAGCCCCCCCCCCTTTTTTTTTCAGAATGTTCTGAAAGGAGATGAAACATTGCAACCTGCAAGTATAAGTGTTACAGCTCTGAGGGGAAAGGTATTCTGGGACTGGAAAGTCAAGGAATACCACAAAAATCACACTGCACAACAAGCATCACACAAGAGATTTATTGGGAGGGAAAAACTCAGGAAAGTGGTTGCCTCTGCATGGGTGAAAAGCAGTGGAGAACTGAGCAGAAGACAGGGTTTATATAGAATTTCTTGTGGGGGGAGCTTTCCAGAGCAGGGAATGGTGGGATTTCAAGTCCCGAGCTTGGACTTTTTACTCTGTAGGGTGGGGGCTGGGTCTGGCTATTAGAGCAGTTCTGTGGGTAGAACCTAGTGATTGAAGATCCTCAGGGGAGTGGCCTGGCCACTTTCATGCCTCAAGGGACTTACAGCAAGGAAATTGGTTAAACTTTTTGTACACTGTGAAGATGTGTCTTTGTCAAGGTGCCTTCTGATTGGTTTAATAAAAAGCTAAATGGCCAATTACAGAATTGTAGGCACACAGGACACTGGGGAGAAGAAGTCGCCAGCCAGACACAGAGGGGGCAGGAAAGTAGCACAAGCAGTTCAGAGTAAAGAAAATAAAGCTACAAGGCAGAAAGTAAACGAATAGAAAAGGGCTAATTTAAGTTATAAGCGCTAGTTAGAAACAAGCCTAACAGCCTACAGAATGGAAAAGATCTTCATCAACCCCACATCAGAGGACTGCTCTCCAATATACAAAGAACTCGAGAAACTTGACATCAAAAGAACCAATAATCCAATAAAAAATGGGGTACAAACCTAAAAAAAGAACTCTCAACAGATGAATCTCAAATGGCTGAAAGACACCTAAGGAAATGCTCAGCATCCTTAGTCATCAGAGAAATGCAAATCAGAACAACTCCGAGATTCCATCTTACACCTGTCAGAATGGCCAAGATGAAAAACACTGATGACAGCTTATACTGGAGAAGTTGTTGGGTAAGGGTTGTGGGGTAAGGTGTAAGGGGAACACTCCTCCATTGCTGGTGGGAATGCAAACTTGTACAGCCACTTTGAAAATCATTATGGTGATATCTCAGAAAATTAGGAAACAATCTACCTCAAGACCCAGCAATACCATTTTTGGGTATATACCCAAAGGAAGCTCATTTATACCACAAGGATATGTGCTCAACTATGTTCACAAACAGCATTATTTGTAATAGCCAGAACCTGGAAACAACCTAGATGCCTCTCAACCAAAGAATGGATAAAGAAAATGTGATACATTTACACAGTGGAGTACTACTCAGAGGTAAAAAAATAATGACATCTTGAAATTTGCTGGTAAATGGGATAAATGTAGAAAAAAAAAACATATTGAGTGAGGTAATCCAGACCCAGAAAGATAAATATATGTACTCACTCATAAGTGACTTTTAGACATAAATCAAAGAAAAACCAACCTACAATCCATAACCCCAGAGAACCTAGACAACAACCTATATATTTCAAAAATGTCTTAACTTCAAAATGGAAGTCAGAAATGTGTTGTGTTGGGGCAGAGGTTATGCTTTTGTTTCCACAGAAAATGAAAGGCTATGGATTATTTCCAGATTAATAGAGATCAGATTTGATTGGTGGAGACTCCCTAAAATAATAAACATAAAGAAATAAACTAGAAAAACTAAAAGACAGGTGTATATTTTACCTGTTCAAACATAAAACAAAAATCATCTTTGACTGGTTGTGCACAACAGATAGTCCATACTTGTGTTAATGCAGATATGTATGTTACCTTTGAACTTATGTATTTTCAGAATAAGGGGACCAAACACCAATAAAAATGGCCGGCCCAGGTGATCCAGCCCCTCAGAGTGCCTCTGTTGCAGTTTTCTCAGAGCTCTGCATCCCGAACAGTCAAGACTGTTGGCTGAGGTAGTCCAGCCTCACAGACTTCTCCAGCTAGGACTTGATAAGCCTTTCACTTTTCCATCCCACAGAGACCAGACAACAGCTAGTTCTCCCAGGACTTGACCATTATCCCACCTTTCCCAGGACCCCCTAAAGGTGCCAGCATCCCTAGACAACAGGAAGCAGTCTATAAAACATGACACCCACATTCTCAAGAGGTGTAATGGGTGGTTTTTGGTCATTCAGTGGGTTATGGATGTTTATCATTATTTAGAGAGATTGGCTACAAGTTGCTATTGGTAATGGTCAGAAAAGATATAGACAAAGGAGAGTAAATTCAGGCATCTGAACAGAAAAAGGGGAATAGAATAGAAATGATGGGATAAAAGGGTGGATTGTTGAGTATACTTTTGGACAACTAAATATTTTACATTAGTGTGGATTTTCATATATGGATACAAATTTAAGGTTATTTTTGTTAGAACATACTCTATGTATGCTTCTATTCTTGCTTAAGGTATGTACCTATGCAACTCATTTAAAAATGTAATGTTAATTTATAGCTCTTAAAAGCTGTTGTTACAAACTGTTCAGGATAATTAAGAAATGCAAGGTAGTAGTTAGTCATCTATAACAATCAAACTTGTAGTCATATTAGGTATGTTTTCAAGGTTAAACAGATATCTTTTAAATAAATAGACGGTATTCAAACACTTCAGAATATGACATTTAAAATGTGGTTTTTTTGAGATAAGGTTTCTCTGTGTAGCTTTGGAGCCTGTAGACCAGGCGGGTCTCAAACTTAAAGAGATCTGCCTGCCTTTGCCTCCCAAGTGCTGGGATTAAAGGTGTGCACCACCATCACCTGGTGATATTTAAAATGTTTTGATAACATAAGACTTTTCATGACAGTGAGACATGCACTCCAGGCAACACCAGTTTTCTTTAATAAAGGATGATGGGGATCAAAGAACCTCCATATGGAGTTTGCTCTCTTTGTGGCAAAAAGCTAGCATTTGGGCAAGAAACTGCCTTTGCCTCGACTGCTGACAGTATGCTGTCCAAGCTGAACAAGCAGGACACAAAAGAAAGTGACCGATGAACTTTGCCAAGACAGGGCAGGACAGTTCTTCAAAAATACCTGCTTCACAGAAAAGTCTGTCTGATATTCTAGGCCTGTAGGCTGAAGATGCAAGAGAAACCTTGGGTGACTGTCCAGGCATCCAACTGTTTCTATCATTTCTTTTTTAAAAAATATTTATTCATTTATTTGTTATGTATACAATATTCTGTCTGCTTGTATGCCTACAGGCCAGAAGAGGGCACCATACATCATTACAGATGGCTGTGAGCCACCATGTGGTTGCTGGGAATTGAACTCAGGACCTTTGGAAGAGCAGGCAATGTTCTTAACCACTGAGCCATCTCTCCAGCCCCACTATCATTTCTTATAGTTTTGGAAATTGTGTGCAATGTTTACTAAGGTAATATATCCTTCTGGGGTCTTTGATGGAAGTGAAGACTAGATAGATAATCATAATTATAGTTTTCCTTATTTATGATAGGAGATAAATTAGATACAGAACTTTGGACTCACTGAGATAGGATAAATAATTGAGTATTTTCTCTGAAATTGCCAAATACAAATGGACTGAACATTGTAAATGTAATTCTTACCTGAAAATTGTTCTTATTGTATATCGTTTTACTGTATTAAAGTTAAATACTTTCATTTTTATTTAGACAAAAAGGGGGAGAAATATTGAATAATCTTTTTGTACACTGTGAAGATGTATCTTTGCTGAGGTGCCTTCTGGTTGGTTTAATAAAAAACTAAATGGCCATTAGCTAGGCAGGAGATATAGAGAGTAGTGCCAGACAGAGAGAACTCTGGGAAGAAGGGCAGAGTCGCCAGAAGATGCAGAGAAAACAAGACATGCTAGAAGACAGCTAAAGCTAGAAGCAATGTGGTAATATGTAGATTAATAGAAATGGGTTAATTTAAGTTGTAAGAGCTAGTTAGTAATAAGTCTAAGCTATGGCCAAGCTTTTATAATTAATAATAAGTCTTTATATCATTACTGGGGAGCTGGAGGTCCTGACAAAAAGGTCTGATTACAACCCCACGGCCAGGGGCAAGGAGAAATGCCCTGCCCCTGACTTGACCCTGAGACTAGGGCCATGGAAAGAACACCCTGACCCTGACTTGACCCAAAGCTCAAGATCAGGACCAAAAAACAGAAACCCACCAATTTCTCAACTCGCCTCAAGATCAGACCACAGAATCCTACCAATCCCTAAGGTTTCCCTGAGATCAGGTCACAAAAATCCCACCCATTTCGGGCTACCCTGGAAAGCTTCATCCCTGCCCCCCATTAAACCCTATATAAAGCTATTAACCCTATATAAAAGCCTTAAACCCTATATAAAGTTTGCTTAGTCAGTTCCCTGTTGCTTCTCATCCAAGCAGAGGCAGCCACCCTCCTGTGTTTTTCCCTCCCAATAAATCTCTTGTGTGAAGTTTGTTGTGCAGAATGACTTTGTGGTATTCCTTGGCTCCTGATGATCAGGATACCTTTCCCAGCAGAGCTATAACACTTGTGCTGGGAAACCTTCCCCTTGCCTGAGCAGAGCTATAATACTTCCATTGGGGAAGCCTTTCCCCTTAGAACTGTAACACTTACATTCCTCAAGCATATGCAAGGTATAAGGGCTGTTGAAAAACTGTCTCAGACAGGCTGAGTCACCTAAAAGAGATAAAGAGGCAGAGACCAATGGAGTTGGTGGTCAGGAGGTGGTGGCGGCTCTTAGACCAACTTAACTATGCTTGGACAAGATGCTTTCCGACTTGTTAAACTACCTCTATGTTTTATAGTGGAGCGGAAAGTCTCCAATAACTGACCAACTCCTTACACAACAGAAGTAGTTATCATGCATGCTTAGTTCTCTAAACATTGTGTCTGTTCCTGACAACAGAAAGAACAAATGAATCTGATTGGCTAGACTAAAAAGCTTACATTCTGTGTCAGTTGACAATGACGGAACACACAGGGAAAGCCCCTAATCTTTGAATCCTGACCGGTGGAAAATTGTAACTATGAGTTGGCAATAGGTGTTCATGGGTTTTTTTATTGATATTTATTGAGCTCTACATTTTTCTCTGCTCCCCTTCCTGCCTCCCCCCACCCAGCTTCAACGTTCTCCCAAGGTCCCCATGCTCCCCGTCTTTTTCTACTTCCCGTGTAGATTAGATCCATGTGTGTCTCTTAAAGTCCTCATTGCTGTCTAGGTTCTCTGGGATTGTGACTTGTGGGCTGATTTTCTTTGTTTAAAAACCACTTATGAGTGAGTACATGTGCTAATTGTCTTTCTGGGTCTGTTCATGGTTTTATGCTTAAAACTCTGCTTCTGCTTCTGCTCCTGTCCAGGGCTTCCAGGAGAAACAAGAGTCCTTGTCCTGCCGCCCTGATCGATCAGCGACCACACTTGTGTGGATATTTATTAAAGGCTTTGCTGTTTCATGAGCCCATCTCTCTTTCATGTTTCCTCGTGGTGCGTAATGGACATGGTGTAACAGGTGATGTCTGTCTTCCCGGACTAGTATCACACAACACCCTGAAGTTAGCAAAAAATTGTGTGTGCACATATGCATGGAGCCTAGAGAGGTCAACTTTGAGTATTTCTCAGGAGCTGCCTACCTTGTTTTGGTTTTGAGAGAGGGTCTGATACTGGTACTTAGGGATCACTTGTAGCCTGGCTGGCCAGTAAGACTCAGGAAGATTCTTATTTCTGCCTCCCCTCATATTGGGTTACAAGCCCACGGTTACACCTGGCTTTTTACGTGAGTGCCAGGGGTAGAGGTCAAACTCTGGTTTTCATAATTATGTGGCAAACACTTTATTGACTGAATCATCTCTAGAGCCTACATAAATTGTGGATGTCTATAGACTTTTTACCCTTTATTTTGGGATCTGTGCCATGTTTTCTGTGCAGTCATCTAGAGCACTTAACTTGGGTCCTGGCTGCCTATGGCCACATGGCCCTCTGTGTTGTTCAGTCTCTTCATGGCCCTTCAAGCTCATCTCTTCATCTGAAGGACAGAGATTTAACCAATCCTCAAGCAATTCCAAGTTCAGGTGAAACATCCCATGAGAAAATGGTTGGTATGAATCTTGGTCCTGCTATCAACATCTCTAGGAAGCCACCAGTCTTGTAAGGATGTCTTAGGGGTTTTACTGCTGTGAAGAGACATCATGGCCACAGCAACTCTTATAAAGGAAAACATTTAATTGGAGCTGGCTTACAGTTAAGAGGTTTAGTCCATTGTCATCATGACAGGAAGCATGGTGGCATGCAGGCAGACACGGTGCTGGAGAGGTAGCTGAGTTCTACATCTTGATCTGCAGGCAGCAGGAAGTGAACTGGCTTGAGCTCCTGAAGTCTCAAAGTCCTCCCCCCAGTGACACACCTCCTCCAACAAAGCCATACCTTCTCCAACAAGGCCACGCCTCCTCATAGTGCCACTCCCTGTGGACCTATGTGGGTCATTCTTATTCATGCTGCCACAGAGGGCATGACCCCTTTAAGCCCCATTGCATCTCACAGACTCGATGTAAGAACAATGTCTAGACAGGCCAGCTCATCCCTTCTTCAGGAGCCTACAGAAAGTGTATTAGGCCTCCTAATCTGACCCTTACAGGCCACAAAACTTGATCCCATACTATAAAGATAGGAGCTTGAAATAATATGTTTGAGTTTGCCACCAGATAGCTTTGCTAAGAGCCAGGCCTCAGAAGCAAGCCCCCCGACAGCCGACATACAAGCCTAATTCAGGACAGGTCGTGATATGCTAATAAGCTAACCCCAAGGTGGGGATGGCATGCCAATGACCCCTTAGTCCAAAGTGGCTACCCAGTGAAATGATACACAAATCAGAAGTCTGGAAACGGTCTCTAGGATCGCACTGTTCCTGTGACAAGGCTTCTATAGTTTGTGTTGACACCAAGAGGACTCGAGATTCTCTTTGTGTTCCTGGCCTCAGTGACCACTGATGCTTGGCCCCTCAAGCCTGCCTGTTAGTGCTGGCCATCGGCCTACGCTCTCAAGGATCTCCTGGACTTTGACTGGTGCCATCCTCTCAGTCTACCACAACTGAAGGACGGGACGGCACAGTGGGCAGCAGTCAAGCACGCACGCTTTTCCTCAGTGGAACCTGCAGCAGCATTTCTACCCAAACAACTGGTCCCAGCTTGGTGAGACGTCTGGGTTTTTCTTTTTCTTTTCTTTTTTGAGACAGGTTTCCTCAATAGGCAGACCAAATTGGCCTTGAACTTCCAGAGATCCACCTGCTTCTTCCTTCTAAGTGCTGGGATTAAAGACACATGCACCACTACCCAGCTGAGACATCTGCTTAACTTATATATTGACATATTGTTAGGAATGTTTGTGTGAATAAACCAAACATATTTGAAAGACAAACTTTGTGTGGACATCCTAGTTGCCGAGTGCCTTAAAGTCATAGGCTCATGCTCTCTGAAAAGCCTTAAAAGTGGTCTATTCAGAAAAAAACAAAAACAAAGGGACTTATTAGGAGACCTGAAAGAGAAATGGACAGTTGAAATAACTTTCTATGTTTTAAATATGCCCAGCAATTGGTTGGCCACTCAGGGTGTCAATAGATTAATACACAGATACAAGTTTTGACATTAAAGTATTTTTCTTAAAAACTTAAAAAAATTAAGACTTGCACATACTCAAATTATTTTTTTGAGTGGTGTGGAGGTTGAGACAGGGTTTTTCTGTGTAGCCCTGGCTGTCCTGGAACTCTCTCTGTAGAGCAGGCTGGCCTTGAACTCAGAGACCCGCCTGCCTCTGCCTCCCGAGTGCTAGGATTAAAGTTGTGCACCACAAGTTAAGCTTTTAACTTAAAATTCTTATCTACACAAATTTACAATATTTATAAATAGTTTTCAAGCAAACTGAATTACATTTAACCAAACTATCTTCAGAGACAAAATACTCTCTAAGCTAGCTGACTTGAAAATCAAGTCAAATCTCAGACTTGTACATGACAAAGGATAAAAATGGGAGACACAACAGAGCGGAACTTTGTCCAAACAATGACAATTTTGGCAAGTAACACTTTGATGGCAATACACAGATGAATCCAACAGTCTGCGGACAGCGCAGTGAGCTGTACAGCGCAAGTAGGGACAGAATGCAGTACTATAAACTCATCAAGGGAGAAGGCCCCCTGCCCTCACACCCCAGACGGCTGATAGGTGGCATTACACTGGCTGGAGGTGTGTGTGTGTGTGTGGGTGCAGATGCAACATACAAACCCATACAAGATGCCCCCTGGGCAGGCCTTACACAGACCACGAATGAAGCACACTCTCCAAGGAATGGACTAGGACTAGATGTTGTTAGCTGCCTCTGGCCATCAGTAAATGAACTGAGGTCCCAAGGCCTCAACAGTAATTGTATAAACCAGGCTCACCCCAGACAATTGGCCAGATTGTCCAGGCAGCTTGACCTGGGTCCGGAGAGGCCCTAGCACATGCAATGACATCAGGGAACGCCCTCCTTGCGCTGGCAGCACTGGGAGGGTGGCGCTGACCAATCATAGACATAGGAGAGGCGCAATTGCACCTCTTGCTTGCACAATCGGCCCTCATGAAGCAGCATCTGTTGCTTCTCCAGCATGTCCTCCGGGCTCTGTTTGTGTGTCACCAGGTACTGATTGCTGCAGCCCCGTGATTTGTACTCTGTGTCGAAGCGCGGGTCGTGTTCCCGCTGCACATCCACGGGTGCCAGCCAGGCACCCAGCGATACATCTTCACTGTGCCATGCACGCAGGTATTCCCGGCTGAGACGCAGGTAATGCACCAGGTCCGAAGACAGGATGTACCCACCGCCCAGAGCATAGGGCAGGTAGTAGTCGCAGAGTTGCCAGGCAGCTTCTCGCCAGCGACCTCCGGGCTTGACTCGCCCGCGCCCAGAAAAGAAGCCCCAGTAGAGGCGACGGCGGCGTGCAGGCTCACGTGCGCGTAGCTCCGCCAGCAGGGCGTCCAGGCGCGCAAAGGTGTCGTCATCCGCCTTGAGCACGAACTCGAAGTCTACGTGCTCGTCCAGCCAAGTCAACATGGCCAGGACCTTGGCCGTGAGGTTCTCGTAGGCGTCGCGCAGGGAGGGCAGCAGCAGCAGGTCCCCGTGCTGTGCTTGCTCGAGCTCCAGCGTGCGCCGCTCCTCTGAGCCCAGGCCGCTGGTGCCCACAGCAAAGCGCGCCCACACGTCCTTGGGGCCGCCGCGCCTACCCGGTGCCAGCCACGTGCTGCGCACCGCGCTGCGACGCTCCACCGCGCGGGGCGCACTAGCCACTAGCACCGCCAGGAAGGCCTTAGCGCGGGGCTGAGCGGCTCCGGCGGCTGCGGGCGTCTCGCCCTCGGATGCACAGCGCGCCAAATACAACAGCGTGGTGCTGCAAAACGCCAGGCCGCTCAGGGCCAGCACCACCCGGTGCCGCCAAGCCCGCCGGAGTACCTTCATGATGCGGGCGGGAGGTCGCCGAGTGCGCAAGCGCGGAGGCTGGAAGGCGCCTGCGCTACTCGGAGACCGCATAGCGGGCTCGCCCTGATAGCTGTAGGAGGAGCTCCGAGAAATCCGCTCACTGGGTGCCTGGATCTGACAGCCCGGGCGGAGTTGGAGGCGAGGTCTGGGTCAAGGATGCGTGACACGTTACCTCGCGCGCTAGTTTTATTGGTTGGTTCTCGGAGGCTGCTTCCGCCCATGACAAAGATGGCGCCTCCGAGAATCGCCCCAGAAGCCGTGCCCGCTCTCACGGTTCCAGGTTGTCTTACTCGCCCCTTCCCGGAAGAAAGATGGCGGCGGCCTGAGTCTAGGTCCGCGTAAGACTTTGCGGGCGCCCAGCTGCGCTCCCTAGACCCGGCGCTCCAGAAAGCCGGGGGTGAGTGAGGGGTCCCTTAAGCTGCTTTGTGAGGGGCGGGCTTGGAAGGCCACGCATCCACCGTTCGGGTCGCTTTGGGTCTGATCCCGCTTGACCCCGCGGTCGCCCTGTTAAGAGTGCGCCCGCCCTCTTGCCCGGCTGCTTATTCCGGAACTCACGGAGCCGCGGGGGACTGAGGCTCGGGCTGTGTTACCGGCTGGCGTTGTGACCTCAACTTGTGTTCCAGCATCTCTATCCCGGTTTTGTCTTCGGTAAAATGTGCGCCATGAGTTCTAGTTCTACGAGTTGGAAATTGAAGGCCTGTGCTAAAACCTTCATACCTGGTCCCGCTTTGGTGGTAGTTCTGTTTGGTACTATTGAGTGCAGTTCCTAAATTGACAGAGCTTTTATTTATTTTTATTTACATCCTTATTTTGTGTTGCTGGAGGAGATCGAATCCGGGACCTTACAAATGCGGGGCAAATACTTTACTAACTGGGCCAAGACACCAGTCCTCTAACAGCCTTTGGACGGTTTTAGATTATGTAGTTGTTTTTTAGATTGTGATGGTCTTTTTTCTTTTGATTTTTTTTTTTTTTTTTTTTTTTTTTTTTTTTTGCTGTTGTTTTTGTGAGTTTTGAGACAGGGTCTCACGTAGCTCAGATTGGCCGGAATTTAGCTGAGGCTGCTGGTCTTGAACTCTGATCCTCTTGCCTGTGATCCCAACGTACAGGAAGTTTGCACAACAATTTCAAGTCCAGCCTGCTCTACTTGGCAAGTTCCTAGCCAAGCAAGGCTCAATAGTGAGACCCTGTCTCCAAACAAAAACAAAAGCAAGCAAAAAAAAAAAAAAGCCTGGTTTCATCAGAGTTGTAATTAAGGATGGCAAAGAAGCACAAATATTCCCCCAACCACTCTGTGGGTGCCTGGAACTGGAAACTCATGTTTATAGTTACAGCAAAATTTAATTTATAAATTATGCCCAGACAGAGATTAACAACTAATCATAAAATAGAACAGTTGTGACTTACTTTGGTAAATATGTCACTGGACTGTGATTGATGGCAGGTCAGGAGGTACCATTGTCACCTCTGAAAGTCTTAGCTTCTCTGTTGACCACTTGCTGAGAGCTGATTTGTGTAGGGGCTATGACAAGATGAAGCTCCTTGGAATCCTGACTTAGGGATTTCAGGTTAGGTGGGGAGGAACCAGCTTGCTTAGCTATGCAGCAAACTTTTGCATTAAGATAAATAACCATTGGTGGGGTAGTAGTGGGGACTCTTGCCTAGCATGGGCAAGGAAAAAACTGAACCAGTATGAGGAAGTCAGTTGATGGAGTCCTGGTTGTTTTGAGTTGCTTTTTATGTAAGATATATAAGTGACTGTTCCACATAGTTTATCAGAATAGTTAGAATTGAGAACTTTGTTCTTCAAGGAGCAAAGTATAATTAATACCAGGGGAAGTTGCGTTGGTTCTGGTGTTTCTATGGCCAGAAGAGTAGAGACATCAGGAATAGAACCACATTTCAGGGCTCCTTGCCTTGGGTGACAACAGTCTCCTTTAGCTCCTGGCTCTTGGCAGGCTGTACTTCCTAGGGCACATCTTAATAAGTACTGTTCCAATGGATTTATTCTATGCTTTTGAGTAGTATTTAGTGTCTCTGAAGACAACATTGACTGACTGTCTTTTAGGTTCTAATAGCTTGGCAGTGTTGGGGAAAAAGAAGCTAAGTCTGACAAGGTCCTTTCCAGGGGCAGAACGGAGACAGCTGCCGCACATTGGTGGGGCCAGGCTGCACCCGGAAAGCCAGCAAATTGGCAGGAAGATAGACTGGGAAGAAGTAAATGTGTTTTCCATGTTCTGGTCAAATAAGACTTCACGGGCATTTCAGCCTTCCTAGCATTTCCTAGTGATACATGGTGATGGAGGCACACGTGTGGATGTATGTGTGTAGTCTGTTGGGTTGGTGCAGGTGTTTGCTAATGACTGGTTTTCAGTTCAGCACCCAGTGTGTGCCCCCACTCCAAACAAAACACTGAGGTAGAAAGTAGGGGGCGATTAGTGAGAAACAGACACACAGAGGTCAGAAGACTTAGCCAAGCTCTGCAGAGTGTGTGACCACAGTCATATACCAGACATTGTAATAGTGACCAGGGAGGGAGGGGGTCAGTTTTGCTTTGCTGTGTTGTTGGCAGACTGTACTGTTGGTATGTGGAGGTGGCGTACTGGATAGATCAGCACCTGGAAGTGGTGACAACTGAGTTGGGACTTCAGCCTGGCCAAGTGCCTTCCTCTGTTGCTGAATATTTGTTTAATTATGTAAAGATGTGTTGCTGTTTTACCTTGCCTGCCTAAGGTGCTTGATTGGTCTAATAAAAAACTGAATGGCCAATAGCAAGGGAGGAAGTATAGGTGGAACTTCCAGGCAGGGAGATGAAGTAGGAGGAGAAATTGAGGATGGGGAGAAAGAAAGACAACAGGGAGATGCCAGGGGCCAGCTAGACAGACACAGGCAGCAAAATGGGACATACAGAATGAAAGAAAGGTAAAAAGCCCTGAGCCAACATGTAGATGAATAGAAACAAGTTAATCTAAGTTAAAAAGGGCTGGTGGGAGAAGCCTATGCTAAGACTGAGCATTCTTAATTGATAATAAGTCTCTGTGTCTTTATTTGGGAGCTGGTTGGTGGCCCAAAGAACATTCCTGTTACATCCCTCCAGTTTCTTTTTAAAAAGTAAAAATACCACCTGTTGCCTTTCTTTTTTCCTTTTTCCCTCTTCATCTTTTTCTGTAGTGCTGGGGATCAACCCCCAGGACTGAGATACCAGTACCAGCTTCATATACATGGATTTTCTTTGTTTTTTGAGGCAGAATCTTTCTGTTTATCCATGGCTAGCTAAGAGCTTACACTGTAGGCCAGACTGGCCTTGAACTCATAAAGTTCCGCCTGTGACTACCTCCTGTGTTCTGGGATTAAAGGTGAATGCCATCATATCCTGCTTGAATATGTGGTTGATCCTGATTATTAAATTATGTTTTAAAATAAATATGTTCTTTCTCTGTCTAGCATATTTTCTCTGTGTAGCCCTGGCTGTCCTGAAACTTGATCTGTAAACCAGGCCAACCTCAAACTCAGAGAGTCGCCAGGTGCTGGGATGCGCCATCACCACCTGGCCTGGTTTGTCTTTGTAGACTGTCAGGTTGAGCCTGCCCTCAGCCTTCAGCTTTCTTGGCAGTGCTAGTAGCTTAGAACTTTTGTACCCCAGGCTCGAATTTGATCTGTGGTTTCCCTTTCTTCCTTACTGCTACTTCTGGTTCACACCTTGCAGGAGTCCCATGGTCTGACTGGTGGCAATGACGTTCAGGCAGAGTTCCCTCTGTGGTCTGGCTGCTCATGGCCTCTGGCTCTTGGGCCTTGTCCTCCTGATGGATGTAGCTGCCAGACCAGCCAACCACTCATCCACCCGGGAAAGAGCGACCAACAGGGAGGAAAATGAGATCCTACCCCCAGACCATTTGAATGGGGTGAAACTGGAGATGGACGGACACCTGAACAGGGACTTCCACCAGGAAGTTTTCCTGGGGAAGGATATGGATGGGTTTGATGAGGACTCTGAGCCAAGAAGAAGCCGGAGGAAGCTGATGGTCATCTTTTCCAAGTAGGTGTCTCATGAGTCCCCTATGAGTGTGTGGAGTTCCTGGAACTAGCAGCATTTGCCTCTTTGTTGAAGGCCCTAGCACCTGGTCTGATGCTTACCATTACCTGCTCCTAGGGTAGATGTGAACACCGACCGGAGGATCAGCGCCAAGGAGATGCAGCACTGGATTATGGAGAAAACAGCAGAGCACTTCCAGGAGGCTGTGAAGGAAAACAAACTACACTTTAGGGCTGTGGACCCCGATGGTGATGGTACAGTGGGCCAAGTGGCAGAGCTAGGGGAAGTGGGTAGAGTCGGCCAGGATACCCCAGCCTTATGGGAAGGACTTGAAGATGTCCCCAGGCCAAGGGACAGAAGAGTCGGAATGCTCAAGGCATGAGTTAGCTTCTGACAGTAGCTGTGTGCTTGTTGAAACCAAAGGGCACAGCAGGTACCACATGGACCTAAGTGGTTTCTTTGTGAAGTTCTGATGTGTGTGTATTCTTGTGTGGGGGTGGGCGCATACGTGCGTATGCCGGTGAAGGCTGAAATGAAATTAGCATTGGGTGTTTTGAGTCCAGAGCTCACTGATTCCATTAGCCTGACTAGCCAGCTTATACAGGGATTCCCTGTCTCTGCCTCTCTGCTGGGATTATAGATGGACCTCCACATCCACCCAGCTTTTACAGAGATGTTAGGATTCAAATTCTGGTCTTCTGCTTACACAGGAAATGCTTTATTCCCCAGCCGTCTCCTTAGCTGTGACCCAAGTATTCTAATTTAAAAGTAATGCCAGATCCTGGTTTACAGTCTCAGTGCTCAGGAGACTGAAACAGGAATCTAAGAGTTCAGGGCTAGTCTGGGCTACAGACTGAGACTACTCCTACTCAAGAAGCCAAAAAACCCAGTAGCTTTTAAAAGTTTGCGATGCCTTCCTGGTTCTCATGCCATGTGCTGCCTGCCAGTATCTCTCTTGGCCCTGGGGGATAAAAGTTTGAGTTGACTCTGCTGGTGAGGAAGTAGATACAGGGTACCGACCGAAGCTGAGAGCTGGATACTGGTTGCTCTGCCCCTGAATGCCACCCTGGCAAGATATCTGGAGCTGCATATGTCTTCAGCCTCCCCTAGTATTAGGCAGTCAGCACAGAGGAGTTTGTACCCTCTGCCCTCTGGCTGCCTGTGGCCAAAGGATTTTTAGCAGATGTCCTAAAATATCTTTTTTCATGACCAACTTTCTTTGCTAAGTATCTTGACGGGGTGATCTCTTTTTAGGCCGTGTGTCCTGGGATGAATATAAAGTGAAGTTTTTGGCAAGCAAAGGCCACAATGAGAAGGAAATTGCTGATGCCATCAGGAACCATGAGGAGCTCAAAGTGGATGAGGAGAGTAAGTGCTAGGTCCTGGGTCACTGCTGGCATAGGGTGGACTGGCTAAGAGTGGGGGGCTAACTCTACCTTGGCTTGAAACTTGGGGTTTGGTGTTTTAAAGTAGAGGCAGGGAGTAAGAGAGACTTTAGTTGAGGGAGCAGCCTTTGTCAAGGCCTTGAGACACCAGAGCTGGGCAGTGACAGCCACAACATTCAGCAGTGCCCTGGGACCTCAAGAGTGACATCACTTCCAGACGGAGACGTGGACAGTCTGGCTTGGAGGGCAGACGTGCTGGTCTTGGGGACATGGAGCAGGACTCAGAGGAAGCTGGGAGTAATAGGAAGCCCTCAGGGGCGCTTGTCAGGAAGGGAAGTCTGGATGGCTGGTTTGTAACGCATAACTAAAGAACCTTGCTTGTTACGGCCTCCAGTCCTGGACTTTTTCCCCTTCACCTCATTTCCTGGTGATTCATTTACAGCCCTTATCCGGCTCTGTGGAGGGTAAGGACTTGTGTCCTGTTACTCCCAATGCTGCCACTCCTGGGCTGGTCACATTATGTATAGTTCTTGGCGGATGTACACATTGCACACCTGAGCTCTTCCTCCTCAGTCTGTTTGTGCAGCTGACCTCAATAGCGGCCACGGTCTACAGAGCAGCTCCTCACGTCTTTCTAGCAGCACAGATGCTGGAAACCTTTACTGCCGTGATCACATGATCACGCACACTGACTACCATGATGACCAATATTTTAGTTCTGTCTTTATTTTCCTATTTCTTTCCTCTTCCTTTTTTTTTTAAGTTGTTGTTTTGCTTATTTGTTTTTTTTTTTTTTTTAAATTTATTTATTTATTTATTATGTGTACAATATTCTGTCTGTGTGTATGCCTGCTGGCCAGAAGAGGGCACCAGACCTCATAACAGATGGTTGTGAGCCACCATGTGGTTGCTGGGATTTGAACTCAGGACCTTTGGAAGAGCAGACAGTGCTCTTAACCACTGAGCCATCTCTCCAGCCCTGCTTATTTGTTTTTTGTTTTTCAAGACAAGGTTTTTTGTGTAGCCACGACTGTCCAGGAACTTGAATTGTAGAAAAGGCTGACCTCAAACTCAGAGATCTGCCTGCTTCTGCCCAGCATTTTTATTTTTGTTTTTTTTGACAAGATCTCACACCGTAGGTGAGAGCCTTGCACTTAAAGCAGTTTTCCTGCCTTAGTTTCCACAGTACTAGTATTGTTGGTGAGAGGAATTCCCATGACTAAGTTCTAAACCTTCAATTATTCTCTTCTTCCCTCCCAAAGAGATTATGTAATTTTCCTCTCCTTTTTTCTGTTCTATGTCTCTTCTACTTGTCCTTCATTTCATGCTGACTGCTGGAGGTTCTTGAAGGTCCTCGTCCTTTTCTTGTAGTGAGGCTAGTATCTGCCTGTCCAGGTTGTTGTCAGTTTTGAAGATACCTTTCAGAGCTACAGGGTGTTTGGTGCCCTCACAGCTGTCCCCTCTGTGACTTCTTTGGAATGTAGACTGACTCTGGCCTCTTTGTGTCTATCCTGAGTGAAACATGTCGCCACTCCTGTGTCTCTTAGCTTGATCTGTCCTCATGACTTAGTTGGAGGTGTTTAGATCTTACACTATCAAAGATCTCCATGCCTGAGGTCCCTACTCAGCCACATCTGACTTTCTTGAGCCTGTGTATTAGCTACGTTTTTGTTGTGCTAAAACACTACCAAAGGCAACTTAGACTTTATTTGGGCCTATGGTTCCAGAGGGTTAGAGTCCATACTGGCAGCAGGAAGGAAGTATGGTGGCAGGAGCAGGAAGCTGAGAACTCACATCTTAAACTACAAGCATAAAGCAGAGTGAACTGGAAGTATGCCAGACTCAAAAGCCCACTCCCAGTGATTTACTTCTAGCAAGGCCTCTACTCCTAGACCTTCTCAAACAGTGCCCTCAACTGAGGATTGTAAATCCTAGACTATGGGGTGGGGGACACTTCTCATTAGAACCACTACCTTGTATATACTTCCCAGCCCCATAGTCTCGTGACCACACCATAGGATGTGAGGTTCTGATAAAGAGACAGAACACCAAGACTTCTTTGGGAAAGCAGCTTTAATGTGCATGCATAACAAACTGTGTTCATAAAAAAAAAAAACAAAAAAAAAAACAAACAAACCATCAAGTACAGGAAAACAGCTTTTTTTTTTTTTTATATGATTTTTGTTTTTGTTTCTTTATCTTTCGTGGGTAACTTACAATTCCGTTGGTTATTTAAAAATCTTAAGGTGGCAAGAACTGGAGAGCTGGCTCAGTGCTTAAGAGGATTTGTTGCTTGTGCAGCAGATCTGGGTTCAATTCCCGACACCCACATGATGGCTCACAACTACCTGTAACTTTGGTTGCAAGGGAATCTTGATACCCGGGGTACCAGGCACATATGTGGTACACACACATAGCATGCAGGCAAAACATTTATACTCATAAAAATCTAAAATAATTAAAAAAAAAAAAAGCTGTCAGGCAGTGGTGGCGCATGCCTTTTGCCCCAACACTTGGAAGGCAAGAAGCAGGTGGATCGCTGAGTTCCTGGACAGTCAGGGCTACACAGAGAAACCCTGTTTTGAAAAACCAAAAACAACAACAACAAAAAAAGTAAAATAAAATAAAAAATTTAGATTGGGATTCTTTTTTTTTTCTTTTCAAGATTTTTTTATTATATATACAGTATTCTGTCTGCATTTATGCCTGCAGCCCATAAGAAGACACCAGATCTCATTACAGATGGTTGTGAACCACCATGTGCTTTCTAGGAATTGAACTCAGGACCTCTGGAAGAACAACCAGTGGTCTTTATCTCCGATCCGTCTCTCCAGCCCTCAGAGTGGGATTCTAAAGATGCCATGGATGTGGAGGAGGTGAGGGATACTTGGAGAATGTTGCAGTGTTTCACATAAGCATTTTGGCAAAGACTAAACCACAGTGCACCTTTCTGTATATCTTTCAAGGTCTCTAGGAAGACTTACTAAGCAAGGAGGGCCTCTCAAGCTATGGCTGGCCTCGAACTCCCAGAGATCCACCTTCTTCTGCCTCCCTAGGATTAAAAGTGTGCACTTCTGTACCCAGTTCCCCATTGTTAGATTTTGAGGCAGGGTAAAGGGACAGAAGGCAGAAAAGAATCAGGGTCTGACCTTCAGTGGATGATATATGTTTATTAATACGAGAGGCAGCCTTTCTCATGTGGGAAATCAAGGGGTCTGCCAAAGGAAAAAGCTGGCTGTAACCCTTTGTACGGATGGGTTGAGGGTGTTGGGGACTATGGGTCTGAACTCCTTCCTGAAATTATTTACCCAGTGAGACAGACGGTCTCGGGAGATAGGCTGTCCCAGCACACATTCTCTTCTGGGCTGACTGAACAAGATCAGCTGAAATATCACAGGAATCCTGTTTTTTACAAGCAAGGTGCTCTTATCACCCATAGGGAACTGCATAAAAGTCCAAAGTCTCTTCTGAGACACAAGGCAATCTGTTGATTGTAATGCCTTGTAAAATAGAGAAAAAGCAAATTATATACTTCCAACATCTGATGGTACGGAATATACATTACTATTCCAAAAGTCAGGGGGGGGGGGCATAGTGAAAAATACTGAACCAAAGTAAAACTGAACTCCCGCAGGGCAGATACCAAATCCTATAACTCCATGTCCAATATCAAAGGGTTTAGATAATGCCGTCCCTCCTGCTTTCCTGCCTGCAGCATACATGTCTCGTTTGGGTTGGTGTAACTGCCTGTATGCAACTCTCTTTGGCAGACACCCCACAGGTCTGGCATTGTCAACATCTTGGGGTGTCTACTACAACCCAGGTTTCACTTTTACATTTCACTCAGTGGCCTCTCGGCCTTCATGCAAGGACCTCCCTGCCGTAAGCTGCCTGGCCTCAGCAACTTTCTGAGACTATAGAGGAAGACTCCATCACATCTTCACTCTTGGACTCTTATGTTACTAAAGTACCACATGGTTAACACTGCAAAGTTCAGCTGCCAGCCTGGAATGGTTCCCCCTTGAACCGCATTAGTAATAGTTTTCATTTTCTCTTTCTAGGAGCAGAAAGTTCCTTAGGCCTTTTCCCTTTATAAGTTAGAAGCTTAGCTGAGTAGGGTTTTCCCACTATGGACACCAGTCCCTTTGTTCCAGTACAGATTAGGCCTCTCTTTAATGATAATAGTCTCTTTAACAAGTTACAAGCTCTTTCATTATATGTCTTGGCTGTGACATTAAGTTTCTTAGTTCTTTCTCTTCTTCTCCAAACTACATTTTATATTTCTTCCCCACTTGTTCTTTTTCATTGTAGACTTGTATAAGCATTAGTAACTACACCACAGATTCAATATTTTCCTGTCTTAAAATCTCCACCAAGCTGGGCGATGGTGACACACATCTTTAATCACAGCACTTGGGAGACAAGAAGAGCTCTGTGAGTTTGAAGCCAGCCTGGTCTACAAAGTGATTTCCAGGACAGCCAGAGCTGTTACACAAAGAAATCCTTTCTCGAAAAAATAAAGCAAACAAAAAACTCTATGAAAACTAATTAGTCCATTACTTTTTTTTTAATGTATGAGTGTTTTGCCTGCACATATGTGTATGCACGTGTACATTCTTGGTGCTCAAGAAAGCTAGAAGAGGAGTTGCAGGCAGTTGTGAGCTGCCATATTATGAATGGAGCCTTCCTGTCCTGACTGCCTAGTCCCATGACTGACTCAGAGATCGAATATATGAATATAAATACTCGGCCAGTAGCTCAGGCTTATTATGAACTAGCTCTTACATTTAAATTATCCTGTTTCTATTTACCTGTGTATTGCTACATGGCTTATGGCTTACCTGTCCTCTAGCATCTTGCTTCCCCTGCAGCTGGTTGGCATCTCTCTGACTCTACCCTTTTCTCGGGCATTTTCAGTTTGGCTTTTCTGCCTAGCCTACATATTCACAGCATACAGCAGGATTATCCCATAGAACTTCCCCCTTTTTGTCTAATTAAAAAGAAAAGTTTTAACTTTAGCATAGTAAGGTTATATACAACAAAAATAGTTTTTAAGAATTATAGTTACAATATCTAGTTCATTTGTATTTGGCAAAATTAGAGAAAATATTATCTATCTTATCTTGGCAAGTCTAAAGTTTTATATCTTGTTTATTGACCTTTGGTTATAACTAAGAAAAATTATAACTTATGACTATCTAGTCTTTAACTCCATTAAAGACCCCAAAAGGGGCTGGGCATGGTGGCATGCACCTTAAATCCCAGCATTTGGGAGGCAAGGGCCGGTGGATCTCTGTGAGTTCGAGGCCAGCCTGATCTGTTCCAGGGCAACCAGGGAAACATAGAGAAACCCTGCCTCAAACAACAACAACAACAACAAAAAAAACTAAAGACCCCAGAAAGATGAAATGTTACCTAAGAACAGGACATCTCGTTGCCTAGACAATCATCCAAAGTTTCTCTGTTATGTTGGAGCATAGCTGACAGACTTTTCTGTGAAGCATGGAATTTTGAAGGACTGTCCTGCCTTATCTTGGCAGAGTTCAGCAGTCACCTTTTTTGTGTCCTGCGCCCCAGTTTGGACAGTAACTGTCTGCAGTTGAGACAAGAGCAGTTTCTTTGCCCACATGGCTAGCTTTTGCCATAAAGAAAGCAGACTCCATATGGAGTTTCTTTGATGTCCTTCATCTTCTCTGAAGTGAATTGGTGCTGCCAGGAGTAGACACGTCTTACTGTTGTGAAAAGTCGAAGTTATTAAAACACTTTAAATGCCACAATCTGTAGGTCTTTTGAAGTGTTTGATGATTACCTATCTATCTGAAATATCTTTGTATACCTAGAAAACCTGACTCTGTTTGACAACTACAGATGACTATTAATCTGTGTTTCTTAATTATATAGTTTTGGTTTTTTGAGACAGGGTTTCTCTGTAGTTTTGGAGCCTATCCTGGAACTATCTCTTGTAGACCAGGTTGGCCTTGAACTCACAGAGATCCACCTGTATCTGCCTCCAGAGTGCTGGGATTAAAGATGTGTGCCACCACTACCCGGCTATATTACATTTTTAAATGAACTGTATAAACAATATCTTAAGCAAGAGTAGAAATATATATATAGTATAACAAAATTAACTTTAAATTTGTATCAATAAACCAAAATCTATACCAATGTAAAATATTTTGAGATTAACAGTTGTTTTTTTTTTTGATTAAAGTAGATTCAATAGTCTACCCTTTCCCCCACATTTTTATATCATATTTATCATATCCTCGTTTCTTCTTTTAGAAGGAGATTTTAAATTTAATTTTTTTTATTTAGTCTTTTCTTGACTATGACCTATTGGGAGCTCTGAGTTCCAGCCTCAGCACTCTCTCAGGGTTCAGGATAGGACTTCTCTGACAAGTGAAGACTGACTTGGGAACGGGATCTGAGGGGAGAATGAACTGATGACTTAGGCACGCTTTTCCTAAAGGTTTTTATTCCTTAGGGGAGATGAGCATAAGGGCTAAGAGCAGGGCATCACACATAAGGGTAAGGGACAAGGGCAAAGCTTAGGACCAGAGCAGAGCATCACACATAAGGGTAAGGGATGAGGGCAGGGCATCACACGTAAGGGACAAGAGCAAAGCTTAGGACAAGAACAGGGCATCAGACATAAGGGTAAGGGATAAGGGATAAGGGCAAAGCTTAGGACAAGAGCAGGGCATCACACATAAGGGTAAGGGACAAGGGCAAAGCTTAGGACAAGGGGTAAAGCTAAGGGTAAAAAGGAGTGATCTCCAGGAAGTTTTCAGTTTATATAGGCTTACAGACAATTTAACAGTTCCATAGGCAGTGACAAGAGTATCAAGCATGCACTTCCACAGTCATAAGAAATTGGTAGGTCTGGCAAGGAGCTCTTTACATCTCAGAGAGGGCGTGGCTGAGAGGTTCCCCTGTGTCTGGGAACACAGCCTTGGTAGCTATACTGATCTGTGGGCTTGATTTGCATTAGCATCTAACTGATTGAGTTAAAAGGAATCTCTTCTGGGGACCCTGCTTTTGACTCCAGCAGGGTGCCCAGGTGAGAATTTTTTTCCCTCTGAAGCTAGTTTTAGAGACTCAGGCTTTTTTCCTGTATAAGCAGTTAATCTCCTGGGTTATGATCCTGTGTTAGTTGAGACCAAGGTGAAGGGTAATAACAGAGTATTAGTAGCCTGGTAAGTCAGAGCAGAAGACCATAGATTACTCAGTGACCACTATCAATAAAGACAGTTTGCGGAGGAATATTTTTATGTCGATTTTGGCCATGAGAACAAGGGCCTGTCCGAATCCTTTTCACACCATGGCTTCATCGTGTGGGGGGAGGTATCTGGTTGCCCTACAGGAAAAGTCAGGTTTATGCACTGATACACTGTTGGGATACTATAAAAGGGAGAAACGCCGTGATCTCACAAGATTTTACAGAACTGACAGTGACTTATCCAAAGGACAGATGCCCCCATAGCTCTGCAGAATGGGTTCTCTAGATGGAGTGCATGTATACTGACCATGATCGTCCAATGATCTGTCAGCTGTACATTTGCTGTATAATACTTGTGGACTCACCACAAGACAACAGTTCGTACACAAAACCCCTTAAATGAAAACAAACGTTTATAACCAATATTTTGGGAGGGTGGGCATAGTTTTCCAGACTTCTTGTTGATTGAGGGCACTGGTAATGGGGACCCTGAGAAAATGAGGGTGATTGTTCGGTCCTGACTGGAGTGTTGTGTGAGGATGGAGCATCCCAGCAGCCTTGAAGCTGTTCTGGATGCTAGATCATCTGGGCCGTTTTTATTGCTGTCTGGTCCACTTGTTCTAAAAATACATGAACTTTTAAAGGTGACATGCATGTCTGTATTAATGTACGTATAGACTGTGTATTGTACACAAATGAGCCATAGATGCTTTTTTTGTTATATGTTGAGGAGGTAAAATATACATCACGTGTCTTGTAGTTGCTCTCGGTTTATTTTCCCAAGTCTGTAGTCAGGATTTCAGGGGGTCTTTCTCAATCAAACTTAATTTTTCTTTTGTATTCTTTTTTTTTTTTTCAAATTTGATTTTTCTTAGCCTAGAGTGAATTCATAGCTTCTCATTTCCTGTGGAAACAAAAGCATAACCTCTCCCCCAAAGTAACATATCTTTTATTTATTTATTTATTTTTTTGGATTTTTCGAGACAGGGTTTCTCCGTAGCTTTTGGTTCCTGTCCTGGAACTAGCTCTTGTAGACCAGGCTCACAGAGATCCGCCTGCCTCTGCCTCCTGAGTGCTGGGATTAAAGGCGTGCGCCACCACCGCCCGGCAAGTAACATATCTTTTGACTTAAATTTTGAACTCAAGATAATTTAAAAATATATAGGATGAGTTAATATAGCAGTTTTCATAATCCGAGGTCTCTTATAGTGACAGCATAATAATATGCATAATTCAGACTCTTTGCATTTTCCATGTTTGTGTGGCTTTATTATATTTTTTTATTACTTCATTTTTTAAAGAATTTTTTATTATTTATTTAACTTTATTTTATGTGCATTGGCGTGAAGGTGTCAGATCCCCTGAAACTTTTTTTTACAGACAGTTGTGAGCTGCCATATGGGTGCTGGGACTTGAACCTGGATCCTTTGGAGGAGCAGTCAGTGCTCTTAACCACCAAGCCATCTCTCCAGCCCCATTACTTCATTTTTTAAAGGACCTTCTCTACCCTTTTTCTTTTCTCTCCCAAGCCTACTTATATTTTTAAATGCACTGTAACTCCTTTAGAGGTTCTTTCTGCCTGAATCTGTCCTTACTGTGTATCTGTAACTTTTTATGTCTGTGAAAACAAAACCTCAAATCCATCATGCAGCAAGCTGGCACTCGCAGCTCATGTCTGAAGACAGCAGCTGAGACGCCTTTCTCTGCTGCGGCCTGTGAGAGATTGCGGCATCTACCATGCCACTTTGCTCATGGAGGTTGGTGGCCAGCTCCATCTCGAGGGCAGTTGTCTGGAGATGTGTCCCTGTGATGTGGCCAGCATGAGAGACTAGGAAGCCCAGTGTGACTGTGTTTCTATTCATTTAGATACTTTTTAAAGCTTTCTCAGGTCTTATGTAGATCCCCACCCCACATTGGGTGCCATATGTAAACAGAGTTTTCTCCGTCCTGATTGGCCAGTCCCAAATAACTGACTCAGAGGCTGAATATATGAATATAAATGCTCGGCCCATAGCTTAAGCTCTTACTAACTAGCTCTTACATTTAAGGTAACCCATTTCTGTTGATCTGTGTATGCCATGTGGCTAGTGACAGCTGGCACTCTCTGACTCCTCTCTTCTTTCCCTTAGCATTTTTAGTGTGACTGTTCTGCCTAGCCTTATTCTGCCTTGCTATAGGCCAATCAGCTTTCTTTATTAACCAATGAGAGTAATACATATTCACAACGTACAGAAGGATTACCCCATAGTACCATATGGTTGCTGGGAATTGAACCTGGGTCCTCTGCAAAGGTAATCCATGCTCTTAATCACGGGACAATCTCTTCAGCTTCTATTTCATTACTTTTAAATTTAGCTTTGGGTAAATTCTCAGGACAGTGGCAAAGGCAGCCAGATTATTTGCCAAAATATTACCAGAATGCCCTCTAGCCCAGTTGCTAATATTGTTTCCCTCTGAAACCTCTTGAGCTAGGCCTCCACAGACAGCCTTGCTCCTAGCACTACCGTCTTCCAGGCTCCTACTGTCATGGCCCTGTAAGCTCTGCTTGTAGCATTCACACACTTTTTTTTTTTTTTTTTTTTTTTGGTTTTTCGAGACAGGGTTTCTCTGTGGTTTTGGAGCCTGTCCTGAAACTAGCTCTTGTACACCAGGCTGGTCTCAAACTCACAGAGATCCGCCTGCCTCTGCCTCCCAAGTGCTGGGATTAAAGGCATGCGCCACCACCGCCTGGCCATTCACACACTTTTTGAGTCATTCTTCAAAACCAGCAGGTCAGATTCTTTACAGCAGCACCCTTCTGTCTGGTGCCAACTTCTCTATTAGTCTTTTCTGTTGCTGTGATCGAGTACCATGACCAAAAAAAATCTTATGGTTCCAGAGGGTTAGAGTCCAGAATGGTGGCAGGAGCAAGAAGCCAAAAGCTTACATCTTGAACTGCAAGTGTGAAGTAGGGCACACGAGTTGGAAGTGAGAGACTTATAAGCAGCACTCAAAGCCTGCCCCTAGGAATGTACTTTCTCCAACAAGGCCTCATCTCCTAAACTTCTCCAGATAGCATTACTGGGGATTATGTATTCAAGTGCCCTAGACAGTAAGGGACATTTATCATTAAAACAGTTAAAGCATGTGTATTCACATCCTGTCCTCAACCCACTGAAGGGCCTTTGACTGGGGTGGTCTAAGCCCTTGATAGTACCCTAGAGGAGAGGCCTATGCTTTATAATCTCTTTTGTATAATGCTAGTAGGTCCCCCTCTGTGCATGGTGGGAGTCTTGGCAGAGAAGTCTGCCTTCTACCACTTTTTTGCCTTTATTTTTACTTTTTGAGATAATCATTCAAATGAGCTGCCTGCTTCAGCCTCCCAAGTAGCTGGGACTGCAGGGCTGAGCCAATGTATCCTACTCCCCATCATTTTTTAAGTGAGTCCTGTTAGTCAGGTTAGATTAACACAGGAAATAGTGTGCATTTGGCCATTTGGCCTGTCTGTGGTGACCAGGCACTTAATGGCTCATGGAGGGGCTGCCACAGTCAGGATGTGGCCAGAGTCAGACTCAGGCAACGATTCTTAGGGCTCCTGGAGCTGAGCAACTTGGAAGCCTAGGCAGTGGTTCATAGTCACTGACTGTGTTGAGTCTCAGGTGGAGGAAGATTGATTTCTGCCCTGGGAACATGGGAGACATTAGAGGATGCATAGGCAATCATTTCTAGAGTTCATGGGAAGCTTTGCTCACTGCCGCAGTCATTTCTAGAAACTGGGTTTTTTGCATTCTATACTCTCCGAATGATAATGCACATGAAAACGTACAGAGGAACAAAAATGACACCTTTGTTCCTATAGACGTCAATAAGGGTGAGTCAGCCTCAGTCTCGGTGAAATTTCCGTTTCTGATGAGGAATAAACAACTTGGAGCATGCAGGGAAGGCGGGTCGGGCAGTGTCCGGGGGTCCTGTTTGTCTCCTCCCAAGGACCAGGCTCTTCTGGGTGGTGGGCTAGCACCCTTAGTCTTGAGCCCAGAAGATGACGGCCGTCTTAAGTTCAAGTAAAACCTTGTGGGTGCTTGCATTAGTGTCCAGCATGCCTAATATTCGCTAATCTGCCTCTCGCAGCACAGGAAGTCCTTGAGAACCTCAAAGGTCGCTGGTACCAGGCAGACAATCCACCTGCAGACCTGCTGCTGACTGAGGATGAGTTCCTTTCATTCCTTCACCCTGAGCACAGCCGGGGCATGCTCAAGTTCATGGTGAAGGAGATTGTTCGGGACTTGGGTAAGGCCTGTCACCCATTATGGCACTGTTCTGGGCCTGAGGGTGACCAGTGGGCTGGGAGCACCACACTGTTGAAAGGGACACCACGCCTCAGGGCAGGTGGGCTTATCCTGTTTTGGTTTCTGAAGAGGTGTTTTAGGTAAAGCCCAAGCTGAACACCACCTCTCCCCACCTTTCATCTACAGACCAGGATGGCGATAAGCAGCTGTCTCTGCCTGAGTTCATCTCGTTGCCTGTGGGCACAGTTGAGAACCAGCAAGGCCAAGACATTGATGACAATTGGGTGAAAGACAGGAAGAAAGAGTTTGAGGAACTGATTGATTCCAACCATGATGGGATTGTGACCATGGAGGAGCTGGAGGTGAGCAAGGGTGTGGGTTTGGGGGCTGTGGGTTCATCCTATAGTGAGGTCCCAAAGAAAAGGGGGCTTGCCGACATGATGATGAGACAGGGGGCATCAGCATTAGTGCTCGCATTCAAGAGATAGGAAAGTCTTGTGAAACCTGTAGCCTTTAGAAAGCAACTCCCTAGTCTGTGGAAGGCATCTGGAAATTCGTTTTGGTGCTCAGGATGAATTCCATGCGAAATAATTGTTCCATCTCAGAGCTACATCCTCCACCCTGTGTTAGGGACTCCTAAGGCCCCTTTTGCATGGGACCAGAATAGGAAGCACATACTAGCCCCACTTCTGCAGTGACCTCTGGGCTAGCACAGGGCCTCCCTGTTGATTGGGTGCTGGGTATAGGCCGCTGACTTACATCTGGATCTCACAGAACTACATGGACCCCATGAATGAATACAATGCCCTCAATGAAGCCAAGCAGATGATCGCCATTGCTGATGAGAACCAGAACCACCACCTGGAACCTGAGGAGATCCTCAAGTATAGCGAGTTCTTCACTGGCAGCAAGCTGATGGACTATGCCCGCAACGTGCATGAGGAGTTCTGAGCATGCCCAGCAGCCGCAGCCAGGATGCCAGTCTCCTGTCTGACCCTTCCTACACCCCGAGGGGCCTGTGGTCTAGTGAGACCTGTGGTTGACTGGGTCCCAGTGTGGGTTTGAAATGCTACCTACTCTGTGTCTGGGGGCTACCATGACCCCTAAAAGTGCTGTCCCAGAACCTCCTTCCTTCTGCTGTGTCCATATGCTCTGGCTCAGCTTCTGCCACAGCATGGCCCAGACTTATTAAAGATGTGCTTACTAGGCTATGTGTCCTCTTCAGCATGTGTCTGAGGCAGCGGCCCTTCTGTACCAGTCATGGGCTGAGCTGCATTGGCTTGCTAAATCTCTCTCAATTGCTACATTCTACTTCTGAGAATTGCTTGGAGTGGTTGGTTCAGTTGGTTCAGGCTTTACACGTCAGGTCCAGGAGCTCTGGGCTGGGCCCCTCCGTGGGCTCACCACACTGTGGGGAATAAATGCAACTCTTGCAATTTCCTTGAAAACTGAAAGAGTAACATAAAGTAGATCACATTTCTCTGGAATTAATCAGCCGTACAGTTCTGCAGGTGCTACCTCCTTGGTAGGGTCTGGTAGGTCATTCGGGCGGGGTCTTCCTCAAACTCTTGAGAACCTTGCAGGATCCTATCCACCACCACCCCCGTGAGAAAGTGCAGATATTTGTCATCACAAGAATCATTTCTTTAAAGTAGAATTACTTTCTCACCTCTTGTTTTTCTTTTCTTGCTTTCTTGTTTATTTTTCGAGACAGGGTTTCTTTAGCCCTGGCTTTTCTGGAATCCAGAGATCCACCAGCCTCTACTTCCCAAATGCTGGAATTAAAGGCGTGTACCACCAATGCCCAGCAACTCATTGTCATTCTTTAGATGATAAAAAGAAAACACTGTGGCTAGGTAGTTTACACTAGACACTTTTGAGGTGGACACTGGTTAAATGGGTGTCTAGCTTTCAGTAGACCTGGATTCTCATCATGGTAGAAGTGAAAACAGGACCTGAAAGCAAGACATGAAAGAGTAGTGGAGTTTCATGCATGGGAAAGGCTGTGTGGGATCAAGTTGGGCCTTGAGGGTGGGATCAGCAACGGAGTCTGAGCTGGTCAAAGTTCCGGGGCCAGTGTTTTTGAAGATCTGTTTTGGTGCTCAGGGCCATTCTCTTGGTATTAAACAGGGGCAGAGCAGGCTTGTCAGGACAGCTGATAGCTCGTCACAATCCTAGGCCTGCTCTAGACGACCCTGTATGACACAGGAACCTACTTCTGTGTGGTGTGTAAACAAAGACTGCTTGTTGGTTATCACAGAAACTTTATTGATTACAACACTGTTTGACCTATTAGCTCAGGCTTCTTATTAACTAGCTCTTACATCTTAACCCATTTCTATTAATCTGTGTATCGCCACGAGGCTGTGGCTTACCAGAAAGTTTCTGGCAGCTGTATCTTCATGGTGTCTCCTTGACTCCCCACCTACTCTCTCCCTGTATCTTTGTTTGGTTTTCCTGCCTGGTTCTATTCTGCCCTGCCCTAGGCGGAAGCAGCCTTTTCATTAGCCAATGGTAGTAAAACATTCACAGCATACAGAGGGGAATCCCACATCAGTGGTGTATCAGGGGTGGTGGGAGTGGTAGTGGTGGAGGTGGTGGAGGTGGTGGTGGACCATGGCTCCTCATAGTCATTGGAGTGTGTTTGTACCTGAGCTTGTTTCTAGGCAAAGACGAGACTTCAGTACTTAGAATGATCATGTGCATAAGCAGATCCCAGTCTCTATTATCCCAAAGAGTAGGACACACTGCTTTGGAATAGGGACTTCTCGGCAGACTATCAGACTTCATCACCCTCCTGCTCCTGCTCATGGCCTTGGCCTGGAGTGAGATGGCTGAGAGAGATGAAGGTGTAGTGCCGCCCTGGCAAGCACCGGGTCTTTTAGAGAGTCTGATGACTTCCAGTCTGGTACTCAAGGGGCAGCAGCCTGTTGGAGTTGCTTGAGGTCCCTTGTTGCCCTGAGGGGGCAAGTAGGGCCCCACTGTAGCCCCTAGTGCCTTATCCCAGAGCTGTTTCCCCTGTAGTGATTAGGAGACACAGTGAGACCAGCCACTACCAGTGATCTTCTCAGTTACACGGAAGCTACTCAATTTCAGTGTGGTCCAAGCAGAAGGGGCCTGCTGTCCTGTACAGATCCTCTGTAGGGAGTCCCTAGGAATACAGGGCACATCTAGTCTTCTCTGCACCTCTGGTTACCTGTGTGCAATGCTAAGCCCCTTGTCCAAGTGTGACAGCCAAGGACAGCAGAGTTCTGAGGGGAGGAAGGACACCTTAGTGCTACCTGACCTCAGGAGAGACCGTGTGTCAAATGTGAGATTTACCTTCCTTTCTCCTTAGGAAAGGACTGGGAGTGCTGCCCAGGATGCCCTGAGGATTCTTCTCCGGGACCTTCACTGTCCTTCAGAAGCATGGGGAGGGCAGTCTCTGGCCCTACTCTGGCTTCTTCCACCTATTTGCTAGCCCAGCCCGACCTTCCACATTAGAAGTTTCCATAAGAGAGCTGGGGACTTTTGCTTTCACATGTGATCTTGGGTGGGGGATTTCCAGCCCCAGGCTGGTGTCTCGTTCTGAAGCAGGACTATCCCTGCACCTTTCTTTTTTTAAACCTAAAACCAAAACAGACTTCATCTGTAATCCAGACTGGCCTGGAATTTGCAGTCATCGTGCCTTTCCTGAAGACTGGGATTACAGGTGTGCACCCATATGCATAGCTGGCATGGAACTTTCCAGTTAATTTGAGAATTATGCCATGTCACAGTTTGTGTATGATAAGGACAGTGCCTCCCAGTTAACCCATTTCCTCCTTCAGTGCAGTAGTTTGTACGTAAGAAAAGAAAGCCCACTGAGCCCGTGACACACCTGTAATCCCAGCATTTGGAAACGAGGGATGAGAAGTTCAAGGCCAGAACCCAAATTTGGTTCCTGATATCCATATCAGGGAGCTCACAACTGCCTGTAACTCCAGCTCCAGGGGATCAGACACCTGGCCTCTTTGGGCGCCAGTACTACGTGCATACATTTCCTACACACACACTTATACACAATTAAAAATAAATCTTTTTGGCAGGGCGGTGGTGGCGCACGCCTTTAATCCCAGCACTCAGGAGGCAGAGGCAGGCGGATCTCTGAGTTTGAGGCCAGCCTAGTCTACAAGAGCACCAAAGCTACAGAGAAGCCCTGTCTCGAACTAAATCTTTTCTTTTTTGCTTTGTTTTGTTTTGTTTTTTTTTTCAAGACTGGGTTTCTCTATAGCACTGGTTGTCCTGGAACTTGTTCTGTAGACCAGGCTGGCCTTGAACTCATAAAGATCCGCCTGCTTCTGCCTCCTGAGTTCTGGGATTAAAGAAGTGCATCACCACTGCCTGGCACTAATCTTGAAATTAAGAAAGAGAGGGCAGGGAAGAAGGACAGAAAAGATTGAAACATGGGCTACAGAATAAATTCAAATTCAGCCTGGGCAACCTAGTAAAACTGTTCAAAATAAAACATGAAAAAGGCTATCGATATAGAAGTAGAACACTTGCCTAGCAAGTAAGAGAATTTAGGTTCCCAGTACTACAGAAAAGGGGGGCAGGGGAGAAAGAAAAATAAAGTCTGTTCACACTGGAGAGATGACTTAATAGTTAAGCTTGTACGGCTCTTTTTGGTTGTTTTTGTTTTTGAGACAAGGTCTCTCTTATGTAGTCCTGTCTGTCCTGGAAGTTTATTTACTATGTAAACCAGGCAGAGTTGCCTGCTCTGGCTCCTAAATGCTGGGATTAAAGGAGTGAAGTCCCATGCGCAGTGGTAAAAGCAAGTGTTCCTGTAGAGGACCGAAGTTCAGTTCCTAGTTTTCACACTGGTGGCTCACAACTTCCTATAACTCTAGCTCTTCTGACCTCCTTGGGTTTTATACTTACCATATACATATGCTCCCCCCCCCAAAAAAAGAAAAAACATAATTAAAAATAAAATCCTAGCCTGGCGGTGGTGGCGCACGCCTTTAATCCCAGCACTCGGGAGGCAGAGGCAGGCGGATCTCTGTGAGTTCAAGACCAGCCTGGTCTACAAGAGCTAGTTCCAGGACAGGCTCCAAAACCACAGAGAAACCCTGTCTCGAAAAACCAAAATAAATAAATAAATAAATAAATAAATAAATAAATAAATAAATAAATAATAAAATCCTTTAAAAAAAAATGCCTGTGTGCATGTGTTTCTCTGTGTGCCTCCATATGTGTATGTTGGCTATCTGCACCTTCCTTCACCTCAGTGGCCCCAAACACTAGCTCGTTACGGGACTCTGCACCTGTGCCATACACACTGGAACACATGCTCACTTATCTTCCCGCCTCTCCGCCTACTCCTCTTGCCCCTCCCCCATAGCCCTTATAGCCACATCCTGCAAGGAAAAACCCAGACTCCTGTGAAGGCAGAGCCCCGACAAGGATGTATGTGTGGGTCCAGCAGCCCACAGCACTTCTGCTCCTGGGACTCACACTTGGGGTTTCATTCAGGCTCAACTGTGTTGAAGATACGTACCCCAGTGGTCACAGGTGCTGTCATGAGTGCCAGCCAGGTGAGCGGCCCTGCTTTGGGATGTAGTGGCCAAGTGGGGGAGGGATGATTGTTGGGGGACAATGATGGAGACACAGGTAGAGATATTCTGGGGGGCGGGACGGGTAAGTGAACTCAGGTGATATCAGCTGATGCTCCCAGGTCTGAGACAGTCAACCTAAAGGCTGATTCTGTAGGAGTCAGGGTGCTGTGTCTCCACCGTCCTGGGCCTTAGCTGACCTGTTTAACTTTCTGGGTTCCACTCCAGGCAACGGTATGGTGAGTCGCTGTGATGCCAACAGGGACACTGTATGCCACCCATGTGAACCTGGCTTCTACAACGAGGCAGTCAATTATGAAAGCTGCAAGCAGTGTACACAGTGCAATCAACGTGAGCTCCTCCTACCCTGACTCACTGTCCAGCCCAGCAAGGAAGCAGCTGCACCAATGGGTGCCCATATTTCCCATATGATTGCAGAACTAACTCCAAGCCATGATGAATCCTGTTCACTAAGGGTTCCTTAGTAGCCAGGGAATTTCTCAGGGGACACTTCTGTCCTCTGCAGTGAAGGCTCAGCCAGGGCCTCTTGGAACTGGGCCTTGCCCAAGCTGTCCTAGTGGGTAAGGCCCGATGTGGATGTTGAGAGTATCTTTCTGATTCAGATGCTCTAGGCTGGAGACAGGTTGGGGAAGGGTAGAAAAGGGAGGCCACAGCTGCTGTGTGCTAGCTCAGTAGCTTTCTACAGGGCTTTATGACCAGGAAGAACAGAGTAGCCAGAGAGAGGGTCTTAGGAGAGAAGAAGCCTGAAGTCAGGCTGCAGAGTTTTCTCAGCTTCAACTTTGTTCCTGCGCCACTGAGGATGGCAAGTCCATTTTGCCCTGCCTTGTGCGTTGGTCAGGGCTAGTTAAGCTGCATTCACGGTCTCAATTTGATCTTACCTAGGAAGTGGGAGTGAACTCAAGCAGAATTGCACACCGACTCAGGATACTGTCTGCCAGTGCAGGCCAGGCACCCAGCCCCGGCAAGACAGCAGCCACAAACTTGGAGTTGGTGAGCCTCAGGGTGGCCCCCTACACCAGGCAGGTTCATGTCTGTCCATGGCCAGTGTGTGCGAGGTGGTCAGGATTGATGTGCACTGACGCCCTTCATGATAATGGTATAAAACAAGCTGTGATCCCACTTGGTACATTGTCACCTCCCCCAGCATCCCTCTATCTAGTCTTGGCCAAAAGCCCCTCTCCCATTGGGTCATGTCAAGAGACTTGGGAGGCACGTGGGAAGGAAGGAGCTTGCAGAGACAATTCCCATGCACTGGCACTGGAAAGTGAGCCTTAGCACTGTCCCCCACTTCAGGCCCCGCCTCTAGCAGCTTCAGAATCTAGGGTCCACCTAGTAGCATCAGAAAGTTGACTTATGTCTTTGCTGCAGACTGTGTCCCCTGTCCTCCTGGCCACTTTTCTCCAGGCAACAACCAGGCCTGCAAGCCCTGGACCAAGTGAGTATTGTGGCTGGCTGGAACACTGAGGACTGGGGGTGTAGAAGGGACGGAACCAGAAAGGTTTGGCCATTTAAGAGCTGCTGCCTAGATGACTATATGACGGACCAGTTCAAAGAACAGAAATCCACGGACCAGGGGATCTTCTGACATCTTCCCTTCAACACAGCCCCCGTGGGGAGCCCTGCAAGTGGAGTGGGGACATGCGAGATTCTAGTCCAGGCTGTAGAAACATGTTTGCTCTCAAGTTGTGGTTCTTCAGAGGGCTGGAGAAGTACCGGGCGGGTTTTGAGAGTGCAGAACCTCATATAGAAGCAGGACAGGGATGGACAGAAACAGACATAGATGTGTGGCTTGGGGTGGAGGACTTGGCAGAGTTGAGGATGACCCAGTGCAACTTCCACCGTTGTCTCTAGCTAATGGACACCCTCACCCCACAGCTGCACCCTATCTGGGAAGCAGACCCGGCACCCAGCCAGTCCCAGCTTGGACACAGTCTGTGAGGACAGAAGCCTCCCAGCCACAGTGCTCTGGGAGACCCAGGGCTCCACATTCACGCCAACCACTGTCCAGTCCACCACAGTCTGGCCCAGAACTTCTCAGTTGTTCTCTACATCCACCCAGGTGGCTCCTAGGGGTAAGGGACACTGGCCCAGTGGAAGGGAGGGGAGAGGAGGTGAGGGAGAGTGAGTTCACTCAGTTAGACTCTCCTCATAGGCCCAGTATTCACTGGTTTCCTAGGCCTAGGCCTGGGCCTGCTGGCTCCCTTGACTGTTCTGCTGGCCTTGTACCTTCTCCGAAGGGCTTGGAGGCTGCCTGGTGCTCCCAAACCCTACTGTGAGTACCCACTGTGGGCTTAATAAAGCTTGCTTCCTAGAGGGATGAGATATATCTCCTCACTGCTTCTTCCTTCTTTGCTTCTCCTAGGGGGAAACAGCTTCAGGATCCCCATCCAAGAGGAACAAGCTGACACACACTTTACTCTGGCCAAGATCTGAACAGCACCTCAGGAATGGGTTTGATGGAGCATGGGCAGTTCATATCCTGGTACCTGCCAATACCCTCCACACCGTTCTAGGTGCCGGGCTGGCTCTGGGCTCTCCTATGTATGCTATGCATACTGCCTGCCTGGTGGTACCACCAATAAACGTGCTAGCATCTGTGAGTCTGTGACTGGCACTAGGGGGCTGAGGTTGCATCCTCTTCTGGTGGGGGAAGAGTCTTAGGCCAAGGTGAAGGTCTGCTCAGAGACTCACACTTAGTCATGTGTTCTCCATTGTGAACAGAGGTATGGAGTATGGGAGGTCTGAAATGCCAAGGGGATGGTACTAGGGGAGCCAACTGGCGGCTTGGTGAGCAATCCAGAGTCTGTGCTCCAAGGCAGTGGCTTTTAACCTTCCTAACGCTTCAGCCCTCGTGTTGTACCATAAAATTATTTTTGTTGCTACTTCATAACTGTAATTTTGTTACTGCTTTGAATTGTAATGTAAATGTTTTTGGAGACAGAGTTTCACCAAAGGGGTCACAGCTCACAGGTTGAGAACCACTGCTCTAATGGGACCTAAGAGTCTTAGCCAGAAGGAAAGTGCCCTGGCAAACAGAGGAGCTCATGAACCATTGTGTCCCTTTTGACCTCTGTGACTCAGGCAGGTAACTCAGAGTTATCCTTTCTCTCCAGTCACATGAATGGTGAGAAGTGTTTGGTGGTCCTTGCGCACTACCTATGTCCTACCTTAGAATCTCTGGACGTGGGTGGCTATGGCTCCATGTAGCAGCCAATCAGCCAGCTGTGTTGGAAAACTGGTCTGCTTCTTGAGCCAAACCTCGTCTGTCCTGAGATTATTCCTCTAGAAACAAATGTTCTCTGACAAGAATATGGACACTTTGAAGACCCAGGGTCTTATGCTGCGCTCTACTGCAAGGGGTTCTGGGAGCGGCAATGGCCGTGTTGCTCAAAGAGCACAGGTACCCAAAAGCTCAATGAACTCCAGGCAGAAGGTGCCAAACTGCTCTTGGAGATAGTCAAACGGTCATGCCTGATCATGCAAGTAAAACCAGAGAGCCCAAACTGGTGTCATGTGATAGATGTTAAAAGTCACTAGATGGCCAAGCTTGGTGGTGTATGCCTTTAATCCCAACATTGAGAAGGCAGAAGCAGGAGGATCTCTGTGAGTTCGAGGCCAGCCTAATCCACATAGCAAGTTCCAGGTTGACTAGAGCTACATAGTGAAACCCTGTCTCAAAAGTAAAAAAAAAAAAAAAAGGAAGAAAAAGAAAAAAGAAAAGAAAAAACCCCCAAACAAGAAAGGAGTCACCAGACATCCTGGTGCGGGGGGTGGTGCCAGGCTGTGTCAGCTGCACTTTGAGGAGGCATAGGAACCATAAGAAGCTATAAAGATAACTGTTTCCTTGTTTCCTGCCCCTTGTCACCATGAGGCCACCGGCCTGGCATTAAAGTAACACCTTGTTACCTCTCCCATCTTTTACTTGATCTGCCTGTGGCCAGATATAGTATTTTTGTTTCTTTGTGTTTTGAGATAGGGTTTCTCTGTGTAGCCCTGGTTATTCTGGAACTCACTCTATAGATCAGACTGGCCTTGAACTCAGAGATCCGCCCGCCTCTTCCTCCCAAGTCCTGGGAATAAAAGGCGTGCTCCACCACCTCCAGACCAGACGTGATGATCTTCATCTGCATGGTGGGGCACCCTATTACTTATAGCCCAAGTCACTGCGACCCCCATGGGATGGCTGGATAAAACTATCTCTGATCCTGGTTCCCTTCCCATCTCTTTCCATTCTCTGACAACATCCAGCTGCTCGCAGCCAAAGGAAATACCCACTGAACTACTAAATGCCCTTCACTGGGTGCTTGTACAACCAACCACACCTGAAGCCGGGGGATGGAGCCATAGGCCAATTGGCAGCTCCCACCCCATAGAGAAGTCCATCCTAGAGAGGAGGGGAGAGGAAGAATGCTATGGGGCTTGGGAGGTTGGAGCTGATAGGAAAGAGGTTTTATTCTTAGTCTAGGCAGGTCATATCTATGCCCCCTCCTTACTGGACACAGGTCTTCAGTTTTCATGCGGTCTCCTGCTCATTTTGGGTCTCCTTGGGTCCCTTCCCCATGACCCCACCTGTACAGATACTGGGTTTATTTTCTCTTCATTCTGATGCTGTCCCAAAGTATATTCTCTATCCCCCCTCATCTCAAAAACTCCCCAACTACCTCTGCTGCTCTCCCCATCTCAGTCTGGGAGTTCCCCACAGGGTCAAACTGCCAGGACCCTCTGCCGCCTGGAACATACTCACCGAGTCCTGTGAAACGAACCACATGGAAATACAAACACAAGGAGCTGCACATAAAATGAAGGAGATAGCAGTGAGCAGATAAAAATCACCTCTGCCCACTGTCTGGTTATGGAAGCTGCTCGTTCTTGGCAGTTCCTTGCAGTGGGTACCTAGAAGTGGGTAGGACAGGAAGTCTGACATAGGTGCTGACATTTACTGATGTCATCTGCGTGAAAACATCTCCCTAGGTATATGACCTGTGTCTTTTTATCTTTGTCATCTGTGTGTGGTTGTCTCCTGGAAAGAACCTCTATGAAGCTCATTAGCAGCTTGTAGCCTTGCAAGTCTCTATCAAGCAGACCTTGCCCATGCCTGAGCTCGGATACAACACCAAGGCAAAAATTCCTAAGGGACACCTTCAAGGTACAATGCATGGCAGTGTTTTGCAGGTGAGTGTTTTGTTATCGCTCCCCTGTGGAAGAGGCCATTGCCTAGAGAACAGGGATCCCCAGTGTGAGAATATCATGGCTGGCAGGGGATTCCATGTGTATACTGTGAACTCACCAGGCTTGGGGTAATACTATGAAGGCGTGGTCCCGGCTGACCTTTTAGATTTTTGTTTGTTTGAGACAGGGTCTCTCTCCATAACTCTGTCTGTCCTGTTCACTATATAGTCCAGGCTGACCTCAAACTTAGAGATCCGCCTGCCTCTGCCTCCTGAGTGCGGTAATAAAGGTGTGTCCCACTATGTCCAGCCCCAGATATGGAATGACTGACAGATTTTTCTGTCATCCTTGCACAGGGCCATGTTAATTTTTGTATTGTTCCAGTTTCTGTGTATGTGCTTCCAAAGTGAGCACTCCCGTAATTTTTTTTTTTTTAATGGTTAGGAGCATAGGCAATACTGCCCTCAGTATCTTTATGTGGAGCCAAGGCACATGGTTTCCCTTCTGCCCTTGTACTCAGACCCACTTCCTTGGCCTGGAGCTGTTTCTCGAAGGAGAGGTTCTGCTAAGGCTAGCCCAGAGTGGACTACCCAGAGTCCCCTCCCCCCACCCCTGCAGTGACCAGGGCTGCCTCCCAGGAGGCTTACACACCCGAGGCCGGAGAACAGTAGGAGTGGTACGGCTGGTAACTTTTAACATTTCCTACTTCCTCTGCCTCCTCCAACAGCATCTTAAAAGGGTGTCAACAATCACAGAGGTCTCCACACCTTCCATTTGTGGGTACAACCCACAAATCCAGAGATGCTCATATTCACCTCCAATACTCCCCCAAAGTCCTCACCATGTTTCCCTGTACTTAGTTTCAGCTGGAAGATGTGGGAAGTGGGGCTGAACAATCCAGAAAGGCTTCCCTGTAGAGGCAGGGTTCCAGAACCTGCTAGTGACTGCATGAGGAAAATGAGGCTCACAAAGACAACACGGTCTCGCCATGAGGAAGAGGCCGGGAGGCTCCATCAGGGAGTCCTTGTTATCTAGAATTGTGTGAGGAGATGAGCAAAAATGGCTCCAGAAACAATCAAGAGATCCAAGCTGGAACTCCCAGGGTTGGATCTGGGCAGGACATACTGTTCTTGGCTTCAGGCTCCTTCTAGGAATGCCCAGCTTATGGCGACTTTCTCTGAAAGGCATATAAGCTCTGGGTTCCCCTCACTGGCTCTCTGGGGTGGAAAGGAGGAGTTTTACACAATAAAGGGTATCCACAAGCAGCCTGTGTGAATGGGGATCCTTTTCCTCTGCAGCTTGTCCTGGGTGTGTCTGCTGGAGTTGGAAGAGGCTCGCTGGGGTTCAGGAGGTGTCAAGGAAGATGATATGACTTTGTTGCACACTTTACAGAGGCCTTTACAAACACCACATGCCTGCCGGAAGATGGAGGTGGAGCTGGTCTGGAGCCCAATCTGAGGGGTGGGGACTGAGGCAGGGGCGGGACAAAGCTTGCTGGAGCAGGTTGGGGACTACTAAAAATCAACCCACAGGAAGAAGACCCAGGAGAAACACTATGGGAGCATGGGCTATGGTGTGTGGAGTCTCATTGATTTGGGTGCTGGACCTAGGTCATCAGAGCCTGGTTGAGGAGCCTAGCTGTGGCCCTGGCAGCTTCCAGCGTGGGACTGGCAACAACACACGGTGTTGCAATCGGTGTGCTCCAGGTAAGGCAAGGAGGGGAGCAGGACCCAGGATGTGCGCCAGTGCCCTGCCCAGCTCTCACACAGGGAGGGTGGGTAGGCAGACTTTCTGAGTCTGGAACCATGAGTCTGGAACTGAGAAGGAGGTAGAGGGTCCATATGAGTCACTTGCTCAAGACCAGAAGTGTGGGAGCAGGGGCTGGAAACTTCTTCAAGAGGGATCTGGGGTCCAAGGTGAAAGAGGACCATCTCAGGGTCTGCTGGGTGGGTCAAACCTTAGCTCTGTCTGGGTTGCTGTCCCAACACTCCCCTCTGCCCTATCTACTGTCTATGCTACCTAGAACATTTAGAGCAGTCTGAGGACCCCTCAAAGAAAAATATCTTAGCACTTCACCCCCATCCCTCTGATATAGAAAGAGGCATCTCTGAGGACCCATGTGTCTGTGAAAGAAATGTGGACAGCAGTGACTGCAGCTGCTGAAATGTTCCTAGTACCCTGAGGCAGCATGGGCCCAGGGACCTTAGAAAGCCCCAGGTGACTCTCGTATGTAATGGGACTTATGAAGCCATAACTTCAGAACAGTGGGTGGTATGTATATTAGCGGTCAGCCATCTGAGCTGGACAAAGCCTAGGATCTTGCACTGGGGTTGACTGAGGATGGAGGCCTAGCACCCTAACCACTTGAAGGACCAGTAGGAGCTCTGAAGAGGGAAACTCTGCCTAGTTTCCGAGACTCTTATTCTTGCCAAGACAAGGAGACCTGTCCTGAAGGAGACTGTATATGTGTCATGCCGGAGTACCACTGTGAAGACCCTCAGTGCAAGACCTGCAAGCACCACCCTTGCCAACCAGGCCAGAAGGTGCAGCCTCATGGTACGTCCCTGGGAGATATCCCCAAGCTAATCACAAGTTTAATCTAGAGCCAAGCTGGTAGAGATGCCCAGTGAGCATGTGTAGGCATGTAAGAATGCTTGCACATACAGGGCTCATGGGCATATACTCTGGGTAGACAGGGATCTGTATTCTAGATTCTAGTAGGGATAGGTGGGCCAAGTGGTCTCAGAGTACCTGAGCCATTCTTCCTATTAGCCTGGGATCCTCCATCATAATGAGGGTGTTGCTATCTTCTCAGGGCTGGCTGTGAGAGGCTGTGAGGACTGCCCAGGTACTGGTCTGCTGTCAGACTATTACTGACTATGGCCAGGTCTTGCCACTAATCCTATCCATCTTCATAGGGACCAATGTATCATTCTAGTTCTGGAATAGGCGTACATAGTACTGCCTGTCCAGCCTCTAGTCCTGCAGACATTAGATCCAGTGGATTGATAGACCCTAGTCTGACTTTGTTTGTTTGTTTGTTTTGTTTTTCGAGACAGGGTTTCTCTGTCCTGGAACTAGCTCTTGTAGACCAGGCTGGCCTCGAACTCACAGAGATCCACCTGCCTCTGCCTCCCGAGTGCTGACTCCTTCTTCTTTAACCTCAGTAGTCCCTATAGTCTGTCTGTCTATCCACAGGGAATATTAAGTTTGGCTTCGAGTGTGTTGACTGTGCAATGGGCACCTTCTCCGCAGGCCGTGAGGGCCGCTGCAGACCTTGGGCCGAGTAAGTCCTGGATGAGTAGCCTCGGCCCACTCTTGAGGAAGCCTCTCCCACCCCCCCTTGTAAACCCTCAAAGGCCCCCATTCATCTCCCAAATGTCTCAGAGGCCAGTGGTCCTCCTAGTGTGACTGCTTGGGTAGCCAAGCCTGACAGTGTCTGTGTCTGTGTCCAGCTGTACCCAGTTTGGATTTCTCACCATATTCCCTGGGAACAAGACCCACAATGCTGTGTGCATCCCGGAACCACTGCCCACTGAGCGACATGGTCATTTGGCTATCATCCTTCTGGCCACGGCTGCTTGCATTCTCTTCTTAACCACAGTCCAGCTCTGCCTGCACATATGGCAGCTGAGGAGGCAGCACATGTATCCCCGAGGTCAGTTGTGTCCCTGGGAAGGGGAACATGCATCTCGGGCTACTTGCTGACCATGTTTTTGCTACAGAGACCCAGCCACTCTTGGAGGTGCAGCTTCCACCAGCTGAGGATGCTTACAGCTTTCAGTTCCCCGAGGAGGAGCGTGGGGAGCAAACGGAGGAAAAGAATCGTCTGGGAGACCGGTGGCCATGAGGGCTCTTCTTCCTCTGTACTCCAAGCCAGACCCTCTAAGACTTGCCCAGACCTACCCTTGGTGAGAGCAAGGGCTCAGCTGTGCATCCTTCCCTGGGCCTGGCCCTGCTCCCCTCGATGGTGGAAGTGGGTGTAAGATGTTGATGGTGGTGAAGAGAGTAGTGACTCCACTTGGGTCCTGTGGCTGCCTTCCTCTTTTGTCAGCTCTGTTGGAGTGGGGTCTTTAGGCTCTCCAAGAGAGCACTGAGTGTTCAGGACAAGACCTTGTACAAGTGGTTTTCAATAAATATTTTTCTAGTAACCTGAGTGACTGTGTTCTAGGGACAGAGGAAAGTAAGATTCCCAGGGCTGCATTTAAGGACACCCCTTGTCATCCTATGCCCATGGTCATTTCCAGGGCGTAGAATGGAAAGGATGGTCTAGTGAAATATCTTGGCAAAGGCTCCTGCCTCTAAGCCTGATGAGTTTGACCCCACATGATAGAATCTGCCAACCCTGACAAGTTGTCCTCTGACTTCCAGATGTACACTATGGGACATGCCTGTGAGTGTCCACACAAGCACACACGCATGTACAAAAATGTAATAAAGACTTTTAGAATAATCTTTCAAGGGAGGGGCATCTGAGGCCTGCCCTCCGCGCTATCTCTGGGGTGGTAGTGGTGGGGGCACAAGGCAAGGTTAATCTTGGCCACAAATCCTCAGGAGGGACCATCAGACTGTAGAGGCTTTTGGAAGGAGGTAATCTATACTGAATACCTGCCTTCTTTGCTTCATCTTCTATTTTTTTATGTATTAATTCCTCCATAAGTTTCTTTGCATCGTGTATAACTCTCTGGAGCAGGAGTTGATAGTTGTGAGCTACCACATAGGTGCTGGGACCTGAACGCAGGCGTGAGAGAGCAGCAGGTGCTGAGCCAGCTCTCCAGTCCTCCTCTTGGCTTCTTGTCCAAACCACTTCCCCTCACCTCTGTCTGGTCCATATTAGGCAACTATGTACTGAGCCTGTAGTCTTCAGGATACTGCCCTTTGGGATGCCTGGGAGACTGGGTTTGATGGCACTTTAGGACATTTGTCTTGGCCTAACTTTAAAAATCAGGCTTTAGCCAGTTTCCATATTAGCATTTCCCGGCACGAGGCAAATTCTCTGAAGTGCACAGTGCATAGTTTTGGCTCTGAGGCCCTCCGAGCAAAACATCTCTCCTGCCTCTTGGCAGTTGAGGGGCTGCTCATAGAAAGATCCAGTAAGAGCAAGGTGTAGTGATGCATGTCTTTAATCCCAGCACTCGGGAGGCAGAGGCAGGCAGATCTTGGGAGTCCGAGGCCAGCATGGTCTACAAAGTGACCAGGACAGCCAGAGCTACATTCAATAAGGTCATCCTGGCATGGATATCCAGGGAGTGGCAGACCTGAGGGAAGGAATTGTAGCAGCACCCTTAAGGCATCTGCACACCTGGGCACTTACTTGTCCCTTCTCCTGCTAATGTTTCCTGTCTTTTATTTCATAGCAGGTAAATAGGGATTGGGGGATGTATCTGCAACTTCTAATGCTAACAGCCCCATCAACACACAGGCCCCTGGAAGAGACTGGAGGAGGAGACTGGAAAAATTGCCCAGGAAGTGGAGGACATTGGAATCAGAACGCACAGCGCTCAGGGCCACATGAAGTCTCTTGGGGATGTACCAGCACCCTCATTGCCTGGAGCTGCCTCTTCTGTCCCCTTTTGGGTTGGTTAGGAGTCAGGCACAATCTGCAAAGTCTAGAGTAAGCCTGGGAAGGGAGGTGGAGGCTGGGGGCATCTCCCAGCTTGCCTATCACACCACACCCCTAGATTCTGGGCAATAGGCAGTCCTGCCTTCCCCTGGAACTGCCACAGGTGGGGCATCCCCAAATAGCATGACGTGTGCAGACTACTATCTTCTGGAAACTCCTCCGTGGGTGACTGATGGGTGTGATAGAGATGGCGGGAGATTCTGCAGGGTGGGGTGAGAGATGCCGTAGTCTCCCATGTACCCTTGCCCTGCAGTCAGCAACGCCCCCAATTCCACTCATGTTCACCTCGGGGGCCTAAGATAAACTGTGCCAGCCTGTTAGATGTGGGGATTTCCACGAGAACCGTGAGCTGTGCAGGGTCTGTTCAGTTCCCCAGGGCTGAAAGTTTGTAGTCAAGTAGGGACAGAGTCCATGACTGCAAGCAGGTGAGTGTGAAATCCAGGAGTACTAGAAACGTGGGGAAGAGGATGGGCTGAAAAGATTCTGCTGCAGAAGCCTCCTGCCACCTCCTGCCACCCCAGCAGAGACCATTCCAGATCCTGCCTTCTGAAGTAGGGATGGCATTTACCCACCTGCAGAGTCTGGCAGCCACAGCCCCTGAGGTGTGTCTCTGCTAGGCCTAGACTAGCAGGAGGGAGGTTTCACTGCAATTCCCAGAAACCCCTACCCCACAGTAGCCACTCTCCATTTCTTCCGGAAAACCACAGCACACACACACACACACACACACACCCCTTGGCCTTGATTTCATAAGTTTTGTTCTCAGATAAAGAGCTAGTGCACCGGCCCAGTTCCCAGAAATGCTTCCGGCCACAGCTGGTGACTCCTGCCCAGCCTCCACCCTCTCGCTTGCTGAGAGCCCATACTTTATTCAGTGTGAGACGTGCCCCAGCTTGAGAGAAGGACCTGTATCATGGAAAGTGAGAGGTTGCTTCCTTTTTACAACTCGACAACCCCTCCCCCAGCTACAGACAGCTGTCCAGAGACCTTGGGGGGCAGGTGGGTAATGGCTGTTCCTAGCTACTGAGGCATGCTTCCACTGACCAGGTAGTACCTCAACGTCTAGGTCTTCTATTGGGCTGGGCTCACATTTCAGGGACTGTCCCTTATACAGCCACTAGCCCCTATGGGAAGCAGCTGAGTGGAGAAAGAAGGTAGACATCCATCCCTTACCTACCCCATCTTCCCAAGAAGCTCCATGAATTAGGGTGATTTTCTGAAGACCAGGCTATCTGTTCGGGCCCCTTTTTAGATGGGGGGGACTAGAGTGGGAAGGTATGTAGGATGTCCCACTATTGGCTGACTGAAGCTAAAATACACAGAAAGCTCCAGACCCTATGCGTGCGTGTGTGTGCGTGTACACATGTGTGCATGTGTGTGCGTGCGTGCATGTGCGTGTGTGTGCGTGTACACATGTGTGCATGTGTGTGTGTGCGTGCATGTGCGTGTGTGTGCACATGTGTGCAGTAAAGGTCTGACTGCAGGGATAACAGAAGGCACAGGGTGCTTGGGTCAGAGCTGTGAGTAGCTCAATTCCCCACATCTTCTGAAGGAAACTCTTGACACTTTCAACAGGAGGATCTCAGGATTCTCTCAGGAGAACAGGGAAAGAGTGATTAGAAGGGAGGATATATTCAGCTGTCAGGAGCCCCGTTCTTGGGTGACCAACCCCAGGGGCAATCGGTTGCTCTGCAGGGCCAGCCCAGAGTTCATGCCATCATTCAGCTCCTTAACCCCCGGTCCTGTCATATTGTTTGAATATCAGAGAATACCTTGAAGCTGCCAGGTGGCTAGGTTCTCAGATGTCCCACAGTCCCTCTCTCCCCAAAGTCTGATGAGGTCCTGAGCTCAGGGCTCTGGGGGACTTGCATGTGGGCTGTGAAGAGTTGAGGAGGACCTGGAGGGGGTTGATGGGGCCATCGTTTATGGTTCCTGTGGAATGAGTGGGCAGCAGGAGGTCCCTGAAACCTTTCTTCTTTGACATGCTCTGTAGCTGCCAGGAATGAAGGGTAGCAGATAGCCCAAGCCCTTGGGGAGCCTGTGGTTGGCACAGCAGGACAGCCTACTGCCAACGAGTATTTGTTACATCATGGTCTCAGTAGAGGCTCCATGTCCCCACAACAGCAGAGGAAGCATCTTCCTCCTGAGAGCTTTGTCACCTGTCTTGACATGAGATAACCCCCCCAGGGGGGGCAGGGCTGCAGCTCCATGTGGTGCTGAGAGCAGAAATATTTGTCACGCCAGTGATGGGGATACAGCTTTGACTTGGTCAGGGAACTGTGAGGAGGGGGAGAGGCTATGGGAAACCTAGGTCTTGGAAGGGGCTCAAGTTGAGAATGTAGTGACAGGTGGCCCCAAGGGACATGGCTAGTAGCACCTTGGCTGCCAACAAAAATGTGACCTTGACCCCAGGAACAGGTAGGTGTGGATTCACCAAGACCTAGGGCACTTTTGGGGGAGGCTGGGTTTCCATTTTCTTCGCTTTAGTGGGCTTCAGAAGCCAATAGACCAGAGACCATCTGACCAGGGACAGGCTTTTTCTGGACTGTTACAGAAGATGCTGGGCTTGGTCATCTACAGACAAGAGTGTGCTTGTACCTACACCTTGTACCTCATGCCCTAGGCCACAGCAAGAAGAATGAACTTGGAGCATCTGGGGTGGAGCAGGCAGTCTGGATGGAGAAGGGTTGTAGGGAGTGTGCAGAGATGTGGGATGCTCACGAGCTAAAGTAGGGTGTCTATAATTTCCTTGGGATCTGAGCCTCAGTTGTTCAACTGTGAGGAGTTCCTGGAAGGGAACTTCCCTGTATGCTGACAGAGCCCTCTACTGGTGGCCAGACATTGCGTCTTAGAAACTGCCACAGTTTAGACTGTTGTGCAAGGAAAGATCCCTTACCTCCCGAGGGATTTTGCTCCAATAAAGAACAGGGACCAGTCTGGCATTTCTCCCACATGATAGAGCTAAGCCTGATGTTTGGGACCAATTAAAGGTCAGAAGGGAGAACAAGGAAGAGGATATGCAAGAGAGTATTCAAGCTGAGCAGGTCCTTTTGGAAGTTGGTAGGAGGTTGTCTTTGGAGTTTTGTAGGGGTAGGGTAACTCAAGGGGACAGGAGTTGGCTGCAGGGACTTAAAGGCAGGATTCTGGCCACTTTGGTGTAAAATGTGAGGTGGTCAGAGGTCTCCTTTCAAACCTCCATGCTAACTAGGAACATGACTATTGCAGGGGATGGCAGGGGAGGAGGGAGAGCAATCACGAATGTCAGCTTAATGTCTGTCTTCCTTCTCCTGGGAACTGCCCTGTCTTGGCCAACTCCTCTGTATCTCTCCCATCCCTGACAAACTCCAGGGCCTTTGTGGAGAAGTAGGCTGTAAACCCTGTTCCACAGTGTATGAAAGGCCAGAAGAAAGATGATGGGCAGGATGAGAATGAATCCCGGCACTGCTCCAGGATAGTAATGGGGTAGGATAGGACTTCCAGAGTTCCATGAGCATCCAAGACCTTTCCTGGGGACTCCATGGAACAGAGGGTGAGTCCCAATGCCAGGCTGAAGAGGTCATGAAGGCCATGGAGTGTCAGGAGGATCTTACAGGATGAGAAAGAGCAATAAGCGGGAACCCAGGATTTGGTGGGCTGCCCCATAGAAGGAAAAACAGGTCAGTGAAGTTTTTCCCTTTCTGAAGGATGCACTCCCATTCTTCATGCAGCTCCCTCTCCTTCTGCTAAGGACAACCGAGGAGCAAAGAGAGGAGGGTGACAGAAGGGCTTGGGGCACCCAGGTGGGACCGGCTTCTGGAGGCTGCGTTTGTCACAAAGTAGCTTTTATAGGTCCCGGAGAGGGCATGGCCGCGAGCAGGGTCGCTGGTTGCTTGTGGCGGCTAGGAGCCCCGGTGGCTCGCGCTCCTCTGTTCCTCCTCGCGCTCTTCCTCGGACGGCCCCAGGGAGGGCTCCCCAGTCGCGTCCCTGCTGTCTTCTGGGGACCCAGAACAAAGAGAGGGCTCGGACTCCGCTCCGGACCCTCCGCTGGAGTCAGGCAGCCGCGATTTGCGGAAGGCGCATATGGGAGCAGCCCTGGAAGGCACCGGCTTGCGTGCTCCAGGTCGGTCTGCTGTGGCACGTGGTGAGGACAGTGTAGAGGATGCTGCCTCACTGGAGGGCCTGGGAGGTGGCGTCGGTGGTGGCGGAGGCAGGCGGGCAAGGGGGCGCGAGCCCCCCAAGCGTGGCCACACGTCCATAGTCTCGCCGTTGTAAAGGAGCACGAAGCGACGCTGTGACAGCAGAGGCAGCATCTTCTGACAATACAAGCTCTTTTGGCAGGTCTCAAGAGCTAGATCTGCGAGGAGGACAAGGTGAGTGATGAGAGGGCAGTTTGGAGCAGGGCAACTTCTCCAGCATGTCCGTGAAGGGTTAGAAGTGGGTGGGTCAGGTGACAGAGACATTGGAGCAGAAAGAGGGCTTAGGGGGCCTTGCAGATTATGGGGTGTTGGGAAACCAGACTTGTGGAGTCTGAACTTGGAGGCAAGCTGAATGGGTTACCCAGAACTGGTCAAAGAAGCAGACGGGAATGCTGTGACAAGGGGCTGCCCAGAGCTCACCCAAAGTCTCCATAACCACTCCAGGGATCACTTCCTTCAGGACTTCACAGTTGGTATGTAGGGCAGGATTGGAGTTCATCTCCAGCAGCCACACCTGCGGCAGACAGTGGTCAGCCTCCCTATCCACCCACAGCCCAGTTGGCCAGTAAGAAGATTGTTCTCTGGTCCCTATCAAGCTATGTGATTCTGGGCAGATTGTATCTTTCCACGGCTTTCTTCCCCATGTTTGCTCAAGGAGTTAAGACTGCTCTTGAGGGCTGCTCAGTTCCAGTAGGAGGAGAGCTTTATGTCACATCCGACTTTAGGGCTGAGCCCACCCACTGGGCCTGCTTAAGCGATCATTGTACAGATGGGCCCTACCTCCTTGTGCCAGCCTACCAGACCTCATCTTCCCAAGACAGCACCTTGAAGTTCTCATCAATCAGGAAATCACAGCCAATGAGATCAAAGTAACCCAGCTTGCATTCCAGCTTGGACTTGACTGCCAGGAAGCAGTGGGCCATGATCTGCTGCATCCGCTTCTGTGGGCAAAGCAGGGAGAGATCCTGGCTGTGGAGGGTTGACCCAGGTGAAGTCACCTCTTGCTCGCGTAGCTCTGACTGCCCACATTTCCACATGCTCAGAGTTACAGGCTCACAGAAACACATTCAGAAAAATCATACTGTGAGGCAGGTACCAGGAGATACAAAAGTGAAGAAAATTAGAACTCGTAGCAGAGAGACAGCTAGAACACACAAAACCCTGGTAGAACAGAGAACATTATAGCACTTCAGGTTGTCTTAGTTAGAAGCTTGGGGAGAGGAATCAACCCAGCAGGTATAGGTACTGAGAACCCCAGAAAGAAAGGAAAGGGGCAAGGAATTGTAAGAAATGACAGAAAGGTTCCTAAATTTGATGTAAAACATTAATCTCTAAATTTAAATGGTGCAATTAAGCCCAAGAAGGATAAATTAATAGACTTATCATATCATAAGCAGACTTTCAAAAGATAGAGGGGGCTTGGGAGGCAGCCCAGTCAGCAAAGCACAGGCTAACAAACTTGAGGACTTGAGTTCAGTCTGAACCCATGTGCGCTGGTGTGATGGTCCCTTATTGTGCTGGGACAGCAGAGACACACAGACCCAGTAAACTTCAATGAAGACATGACTCTGTCTTTAACAATGAGGATGTCATCTGGGGAACAGCATCTGAAGTTGACCTCTGACCTCCAAAATTGCACACACATACCCACAGGCATGAACATATACACAGACACACATGCACATACAAAATCATAAAAAAGACAGAGAATGTTGAAATTAGCAAGAGAGAATCTATTCATCACATAAAAGGAATAGTCAATAAGATTAATAGTCACTTTCTCATCAGAAACCATGAGGCCCGAATGAAATGATATATTTCAAACGCTGAAAGGAAAAACTGCCAACCAAGAATTCTATCTACAGAGGCTAAAAAGAGAAATGTTTAGTTGGCCGAGTGCCATCTACTGTACAAGCACAGGCTGATTTCGGTGCCCTAGAATATATAAATAGCCAAACATGGCAACTGCATGCCTGTAACCCTAGTCTTTGGTGGTGATACAGGCAGATTCTCTTATAAGAGACCCTGTCCCAAAAATGAAGGTGGAGAGTGACCGAGGACAGACACAAGACATCTGCTACAGGCCTCCACATGCATGTGCTACATGTATAGACATCACATACATGCACAGCACATATGCACATACAAATAGTAAAAAGGATTTGTTTACCCAACAAAATCATACTTCAAGAATAGGAACATTAGGAACTGGAGAAATGGCTCAGCTGTTAAGAACACTTGACTGTTCTTGCAAAGGACCCCATTTAGGTTTTCAGAGTCCACATAAGGCCATCCACAATTTCCTCTAACTCCAGTCCCAAGGGATCCAAAGCCTTCTTCCGGCCTTTGTGAGCACCAGGCACATACGTGGTACCCATACATACATTCAGGCACTCAAACACATAAACATTTTAAAATCTCTTTTTTTAATAAAAAAATTAAGACATTCCCACACCTTTAATACCAGCACTCAAGAGGCAGAGGCAGTCAGATCTCAGTGAGTTTGAGGCTAGCCTGGTCTACATGGTGAGACCCAGTCTCAAAAAACATATAAACAAAAAGACATTTCCACATAAGGAAAAGCAGAGGCATGTCTGCCCGGTAGTCTTTCTAACAGTAACTTGAACTCGCATGAAGACATAAAAATAAGAACCCTAGTAAAGGTGACTACACTAAGTAAAAGACAGAATATCTGTTTTTTTCACCTGAAATTGATTTTCCTAAAAAGACAACTAAATGAAGCAGCTCTAAAATCAGCACAATAGAGAATAGAGCTATAAAATAGGAACAATGTTTTTCTGTTATTGAAATTAACTATGTGAATCAGAATAATTATGATTAAGATGTTAATGGTAATCTCAAATACAACCACTAAGAAAACAATAAGATTACAACTAAAAGACACACTAGAAAACATGTATCTGCTCCAATAAGAGGTAGTAGTTGAGGAAGTAAACAGAAGACATATGAGACATAGAAAATAGCAGTGCCAGGCGGTGAAGGCCAGCACCTTCAATCCCAGCACTTGGGAAGCAGAGGCAGGTGGATTTCTTTGAGTTTGAAGCAAACCTGGTCTACAGAGTGAGTTTCAGGACAGCCCGGGCTACACAGAGAAACCTTGTCGCAAAAAGGCAAAATAAATAATAGGTAGATAAATAGTTAGATAGATGATAGATAGATAGATAGATAGATAGATAGATAGATAGATGATAGATGATAGATAGATAGATAGATAGATAGATACATACATACATACATACATACATACATACATACATACATACATACATACATACATGGTTAAAAAGCAGAAGACTTGACCAATACTATGATCAAATAGGTTGCACAGGACTGGTAAGTCAATGAAGGTGCTTGCTGTGCAAGCCTGGTGACCTGAGTTTGATTCCTAGAACCTGTTGTGGCCTCAGCACATACAACATCACACACCACACACACACACAGTGGACAACAAGATGGCTCAGTGGGTAAGGACACTTGTCACACCAGTCTCAGGACGTGAGCTCAATCCCCAGGTCCCACAGAGGAAGAAAGATGCTGCCCTCTGACCTCAACATTCTCACCACGGCACGTATTTGCCTGCACTCTCACACACACACAATAATGTATAAAACAAGGGCAGGTAAGGTGGCTTCTCTAATAAGAGTGCTTGATGCGAAGCCTAACCACAAGTTTCGTCCCAGGACCCACATGGTGGAGGGAGAGTTCCTGAAAGTCATCCTTTGGCCTCCATATATGTGTGGTGACCTTCCTCCCCACCCCAAAAAGGATGTTAAAAATGTATTTAATATTGAATGTGGTAGCCTATGCCTTTAATCCTAGGACTCAGGAGGCAAAGGTAGGCGAATCTCTTATTTCTTACTGGTTTGAAGCCAGTCTGGTCTACATAATAAGTTCCAGGCTAGTCAAGGTTACATATTGAAACTTTCTCCCAAAACAAAACAAAACAACAACAAAACAAAAAACAAAAACCTAGACTCCACAGACCTTTACAGAACCTTCTAATGAACAGTGTGTTATATGATCTTTTCAAACAAACAGGAATGTGCATGTGCATGTGTGCCTGCCTGTGTGTGAATTACAATGTGTGTGGTATGTGCATGTGAGTGTGCCAAAGTGCATGCCTGTGCCTATGCTTCCAGAGTGTGCTCTCTGGACCTTGGCTGCGCAGCCTATGGTGTCTTCCTTTATCAGTCTATGTCTTATTGCCTGGAGACAGGGCTTCTCACTGAACTAGGACCTTACCTTTTCAGCTAGGCTGGCTAGCCAGCAAGCTCTCAGGCTCTAACTGCCTCCACTCTTCAGTGCTGGGTCACAGGCGTGCACAGTCACATACGGCTTTTTACATGGATATTGGAGATTCTAACTCATGCTTGTAGATAAAGTGCTCTTGACCACAGCTCAAGTTCCTTAGCCTCCAAAGAACATTTTAAAGATACAATGTATATTGGGATAAAAAGTGTTCATTTTTTGTGTGGTAGGTTAGAGCCCACAGCTCTTGTGCATGCTAAGTAAATGCTCTTCCACAGAGCATAATCCTAGCCCTCTGCGTTTTGTTTTGAGTCGGGATCTCATATAAACCAGGCTATCTTTGAATTCTCTGTGTAGCTGAATATATGTTGAGTTATTGAAACTCCTGCTTCTGACTCCCAAATTGTAGGATTACAGGCATTGTGCTAACCCACCTGGCTCCTGGCTTTTTCTTTCTGAACTTTTTTCTTTTCCTTCCTTCTTTCCTTCCTTCTTCTTGATTTCCTTTCTCTTCTTTCCTATTTCTTCTTTCTTTTTTCTTCCTTCCTTTATTCTTTCTCTCTTCCTTTCTTTCTTTCTCTCTCCCTTTCTTTCTCTTCCTCCTCGTCCTTCTCTCTCCTCTCCTCTTCCCTTGCCCCCCAGTAGACCTTATTGGCCTGAAGCCACATAGATCGGACTGGCTTAGAACTCACAGAGATGTTTGCCTCTGCCTCCCAATTGGGATGAAAGGTGTGCACCACCATGCCCAGCATAGTAAAATGAATTTAAGGAAACACTGTAAATATCTGTACACTAAATATATTATATAAGCAAGGAGAACTGCAAAAAATCACCAGAAAAACTAATAAATATCAAAATTTAAAAACAAGAATAGAAAATCTTAATCGACATCAACCAAGTGAGACTGAGGTGATGGGAAACAAGTGTTAATGACAAACCTTCCCTCCAACGAAAAGTCCAGGCTACTTCACAGGGTGTGCCAATTTTTTGTTTTTGTTTTTCTCATTATAACAAATACCTGAGAGAATTACTTTCAAAGAGTAAGGACTTTTTGCTATAGTTTCATGGGTTTCCAACTACAGTTTCTCAGGTTTGAGCAGGGCAGACCATCACAGGAGCGAATGCGTCAGAGCCTGCTCACCTCTTTATCAATTTGATCATAGACCTCAAACTTCTAAAATTATGAGCCAGAATAAAACAACAAGATATCAAGTAAAGGGAAATGATACATTTTCATATCAAAATCAGATAAAATACTAAAGAAAAGCTATAGGTCAGCATTACTTATGAGAACAGACATAAAAATACTTAAATACAATAAAATCAAACTCAAAAGCATATTAAAATTATCACATACCACTACCACCTGGAATTTATTCCAGATACGTAAGAGCAGTGAAAGTTAATTGATGCAATACACACAAATAGAATGTTGGAAAAATAATACATGATCATCTTAATCAGTATAGGAACAGTATTTTATATTAATCAGCATCTTACCCTTAAAAAATACTTAGTACACTAGGGAGAGAAGGGAATTTGTGAGACTTTCCCTCAAATCAGAAGAAATACAAGGACGTCTACTTTTGCCTCTTCAACGTGATATTGAAAATGACACCTAGAACAATTAGACATGACTTTACTACAACTACATATGCTTCAATGACTCATGAAAAGCCACGAGCCTTGCCCAACCCAAGGGCAACATGGACACAGATTCCCCACTTGAAGCCAGACTGACCGTGAAGGTGGTGAAGACCCAGTCTCTGGGGAGGCCCTTGGTCTTTCTAAACTTGTCATTGATGTATCGGTTGAGGTGCTCCATGCTCCACACAGTGCCTTCTTTCAGAAGCATGTACAGTGGACTCTTCTTCTGCATGAACTACAGCAAAAGCAGAGCCTAGAGGTCACTCTCCGAAGAGACCCCTCTATGGAGGCTTTATCCTAACCTTCTGACCTTCACAGAAGCTCCATTCCTGTCTCCCGTGACAACTGCCTCTGAGACGCATACACCTCCCAGTTGTAAAATCCCCACAAACCCTAAACAAGGGATCTCTTGTTCCAGACTCTCATTTTACCTTTGGCTCTAAGGTCCTTCTGTAGAACACCTGAATCTCTGTTAGGGTAAAAGCTAGACAAAGGCTACTAAGTCACTCCCAACCCTGGGCAGGCAGTCTATAACCAGATCCTTCCTCTGTGCTCCCAAGCAATCAGAGTGTTTCTCTGAGCTCATCCACGCCTATAGAAAAGGGACTTTACCCATAAGGGGTTCTTACCTGATTGGTCAAGTGACCACTGAGGTCACTGGAATGAGGGTCATACAGGCTGAGGGTGAGGCGGGCATAGCCATGGCCAAAAAAGACCATGTAGGGCATGGTACAGGCGATGAGCATGTAGGAGCGTACATCAAACTTCTTCCCATCCAGTAGCAGCGGGTTCTGGATATATCTAGGGGGTACCATAAGGGGCACCTGGGACTGAGTGGCTTGGCCAGCTGGCCTAGAACTGTCATCCCCACAAGAATCATTTCCTCATTGCCTCCCTCCTGTCCTAGACATGACAGCTAGCTGAACGCTATCCATGATCAGAGGACATTTCTGAGTTTGAACTGGTCAGAGGAATTGGGAAGAAGGCCTCATAGCCAAATCTCTATCTACTGCAAGTGTCTGGCCACCTTGAAGTGTAGCTCCCTTAGGAAGTTTATGGGAGCAGATTGGGCCCCTGTGGCAGGGAGGGCCATCTGGAGGAGGAAGGCTGACACTGACTCCTGAACGGTGAATGGCTTTGGGAGGGAGAGGGCATTCCATATAGTCTTCAGATCTTCAAGACTTAAGGTAGGGAGAGCATGTTTGGGAGGGCCCTATAGAAGGGGAACAAGGCAGCAAGTAGCAGCCATGGCCAGAGAAGGGGTAAATACTGGCAGAGGGTAAGGTACTACTGGGACCTTTCTAAGGGTGATCTGAATTTTCCCTCCTAGTCCTATGTGAAACTGACAATCTGGACCCCACTGTAGGCAGATGGGCCCTTGGTCAGCTCTGCGTTGCAGAGAGGTTGTAGCTGGGCTGGAGAGCAGGGAAGACAGATACAGGACAGAGGACATGGGACCAAGCCCTCCTTGATGAGCCCCCCCTCCCTCCAGTGAGCCTGTGTTTAGGGGCAGTCTTATCTGCCACCCCAGCTAAAATGTGGCACCTCCTCTGCGCAGGCTGTAGAGCTAGATGTGGAGGCAAGTTGTTTGGATGCTACAGCCTGCAATGGCCGAGAGCTTCTCAGCAGCACTGTTTCCTACCACCAGGCACCAACTAGTCTGGGACCCAGGCCCTTCCTGGAATCCACGCCCACACCTCTGCACCACCCGCGCCTGAGGTGCACGGAAGGGCATCTTGCGGTAGATGGGGTCGTCCTCAATGCTCTGGGTCTTGGCCTGCAGGGCAGCAGCCTCCTCCTGGCTCCTGATCAGAAAGATGCCCTTTCCCTGGTTGGAGGCCGTGGGCTTGCAGATCCATATCTCGGTTTCTGCAGGGAGTAACCCCTGAGCCTCTGGCCCTGAGTACTCCTTGCCCCTCCCATCCCTCACCCTGCCCTGGCCCTGACCACACCCCAGCCTTGACCGACCCTTTCTTTACCCCGCCCCCTCAGCCCTGACCACTTCGACCAGCACCAACTGGCTTCAACCCTTGTCCTACCCTGATTTCACTACCTCACCCCAGTTTAGAGGGCGGTTCCTTTGTCTCACCTTAATCATACCCATAATCTGGTTATGGCCCTGCCACACCCCTACCCCTAACTAAGGCTACCACCACCCTCTTTTTCCAACCCCTTAACACCACTTTTCCTCTCAAGAACTATTCCACTTTTTTCAGGTCTGGCCTTGCCCAACCCTCTGCCCACCCTGCTGGGCTCCGAACCTCATTTTGTCTACCCTTTTAGAGTGCCTGGCCCTACCCAGGGGCCTCTCACCATCAAATAGCGTCAAGAAAGTCTGTCTCTCGTCCCTGATGTCCAGCCGATAGGTCTCTGGGAAAAACTCGTCCATTTTCAGAACCCTTGGGAGAGCAGGGGGGTGAAGACATGGGGAGGGCTGTCCTCCGACTTCAACTTGGCCAGTGATCTGGTAGTTTGACTTGTAGGCTAGCTGGAAGGGGCTACCAGGTGTCCCCAGCTATTTCCTTTGCAAGGCCTCTGTTCACACCGTGTCCTTGCAGGACATCCTTTTACGTGTCTCATACTCTCAGCTTCTCTGTGGCAGCCAGCCTCTGGCTGCCAGACCCACTGTGGCTCCTCCATCCCATCTCCTTGCTTTCCCTCTCCCCATCGCTCTCTTCTATGTGGGTTGATTTCCAATGCCAAGACTGTGCCTGGCATAGATTCATAGTATGTATCTGAGCTCCCAAACTGCCTTTTATTATAACTCAGTTCTGGTCTCTCTCAGCTATCTACATCTACCCCTGTGGCCCAAGGCATCCTGGGCTGGGCTGATACATCCTTTTCCCAAAGGGACGTACGTCCTGGTCTGAGTAGTTACCTCCAGCGTGTTTGTAGATGTGGGTGGAGTACAAAGAGTGAGAGTATAGATGGATCTGGGGGTAGGCGGGCAGACGAGTTGCTGGTCAAAGTTAGTAAGAAGTAGACAGCTGGAGACACAGATGTCTAGATGGTGTTATAGATGGCTGTGTTTAAACGCTACCTTGAGGGGCTGACGGTGAGCAGTTGGTTGGATGAGAAGATAGATCTCTAAGTAAACATTTGGGTGAGTAAATGGCTGGGGAGGTAATCAGTGAACCATTGAGAGGTTCAGCTTGGTAGCGTTAGAGGAAACCAGATGGATATGGCTGAGTGGATAAGAACGAGTGGGAGAAAAATGTTGGTTAAGGGGATGGAGCAATGGATGAGTGCAGAGGGACATCCATGGGGGCTGTTGTGGGCAGAGAGTAAAGATATCTGAGCAAAGGATGGTGGGCATGTGCTGGAGGAGGAGCAGATTGGTAGACCAGCGGGGAGAGAGGAGGAACATTTAAAGGAGAGTGGTTGCTGAGGAACGTTTACGGAATGGGGAAAATGGTCCTAAAGATGGAGGTAGAAGTGGGTGGCCCCTGGGGTTGGGTGGGGTGGGCTCACTTGGATTGGGCGCTGGGCAGCAGCCTGGCTTTGCTCAAAGTGCGTCCATGCTCCCGCAGGGCACTGAGCAACCCGATCTTGGTGGTAAGCAGCTTATTATTGGGGAGCTGGAACAGCAACTGCTGGCCTGTCAGGACAGAAAGAATTGTGTGGGTGGTGCCTCGAAGCTGCTCTGCCACATTTGTTTCCCTCAGGGTCTCCCCTACCTTCCCGGAAGCTGCAGTAGTTGTCCCTGGACTTGATCTCACACCACTTCAGCTTGTAATCCTCACAGCGGCTGTCCTGCGTGCGTTGCCAGCCCTTGCTCTCACAGTAGTTGCTGATTCTGTGGGGTAAAAGGCGTTAGTAACTGGGCGGCCCTGGGGTTGTCTGAGGAAGACAGGGCAGGAGTGGCCGCCCCATAGCAGCATCATGGGCTAAGTCCACACCAGGGATCGGAAGGCAGACCAGGGCTGCCCAAAGTCCACTCACATTGATGCTCCGTTGGTGCCTCCGATGTAAAAGAAAGGGCCCTGACCTGGACTGGGCTGCTTGTCCCCTTCCAGAAAGAGCCCCTCCAGGGAGGTCACAGGGAATCTGGCGGCTTCTTCTTCCTCTGGGAGGTCTGTGGGCAGGTAGGTGGTCAGAGGCCTCAGGCTTCTGGCTCAGTAGGGGTTTTCCTGCCCCTCCCAGCTGCCAGAGGCCCCACCTGCATCTTGGTCCAGCTGACTTAGCTCAGGCCCGAGCCCCTCCTCGACACTGCTCGCCATCTGTTTCTCATGGGTCCAGCCTGGAGATCAGTGCTGTCAGATGGGGGAATGGGGAGGTACCCACTCTATCTGCCCGAGCCCAGCCAATGCCAGAAGCTGCTGGGAACTAACCCAACCCCTCTGGACCACTCTTTGGCCCAACACAGACCTGCCTGAGGGGTCTGAGGGTCATTGCACCCGTGAAAGGAGGCAGTTTCAACCAGACTTAAATCACACAGAGTCCAGGTAGTGTAGAGACTACAGAGGGGATGAAAAGGGTGAACCCCACCTCCACCCTCCTTACCAGCAGGGCCGGCTCCATGTAGGGAGTGGGCCGGAGTGTGAGGCAGGAGCCCTTACAGACATGATGTGGGGATGTATGTCTCCAGAGGGCAGGGATCACAATGTCTATGATGACATCATGGGTGACCCAAGGGTCTATGATCAACCAGGAGAGATGAGAGGCTGCACTAAGTGGAGTTGGGGTAGGGAGTGCCCACTGTGATGGCATGGACAGGTAGAACCTGCAGATTCTTGAGCATAGTGTCCCTAGTATGTTGTCCCCTGCTAGCTTCTCTCAGAGCCTGGCTGGCTGACTGGACATGGCCTGGTGTAAGCCTAGTTCCCTTCCTATAAAATGCTGTCCCTGGAGGCCCTGACTTGAGAGTATGTGGAACCAGTCTCAGGGATACTCTGCATTCACCTGGTGCCCGAGTGTGGCATCGACGGATCCTGGACCGTTTGGGTCTCTTGGAGCTGACATGTGTTCGAGGGGGCTTACCCCGGCAGTGAATGAATCTTGTACGACTTCGTGTTGCAGGCATGAGGGCACCAGGGCGATGAACCTTTGAGGAAGATGTAGTCCCTACACCCCTTCGGGGTCTTCGAGAAGCTTGAGATCCCAGCCCTCGGATGGGGCAGACAGCTGGGCCTACCCTGCCTGGGGAAGGCTGACTCCCCATGTCCTGGGCTGTGCCTTCAGCTTGTGGCTCACTTCCACTTCTGTGATGGCCATGAGGCTTCCCAGCCCGTGGGTGCAAGGCCATCTTTGCATTCCGTCTCCGCCGGGTGAGTCTTCTTCGGCTAAGACGGCCCCGACCTCGACGAGTGTGGCCTCTGTGTCTGCTGCAAATAGGGTGCCCATCAGTCTTGCTGTTGGTAAGGTGTCCCATCTGCAGGCTTGAAGGGCAAAAAGGCTCCTAGCCCCCATCAAAATTCCTACCAGTTGTGGCTACCCAGGTGCTCAGTTCCTGGTTCTACTAACACAACCTGTTTAAAGCCATTATCACCTTTCTTTCCCTACCACTCCCGCCCTGGACGCTGCCTTTTTTCTCTATTTTCCATATTTAGAACATTTTAGGGCATTTAAAATCTAATTCCTAGATGCATCTTTGTGCCCCACATTAAGGAAATAAACCCAGTTTGTTGGACAAGAGTGAGTGAGGAGACAGCACACAGAGTCTTGTGACTGGGAGGAGAAGACAAGTTGCTGCCTTTGGATAGGAGAAGGTCAACTCTAAAGAGCAAACAGGTCTGTGGCTGTAGAGTGACTGACAGCAAAGAGAAGCCAAGGACAGCAACCAATTCCACGCCCCCTAAACTGACAAGACAGGAAAAAATTTTCAAAAAGTTCTGTAGCTGTAGGTAGGGTGGAGAGAAAGCCTGGATTGAGAACCTCATACTTCTGTAGAGGGTAGGCTGCAAATGTGGGGGAATCCAGGGTGTCTGGAGACCCATTCCCACTTAGAAAAGCTTCCAGGAAGAGGCTGAGGTAGGAGCTTTAAAATGGAGCGGGATTGTAGGTGTGGGTGTGCAATCTGCAATCACTGGGGAAGTCCTATGCACTCCAGTGCGTTTCCAGAACCCAGAGCCATGGGGACCTGCTATGGAAATGGGACCTTAAGACACCAGTGTCCAGTATTGTCTACAGCTTAAGAGGCTGCCTGGCCCCAGGGAGATCTTAGGAGGTCTTCTAGGTATGAACAAGAGGAGCATACAGACTCACACAGAGGAAGAAGAATGTGGAAACTGAAGGACTCTAACTCACTTCTAGAATATGTTTGGGAGTGGGAGAGATACTGTCTCCTAAAAAAGTGCTGAATTCTAACAGGACAGGAAGGAGCCTGTGAGAATTAAACATGAAACATAAAGGTCAGAATTTAGTCCAGGAAATTGTCCAGGAAGAACTGAGGACAGGGCCAAAAGGATCAAACCAAATAGAAACCCACAGAGACTCAACATTATAGCTTGTTGAGAGACGAGGAAAGAAAGGAAGTTGGACATACTGTTTGGAGTTAGGGGCGGGGTTGCCCTGTGATCAACCAGAGCCCTCTACCCTTTGAGGAGGGCACACGTTGGAGTGCCAACTCCAGGAACCTAGGGAAGTGGGAAACTAGCCTGAGCTTCTTTCAAAAATGAATAAACAAATAAAACCCCCACAAAATGACAAAAACTTTCTTTAAAAACCCTACTGGGTGAGTAGGAATATGTCTACCCAAGAGAGGAAGGGCAGCATCTAAGCTGGGACGCTGCCAGCAGCTGCCCCTGTCTAGTGTGTTCCAGAGTCTCTCTCAGGGTCAGACCCAGAATCCAGAAAAGAAGTTTCACAGTAAGAGTGTCGGTTACTATTTCAGAAAGCAAGCTGTCCAACAGTGGAGCAAATCATGTGGCCCTGGGTCTTGGGGAAAGTTCCAAGTGAGGAGCTAGACAGAAGCTTCAAGTCTTTATAATAAATTTAAAATAAACTTTTTACCTGGTCAGATAAAAAGACCGGCAGGAAATCACACCCCGGTACAATGGGCAGGAGATGCGTTTAAACCTGAAGAAGACGGCCAAGAAAATGACCACATCAGTGTTCTGCTGAAGTTTTCCCCAGACACAACGTTTGGCAACACAGGGCTCTGAGAAGGTGCTGACATTTTCTGAAGGGCTGGTGCCTCCCGAGCAGCGCTCACTGTCTGGGGATGCGTTCTCTGTGGATCTCAGGAGGTGGCCCTTCTGAGGGGTCAGTTCTGGGGAGACAGACATGGCTCTAGGCAAAGAGCTCATCCTGAGGGCTCCCAGCCCTCCCCAGAGCTTGAGTTACCCACATGGGTCAGCCCCACCCCACAAGACATTCCTCTCTTGGCTAAAACACTGGGGTTTGGAGAGAGAGTGGCCTCGGCAGAGGACTGAGCTCAGCCAAGCTGCCCAGTCTCTGGCCGGTCCTTTCTCCTGTTTGTCTACTTCTGGGAAGGGCAAATAACAGGGTACAGGAGGGCAAGCACTCAGCCTCAGCCCTAGTCAGGACCCTCAGCTGGTGACCAGCCAGTGTCTCTTACCTGCTCTGCAAGGTCTTAGGAACCCTTTGCTGGGATACAACAGTGGTGACCTGGCAACTGTCTCCAGGCAACTGTTTCCCAGGAACTATGATTCAGCAGCTGCCCAGAGGTAAACAAGAGTTTCAGGTGGATGGTGAAAGGGGCCATTGTGTGAGCTGAGGGGCAAAGGAAGAGTTTCAGAAGGGAAGTCAAACTGGTCTGAGGAGGCTGGGGGGATGCTGAGGATAAGTAGGGGTCAGGATAGACTTCCCCCCCTTATGTCTGAACCATCCTCTTTGTGCATCCTCTCGTGAATTCTTCCAGCATCATCCTGAGCATTCACGGGGACTCCTTAATCCAGACCTAGTAATCTAGGCTCTGACACCAAGCATGGCTCAAATTGGCTCTTGGTGCCAATTTGTAGTTTCCTACTGAGGTCCTTGGGACTCAGTGTGAGTCCTGCTTTTGACCCCAGGTTTCCATCCATATGAACCACACATGTTCAGAGCCTTGTAAGGGTTACAAAGTTTGATGGGATATACGGTGCTTCCAAAATACAAAACCGTATCTTGTGTCTTGGAGCCCACGGACATGACTATTTTTTAAAGAAAGGTCTGTACAGATGTGATTGAGTTAGAATCTCAAGAGAATCATCTTGTCCTAAGCCACAGGACCTGTGAACTAAGAGGAAACATGGGGGCTCCCCTTAGGGCCTTGGTAAGGTGTTGGGTGAATTTTGGAAATTTTGAAAAACTTCTGTTGTTTTAGGTTACCCTCTAGCCCTCCTCACCTTCAGGTTTCTTTGTGGTTCTGCCCATGCTAAGCGGCTCCATCATCCCCTTAGAGGCTGTGCACCCACTCCTAGGCTCTACTAAGATGGCTCTTCCTTTGGGGTCTCTTCCCTGGTCTAAGCTGCGGGAGCAGGAGGTTGTGCTAGCCATAGCTGGCAGGGCATCTTCTCCCAGCTGTGCCCAGAGTCCTGTGGGAACAGGAGTGGCCCCCATCAGATGTCATTCTCTATTTGTGAGACTGCTTACTGTCACGGATTCTGCCCTTCCTATGCTGTGCTGGGGACAGGGGTCTGTGTGGTCAGCCCAGAGCTGGCCCAAGAAACTCCTCTGCCCCAGATTAGTAGGGTGGGACTGCAGGTGCGTTGGCGCACATAGCACTTCTGCCGAGGCCTGGGCTGAGTTATTGGGGCTTATGGTCCCCAGCCTGAGCAGCTAGCATATCCAATCCTGGAGAGGCTCTGGACAAGTAGCCAGAAGTCACTGACCCTGGGGTGTGAAGGGCACTTTCAATTCTCACTTCAGTGGTCGAATGATCGCTTTTCATTCATGAGACCCCGGGCTTGGCACTGCACAAGACAACAACACCCACTTACTTCTCACTCCAATGCCGGCTCTTGGCTGGGATGGAAGCCCCATTTTCAGGGATCACTTGACCTTGGTATGTTTTGGCATATATGTTGCATACCAGAGCCACCTTGTGTATGGCAGGGTATGGTGAGCCCTATATCTCACTTCTGCAGGCCTTCTCTCTGGTGGGAGCACAGACCATTGGAATCCCTGTTTCCTCAGCCTGGTCCTTTGCAAAGCTGCTTGACAATGTTTTGTATGGTTAAAATAAGATGATCAAAGTATAATTCCACAAAGCATAAAATTTATTGTCTTACAGAAAATTTTTCCTGCCTTTTGTTTACAATGCTTAAAGAGAGGACAATAAGGAGACTGCCCATCATAGGGAGCACAACGGACAGACAACCCCTCAGCCACATAGAAACAACCTTCAATGCAGGGTCCAGTTACTCACTTGGGGCACGGCAAGCTTCTGTGGGAGGTGAAGCTCAGTTTCCATATAATGGTTCTCTGGAGAGAGTGGCCTGACCAGTACTAAGAACCCTGTAAGAACATGTTGGGTCCTTTCTAGAGGGCAGTGGGTGAGGCAGGACTCGGCTATGCTGGACTCAGGCTGTATTGGCCAGCTTCAGGTTTGCATGAGTCCAGGCACCGAGGTAAAGGACGTTTATGTGGGGTCTGAGAAGAGTTTTTTTTTTTTTTTGTTTGTTTGTTTGTTTGTTTTTTGAGACAGGGTTTCTTTGTCCTGGAACTCACTTTGTAGAACAGTCTGGCCTTGTGCTCACAGAAATCTGCCTGTCTCTGCCTTCCAAGTGCTGGGATTAAAGGATGTGCCACCACCACCTGGCCAGTTCTAGTTCTTATCACAGCAAAATACGTGCTGCTCATTGTAAATGGTGTAAGAGTTGGGAATTATTCTGAGCCTTTTGAAAATTCTCAGGGCTAGGGGAGCGGGGTCTTTAAAATTGGGGTATTCAGCATCCAGAGTTAGGCTGAAGATGGCGCTCTGATCCTAAAACCTGGAGGTGGCCTGCAGAGAGAGGGCTCATGAGCAGATGGCAATGCAGGACTCTGCAGCCTTCCACACATTCCCTGGACATAGGTCACATTCACCTGGTCTGGCAACTGGGCAGTACCCCTCTCCCTGAACCCATATGCCCTATTCTCCACTCTGGATTTCGGCAGTGATTAGAGTCGTTTCTGTTTTCCTGGGCCCCGTGACCTGAGACATCGGGGAGGGGACGAGGACCAAGGCTTTGGGTCTTCTCTGGCTGCACGCTAGTGTTGACAGTGCAGGTACTGCAGAATCTGCAGGTGCTGGTTGACTACAGCTTGAGGTGTCTCGGTGTGGAGCCCAGGGGGCTATGGGGGCCACAGGCACTGTGAGACTCCACTGACTGCTCCTGAAAAGGACAGACATAGAGGCCTCGGGGTCTCACATCTTTGTTACACAACATCTTCTGTGGCTGGGTCAGAGGGAGGTAGTCAGGCCCAGGGGGCCTGTAGGCTCAGACTGTGGTCTCTTTGGCTAAGGGCGTGATGGCCCCAGCCTTGGCCTTGCTCTCTTTCCAGTGGCCTTGAGGAGGTGAGGACGTAGGCTCCAGCGGAGATAAGGCCTTGGATGGACGGCATTACCAGACAGTATTAGACAGAGGCATCCAGATCTAACCATGTCTGGTAAGACATCCATCAACAGGCAGTGGACTGTGCAAGGGCCTCCCCATCTGGGCAGTCAATTCTGATCCAGTACCTGCGAAGGGAAGGTGGGGTGGGGTGTGGTTCCTGACTGCTCTGGTCCCTCACCTTTCTGCAGAGCTGGTCCAAGGGCTATTTATGGGGGTGGCTGGGTCCTCCTAGGACCTGGGGTTACTTTCTTACCAGGCCCCAGCCCAGTGCCTGGTCCCCCAGTGTGTGAATCTGTGGGCACCAGAGGAGTCATCTGTTCACTTCTTGTTCTTATTTGGCAAATGCTCATCACAGCACCTCTTTGGTGTTCTGAATGGTTCCGGTTAATGAGTAACATCGAGGCCAGGAACAGACCCCCACTTCCACCCCCTCCCCAGGGAGAGGCACCTGGTCTCATGCTGGGTGGGGTTCCCTGGCCCTGTACTCTGGCTTCAAATAAAGAAAGATAAGAAGTAATCCTGGATTCGAGTTTGGGGGCAAAGTTCCTCTTCTGGACAGCCACTGGGAAGGAATGGAGATTCTTTGTCCTTAATTAGGAACCAGCTGGTGACATCACAATGCTGTGTGCGAGGCTCAGGTTCCTGAACTTGCCCTTGCCCACTAGTCCCATAGGCACCCGACGGTTAAGAGTCCTTAAGCAAACAGTGCCGTCCACCATACATACCTCCTTGTTTCGCCCAGCATCCTGACCAACCCCGACAGTTTCTCTAGCAATCAATGAGCCCCAAAATCTAGCCAACAGGTGACTTGGCAAAGATGGGCATAGCTGCTCTAGGAATAAGTGACAAGCTACCTCTACCCCAGGACCCCTGGCATGGTGAAACCAGCCCTTGCCCCAAGTAATAGACAAGGATTCCCACTTGGGGCAGAGTCTAGCCTCCACTGACTGCTGAGCTATAGAGCTGAGCCAGGCCCATTGCAAGCCCAGCACATCCTTAGCCTTGACCTATCTGGAGTCCAGGAGCTAGGGCAAGAGCATCATCAGACTGTCTTCGGCGAGTGGTGGGTCACCTTTGAACATCGTTACCAGACAGTGTTAGAGTCAAGCCAAAAAATCCAGCACTGTCCGGTAAGATGCCCACAGAGACCCAGGTGAGCTTTGGCAGGAAGACACAGAGTAGGATTTGTGGTTTCCACCCTCAGGGAGGACCAGTAAAGACCTGGTGCCGTGAACAACTAGGCGTTATATTTGCACTGGGGCAGGCCAGCAGAGAGAGGCTGACCTTGACTCATACTGTCTGGTTTGTCCAAAGCAAGGGGTCCGTGACACACTGGGTCGATACCCATGTTAGAGGTGCTGTTGGTCAGTGCCCACTTGATGCAGGAAGGGAAGGCAACCTAGGCCCGAGTAGCCCCACTAGGGGTCAGCACACATCTCTCAGATCTAGGTGAGGCAAATTTTGGCATGAGGCCCTCTGAGCCAAGGTTGGGTTTTAGTTAGAGGCTTTGTTACAGTTCTACCCAGCCCACACCTGCTAGGTGTGGTGGCAGCACCTGCCTGGGTGTTGTAGGCAGGACCCTGGTACCTGAGTGTCCTCGTCCCCAGATCACTGGGAGGGGGCACCTCCAGGGCAATGGTAGTGAACCCCTCATCTCAGGACACAAAGAGCCTCTCAGAGGTGCCTGGTTAACTTTCTGCCCCGTAGCCCTATCCTGGGCAGAGTAGATGAGGTGTGGAACTAGAGCCCCTGGGGGCTGGGATCAGGAGGCGGCCCCATTGCTGCACGCAGGGCTCCGCCACCATCATTACCAGGCAGTATTAGAGATTAGACACTATCCAATGCTGCCCAGTAAGATGGCCACGGCTGCCCAAGTTGGATATGGAGGCCGCCTGGCAGGGAGTTGAAGAGGACTAGATTCCATGGGTAGGGCCCCCCAAGGACAACAGTAGGAAACCCTTGTTCTAGAGGTCAGAGAGGGGCTGACCCTGCAGCACCTTCCAACTCCGAACAGCATGAAGTAGAATCAAGTCATCTCTGAGAAATGTGATGGAAAACAATTAGGATGGAGTCTCATGAACCCTGGGGCCTCTGTCTGCCTCGGTCATAAATGGTGGCCTACAGTGGACTAGCTTGGGGCCAAGGTGAGAACTTGGGAGGGCCAAAGAGTCTCTTCCAGAGGCTGACACCCCCACAGATCTGGGAGGCAGGCTAGAGTTCCATGTGACCAAGGGCCGGGTTGGGATCAGGTCACGGATGGGCTCTCCATGTAAGTATACCCACCAGCGAACAGCCTAAACATCAGGACCAGTCCCATCAGGGTCCACGGTGTATTTTGAGGTTCAGCTACTAGACAATTGGCCTCTGTCTCCAGGACATTGTTTACTTTCCTGTCCAGCCTTTCTCAGGGCCCAAGAAAGGTACTGGGATGAGGGACCAGGTGGTGGTATTTGTTGTCTGATGGTCTGGGGTCTGACACTTTAAGCACATGGGAACAGCAGTCCCCAACAGAAAGACAATGATCACACCCACAGGCCTGCAGTGCCAAGCTGCATAGGGGTGTTTAGAATAGGTGTGTTCTTTGACCCTCCTGTTGCTAAGGACTAAGTCTGTAATCCCCGCTTAGAGCCAGGAGACTGAGCATCTGCCCTAGGGACTCTTGGGATTGAAAGAGATTCAGTCTATGCCTCCCCTCATCCCATCTCTGTCTTTACACAAGTATTTCCTGAGTTTGGAGAGCCTGCCAAAGCAGCTTCTCACACTTTTCTGGCATCTTCCATCACAGAGGCCATACAGGTGACTCGGGCCCTGAACTGATTCCTTGGGTCACAACAAAGGCCTCACTGCCTCCAGGCAGCTGCTGGTTCTCCAGCTCCTCTCCCCAAAGTCAACATTTCTCAAAGGACCTGACCCGAGCACAGGCCTAGCAGATGGGGTTGGGCAGACTGCAGAAGCCTTCTTGGTAACTGTCCTAAGTATCTATCGCATTTCCAGGCTTCCTGTGCTCTCAAACACCTCCCAGATACGCTTCCCTTTCCCTGAGCTTTTTTAGCTCCATCCTACAGACCCATAAAAAAATCAGTGTTGCAAGAGGACTTATTTTTCTCTTCCTTCCTTCCCCTCTCTTCCTTCCTTTCTTCCTTCCTTGCCCTCTCTTCCTTCCTTTCTTCCTTCCTTTCCCTCTCTTTCTTTTCTTCCTTCCTTTCTCTCCCTCTCTCCCCCTCCCTTTCTTTTCTTTCTTTTCTATCTTTCTCTCTCTCTCTCTCTCTCTCTCTCTCTCTCTCTCTCTCTCTCTCTTTCTTTCTTTCGCTTTAGGAAACCAAGAGAACTAAGTGGATTTCAGTTGCTCTTGTGGCTGCTGAGTCACAAAGAGAAGAGAGTGGGAGTTGGATGAGGGTAAGAGTCAAGGGTATTGCCTTTTTCCCCTTCTGGTTTGGTCAAAGACACTGGGAAAACAGAACGATATTTAACGATGAGCGTGGTGCCCCCATGTCTTTGACTACTCAGTGGGAACACATTTCAGGGAACATGAAAGGCTAGGGACCCTGCCAAGCATGAAGCTGGCCAGGCCATAAGCCAAATGGACAAGTCACCCTCTGTGCACTGAATCCTGTTCTTGCCTAGCAGGTTGAGAGGTATAAAGACAGGTGCCCAGACAGCGGTGGGGTGTGCGTGTGCATGTGTATGTGCGTGTGTGACATCGCCCAAAATGCAGAGCATCCAGCGAAACTTAAAGGCTGAACAGATGCTAAAAGTCGTGAGTTGGGAATGGGTGTCCTGGTATCAAAGCACCACTGAGTGTGGGGGAGGCCCTGCTTTATTCAACAAGGGGTCCTAAGGGATAGTCAAGAATAGGACAGAACTGTAGCCACAGGTCAAGAAACGAAAAGCTAAAACAGAGGTTCTATTTGGAGCCCTGTGTGGTACCCAGCTGGTCAACTGTAACTGGGAAGTGGGGTTCAGATCATGTTCCCCACAGCTAGTTAGTTATCAGCATCTACTAGGCTCAGTTTAGGAAAATTGAGAAATGGATCACGAAGCCCAGGGCCACCAAGCCTCCTCCGCAGCAAATATCCCACCCCCTTTCCAGGTTGCCTTTGTCCCCACCTGCAAGAACAGAGAAGTTTAGGGATTTGTGGCAGAGGAATGCAATCCCAGTGTGAAAAAGTGAGTCTCTGGTTAACTCGCCCAACGGGCCTTAATCAATGGTGAGGCCAGAGAACAAAGCTCTGAAATTCAACCTCTCCTGCAGCAGATCAGCCAAACTTAGACGCCAGGAGCTGTGGGGGGCGGGGGCAGGAAAGGCTCGTCTTGGCTACACTCAGGCTACTTCTTAGCGTCTTTGAAACTACGTGTCTTCAAGGCAAAGCCGCCATTTCGTCCACTCACACAGCGGTCAGCATTGTCCCCCAGCCTTCTCAGTCGTATAGCACACCCTTCAAGTCCATTGCACCTCTGAGTGCCAAGTTCCTGCAGTGGAAAACTCCCTAGGCCATTCACCTGATCCTAAACACACTGACAACATCCTGACAAACTGATTTTTGCAAATAAAGTATTTGCAAATTACCAAGATGCCTGAAAATTAACAAAGGACTCCACCCATATTTTATGGCTCATTTGCATTTTCCTAAATGCAAAACATTTTGCTTAATTCAACAATCTGCCAATTGGTCCGACGTTTTATCTGGGTTACCAGAAAAACAAAACAAAGCTGTGCTGCTTTCCCGGATGCTCAGCCTTAAAAAGGCCTAAAATGTTCACCACATATTAATCAAAATAAAAAAAGTCTTAAAATGTTCACCACATATTAATCAAAATACTCTTATATCCTATGGATTTTGTTCAAGAACACTTAAAACAACATACTCGATATTATGCCTAAAGAAAATTAACTTACTTCCCTTCAACATTATCAGCTCCTAAGTTTAAACTCAGAGAGCTGGCCGTCTGGGTACAAACTCAAAGCTGAGCACGCCTGGATGCCATAGCACAGGCTAAATGTTCCTCAAACCAGGCGCCTATATGGGCTATTCATGGCTGCCGTGCTATTTGGCATTAAAGTTAAAAAAATTTTTTTTTTTAAATGGACTTTGGCCTTGATCCTGAGTAATGGTTTGAAAAACCTGTTCTGTCTCCTTCAGTGTGGTCCCGGCTTTGTTTGGCACTCCAGAAATGAACAAGCGAGAAAAAGCCGAGTCCAAGAGTGACCAATTCTGATCTTACATCGCCACCAACCTAAATGTCTCAGTCAACCTCTTACCACGGGTCATGGCTGCTGGCAAAAGCAAGCCCTTCCCGGCACAGAAACCCAACAGCAGAGATGAGGTTCTCATACCCGCCAGCCGCACCCTTCCCTGTACCCACCTCTGAGGCGGCAGCCTACCATGGCGGAAAAAGTATCTCAGGAAGAGCAGTGGCTGCTTTATGAAAGAACATTCCAGAAGGATCTATTTCCAGGAATGGCAGGAGTCTGCCTTCTGTCCCCCCAGGTGCTTGAACCCACCTGGTATAAAGATGTAGCCTGCGGACCCCTGTAGGTGCCCAAGCCTAGCCCAAGATGGCTCCACATCTGAATCCCGGCTGTGGCATGGTTGAAGGAGACGCTTTCTTCTTTGGAAAGGAAGCCTGCTCTGTTCTGCATCCACCGATTCACAGAAACTCACTAGACAGAGGCAGATCTGCGAGCCGCAGGTCTGTCACCCAGGGGCCCTCCAACCTCTCCCTACAGAGTGGTATTCTCGGGCCTGTCTGGCCTCCCGCCTGCCGCCGCTACCTGCCCCAACAGGTTCCTGACAGGATCCTCCGCTGCTGAGCAAGAGCAGCAAGCCGCTCCACCCCCAGTATTGAGGTAGCACTGTGCCTGTGCCTAGGACCCTCCAGGTGGGAAGTAAACCGAGGTTTATAAAGGATATGGAGAGGCCTAGGCATTCACCACCCCCATATACCTGTCAGCCGTGGTGAATAGAGCTGGGCGACCAGCTTTGGCGTCAACCCAAACTTTCCCTCGGCCAGGATTCAGCCTCAGGCGTTGTAGCTGGGGAGTCACAGGAAAGAATGACTGTCTCCCCTTCAGGTGAGTCTCAAACACAAAGAAAACTAGGGTGCACGGTGGACTGGCACAGGCCGACAATCCAGGGACAATGGGGAGGAAAGAAACAGCTCGCAGCCAGGAAGGGGAAGGACAGTGCGGCCTGGGCTCGCCTTACATGTAGCTCCTCACCCCGCCCCATGCAGGTGTCTGTTCCCGGCCAGCCAATCTCTGCTCCTGGCCCCCAACAGGTGTGTCCCCTGGGCTCCGATAGGACGAGAGGGAGGCAGCTCTGGTGACGCAGGCAAGGGGGCGGTAGGCCCACGCATTCCTGCCCCCACCTTGCCCGCCAAGCCCAGGTTGAACAAAAACCAGGGTAGGGAGGCCCCTGTGGGGCCTGGCTGGCATGGTGCACGGGCAGCTTGATGACTAAGGCCCAGGCCACAGCAGTAGCTGTAGGCAGGAGCTATTTTCCAAATCCATAGGCATTGTAGGTTGCCTTAGAAGGAGGAAAGGTAGGGGTCATATATTGTATATATGCACTGGACCTCACAAGGCCCCAACACTCAACTGTGGCTACTATATCTGGCTGGATCTCATTATATACTACTGACCAGAGCTTGAAGGACCTGCTTTCTCCCAGCCCCTTTCTATAAGTAGGTTGCCTTTGAACTCCACAGACACAAATACCGGGGTCATAAGTGTTCCTAGACTCTTCTTTGAAGCAGAACTCGCCTGGTACAAAGGCAATTGCAGCCCCAAGCACCCTAATTTGGATCAGACATTGACTACAGAATCTTTAGTGCCAGGCGCGGTGGCTCATGCCTTTAATCCGAGCAATCTGAAGACAGAGGCAAGCAGATCTCTGGATTCAAGGTCAGCCTGATCTACAAAGCATCAGGACAGGACAGGACAGCCAGGGCTACACAAAGAAACTCTGTCTCAAAAAACAAAAACAACAATCATCAGACTAGAGGTGCAAGGTTTCTTGTTAGAGCTTAGCCGGGCATATGGTCTCTGGTTCTGGGGCTGGGAGGGTTTGACCCCTGTGTAGTCTAGGGATGAAACCATTAAGTCCCTTTCTGAGAGTTCCCTGTGACTCTACCAGACATGTTTGTTTCTTGGACTCTCAGGGGAAGGGCCAATAATGAAACGACAAACGACCCCAGCAATTAGGCAAACCAGCAGAGAGATCCCAGGGGGCCCAACTATTTTCCATAACGAACTCAGCCGCTCTGCTGGAAACGCGTAATTATGAAGGAACTGTCTCCTGAGCCCTGATACTCAGTATCTGTCTATGTCTAGGAGGAGAGGGAGCTTTGTAAGGTTTGTTGGCTCTGTCCTGTGTATAACCTTCAGGTGCAAACTGTTCTCCAGGGATAATGTGGCTAGGGAGGGTAGCCTAAGTCAGGTAGTAGCTGCTAGCAGCTAGGGCATTGCCCTTCGCTGGACCAGGCTAGCCACTTACCAACGATTCTGTCTGCCATCTGTCCTAGACACCCTGGTTTGACATCTCGCTTGAGTTCAGCCTACCCCAACCAAAGGGTTATGTTGGGGATAGGAGTGTCATAGCCTGGTCTACATTTCTCTCCCATTCTAGAAAAGCTGTCCAAACAGCATGAGTGACCTCTGACTTCCTAAATCCCACTTCTTCAGACTGTGGAAGGCATGTTCCTTCTCAGTTATTAGGACCCTCACTTACCCTGATGTTCACTCAGAGTATTTCTGTTTGGAGAACAAGAATGGGGTCAGGATGCTCTTGGATACTTGGCACCTGTGTTCTGGGAAGACTAAAGTGTTTCCTTCTGACCCCAAACCCAAGAATGTTTGCCAATAGGCCCGGGAACAAGAGGGCTGTTCCTTGCTAACTTCCTGACTCAGGTTTACCTGCCCTTGCCTGACAGGACTCTCAGTCATCCCAGACTGGCCTGGTGAGATGGGCTGAAGTTATGGATAGATACAAAGACCTCTCAGGAACAATAAGGGCAGCCACTATCCATGGAGCCCTAGGATATGATTGGGATCAGACCAGGACCCTGAAGTAGAGACCTTCCAGGCTATATCTACATAGCTTAGTCTCTGATATAGGGAGTGCTATACTACCCAGGCTCAGTGACAGAGTATAAATACTAAAATACTAACCTGAACCCCAGACGCTCCTGCTGTGTCTATGGACTGCAGCCCTGAGTCCAACTTTATTATGGGCCCAGCTCTAAAAGCTCTGATCTCTGGTCAGATGCTCCAGTTAAAGTCTATTGAAGACATTGCTGGGGCATGTTCTTGTTGAATCTAATAGCTCTGAGCTGTGGTACATATCCCTCTGTCTCAAGTTGGCACAGGATAGGTGAGCACCCTAAATGTCATATGAACACATAGATATCTTCTGATGAGATTGAAAAGACTGAATGAAAAGAAGAAGGTTTGATAGATGCACCTCATCCCTGCTCATGTACTCAGGCATCTGGATCTATCTCTGGGTGGGGTCCTGAATAAAAATGTTCTTTCCACGGTCATTAGGAGCTGTGTGCTACCAAGATTAACAGACACATGCAGTTTGTCCTTGGTCAGGATGCTGAAAATCTAGTGTAACCTCCCACTCTTTCCGTTTCCAGGATGGCAAGAGATTACAGTTCTACACAGGCAGAGAACTAGGGAAAAAACTCTCAGGTTGTAAGCTCAGGTCCTCACAGCTCCCATTCACATCCATTGTCAGGGAGTCAGCACCTTCCACACAAACTCAGAAAGCTCTGGGTAGTTGGCTCTCTTGGCCTCAAAGTAGAGAGACCAGTTTTTCACCAGAGATGCAATAAAACAGCTCTATGAGGGAGCTGCCAGAGCGGTGGGATGGAACTCTCTGCAAGAAAGCTTCTACAGATATTCCTCTAGCTTTCTTGGTCCCTGATGGAAATAGTCTGTTCTAGCCTGGGCCCTTCACAGGAATTATACGGAATGACTGGTGATCCTGGATGTGACTATTCCCAGGGAATAAAGTTACCTTTAAATATTTTCCTTGGTCTGTCTTAAAGAGTCTGGATTGGCTTTTTGTTTGTTTTGTTTTGTTTTTGTTTTTGTTTTTTGAGACAACATTTCACTGTGTAACAGCCTTAGCTGTCCTAGAACTAGCTCTGTAGACCAGGATGGCCTCTAAGTCACAGAGATCCACTTGCCGCTGCCTCCCAAGTGCTGGGATTAAAGGTGTGTGCCACCACCTGGAAACCACTGGCTTCTTGTTCCTGTAGAACCCATGGTTCTTTTGTCCTTCTTTATATCTAAATAGAATAAAATGATCAGAGCTGTCTGCGTCTGTGCTAGTCAACTGGTCTAGCGAAGGCAAGGTTGCTACATCTTATCTAGTCAACTGGTCTAGAGAAGGCAAGGTTGCTACATCTTATCTAGTCAACTTGTCTGGCAAGGCATGGTTGCTACATCTTATCTAGTCAACTGGTCTAGAGAAGGCAAGGTTGCTACATCGTATCACAGGGTTTTGAGCAAAAACAAACAAAAAACAACAACAACAACAAAAAAACCGATCACCTCAGGACATCCCACTGCAGAGCTTCCTGCTTGAAGTGATGGAGCAGAGGGTGATCATCAATGTTCAGATCTAGCATCGTGGGAGAGTATAGTAAGCCTAAGGCTGTCTATCCTTTTCCCATCTTAAAAAAAAAAATGGTCCTACTACCTTGCTGATGCCTAGGTGTTGATGGCCAGCTCTGAGCACCTGAATGGATGGGCAGTCTGAGCTGTAGCAGGATCCACCGTGTGCCATGTGAAAAAATATAGGGAGGAAGGCCTGGGACTCACGTCTGCCCCAAGTCTCTCAGGGCAGGTCTCAGACTCAGTAGAGTTCTCTTTCTGTGTATTCCTCCTATTGAGGAGGTCAGTAGATGTGGGGTACAATGGGCAGAGCTACTGCGGCCTAGCTAGTTAGTTGAGCCATTCCATACAACACACCAGGCCAGTCTTATACCAGCTGCACTGGGTGTCAGAATCTCTGTGAAACATGACAAAGGTTCTGTCTGGCCCACCTGCTGGGCAGGGCACCGTTACTATGGCAGCAAGAGAGGGATAATGGGTGGGAGTATTTAAGGAAGCTCTCTAGGGATCTGGGAGGCATGGCTGCTCCCCCTTTGTGGCCTCCTCAGACGAAGGGCTGGTCTGAGAGGTGTGGCAGAAACCCCCACATCAGTGACTGACTGGTGGTGGAGTTGGCCTGAGGGAACCCAGCCCCCAGTCCCTCAGCCCTGGCCTGGCTGAGGCCTCCTTGGGTGGGGCAGACACAAAAGGCCTATTGTGCTGGCAGTCAGGCTACTTCCTGCATGTTTGCCAGCCTCGCCAGCACCCAGAACAAACTGAGGAGGGGTCCCAAGTCCTGCTGGGGGCTCACCTTCCCTTTGGGACAACCTGGCAGGGAAAAGGAAGGCCCCGGAGTCTCCATTCAGGCTAGGATTCTCTCAGGCGGGGCAGGCTCTAAGGTTCCCTGACTCTGTCATGTGCTCAGAGACAGCTGCCAGCTTGTCCATTTCTGGCTTCTCTTCCTTGTGAGCCAGAAACCGTCCCACTGACTTTTGGCTCTTCTAACTTGCACACCAACACCTGGGGCAGATATGGGTGGGTGCTAAGAACTACCCGACCAACCCTAAGTAGGGCCTCTCTTAAAGCCAGCACCCTGTACAGTGAAGCTTAACCCAGGTGGATCCAACTCTGTTACCTCAGTCTCTGGCCCTCTGCCTCATGGGGGAGGGGGCCTCTGAGCTCTCCTATTGCTCTAGGGAATGTTGGTGTTTCCTTCTCAACATGCTGCTCTGTCCTAAGAGTTAGGAACTAACAGGTGAACATACTTGGGAAGTGGCCCAGTCACAGATGCTGCATAGACGACCTGCCTTTGTTAATCTTTTTATCCATGCATTTGTCTCCTGCTGCTCTGCCCATCCACTCAAGGGCCCATAGACCCTTTGACCATGGAAAATATAGGGCAGGAAGGTTTAAGCCAAAGAGGTCATCCTGTTAACACAAGGTCCCTACACAGCCCTGCTGAGTCATCTTAGAGCATGTATATCATGTGGTCTTAGGCTTGACACAGAAAAGAGGAGCCAAGAGCAAGGATCCCCACCTGCTCTCCTGAGTAAATCTTGAGCTACCTCCCTCCCCCTCTGGTGATCCATGCTTCAGGGCCAGTCCAAGGATCAAAACAGACTCTGTTGATACTGAACCAGGCCCTGCAGTCTGTCTCAGCCTTGACATGGCTACCCTCTTGGTATGAGACCTCTACTCTCCTGTGCCTTCCCCAGGTCACCCTGAGGGTTATGATACTAACCATAGCATCATTTGAAATCTCAGGAAACTATGAATAGAAAACTAAGAACCTACAGGATGAAACCCTACATTCACTTAGACACAGCCTTCTGCTGCATTTGCCTGACACGAGACTGTGTACTCGTTTCTTCTCAGTTGTTCACTGAAATCCACTTCGATTCTCCATAACTCCATCCAGCTTTCCAGGGTCCCAGCCTGTGGTCAGCTATCCAGACTTCTTAGTCCAGCCTATCAGCTTCTGATGTCCACTTGGCCACAGGCTCACAGCTTTCCTAAGCCTCCCCACGGGAGATAATTTGCATTGGGATGCCAGTACCACAGAAGGAAGAAATCTGGGCATCCTTGGCCTTGCAGCTGAGAGGTCTCAGCTCAGACTTCCTGTGGGTTCTGATGGGGCAAAGGAGGTCCATGTGGAGTATCCTGGTGGTTGGTAGGCTGCACATCGGATGGTTCCTATCGATGGTAGGAACTGAGGTCAATTCACAATCTATTGCACTGTAAAGGATCCCAGCATTTGGTTGGGAAGCAGATGATGGCTCTGCAGGGAAGACAGAAGAAACTATGGGATCTGGAGAGCTGAAGGAAGAGAGGCTTCTCCTGGCCTCCTTAGGCAGCTGCTCATACATGGTAGACATACAAATAAGCAGGCACATAAACACGGACTAAAAATAAACACATCCTTTTTTTAAAAAAGGGATTTGCTGTTGAACTATTTTCCCCTGCACAAGGACCAGCTATCAGATGGTGTTTTAGTGTGTCCTTCAGTGCCTGGTATTGATGACAATCACAGTTCTTGAACATGAGTGTGAAGTTTGGGATCCAAGATGCCTCTGGACTAAACCCTTTATACCAAACTCAATGAAACTCAAGGACCCTTCATATAAAATTTCAGGGATCTTGGCATCATGGGCTCTTAGTAACCACTCTGAGCAAGCAGCCCTGAAGCTCAACTGACCCATGGCACCTGAAACCCACTCGCAAGAAACAGACCTCCAGAGAGGCTGACTCTCTGGAGCTTGGAATAGAAGAGGAGCTGGGTAGAGAAATCCCAGCTGGTGGAACAAAGACAGCTATGGAAATCTGAGGCAAATCAGTCTCAGCAGGCTTCAGTTCAGCCTCCTCCCTTCCTAACTCCTCACCTTAGGTTAGCTAGACCTCTGGGAGGCACAAATCTGAGGATGTGGAGTCTGATAGAGGAATGGGAGTGGTGGCTCCTATGAAGGTGTCTCTGAGCAGTTGGAAGTCAAGTTGCCGTTCGGTTGAATGAGAGAAGATGCTAGGGTGATTACTCAGCAGGATTGCCACATTGAGAGCTGATGACCTCCACAGGAGAGCTTTGGGTAGACTCTGGGAAGGGAGGGGAAGTGGATAGGCAGGGCCACTTCCTATTTGGGTCTGGCTCAGGGAGCCCTGCTCAGAGCTTGACCTCTATCTGATCCCATCCTTCTGCCTCTGACCTCCAGGGTTTCTTGACCTCCTATTGAGTTTCATCCTAAATTCAAGTAGTACTTACAGAGCAGTTATGTGCATGGCCCAAGATGGGTCCAAGCCAGGCTGGACTTTGTGCTAATTTGGAGTAGCCAGGAGTCAAGGTGGGACTAAGAAATTGAAGCCTGGGAGGCATGCTCATGAAGGTACAACTCAGGGCTCCCACCAAAGAGATTGATTCCTACAACTGAGTTTACTGCCGGGTGGACCCGTGTCAGCTTTGCATTCACCTGAGACACGTACCAGATCCTGTCTCTAAGTTGCTGTGAAAAACAACAACATATTCAAGGCCAATCTTTTATTGGCTCTGATTTTGCTTTTTGCTTTATTTATCTTGAGACAGGTTCTCATGTAATTCAAACCAGCCTTGCTCTCTGGAAGTAGCTAAGGATGACTTTGAACTCTCGATCTCCCTGCCTCCACCTGTAAAATACTAGGATTACAGCCATGTACTGCCGTGCCTGACTTATTGGTCTGTAGTCTTAGCACTGAGGAGAGTGAGTTTGATGTTAGTTTGGCCTCAAAATGAAACACAACAACAAAAAGCCGCTTTGAGCTGGATGTGGTTGTGCATGCTTATATACTAAGATGTTCAGGAAGCTGAGGCAGTGGAATGCCTTGAACCAAAGAGCTGGGCATCAGCTTGGGCAAAATATTGAAACCTTCTTATCTAAAAAAAAAAATACCATAAATAAATAAATGCAAACAAATAGCCTTGATGCTGAGACTTTTCCTGAGAGTGTAGGAAGCTGTTCAGGCTTTGATCAGAGCTGGAAGAGGAGACCTGTCTTTACTTCTGAGGCCAGGTTCTATGGGCAAATCTGTCCAGTGTCAATCAGTACACAGAAAGGCTAGCTCTGTATACCCATGGGGAGTGCTAAACATTGTATCTCCTGGTGTCTCCACTGCCACACGGAGAGTTGCAGAGAATCCAGACACAGCTGTTGGAGTCGGTTTTCCCCACCCACCTCTGGCTCTACCTCAAACCCACGTTTTGCCAGGGCACAGCATCGGTACACGTAGCAGATTTGCGTCTAAAAGCAGCACCTGGAACCAGCATTAGCATCTAATTTGAAAATTCTTACATGCAGGAGAAAGGTATGGGTTCTTGAGCCCAGGTTAGAGCCAACCAATTGATAATAGGGGTCTCTCTATGTGAGCAGGCAGTCCTATGGGACACTATGGCCTGCAAGGAGACCCTTCAGGCTTAGGGAGGGAGGCCAGTATGCTGGCCCTCACTACCCTCAGCCCTACTGCTCTGAGTCAACAGGAAGCCTTGCTTAGCTGGGGCATAGAGCCTCCTGGTACCTGCTTTTTTTTGTATGGTTTCCCAGTGGCCACACTGACACTCCTAACACCCTATGTCAAATGTCTGCAACAGAGATCTGCTGACCTCCTGGAGAAAGAACCAGGGCAGTGCCAGTTACAAACTCTCAGGAGGTACTCAAGGCACTAACTAGTCGAGGGCAACAGACACCTTGGCCTATCCTTCTGCTGGACTCCTAGGCTCCCAAATTCACACTGATACTTTTACCCAAGCCTACTGAAGTTCTGGGTGTTTATTGAAGATGGCAGCAATGCAGCAACTCTTGGCACTTAACAACCGCTCTTCTGGCCTACCCTCTAACCATTCCTCCCCTGGGTACCACCCCTTCCTCACTGTAACTAACTCCCTGTAACTCAGGTGTCCCAGCGCCTCCACTACTCTCCTTATGCCTTTGAAGTACTCCGCCTTGGTGTCTCTGCAGGCTGTAGGTACAGATCAGAATATTTATTCCAGGTCCTAGGTAATTGGTACAACATGGGGCATGTGAGGCCTCACTGAGGTCAGACAGGAGCCAAACTGAGGTCGGGTAGGTCAGTCACCATGGGTCAAGCCGGTCTTCATTTTCAGAGAAGTAAAGACGTCTTCTCTCATGGGTCAGAATCTGGGAAAATCTGAGGCACTAGCCTAGAGGGTGTGGCTCAGCGTGGTAGATGACTTCTGAGGAAGAGGGAGGCAGGGCCTAGAAGTGCCAGGTACCCTTGGAGTCGATACACTCCTGGAGTATAGTAGGGGAGGGGTTTCTGGAGGCCCAGGCTGAGCAAGAAGCTAAGGTGTCCCTGTGACGGTATAGGGAGGGATTTTTTAATAGTCAGATCCCTGGCGGAGCAGATGTAGGGGTGGGGGCTAGTACCGGTAGATGAAGGACGCTAGCTCCTGTTGTGTGAGCTTTGGAAGACCCGACAGAGAAGCCGGAGTAACTCTGCTTTGCGTTAGAACTCTCTTTTCAAATCGCGTTGCAGAATAGGGAGGCAGAACCATCCAGAAACCCCACGGGAGGCAGGGTCTCAAGCCCCAGAGGCTGAGGCCTCCTCCTGTAGCCAAGCTGGGGAAACTAAGCAGGTGCCTCAGCTTAAAGCCAAAGCCCTGTGCCTGGTGACAGAGCTAGACCAGCACTCCCCAAGCCTCAGGTGCCATAGCTCGGCCCCTAGGGCAATGTCTGATGCAATCCCAGCACAGAAAGGAGGCCACTGTGGGCGATGGCCAAGCAGAAAGAAGGCTCTCATACAAAATTATTTTGCCCACTTTTGGGCCCCTTGCTCCTGGCAGTGGGCCAAGTAAGGCCCCTCAGTTCCTTCAGGCACCCAGTTACCCAGAGCCTTAAATCAGTCATTTTTTTTTCTAACTTGATCGAGGTCCATTCCCCCACTCCCCACCCCCACCCCCAACAATTCTGGATTCTTAACAAGACCTCTGGGTCTCCAGCTGGTAATTGGTCTCCAGAGGAAAGTGTCATGGAGACAGAGACCCAGGCCTCCAGGGATGGGCGGAGTTAGAAAATCACCACCCATTTCCACATTTGCTTTTGGTGTCTAATTGTGCTCAGGGGCTGCAACTCCCCAGCACCAAGAAGGCTTGTTTATCAGAGTACAAGAGTGGAGTAGACACTCACTGGCTTCCTACTCTCAGACACAAAAGACCGCTTTGCTCTGCCAACTACTCAGACAAGTACAGGAATCAGGCCTACGGTGATAGGGTTGGGTGGAGGGCTAGGGTTTAGAGTTAAAGCGACTTAACTAGCAAGAACTGTTGGTGCGGGAACTTGAGCCAGGTGCCTGAGGGGTTTCATACTGCACCTAGATCCCAGACTGAGACCTGTGGGGTGGGAGAATGAGTTTCTGTGTTTTGCAGCAGAGTTTGTCTCTAATTGGGGTCAAATTCACATGGCATAAAATTAACCATTTTAGGGGGACAATTCATTACACTTCTACATCCACAGCATTCCAGTAACAACCAGATCTACTTCTAGGGCATTTTAATCACCCGGGAGAAACACCTTGTGTCCCTCAGCCTCAACACTTTTCGGCCTCTATCTCTATGGGCTGAGTCTGTCCTAGGAACAGGTCACAGTGCATACAATTAAGGCTTTTTGTGTCTAGCCAGGGGACCCTGAACCCCCTGTGATTCCCATCTTCCTACAGTAAAAGTGTAGATAGTTCTTGCTACTGTTTTTTTTTCATCCCATGGGCCTTTCTTGTCTAGGAAGACCTGTGCCTGCTCATGGTTTATCCTATGGTCTGGGAGGGCCAAGAAAGAGGGTTCCATAGGAAACCCCAAAGTTTAACGGAATCAGAGCCGTCTGGTAATGAAGATCCTAAGCCAGGCTTGCGATCCATGTTATAGTGACAGCAGAACTGTGTCTCCAAACAGCAAGACAATGTTGGGGAGGAATCTGGAGAAACCAGTGTGTGTGGAGAGGAGAACCCTCTGACCCCCCTATCATGAGGCCACCTTTGTTCAAACTGTGTGAGCATTAGGCATTGGACTGTAAGTCCAATAGAGAGGGAGAAACAGGAAGAGAGGCAGTGACTTTACAGTCACCGAGTAGAAGAAGTCTCATTTTGAAGTTTGAAGACATAAGAAAGACAGAACATGGGGTCCAAGTCATGGCAGCCTGGTGTGGACCCCAGGGGAAGTAGTAGAGACAACTCTCAATAATGGAGAGAGCAGGCACTCGAGTGTGCAAACAGGTTTGTGGAGGAACATGTGTATGTGCTAGAATATAAACATGAGAACATGGCTGTGTACATACTGGCAAATATGAAGACATACATTCTTGAGTTTGTACACAGGCAGCCACACCTGTATATATGTACAGTGCCTACCCATTAGCTCTAGCTTGCTGCTTCCTTTTATTGTTAAATGACGACAGAGAAGGTGAAACAGAATTATGAAAGGCACAAGATAGTGATGGGTCCACTTGCTGACCTACAGGCTTTATCACCTTCACAAAGTGATACATTCTCTGCTCTTCTCCCCAGGACACCTGAAATAGCCATCTACCACTTGAAAGTAAAAACCATACCTGATGTGGGATTCCCCTCTGTATGCTGTGAATACCATTGATTAATAAAGAAACTGGTTTGGCCTGATAGGGTAGATAGGAGGGGAAAACTAAACTGAATGCTAGGAGAAAGGAGGCAGAGTTAGGGAGAAGCCATGTAGCCCTGCCAGAGACAGACACTGGGAACTTTAGCTGGTAAGCCACAGCCACGTGGCTATAAACACAGATTACTAGAAATGGGTTAAATTAAGATATAAGTGTTAGCCAATAAGAAGCTAGAGTTAATGGACCAAGCTGTGATTTAAATGATATGGTTTCTGTGTGATTATTTCAGGGTTGAGCAGCTGGGAACAAAACAAGCGGCCCTCCTTATTATAACACACACCTGTTCAGGAAGGGCTCAGTGTCTGAAGAGGAACTCGGGGTTCACAGAGCTCAGCAGTCTGTAGAGACAATTCTGAGGTGTGCCATGGAAGGTTCCCTGGAGGGAGCATGAGGCGGAGTCTTAAAGCATCTTTTTTAATAGAGTACTCAGGGTAAAACTAGGGCTTGGCTCTCAGCCCGTGGGTCTCAACCCTTTTGAGGTTGAACAACCCTTCCACAGGGGTTGCCTAAGACCATTGGAAAGCACAGATATATACATTAAGATTCATAACAGTAGCAAAATTACAGTTATGAAGTAGCAATGAAAATAATTTTATGGTTGGGGTCACTACAACATGAGGAACTGTATTAAAGGGTCACAGCATCTGTACCAAGAAAACACCTATATATAGGCTTCTAGAAGGGCCATTTGGGGTACCCATACTTTTCTCCTTTCTTCTTCCTTTTCTAAGAGAAATCCCTAGGTAAGGTGGGGAGTAAGAAGCAAAAAGCTACTCTGAGCAATTGAAGCAGTAGGTGTCCAAAGTTAAAATGTCCCTTTAACACAAATTTCTTTTTTTCTTTTCTTTTTTTTTTTAAAAGAAAACTATCTTTTTTTCATTTTACATACCAATCCCAGTCCCCACTCCTTCCCCTCCTCCCATTTCCTCCACCTTCTCCCCTACCCTACTCCCACCCTCTCCTCAGAGAGGGTAAGGCACATTGCTTTGGGGAAAGTCCAAGGCCCTCCCTACTCTATCTAGGTTGAGCAAGGTGTCCATCCAAAGAGAATGTGTTCCCAAAGAGCCAGTACAAGCAGTAGGGATAAATCCTGGTGCCACTGCCAGTGGCCCCACAGTCTACCTACCCCAGTCATACAACTGTTACCTACATTCAGAGGGTCTAGTTTGGTCCTATGCTGGTTCCTTCCCTGTCCAGCTGGAGTTGGTGAACTCCCATTAGCTCAGGTAAACTAACACAAATTTCTAAACAAGGCTTTGATAAACCTTGCCCAGCAGGATGGCTCAGATCAAAGATGGTCTATGATTGTACCAGCTGGGAACAGAAATGGGACACACCTCAAAACAGAGCAAATAAGTTTCTGATCCGGAGACTCAGGCAGGGCTTCCTCTTGCCCTCCAGGTGTCTGTTGTTCACTACATTACATTGAACACAGTTTAAACTGCTGTTTGCCCTTTCTTTCGAAACCACAGACCTGGAATTGAGGATGTAGTTGTGCATCAAAGAACCTGCCACCTGCCTAACATATACAAAACCCTTAGTTTGGTACATACCACCAAACAAGAGCAACAACACACACACACATACATATGTGGTGGGGGAGAGCATGTGAGCTTGCAAGCTGTCTAAAACTGAGACACAAATTTACTGCTTCTGGATTTTTGTTGTGGTTATTGTTTGTTTTGAGACAGGGTCTTACTATGTAGCCCCAGTTGGCCTTGAACTTACTATATAGACCAGGCTGCCCTGGAATTGACAGAGATAGTCTTGTTTCTGACTCTCAAATGCTGGGATTAATGGCATTAAAGGCAGGTGCCACAACGCTCAACTATTTCTGGATTTGAACCGGCATTATTTATTTGCTAGAAAACACATTACAAATGCAATCATCGGTACTGGGGAGATGGCTCAATAAAGTGGTTGCCACATGACTGTGATGATAGTTTCCCGGTACCCATGTACAAGCTGGGTACTGAGGCATGTGTCTGTAATCCCATGGCGGGGGGAGGCAGAAACAAGAGAATCCCTGGAGATCACCAGCTTAGTTAAATGGGTGAGACTATGATGTTTGTTGAGAGTGAAACTGAAGAGATCCAATGTCAGCCTCTGGTTTTCATGCTCACACACACATGTGCACACATCACACTATACATACCAAACAATGTCATTATGTACTAAGAGCAGAGGATGTCTTTGGGTGTGGGGACAGAACCCAGGGCCTAGGGCTTGTCAAGAATTTCTAGCACTGGTCTTCATCCCCAGCTCCTACAGAAGGCATTTCAACACTAAAAAGCCCAGAATTAGACGCCTTTTCCTCTGCCTGGGAGTCCCTACTATAGTTCAGTGATCTGATCAAGCCATCTCACCAGTAAGCTGGGAGGGTTTGGGGCCCCACCCATGGGAGCCACAGTGAAATGAGGGGGAGTCTACTGGTAAAGCACCACCCTATGCTCAGAAATTGCTCCTAGGGTTGAGATGACTTCAGAACCAACAGATGCTTGTTCTAAGTTCCGGGAAGGCTATCCCTTGCTCCTGCTGGGGATCCAAGGCCCCTAGCTAGTCTCTACTGGTCCCCAATAGGGTCACACACTCTGAAGATCTTTGTGAGGGTTCTGTGTATCCTGAAGGACACGGCCATTCCAACCAGGGCTCAGGGAGAACACAGTCTGTTAGGATAAAAGATCTTCCTTTAAATTGCTGCAAAGTTTTCCACATTCCATAGACCCTGGAAACCACACCTATATATCAGAGAGCTGGCTATAGGTAAGGAGGCCACCCTTTCTGTGTTCCTGGAAGGGCTCTCCCCTCCCCACTCTCCCTGAGATGGGGTTTCTCTGATTAGCCCTGGTTGGCTGGAAAGGGCTTTCTACATGCACAGCTGCAGCATTTATGTCTAAGGCCTCCAGCAGCTTCTTGCTGACCTCCCTCTCCTCTTCCTATCCCTGCTCTAGTTCTGTGTCCTCAGGAATGAATAAAATTGCTAATATTCATTGCCTGGGTATACAGAAAGCAATCTTGGAGGGTTTCCTGGAGGAATGGGACCTTGCCAGGGGTTTCCACTAGCCTGCCAGCTCATGTTAAAGAAAGCAGAGCTGGTGAAATAAGAAAACATTGGCAAATCCTCCAACTGGAACAGGTCAGTGGCAGGCCAAGAGGCCCCTAGACCTGTAGGGATCACAGGAAAACAAAGTCTTGTCCCCTGGATTTTTGTTTGTGTGGCTGTCCTAGCCCTTTCCTGAGCTCCAAGGACTTTGCCCCAGGCCAGCAGGAGGCAGAAAGCCCACAAAGGAGGGTGCACCAGGAAGTGAGTTGTGAGAACCTGTGCTGAGACAGAGTTTTTTAAGTGGTATCACTTGACTCAGACTGCAGATCACGTACACACTCGCCATAGGGAGGGTGTTTATGTCTGAGTATGCATGATTATGTATGCAAGTGTACATGTGTTCTGTGAACACGTGCAGGAAGAGCCCGATGGCTAATGCCCAGAACAGGAAAAGGACAGGAGGAGTCCCCAGAAAAGGGAGCCTGCCTTTCTGTTTCCTTGAGGGCAGGGACCCCCATCCTTCAGGTCAGGAGCTAGTTGGGGCGACTCTCACTCCTGCAGGGTGGCAGGAACAGGCGGTGCTACTCTAAGGGTGTGCCATGAGGTAGGTGAAGTGGGGTTGAAGACACCTCCAAACCTTTTCCTCTGTTTGGCGAATCCCCACAATAGCTCAGTAGTCGACCAGACCGACTGTCTGAGAAGCTGAGAGGGCTGTACCCTTGGGAACCAGAGTGCAGCGAGGATGAGTCCACTGGTAACTGTGCCCGGTACTGCTCCTAGGGTTGAGGTGACTTCAGAACCAACAGAGGGTCTTGCCTGGCTTCCAAATTCCGGGAGGGCAGCCACTTGTTTCTGCCGGGAATCCAAGACCCCTAGCTAGTTCTCTACTCTTTCCCAACAGGGCCACATGCTCTGAAGACCTTTGTGAGGGTCACTGTGCACCCAAGAGAACGCGGCCCCTCCCTTCAGGGCTGGCCCCGAACAGAGACCAGCCCATGGCCCGCAGGAGGGGCAGTCTTGTCGGGCGCACCTGGCGTTTCTGGTTTCCTCCTGCAAAGGTGGCTCCCAGCCAACTCGAACTAAACTCAGAGGAGCGGAAGGCGACCGCGCTCCCGAGCACCCCCACCCATTATCAGCAGCAAACCGAGGATTGGGAGGGGTTAGGGAGGCATGAACAGGTGCACCCTGACCGAATAAGGAGGCCCGGGGCCGCTAGCCACCCTACCTCTTCCGGCCCCACGCTCAATTGCCTACTCTTTGCACAGGGTTGTGGGGTCTCCACAGATGGGGAGTGGCCAAGTCTTGGCCGAGCACTGGTGGGTTTCTAGACTGTCTCCTGGCTGCTAACCAGCTTCTGCCCGCGCCAGCGAGTAAGGGTTCCGTAGCCAGGAGACTGCGCCTTTGTTTGCTTGAGATCCCCACCTGTGTCCAATTAACTCGGACAAATGAAGGTGAACTGGATTGAGTGAGTGCAACCAAAATAAGAATCCACCCCAGGGAGTGGCCAGATCCTTCAGCCACGCAGGCGCCTGACCCAACAACTGGCGCTCTTTGCCGCTCTCACCTTAGAGAATTTTAATATTCATTACTCAAGACCCTACTTTTTCCGGTCAGGTTTCTGTGTGTATCAACCAGCCCCGCCCCCTTCCAGTCCTGGGGCCTCTTTCATTAGTCTCTGACTTTCAGACCCGGCGAGGGCCTGGGAGACCACCTGCCTGCTGCTCAGCCTGCCCTCCATCACCCACCCCCCCACCTTGGTGTTTTCTTCCTTTTTTTCTGTCCAAAGAGTGACAGGATGAGCTGAGTCATCAGGCACTTAGTTGCAGATAGATCCCCCCTCCCCCGCTTAGTTCCAGACTTTTAAAACTCTTCTCCCCTTCAGTCAGAATATCCTTGACCTCCCATGCTCTCTGACCTTGCACAGGGTAGCTTCTGCTTTCTCCTAAAACCCATCAGCCCTAGCCTATCCTCCTGGTGTAAACATTGAGGGTCTCCCCAAGACGAGGTCATTGGACAGATATCCTTGCTAAGTCCCTCGTGAGTCTGCAAACAGCCTACCCCACTTGGATTCTTAGAGTTTGCTCACCCTTTGAAACCTGCTGCTCTGCACCACAGGCAGAGGGTTGAGCAGCCCCTCACCCTCACGGGTCCCCCAGGGTGCTAAGAGACTGGTGGACAACTGGCTCCCCTTGGCCTTGTTGGCTCTCTGTATCGGGCATCAGCGTCATCAGGCAGCCAGAGGCCACCATACATAACCCTAGCACCTGCTCTCTGACCTGGGCTCAGACCCCTGGATGGAGGAAATCATTTTTAATTTCAAAATTCAAAACTGAGGGCCGGGGTTATGGTAGAGTGCTTGCCTCGCACTGGGCTCAATCCCTAGCAATGCCGAAATAAAACGAAACAAAAAACAACAACAAAAGGATAGGATTTTTTAAAACTATAAGCCCCAAATTCCTAGAAGCCAGGGCTTTGAGAAACCTGGTCCTTGTGCAGTGTTTACCTGGATGAAAGCTGCCAACAGAAAAGGTATGGATAGGGATGAAAAATAACCAATAACCCCACATTTCACGGTTAGAATTCCAGAAGGCCCTGACGCATGAGACATGGACAGTATCCGATCAAGAAGAGCCTAGTATAAGAACCCGCACTGTGGAAATCTGTGATCAGTCAGCACTTTTGGGACCACCCTGACCCCTACTCCCTGGAGAGGTGGTAAGACCTCCTGGTCCTGCCCAGGAAATGGATATATGTGTATGTGTGTATGTAATCCAGGTCCAAAGCACTTAGCACCTCAGAATACCAGCAACCTCTGGCCTAGTTAGCAGAACAGTCAGGGGGAGAGAAAGTGACCTTGGGAGGGTAGAGGCTTTTGTGGGGACACCCACTCTGAGAGGGAGGACCACCAAGTAGATGACTTGATGGTATCAAGTAATAGAGACTCAAGTCTTTTGAAGCTAAGATACAGGTCAGTCAGGGGAATAAAATCATTGATTTAAGAAGAACTCCAAAAAGCCAGTCACTTCCTCCTGGGTATTTTTTTTCCCCTTATGACAGGGTTTCTCTGTAGCTTTGGAGCCTGTCCTAGAACTTGTTTTGTAGACCAGGCTGGCCTTGAACTCATAGAGATCTGCCTGTCTCTGCCTTCCAAGTGCTAGGATTAAAGGCTTGCGCCACCACTGCCTGGCTTCCTCCTGGGTCTTATGGGAACCTATGTCATGGGTGTCTTCTCTATGAGTGGATGGTAGCTTCATATGCTACCTTGCTGCTGCTGATTTGGAAGGAGCTGGAGGTGTAGCAAGGTGGATCCAGGGTAATAACATGGAACAAGGAACAGAAAGACACAGAATTCAGGGCATTGTACCCACACAAACTTGTTCAGGCCTTTATGTGATGTGGGATTTCCCTCTGTATGCTGTGATTACCATTAATGGATAACGAAACTGCTTTGGACCTATAGCAGAGCAGATCTTAGGTAGGCGGGGAAGACAGACTGTAATGCTGGAAAGAAGGGCGGAGTCAGAGAGAAGCCATGTGTCCCTGCCGGAACTTTAGCCAGTGTGCCACAGCCATATGACGATCCACAGATTAATAGAAATGGGTTAAATTAAGATGTAAGAGTTAGCCAATAAGAAGCTAGAGCTAATGGGCCAAGCAGTGTTATAAATAATATAGTTTCTGTGTTTTTATTTTGGGGCTGGGCAGCCAGGAACCAGTAAGCAGCCTCCTACAACATTTATGAAGTAAGAATCACAGTCAATCAAGACCACTGAGCAAGAATGTGCATGGATAGATGCTGGGAAAGGTAGTAGCTAGCATGTGACAGGACCCCCGGTGACAAGAGCAGGAGGATCTAGGGGCTTCTCAGATAGCCTAGGGCTAGGTAAGGATGAGGCAGGAGAGGAGTTCAAGGTAGCAGTGACTAGGAATAACTAGGGTATGACCCAAGACCTCAGGGCTTCAGGGACTCATTCAGAGAGTAGGCTTCTGTTACACTGATCAGCTAAAAGTTCTACAGTAAGGTTACAGCTACAGTTATCACCAACCATAGACTAGTAAAGCAGACTCCCACCCTCCATCCTGTTCTCCCAAGTCTCAGAAGACTCCTTCCCACCCAATGTTCCCTTCACTTTGCCTTCATTCACCATTCAGCTCTAACAATCCTTCCTGGAGCTGGTTCTGTCAGAACACTGCCTCTCAAGAGGCCTTCTTTGGATGTTTCCTTCCCTTCAAGTACTCTATGTGGTCTGGTTTTAGGCACCTGTGGGGGACCCTGGGGTCTTTCCTGTATCTGTTCCATGTGGCTTTTGGCTGTAGGAAATTGATTTCTGCTAGAATCCTTCATGGAGTTCTAGTTTCTGTGTTACATAGCTGTACTGAGGGTTTGTGGGGACTATAATACTAGACCAGCACACAAGGGACCCCTAGAAGGCATTGCACCTGCAGAAGGGCTATATGGGTATGCCCTTTAAGGTCTTTTCTTCTGGTGTCTGAGAGACAAATCCAATTTCCTCACAGGACAGCAGAAGGTACTTTGAAGGGGCACAGTGCCGAGGTCTGTTGTGATGGGCTCAGTGGGGATGAAGAGATAAATAGTTGGGACCTTGGACAGGAGGGCGGGGGGGGGGCAGGAGATGCTGGCATTTCACACATTATACTATTTGCATTGTTTCTTGGAAGAACATTTTAGTTTCCCTGATATCAGTGTCAAGTACTCAGTAAGCGGAACAGGTTAATCAAACACCTTTTCCAAGAAAGACAGCGTGGGGCAGTAGCTCACACCTTTAGCTCCAGCTGCAGAGACAGGTAGGTTTCTGTGAGTTCCAAAACAACCTGGTATACATTGTGAGTTACAGGCCAGCCAGGGGGACACATAAAACCAAAACCAGATTCTACCTTCTAGGATACGCCTTTCCCCATCCACAGGGGCAAACCCCAAGAAATTTGCCACATCCAGGCCAGATAGGAACTCAGGAGCTAACTATTAATAGATTGAGTTGTGTGTGTGCACCAAAGCTCTTGCTATCTTTGGAAAGAGGGTTTAGCACACACACACACCCCAACCAGCCAGGCTACTTTGTGTAGCTGGGTTCAAGGCCATAGCTTAATCATACGAAGGAGGAAGTGAAATATTAAAATGTAAGATTGGAAGTGACTTCCTTTCCCAGGAAAGCTAAGGACACTGGAGGAGATAGATCTCTATAAGGCTGAACAGGTGTCTCAAAGTGGTCAGCCAGCAAAGGTGACATCCATCCATGAAAAACTGCCTACTGGGAAGAATACGTCAGGGTTAGCAGACTGACCAGCGCTAGCCACAGTCGCAGGACCTCTGAATGTGAGTGTGGATCTTGGAGGATGAGGTCTCAGAGCAGCCCTTGGCTAGTCTGAAAGGGATCCTCAGAGAGGTTGGAACATCCACACAAACACCACAGAAAGGCAGGTACAGAAAAGAAAACCATGTACATACACTTGAAAATGTACCAGGAGGAGAGAGGCCTAGAAAACAGCCCTGTCTTGGTCTCAGCTCGTAGCTCCCAGGACTATGAGGAAACAACTTACTATTCTTTTTTTTTTTTTTTTTTTTTTTTTTTTTTTTTTGGTTTTTCGAGACAGGGTTTCTCTGTGGCTTTGGAGCCTGTCCTGGAACTAGCTCTTGTAGACCAGGCTGGTCTCGAACTCACAGAGATCCGCCTGCCTCTGCCTCCCGAGTGCTGGGATTAAAGGCATGCGCCACCACCGCCCGGCACAACTTACTATTCTTTAAGTCCCCAGTGTATGGTGTTCTATTACGGCAGCTCTATCTAAGGCATACCCAACCAACACTGAAGGCACTCACTCATCTTCCTAACAGACACTATGGGACGCTACAGGGATGTCCTCGTGGTGCCTGGCCACCTTTACCTGACCTGGAAAACCTTACTAGGACAACTGTGGGGGCACCTGGTGGAGCCAAGGTCTACGCTGAGGTCTACAAACACTCAATTCTTGGCTGATAAACCAGATGGCCTTCCTGAGCAAAGGCTACACACTCAAAATCTCCAGCAAAAACTGCTTTGCTCCTTCTCCTTTTGGTCAGCAGACACAACGAAAGTGAAATGAGGCATTCTGGGCTCCTCTTAATAGGATCGGCCCTGATACCAAAGGTTCACAACCTTGGGGTAGATTGGCCCTCTGTTTCTTCAGGAACAGAAATCCCTCTAGGCCAGGTGTGGTGCTGTGAGCCTGTCATTCCGGCATTTGGGAGATAGACAGGAGGATCACAAATTCAAGACTAGCCTTGGCTATGTGTTCAATTCAAGGCCAGCCTGGGCTTTGTGAGACTTGGTGCCCCACTCCCCAACAGACAGAGCTGGCAAGATGGCTCACCAGATAAGTCATCTGGCACCAAGACTGACAATCTGAATTCAATCTCTGGGACACTTGTGGTGGAAGGAAAGAACATACTCCTACAGGGTCCTTTACTTTTTACATGCATGCCTGTACATATGCACTCACAAATAAACAAACAAATAAATGTTTAAAAAATAAAAGCAAATAACAACAAAGAAAATGCAAGCGCCTGAAACTGAGCATGGGGAATTACAAATTGCAGGAGCCACTGGGCATCTAGCAGAAGGGAGGAGAGAGTTAACCCATGTGAAGGTTCTTATTTGTGAAATGTCAGAACCATATTGACAAAAGAAAAGTTCCCAGAAACTCCTGAGGAAAAAACAAAAACCAAGTTTCATATAAAAACCAGGGATTGAAATGTCATTGCCTGTGTCCACAGAGGACCTGGAGAATACCAGAAGAATGTTCATAGCCACAGATGACCCAGCTCAACTATGATCCTAACAAGATTACAGGGTAGCACCCTCAAAGCCACACTTTTCCTATATCTTACTTCTACAGAAGGACTTCTACAGAAGGACTTTGTAGTACTTTGACAAAGAACAACGCAAGAAATGTGAGCTCCAGATCGAGGGAGTCTGACGAGGGAGGGAAGGGGGTTCCTCAGGATAAAGATCTGAGGCCATCTGAGGGTGCCAGCCCCACCCCAGGCACAGGAGGATCAGGCTGAAATTCTCCCCAGAAAGGCCCAGTGCAGACAAATTAGTAATTCGATCAGAGAAAACTAAAACTAAACAAGCAAGGAAGAGAAAGGCAATTATTAACCCCATGGGAAATAGCACAAGAGTTCAGGTTAGAACAAGTATCAGGAGCCATAGGCCCCTTGAATGCAGATCTCGTTGTCACAAAACCGTTTAACTGAACTCCGAGAATAAGTATGGGAAAGATAGAAAACCCAAGTGTTTGGTGCCAAGACAGGAGGTAAGAGAAAGGCAAACACGCTCCCACCCAGCTGACATCAGTGGGTAGCACCTTTTAGTCCTGTCAGAGCAAGCGGTGGTGAATCCCACTAAAGTTGTGGTAGGCGTAGGGTGTGGCTGAGAAAGTGTTTGTCTAAGTCTTACAGAATTTTTGTCTCAAGCAACATTCACATATAATACTAATAGAAAATGAAAGTAAAAGTTATTTTGGTGAACTCTCTGAGGCCAGAGAGTGGTGAAATAATGCTTCCATAACCTCTGACTTTGGCCTGCTGAAACTTGGCTGAGAACAACTGTTCTTACTTCTGGGGATGCGTCTCTAAATCGCCTTCCCCACTCTTTAACAATGGATACTGCACATTCTACACTTCACCTTGTCTTGTTAGCTGATATTGTATGGGTTTCCCCATTATGGCATATGCTCACGAGGTTCAATTTCCCATGTTCATTGGCCTCCCTATGCCACCTTCCTGGCACAGTGCCCAGAAGCCTTGCATGTGAGGCCAAGAGCAGTCCACTCTTTTTTTTTTTTTCGAGACAGGGTTTCTCTGTGGCTTTTTTGGAGCCTGTCCTGGAACTAGCTCTGTAGACCAGGCTGGTCTCGAACTCACAGAGATCCGCCTGCCTCTGCCTCCCGAGTGCTGGGATTAAAGGCGTGCGCCACCACCGCCCGGCGAGCAGTCCACTCTTGAAATACCCTGGACTTTTGGATCCTTGCTAGTCTGAATTTTGACTTTAATAGAGAAAACCTGGGACACCCAATCTTACCCTAGCTTTCCACAGATCCTGTGATTAAAGGCCAGGTTAAGTACGTGTGTGACCTGGTTAGTGGAGTAGATAGGTCATAAGCACTTCCCTCTGGGTACCAGATAGAGGCTGGATGCTGTTGGACCAGGTGAGGATCTTCACAACCATCTTTTCTCACGGGAACTTTAAGATCCATAAAACAAACCTCAAGTGTTTCAAGACCGCTAACTTCTCCTAGAGACTAAAGAATTAATTACTCCATGGTTTTTCTATGAAACTTTCTCAGGCCATGGCTTTGAGTGAGAGAGACATAATCCTTTACTGTCCAACTAGCCAGGCTCTTTCCAAATAATCCAAGATCACAGTCTGATCTTCATCCCCACTCCTAAATCACACTGGAAGTGGCTGTAGCTTTCTAGAAGGCCCCCACTGTCCTCTGCAGAAGGGACCTCCGCTCACATGGACTTGAGTCCATGCCCTGGAAAACAGCCTCTGACATCGGACCACACTGACATCTACAAGCACGGCCAGGAAGAAAAGCTTTCAGGGCAGGGCCTTGGTACTGCTCAGAAGCACAGAAGTAACCACAATCCACAGATTATTGTTCCCAGTTCCCCCGCAGACTCCAGTGGAGTCTCAGTCCTACCTGGTCCTTGGGGATTCAGGTGCCTTGTGGGCTAGCAGAGCTGTCTTATCACAGCCTGGCCCGACGGAATGTGGTGGAAACCTTTGCCTGGTACAACTGCTGCTGCTCCACGGCCCAGGAATTTTGCGTTGAATAATTTTTAACTTCTGCTCTGAGAAAAAACAGGGTTTGTGTATAATGTTCATTGACACAGGAATGCCAAGGGGCTTTCATTGAGAAATGGAGACTTGTAATAATGAAGAAAGCCTGTCTTGAAGAAACAGCAAAATGAAGAACAAAAAAAGATCAGAAGAAAGCAGTCCTGGGGGCTTACACATCCTGCTGGTATCTAGCCCTGGCTGCTGAACCCTGACCGCTTTGAATTCAAGGGCAGCAGCTCTCCTTGAAGACAAACTGAGAACACTGTGGGGGCAGGGGACAACTCCCTTTTCCAGGATAGGTTTGTGTTTCCTGGTAGGAGTGGAAACACCCTCCTCCACACATTTCTGCATGCACTACTGGTTGTGTGGTCACTCACCCCATTTGGCCCCTAACCCAATGAGATGTTCTGCGACTTTTAAAGATCTTTGTATTACAGAACTTGCCTTGTCGAGAACCACTCTGCACTCCTTAGCCAACTTTTACAGCCACTACATTCAGTCTCAGTAGTGGGCACTCAAGGGTCTACTCCAGGAAGGTTAGTTCTCTTCTTATCCAATGTTCAGGCTTACCCACCCTCTAAGGCTCTGAGCCGTCTATTAGTCTGAGCTACTCTTGCCGTGCCCCGGTGGGAGTCTAAAAGTGATGATGACCTCAGGACTTTGCAGCTAGACAAGTAGGAGACTGCATGTGGCTGCCGTGGTCCCTGTGGCCACTTGCATGGGGAAGTAGTCCATGGGTAGGGTCCCTCTGGGACACGTGTAGACCCACCAAGCTGCAGAAGGCCAGGGTTCTCAGACAAAGTCTTTGTTCTACCTTGGGAGGGGGTTTGCTTGCCTGCTCTGGTACTCCTGTGCTCTGTTCCCTGTGGACTGCCAACAAGGATTGCTTTAGGTATGGACACTAACCCTGTTTCCCTTCCATCTTCCCCTTGCTCACTTAGCACCCGTATGACCTCTGAGTTATTGCCAACTCATGTGCTGGGACACTGTCTAGTACAAGGTTTTGCAGGGGCGCTTGACCTGTTATGTTGTCTCTCAGACTTTCCTGCCTACATTGCTCATGATCCCCACAACCCAGACAAGCAACAGTGCTCGGCCTTACCAATTGATGGGTGATCTAAGCCTTTATCAGCCTTTTATTTTCATGTCCCCAACGACTGATTCTGTGCCTCTACTCATGACAGTTCCAAGCTCAGGGGCACCCTTTCATGAAAATGCCCTCGTGGCCTCTTGCTAGTTTTTCCTCTTTCCTATGGAATTGTGGAACTCTCATTGGTCGTAGACAGCCAACTTCAATCATACTTAAATTATTTTATTATATTGATTTAGTGTGTGTGTGTGCGTGTGTGTGTGCACACGTGTGTGTGTGTATTTTAGTATGTGTGTGCCATGATGTGCATGTGGAGCTCAGAGGACAATTTGCAGAATGTAGTTCGTTCTCCACTTCTACCATGTCCTGCCTCTGCCTCCCAAGTGCTAGAATAAAGGTGTATGCCACCATGACTGGCTTTATTTACACCTTCTTATTTCATAAGTTTGTAATTTTTTTTAGGGCAAGTTTATTTAGTTCCTGAAAAATTCCAAATGCAGTTTTGAGTAATTCTGTAGATGTCACACTGAGTTGTAGGATCTAGGTTTCTAATGGTATTTCATATTTCCAGAGACTGGAGACACCTTGAATTTTAAAGATTTGGAAAGATATGATATGTACTCATGAAAGTTAAATATTAGATAGATACTTTGCAGTATTCATTCTACTGAGAATTCTATTTTTTAATTGTTTAATGCTGACATTGAATGATACTATTCATTTTTATTGTTGTGGTTTTTTTCTATTAAAAAATTGAGGTAAGGTTGAATTGGTGGCACAGGCCTCTAATCCCTGCATTTAAGAGGCTGAAGCCAAGGACAGAAAATCTAAGGCCAGCCTGGGATACAGAATAAGCCCTTGTCTCAAAAAAATAAATTCTAAAAAAGAGGATGTGAAATTTACATAAAACTAACCATTTTAAAGTGCGCATTTCAGTGGTGTTTAGTACATTCGCCAGCCTGGGAGCCACCATTACATCTATCACTAAAACATGTTACAGTGTTACCATACCAAAGGAGACTTTGTACTGATTTACCTGATCTAGGTATATAAATGGAATCACACTGTGAAACATTTTATGTTTTGTGATGGCTGTTTCTTCTTCTTCCTTTTCTTCTTCTTCCTTCTTCTTACTCCTCCTCTTCTTCTTTGAGACAGGGTCTTACTGTGTAGAACTGGCTGGTGTGGAACTCACTATGTAAACCAGACTGGCCTCAAATACACAGAGTTTCACCAGTCTCTGCCTCCAGAGGGCTGGGATTAAAGCCATGCACTATCACACCTAGCAGTATGCTTGGCTTCTTTAATACTGGAGTTTTTTATCTTGGTAAATTATATATAAAAACAATGTACAATTTAAACTTTCCCCCCTCCTTCAGTTTAAACTATTTTGGTAGATATTTTAAGTAGATATTTTAGTAGATATAGCACAGCCTTAAGCACACTCACCTCTTGTGCAACCATTATCACTGGGGACCCCTACACTGAGTATTGCTCTAGAGACCACATGCCTGTGGATCATAGAATCAACCCCTTTGTGTTGGGCCCATTCCACTTTACACAATGTTTTTCGAAATAATATTTTTGATTTTTGTAGATTTGTTCTATTGTTTTTTATTGTTGCAGGGTTTTGTTTGCTTCTTTGTTTTTAGTGACAAATATTAAACCTAGAACCTTGCATGTGCCAAGCACACACTTTAAGCTGCACTGCCAGCCCATATAGGTTGGTCTTCTTTACAGCAACCTTTATATAATAGCTTCCTCATCAACTATATGATTTCTCTAGAAAGAGGAATCTGTCTTATGTGAATAGCGGTAAATATATCATGCATGTACTTACGATCCTCATACCTCTCATGTGTTTTTCTGTCCTGTTGTGTGGGCAGGAACACCCAGTGCTGTGTTCAGCAGCAACCGCTGATGTGTGTGGGGACCCTGAACCTAGTCCAGACTTTCAAGAAAATGCACTGAATTTATTTGAATGTGTTAGTGTGCTATGGGGCTTAGTTCGTAAACTTTACCTTAATATTAGTAAACTTTTCTTCTATCTATGGTTTACTTAAAATGTGCTTTCTGTTCGCCTCCATCTCCTCCTTTTTTTGAACATGATCTCATGTAACACATTTTGGCTTTGAACTCCTTATTAATCCTCTCTTCATCTCCAGAGTGCTAGGATCACAGTCTGTTATCATACCAGGTTTATATGCTGCTGGGGATAGACAGATTCCAGGGCTTCATGTGTATTAGGCAAGCACTCTACCAATTGACTCACACCCTAATCTGATTCAAAAGCTATTCAAATTTTTTTTGAAATTTATTTTTATTCTTATGTGTCTGTGTATTGGTATGTGCATGTGAGTATTGGTGCCTTCAGAGCCCAGAGGAATTGAATGCCCCTGGGGCTGAAATTATAGACAGTTGTGAGCTGTTCACTATAGGTGCTGGGAATCAAACTTTGGTCCTCTGCAAAAGCAGTATATACTTTTAACCATGGAGCCATTTCTCTATAGTCCCTAGTCAAAGTTTTTCTGCATTGGATGAGTCTATCTTTGTAAGCAGAGACTGCTCTTTCGTTTCCTGGCCACTCAATTAACTAACTCTTATATCTTAAATTAGCTCATGTCTATTAATCTGCGTATTGCCATGAGGTGTGGCCTACCAGTAAGGTTCCAGCGTGTCCTCCTTCGGCAGCTACATGGCGCCTCTTTGACTCCGCCTACTCTCTCTATATATATCTCTGTTCAGATTTCCTGTCTGACTTTAAGCCGTTGCTGAAACAGCTTCTTTATTAACCAATGATAATAAAACATATTCACAGCATACAGAGGGGAATCCCACATCATATGTTTGCTTATGAACATGTATGTGTGCCTGTGTATATATGCGAGCTTGGTGCATATATGTAGCCATGTCTCTTTGATGCACTCCACCAGCCTCCCATAAATAAGACTCCCAGAAACTGGACAAGTGATGCACACCTTTAATCCCAGCACTCAGAAAGCTGAAGCAGGTGGATCTCTGTGAATTTGAGGCCAATTTGGTCTACATAGCTAGTTCCAGGACAGCTAAGGCTAAACAGAAAGACCTTATCTCAAAAAACAATAGCAACAGTAACAACAAAGGAGATCACTAATGTCAGATGCTGCCAAGTCTAACTCTAGTCCTTTGCAGAGGATGCTGTCTGACTTTTGACTCAGGTCGTATGATGTGCTGGGAAGCTAGGATCAACCAGAGGTCAGAACCGGCTGAATCCAGTGGCCCAAAGTCAGCCACCACCAGGTGTCTCTCTCCATGAGGCCCCAGCCCACTTACATGTTTAGCAGCTAAGCACCAAAGTGTGAGGCTCAGGCACAAAGCATAGACTGGCAGGCTGGAGAAGGCCTCAAGGCTGTAAGGCACTCTGAGTTTCTGAAATTTCAAAGAAACTACAGGGCTTATGGGGTAGCTGCTTCTCTCCCCGGAGTGAAAGGGATTCGTCTGTAGGTTCCCTGCCAACCTTGTTCAGTGCATTGGCAGAAATAAATATAGGGTTAAATATTCCCTTCTACCCAGCACCCGGGAGGCAGAGGCAGGCGGATCTCTGTGAGTTCGAGACCAGCCTGGTCTACAAGAGCTAGTTCCAGGACAGGCTCCAAAACCACAGAGAAACCCTGTCTCGAAAAACCAAAAAAAAAAAAATTCCCTTCTACTCTTCATATTCAAGTTGGGCAGATTCTCCCACTATCCTGTTAACATATTTACCAGACTGTTTAACCTCTGGGTGAAAGTTTGCTTACGTTGTCTTCTGGGTAAATACCTCATCCCATTTCCAAGATAGAAATCCAAGGATAAGGTCATAGCCCAACTTTCAGAACTGATGATGGCCAGACCTATACCTCTGTGGTGTTTCTCCTTGGTTTACAAGCAGTAGTCCCTTCAACGGCTGCCGTTTTCTCTGAACACAGGGCAGTAAAGGACTATTTTAGCTGCACAGCAGTGCTCAATGTCTACCAAATGAATTTTACTGTTGTTTGAATTTTGCAGGGAGGATGGCCAGTATTCTTCTCTCCCACAATCCCCAAACTGACAGTAGGTGTTTTGGAACTGCAAGTGCTTAAGAACCCAGTAATATCTGTAGACAGATTCTTGCTTACCAGAAAGCGGATATACTTCTCATTAGCACCAGTGAATTGGGGGTTTCTCTATCAGGAAGAGACCATTGTTGGAAATAGGTCCCTCCATATATGGAGTTATGCTTCCTTCTGACTTTGGGAAGAGCTTGGGTCAGATTGGAGCTAGTGTCCACTGCCTCAGGCTGTATACCCTAGTAAGTCTCAACCCCTTTCTAAACTGTGCTATCCAGATTTCTAGACCGTCAAGGGTGGGCTCAAGGTCAGAGCATAAACCAAGGGTATTTTGAGTCTCAGGCTTGGCTGACTTCTTGCCGCCTGGGAAATGTAGGGGAGAGGAAGAGACACCTACTTTTATTAAATTCAGGCTCTTGCCAAAGCTGAATATTAATCATTCCAGACAGCCCCAGAGTGTCTAAAAACACTGCACGTGATGGCCCAGTTACACTAGTCACTTCTCTGGGGTCAGGGAATGTGCTCAGAGGCAGTCCCCTTCCTGACTTCAGCATACTTTAAGGATTTATCTTGATTACTACAGACCCTTCAAGACCTGCAGGAAAGTCTGAGGTAGACACATCACATTTCACAGTATTCCAAATTCTAGGGTTCACTTTTGGCAGGGGGTAGGGTGGAGGTTGGAAGGATTAGGGAATGGAGATTGAGACAGTCTCTCACAGTGCATCTCTGTCTGGCCTGGAACTCCCTATGTAGAGCAGGCTGAATTTGAACTCGTCTCAATCCTATTGCCACTGCCTCCTGAGCGTGGGGCTTACATGAGTACGCTCCGATGGCTGGCCATAGGATCCACTTCTGAAGGGAGCAGATAGACTGTGCTCCTACAATTACCACCAACAGGTTGGTGGGGCAGAGCGGAAGTGGGTGGAGTAACTGGGAGGAGAGGAAGGATGGGAAACAGCAGTTGGATTGTAAAAACATAATTAATAAATAAAAATAATAAAAAAGGAACTTCTGGTGCCTGATAACTCTGAGCCAAGGCTCCCCACCTATGTTCCTGTAAGCTACCCTCAGGCATCTTTCCACATCATAGCCCTCACACACTGACAGTACCATTCTGAGCTCCTTAATGGTCTATCCTCCCATTATCTCCCCATCAGAACACAGAGACCAGGCTGGCAGATGAAAGGGACTTTGGGATCTGTCCTGTGCTGGTCTGAGCCACCAGCCCAACCTCTAGAACCTGGGGTTCCTATGTCCTTTGTACAAAGAGTATGATCTAAGGTCCCCCACTCTTGTTTTCTGCCAGACGGGACATCTTTGCTTCATATCCCTACAACACTGAGGCCCATCTCAGCTCACTCTGTGGCTGAGAGAGCTCAGACACCCTCTCCTTGCCGTCTTCCGCTTCCTTCTTCTTCCTGCTCACAAACCCTTCCTGGTACAGTCTGACTAGTTAATTTCTGTGCTGCTCTGGCTGTGGCCTTCATCCTGGTGAGCCATTATTTGCCAAATAAATATTTGCACAGGGTGGGACTTGTGCTCAGGGTTGCGTATTAAATGGGCCTAAAGTCGAAGGGTTCTGTGGCAGCACCATAGAGGCTCAGGGCTGAGGCAGCATGGTAGAAAGCTGACCTAACTTGCACTTCTCTGGGCTTTGAAGTAGCTTGTGTTCTTGACACCAGGCACAAAGACTCCAGAGGCAGAACCAATCTGTCTGGACACAGAACCCAGATCCGTGAGTCCCCAAAGGAAGGATGAAGGCCAGGGGAACCTTGAGAAATGCAAGGTGCATGGGAGGCCATCGTAAACATCAGAGATCACCAAGGTAAACCAGGGGGAAAGGTTCATGGGACAGAAGCCATATTAGTCCCTTTACCCTAAATTCACATGGGCTCTTTCATCAGCTACTGCTGTATAACAAGTATCTCCAAACCTAATAGCTGGAAACATATAGTTATCATTTCTGTTCTATAACTTATGAACCCGTGGAGCCAATGTAACTGGAGGCTGGACTATACAGGGACAGGGTTGCCATAATCCCAAAAGTCAATGGTAGTAGGTCTTCAAACATGTTTCTTTCATAGATTTTTTTGTTGTTGTTGTTTAAAGACAGGATCTTACGTAGGCTAGGCTGATCTGGAACTTGCTTTGTAGCTAAGGCTGGACTTGACCTCCTGATCTTCCTTCTTCCACCTCCCCAGTGTTGGGATTATAAGCATGATAACATCTGGCTGCATGGACCTTACTGTTGGCCTACCTGTAAGGACTGGCTATTCAGAGAAAGCCATCCTAGAAAAACAATACCCGATATAGCTAAGACTGGTGGTACAGGCCTGTAATCCCAGTTACTTGGGAGACTGAGGCAGGAGAATCAAATGTCTAATATCTACCAAAATAGAAGGCAAAAACAGGGTGGGGGACCAGTGAGGTGGCTTAGTGGAGTAAAGGTGCTTACCTCACCAGACCTGATAACCTGAGTTCAAGTCTCAGGACTCACATGGTAGAAGGAGTAAACCAACTCCTGTAAGTTCTCCTCTACTAACAAGCCATGCTGGTGCACATGCACATGTGTGCATAAGTACACAATTAACCAATCAATCAATAAATGTAATAACAAAACAAAACAATATGGTGAATATATTCTTTAATGGTAGAGTGATTGCCTGAGGCCCCAGTTCAATCTCCAGTAACACACACACACACATCCCAAGATGAAGCTGCAGGACTTCCATCACCCAGTCTTGTATGTGCTGCCTGCCTGTTGCTTTTGTGTTTGTCCAAAAGCAAACCATCAAGTGTATTTAGGGGGCCTCTGGGTAGATGTGGGGGTGTGGGGAAGGAAAACCTAGGGGTGCTGCCATAATTGACTGTCCTGGACTTAGGACAGCTGCTGATCAGAATCCTGGCCCACCAGCTTTGCTTACTTTGGCTTTTTTCCTGGAAGCCAATCATCCTATTTATGGGTTTGTCTGTGTTTGCTGATGGACTAACAGTTGTTTGGTTAATAGTATAAAGTCAGAGGACTTTTGAAAAGGTTCACATTTTGTTTTAACTTAAATATACAAATGTACAGCACATACCCACCTGTTGTGGATCCTGGGGAGACTACAGGGAAGATACAGGAGGCCCATGCACCCACCAGTACTATTTCAAATTGTGGCACTTGTTATCTTCATTTAGCCTTTTCTTTCTTTTTATTTATGTATTTATTTATTCATTTTTTTTTTTGAGACATAGCTCTGACTGTACTGGAACTTACTATGTACACCAGGGTGACCTCAAACTCACAGAAATCTACCTGCCTCTGCCTCTTGAATGCTGGAATTAAAGGTGTGTGCCACCAAGCCTGCTTTCACTTGATCTTTTCAAATAATTTCATTTAATTTTTATAAAAATTTTACATTTATTTAATATATTTATGACTTATTTAATTTAAATCACATCCTCTCACAACCAAAGCCCGGTGACAACACTAACTTCTGTTACAGCAAACACAAGCCATCTATACATTTCAGAGTGACACCCATCAGTGATGGACAGCATAAGTCACAGAAAAAACAGGACTTTCAGGTCTGGAGTGGGGGTGGGATAAAGAACGATCATGACACACAAAGTGTTCTCCGCCTGTCTGCCTCAGGAGTGCTGGGATTAAAGACATGTGCCACCACTGGCTGGCCTGATTTGAGTTCTTGAGGGCAGGGCAGAGCCTTGTGCTCTCAGAAAAGCCCTGCAGGCACTAAAGAAGTCTCCTCCTTTGAACATTGTAGAATTTTGTTTTGTTTTGTCTTTGAGCTGGCATGCTCACTAGGTGGCCTAGTTTTTCCTGGAACTCACAGAGATTCCCCTATCTCTGCCTCCAGAGTACTAGGATTAAAGGAATGCATTCTATGCCTTGTTTTCATTTGTGACTGGAACTCTTGTGTAGAACTCCCTTTGTAGTTGATGACGAACTTGAATTCCAGACCCTGCTTTTGCCTCCCAAGTGCTAGATTATAGGCACGCACCAACACACTCAGCAGTGTATTGTGTGAACGATAAGAAGAGGTAAATGTGACTCCAGAAGTCTGGAGACTGTGCTCTGGGAGGCTGATAAGGTTTGGGGATACCAGGAAGCCATAATTTGAGGCTGTATGAGCTGGTGTGCGAATGGAGATTGAGCTTTAGCTTTCCAACTGCCCAGACCTGAATAATCACGCAGAAACTATATTAATCACAACACTGTCTGGTCAACGGCTCAGGCATATTCCTAGCCAGATCTTATATCTTAAATCAACCCATTTCTATTATTTTATATTCTACCACAAGTCTCGTGGGTTGTTACCTCACATCTTGCTTCTCGGGTAGCTACAGGCGTCTCTCTGACTCCGCCTTCTTTCCTCCTCTATCTCTGCTTGCATTTCCCGCCTTGCTATATTCTGCCCTACCATAAACCAAAGCAACTTCTTTACTAACCATTGGTAATAAAACATATTCACAGCATACAGATAGGAATCCCACATCACTGGTGTTCTGAAAGAAGAAGATAAGAAGAGACGGTGACAGGTTCCCTTTCTGCTTTTCCTCCAAAGTCAACTTGGCCCAGGGGTTGAGGCAGCCTTGGCACCAATCGTCAGGCCACCTCCATGTTCTTTTGTTGTAGAGGGTGGGGTCAATGTTCAGACCCTAAGAACCTCATCTGCCATTTCTTCTTTACTCCAAGTGGGTAGAACTGGAACAGCAACGTAACTGACAGTGTTGGCCTAGTCTTGGTGGACAGCTGCTGGAGAGGGATGCCACCTGCAGGGCAGCTGAGGAATCCATTGCTTCCAGATGTTCTGACTTCCGCCAGAGTTTCCAACTGGGATGCAAAGTCCATCTGAAGCCGAAGAGAAGGATAGCCCTGTGTAGGTCCCGTAGCAAAAGCTGGGTGAGCAGTGTCCTGTCTCTAACCAGTGGAGTCCAGAGGCAACCATAAGCAATCCTCTCAACCCACCATGAGAGTGAGGTCATCCAGTGGCAGCTGAGCCTTGCTGACAACAACCGTGCCAACTCTCATGGGAGCTGGGACACATATGTATGACCAAGCTCCTCTAGCTCTGAGGTGCTAGTCATGCTGATTGTTTTGGTTGGCCTTGAGGGTTAGTGGGATTCATGGAGCCTAAAAAGAGTGGCTATAAGGCTGACACCCCCTTTTATACAGTGCCCGAAATCCCTAAAAAGAGTGGCCCTCCCAGACCTGTGCTAATTATCCATCTCACACAATCTGTCTTATTTGTAACACACAGCATCTATCCAGAAAGACTGTATCTATCTCAAGTCCACTCAGCTCTGGCTGAGGCTGAGGTGTATCCCTTAGCCCAATCTGCAAAGCAGGTGCCATTTAGAGATGCTCTCACCCCCACCTTGCCCTGCTGGTTACCAATTGGTGGGGTATGTAGTTTGTAGAGCAGTCTGGACTGCAGGAGGAGGGCTTGTTAGTTATCTCAGCCTCTTAGCCTGCTTCCTTCTGTGTCCTCCCTTAAAGGATTCCACACAAGATGTTCAAGTGTATAGCCACCAGCCTCTGGCCTGGTTAGAGAAGGTGGGAGGTAAACACAGCAATTAGGGCCTCCTTCTATTACATGGATTATGTAGCCTGTTAACTGAGCCTCCCTCAGCTCCAGCTGTTTGGGAAAGATACTGAGGATTCTTACCTGTTCATTCCTCCCATGTGTGTGGTGGGGCTTCTGAGCTTTGCTGGTGAGGGGGGCAGGGGTAGACAAGGTGCTTCAGACTTGCATATAGTTGGGGAGTGCTAGGGATGGGCCAAGGGATCCTTGTGCTCTATAGGGCCCTAAGTACCATCAGCTTCAGCCTACCAGGTCAACCCTGAGGCACCTTCCCAGGAAGCTTCACAACCTTGTCCTGGAAACAGGATCTAGGATCCAGTGAGGACCAGGAAGAACAAGCCTCTGGGAACAACATGAGGTTAATTGTTTCCTTGTGAGATATACAGAGCCAGCAAGCCTGGGCATGCCTACCCCAGGGACTTTCCTTCCTGATATGACACAACACAGTGAGCTCGCTGCTGTCTCCAAGGACCCCTAACTGGCCAGTCACTCAGCTGGGGCGGTTATGCAGCATTCAAAAGAGTTTATAGAGTTGTCAGGATGTCTGCCTTGGATGTCCTTCTTTTTAAAGGTTCTCGTGTTATTTTTTAGCATGTGTGCCTGTGTATATGATGTGCACATGAGCTCAGGTGCTCAAGGCAGTCAGAGACTTCAGATCCCCTGGAGCTGAAATTCTGAGCAGTTGTGAGCCACCCCGTATACTAGGAATCAAAATCTGGTCCTCTAGAAGAGCAGTTCATGCTCTTAATCCTTGAACCCTCTCTCCAGCCTTGCCTGTCCCTCTCTTCGATGTGGTATATATTCTAAGACTATAAATTCTGTCTGAACAACTGTCGGGGACCAGCTCCAACAAAAATCACTTCTCATACCAGAGTGGAGGTGTGGGAATAATTGAGGCACAGTTCACACGACTATATTGGGAGAGAGTTCCAGGGATCCTTCATGAAATCCTGAATTCACACCCTCAAAATCACCTGCATTTATTCTCCAAACAGCTTTTATATCAAAATGTAAACTGAGGAGGAAGTTCATTCTGTTTCCTAGGTACCAGGGAGAATGACTATCTTCCTATCTATGCCTATTTTGTCACGCAGACTGAAAAACACTTCTTCCCCAGGCTACCTTCTAAATTACAATAGAAGGATCAGAACGACATTAGCATTCTGACCGCTTGTTTAGGATGTTAGGTCGTCTCACTGTCAAAAGGCTCGGCGACCACCTTCTGTGTGGTAGGTGCAAATTGTGCCTTGCCAGGTTGCTCAAATTCTGATTGCCATAAATGTGGGAATATGGGCCGTATAATCGCGCCCCACAAACAACCTCTTTGTAGAGAAAAGGATAGAAGTCAAACTGATTGAATAAGACAGCTCCTTGGATGCTTGCTGAGCTATGGACCCCACAGTGGCAAATCTTGCAGAGTTCAATTACGACCCAGAAACTGATGTGACATCAATATGCTTTAAGTCACCTCTTCATTCAGGAGAAAGCTGTAAGAAAGTAATATTAGAATCTCTTTGCTCCGTTCCCAGTATTTTGCAGTAACTTTCCCCGTTTCACAGATACTGATGGCATCCTACTCAGACGAGTCTGTGTTTAACAGATTTCCTGGTGCCAGGATCCCTCACTTCAGAAGTTTACTTCAAACTGAGTATTTATCAGAGTAACTTTCTGTTCCCCATCACCATCGTGGATTCCTGCCTAGGGATTGGAGAGTCTGGCTGCAAGCTCCTACTATAAAACCTCCTCCATTCTCAGGAAGGTTTAAGAGCAGGCTTCACTTGTGCTAAGTGAATTGAGAAACACGGTTCTGCCACCATGAAGGGTGCTCTTCCCTCCCCTGCCACCATCCCTTCCCCACCATCTGCTCCACTTCCATTGTCTAACATTTCAGGGATGTTTGGTACAAGGCAGCATTCAAATCATAGCAGATACGGATGACTGCTTCACTTTTATGCTATGACGATCTCGGGTGATTGCCCCAATCAAAGGACACTGTGAATGTCTTCAGGTTTAGGTTCATACAAACAAAACTGCTACACACCATGCAGGGGGTTGTGGGAAGTAAATTTTCTTTCTTTTCTTTTCTTTTTAGTTTAGTTTAGTTTTGTTTTTTCAAGACAGGGTTTCTCTATGTAGCCCTGGCTGTCCTGGAACTCACTTTATAGACCAGGCTCGAACTCACTAAGATCTGCCTGCCTCTGCCTCCCAAGTGCTGGGATTAAAAGTGTGCACCACCACAGCCTGGCAGTTTTCATTCTTTTAGGACATGGTTATGGACCATGTAGTAAGTGTATGTTCAAGAAGGGGCTGTCAGTTTTCTAGGACAACACACTGTCATACCCCATCAGCAACATGTGGACATCTTTGGCAACAGGAGCAATTGTTTTTAATTTTATCCCTTCTGATTGGTGTGGCAAGATGTCATTTTCTTTATTTTTTCCCAAATATTTATTTATTTATTATGTATGCAATATTCTGTCTGTGTGTATGTCTGCAGGCCAGAAGAGGGCACCTCATTACAGATGGTTGTGAGCCACCATGTGGTTGCCGGGAATTGAACTCAGGACCTTTGGAAGAGCAGGCAATGCTCTTAACCACTGAGTCATCTCTCCAGCCCAAGATGTCATTTTCTTAATGTACATCTCTAAATGGCAATGATATTTATGAGAAACCTTTTTTTAAATCCTCCCTTGGTTGTTAGCTTGACAGAGACACATTGCTTGAGCCTCCTCCTCTGTCACACTGATTAGCCAGTCACATCAAATTAGACATGTAGTTTCTCTCTTCCAGTTCATGAGATGAGACATAGTCAGCACCTATATTAGGGATGGAAGACATGGGCCATCTTGACTGTGGGTGCTTTTTAGAAATAAGTTCTGGGTCACAAAGAGAGAGGCTGCCATTCCAACTGAAGTAAAGTCTGGACAAGGCAGACTTTACTCTTGATCAAGAGGGTGCATTCAGAGAGAGTAAACACACATCCGGACAGGAAACGGGAGGTGCATTTGACTTTTATTCTAACTCAGGTGATGGTTGTTTCTTTTCTCCCTCCATTGGCTGGAGTTGGAATTTACAGGTTTATTCAGTTGGCTAGCCTGGAAAGAACTGTTACCCAGGAAATGGAGAAAGGGGAAAGGGATCACTGCTCCTGGGAGAAAAAGGTCACTGTTCCAGGTCACCAAATTCCTAGAATGGAGCAGTGCCCCTTTGTGTAAGCAAAGGTTTTGCTGCGTGGGGAGGATCAAGACATTTTCACAAAGTCTTACAAAGTAGGGGAGATAAAGATTTTTAATTCCTTGTCCTAAACACAAGTTTTATAGAAGAGACTCATATTCGATGATTCTTATAGAGTTCATTAGCCTGGTGTGGCCCTGGTGCACAGAGATTACCATGCTGGGTTACGTTTGCTTTGTTCATGGGCTCCTTTGAGAGACACTAAGATTATTCATTCTTTATAACAATCTGGGAGCTTGGAAAGGATCCCAGGATAGAAAGTTTCTTGGCAGTGTGGGAAGGGCCAAGAAGATACCACAGAGACCAAGAATATCTGATAAGGTAGTAAAGACAAAGAGTGGCAAGTTACTCTAGTGAACAAGTGTCACGGTCACAAAGCCAAAGTGTAGTCCTGACCCAGAGCTCTGGAGGTATCCTTGGTGACTTCTGATAAACCTGTTGCTAAGAAGCACTGTCTCACGAGGGAACTTATTGGAGATGGACTAAAAATCAGAGGGCAAGAAACCTCCATTCTGGGGTAATAGGGGTTAAAATACTTACTGATAGTTTAATTTTCACAAAACCAAAATAGGAAACAATTTAGGTAAAAAGAGCTATTCTCCTAGACAGGGAGTAACCAACTCCTCTGACAGAAGCCCAGAGGCTTCCCCACCCTGTTTAGTATTCACAGATCCATCTGATTTCAACTCATCTCTCTCAGGTGGGACAAAATGGTGCCAATGGAACAGTCTCCTTCCCAGTTTATATACATGCTGCCAGAGCAACAGCGCCACCTATGGGTGGTAGGTACACTCCCCCCTTTTCTCTTTCTTTCTTTCTTTCTTTCTTTCTTTCTTTCTTTCTCTCTCTCTCTCTCTCTCTCTCTCTCTCTCTCTCTTCTTTCCTTCTCTTTCTTTAATCTGTCCTTCCTTCCTTTCCTTCTTTCTTTTTTTTTTTTTTTTGGTTTTTTGAGACAAGGTCTCTCTGTGTAGTTCTGGCCAGCCCAGAACTCACAAAGATCCACCTGCTTCTGCCTCCTCAGTGCTGGCATTATGGGTATGTTCCACCAACACCTGGCTCTCCCATTTCTTTGGCTTTCCTGAGTTCCCTCTCTCAGCAATAGCTTGTTTCTAGGAGCTGAGAGGCAGTCAAAACAGGATCCATATACATTGCTTGGATTTCACAATTAAAATTTGTGGTAAGACATATGAACTCAACTTTCTTGGTTTGAAACTTTTTCCCTGTTTCTTTACTTTTCAGGCCTATTTGCCTAAGTTATAGGCACTATCCCCATTCTAACATAACTTAGTGTCTTTTTTCTTTTTAAAGAAAAGGGAGTAACTGTGCATATTTAATCGGCAAGGCGCACGAATCTCCCAGGGACTTGTGTCCTGATAGAGAATAGCCTCACTTTATCCTAGAACTGAGTTCACCATAAGCAAAAAGTAACCAAAAGCAAAAGGTAACCATTTTCCTTTGTTGATATCTTGTCTGGTGACATCATCAAGACGGAGACAGCTATACAGTTTGCTCACCATTTTGCTTTGTGACATCATTAAGATGTCAATAATCAGATAGGCAGTGGAGGCACATGCCTTTCATTCCAGTACTCAGGAGCCAGAGGCAGGCGGATCTCTGAGTCTGAGGCCAGCCTGGTCTACAGAGTGAGTTCCAGGACAGCCAGGGATACACAGAGAAACCCAGTCTTGAAAAATCAAAACAAAATATATGTCAATAACTATATGTCTTTACGACTGTCTTGGTTAAATCACTACATGGCGTAAACCAAAATAGCAGTACCTATCAAACTTTCTGGTGCTCTTGAACCTTCAGGGGGTCACTACATACCTAGAATTTCTAACATCACAAGCATTTAGTCACATGTCCTGATCCTCTTTTCCCAATTATTTTCTTTTTAATTTTGACCTTCCTGGATACCTAGTAGGATCATGAAAATGGGGGATCAAATGGATAGACAACCAGGTGTAACTGGAGGTTTCTCTCCCACCCTCCAGTTCCTGAATAAACACTTAGAGGCTTATATTAATTATAAAAATTTGACCGATGCATCAGGTTTATTACTAAGTAGCTCTTACTTTTAAATTAACCAATTTTTATTATTTTATATTTTACCACGAGGTTTGTGGCTTGTTACCTCACATCTTGCTTCTCTGGTGGTTGCTGGCATCTCCCTGACTCCACCTTCTTTCTCCATGTATTCAGTTTGGCTTTTCCACCTAGCTATATTCTGCCCTGCAATGGGACAAAGGAGCTTTATTCATCAGCCAATAAAAGCAACACGTATTCGCAGTGTACAGAAGGACATCCTGAATCAGCCAGCTGTTAGACAAGCTAATGACACTTGGAGAGAAGAGAAACTCAGTTCTGCTCACCATCAAGACAACATTGTACACTGCTGAGAGAGGCTGAACACACTATACTTGAGCCAAGAGGGCATCCACTGACAAAAGACCCCTAAAGAAACTGACTGAAACTGATGAAAAACACAGAACATAGCTGACCAGACTCTAAAATTGGTATTAAAAAGACAAACAGGTATCCTTTGATGTGTCATCCTGACCTTTCCTCCAGGGACGTCCCTAGCCTGCTTTTGTATTCTTTTGTATTTGCCAAGTCTTGAGCAACTCGGGTCCTGGAACCCTGGCAAAGGGCAATGAAGAAATGGAGGAAGGACAGATACACATACAGTGAGTTGGGAGTGGGTGGAATTCTCTAATGCTGCTACATTACCACCATAACCTGGAACTTCAGATTGTTTATTTGGAACAGCAGAGAGGGAGGTGTAATGGGTATCGCTCTGCCCATGGCCTTGGGCTATTTGGCCTGATAGAGGTGGTGCTTCTAGTCTACAATGTGACCTCTTAAAAGGAGAGAGGGAGAGGCTCGCTCTCTCTCCTAGGTGGTAGGGACTGAGTCAGGTGGTATGAAGCAGCCTTTGATGGGTCCCCTGCTTTCCAAGGACTCTGCAACTGGATTTACCATAACCTGTATTTGTGAGTTTATTTCCCCCTTTTATATCTTAATAAATCATTGATACCCCTTAAGCAGACTTACCTGGATTAATTAACCCTGGGAGGGGTTAATTGTCTCAATAGTTCTCTGCATGCAAGCAGTCTTGGGCTATAAACAGCCCGAGGAGGAAACTTCAGTTACTAATCTTTGCATACACTGGTAAATCACCCGTAAACACTCATACTCTGACTCCCAAGAAAAACATTACTATTTCTCTTGAGTGTGTCCCATATAGATAATGGCTTTATTCATTGTTCCATGGTTCTGAGGGCTTGGGTGTCCTCAGCATGCTATACCCATGTGAGCATACACATTTACTCATGACTTTCTCTAATCTCCTCACTGTATTCATTGTTACCTTTGTAGTTGTTGTGTTTCTGTTCTTCCCTTCTCAGTGTAGACTAATCCCTTGGTGTTGATCCCACCAAAATGCACTAAAACACACAAAAAATCTAATTTACTTTACTCAGGCTCTGTTAGCATTCTAACTCCTTATCAGGACCACTGAGGCTATTTTACCATTAATGAGACTAAACTAATTTATTCCTATCAGTTTTGATGCCTTCCTCCTTCTCCTGTGGGGAACCAAGACTTATACCATTAGAAATGACTCCAATATTATAACATATATTTGTGCCCCCATCCCCATTCTGCCATAGGACGCCTACTAAACAAACTGGGTCAACTTCTCTCTTGAACAGGGCATGCACATGCCCTTTTGGTAGAATTTTAGGGGGCATGCTAAATCTGTGATGATGGCTGTCTTAGTTATTTTTCCATTGCGTGAAAACACACAATGAGGGAATATAAAAGAAAATATTTAATTGAGTTGCTTACAATTTCATAGGACGGAGCTTGGAAGCAGACAGGCAGGCATGGCACTAGAGCCATAGTCAAGAGTTTACATGTTGAGACAACAATCGGGAGGCAGAGAGAGGAGAGAGAGAGAGTGCACACTAACTGAGAATTGAATGAAAATGAGGACATGACTGGTCTTAGGTATGGCTGAGAAGGCTTTTATTGTAGATATGAGAGAGTACAGCCAAAGGCATCTGGAAGAGTTCAGAACAGGGAGAGAAAGTAGTAGGCTGAACATGGCCAGCAGACTGAACTGGACCATGGTGGGAGGTAAGAAAGGTGACCAAGAGTAAAGGAACAAGAGAGTGCATGGCTTAAATGTATGTTTCTATAGGGAAGAGAAGTTGGGAGAGGGAAGCAAAGCCCCTGAGCTGGAGAGATTTAGGTTACGGGGTGGGATGAGAAGAACTGAAAGAAGCCACAGGTACTGAATGAACTTGGGCCAAGCAGACACTTTGGTATGCTAATAGGCGCCATAGTTAGTCATTCATAATGAGTTTCTTCAGGACCTGACATTTGTTGATGATAAGGGGTGATATAATCTCTTCTGTAACTGCTTCTTACCTGAAATTAGGGGATCATTGTCAGTGGCCCAGGAAGGTTAGAATATTGGTCAAAGGCTGGGAAGCGAGAGAGGAGTTCAAAATGAGGGCTTTTGTTTCACTTGTTGCCCAGGTTTTACAGGGCTATATGAGGCTAGTGAAGTGTAGGCTGCTTGGGAGCATTCTGGGAGGCAAGTTCTGAAGGAACATCTGGGGCTGGTACATCACCGGCAGTTTTGGAGCAGTTTTGAGTCTGCTGTTAATTGGAAATTTGCTGGGACAGACATAGAATAGGGATAGATTGTAAAGTTAAGGAGTTTAGGGGAAAATTTTTATCTTGGATGTATATTTGAAAGTTCCAGGCCCATGGTCCTGGTAGTTGGAGTGTGGAAGTAGTACCGAGGCAAGGAGGGGGGGGGAGAAGGAGGGGGGAACAGAGAGAAAGATAGATAGACAGGCACAGAAGTTAGAGACAGAGAGAATCAGAGATAGAGAGGGAGAGACAGAGATACTAACCTCAGAAATAGGCAGTGATGTAGACAGAAGTTTCTGTCCCGCCCAGTCCTGTGGCCATTCAGTCCCAAATAGACACACAGTGGCTTGTATTAATTATAAACTATTTGGCCTATTGCTCAGGCTTATTACTAACTAGCTCTTATAACTTAAATTTATCCATAATTCTTGTCTATGTTTAGCCACATGGCTTGGTATCTTTTCTCAGTAAGGTATTCTCATCTTATTTCCTCTGTGTCTGGTTGGTGACTGATTCTAAGCTTTTTCTCTTCCCTGAGTTCTCCTAATCTGGTTGCCCTGCCTATGCTTCCTGCCTGACTACTGGTCAATCAACATTTTGTTAAATCAATATGAGTGACAAATCTTTACAGTGTACAAGAGCAAAAAAACTTTACTTATTTTTTAAAGTTATTTGCTTTAGGCTTAACCTTAAACATGAAACAGAGGCTAAGTAAAGCTTATTATTGTAAATGAATTACATTTGTACTTATCATGACTATGAGCATGGTTCTGAGAACATTAAATAATTTTATTTTGAATATCTTTAGGAATTTAAAAGTTAGTAGCTTCCATAAGATTAAGATTTTTATCCATACTAAGTTTGTCTTAAAAATCTGAATTGAAGATTCTTTAGCATCAAAATAAAACTTAGAACCGTAAGTATAGTCCATAGAAAGACTGGGAATGTTCTGATTTTTTTTTCTACATAGGGTTTCTCTGCATAGCCCTGACTGTCCTGGAACACATCTTGGAGATCAGGCTGGCCTTGAGCTTGGAAATCTGTCTCTGTCTCCCAAGTGCTGGGATTAAAGGCATGTGCCACCACCACCTGGCACATGTACTTTGTTTTTAAACTTAGTAAAGGTGGTTACCAGTCACATGGTTGCTACCATCCTCATGAGGCCATTAGCCAAGATGGAGGAGAGCCACATGGTTGCTATTTAAAAACATCTATTTTTTCCTAAACAAGAGTTGAATCACATAGAACATGCTATAGAAAATTAAGATTACCTTTTTTCCAGCTATCATTTCCCTCCAACATAATATTTTTATCAATTATTTGGGGATTTCATATGATACACACTGATCACACTTACATCCCATTCTTTCCAGGTCCACCCTCCCTCCTTGGCATCAACCACAACAACAAACAAATTAACAAGCAAACAAACAAAACCAAGTCTAATTTGTGCTGCTCATATAATCGTTTGAGCATGGTCAAACTCCCAGTGACCAGTCCCTTAAAGAAAACTGAGTCCTTCCCCACCTTCTCCACCTCTCTCAATCTGCCAGGAGCCATCAGCTGTTAAGAGTTGCACTTCAGAATCTTTATCATAGTTTTTAAGGACTCTCTTCAATAGCTTCCCATCTGGACTATTTCTTTTTGGTGGGGAGGGGTATTTTTCATGGTTTTTGGGGTCCAAGGCTTCAAATCAACCAACCCAAGCAGGCACAAGAATTCACACAAAACAAGATCTTTATTTGGGCAGCAAAAACTTACCAGTCAGGGACGGCAAGACAGACTAGGGAGCTGACTGTGTCCCAGGATGTTCATTTCAGCAAGCATTTAAACAGAAAAACCACAAACATCTGTGCCAAGTTACAGCTTTATTTTTTACCAATCAGGTATCAGGAATAGGGTACTTTCCTAGGAAGGCTTCCTTGTGGTACACTTTTCTTGTCCTCATTGGCTGGTTTACTCAGTTGTGGCTAGGCAACTTGCCTAGCATTCATGTCTCAACTTGTCAACCAGGATGTCAGTTACCCAGGGAGGTCTGGGGAGGTCTTGGGAACTTAAACTTTATTTGACCCCTATTCAAAATGGAAGTTCTGTCCAAAATGGCTTCAGTTTACTTTCTTCTTACAGGAGAAGCTTTCAATGTCCCTCACTCTCAGTCATGAGTCTACGGTCATTGATACAACTGCAAAAGAAGCTTCCTTGCTTATAGCAGCTGGAGTCAGCACCACTCGTGAACTTTCAATGGTTTCTGGTGGCAGCCCAGACCACAGGCATCAACCTGGTCCCAGGTAGCAGTATGGATCACTGACGACAACATGTTCTCCAGTGGCAGCACAAACCATGAACATCAACGTGGTCTCTTGTGGTAGCCCTGATTATGGACCTTAACAGGGTCTTTGGTGGCATCACAGACTACAAAAATCAACATGGCCTCTAGCAGCAGCATGAAACACAGAAGTCTTTCAGGGAGGCTTAATCAGAAAATTAACTATTTTTCATCTAGGATATCTTGTTGTTCAGAGTCAGGATGAACACACAGTTGGACAGCATGTCTGGGGGCAGGACCCGGTCGAGCTCCTGGCTGCTGTGCATCACCCTGCCCTTTGTGCCAGATGCCCTGCCAGTACCTTGAACATAACCATCATGCTTGCAGCCTGAGGGTAGCACCAACACCCTGTGCTCTCCTCCCCCAACAGGGTGAGCAGCGTAAACATCAGCAGTAGTTGTGGCTCCGTGTCACAGGCCAGGTCTGTGAACCGAGCAGGTGGTAACATACAAGGTGAGTTAGTTGTTAACCTGGGCCTCTGAGCAGCCAGAAGACTGACTCTACTCAGCAACAACATGCTCCTTTGTCTCACTTCCATACCTGTCCTTGCTGCTGCAGGCATTTCTCAGTGTCTTCCAGGCTAACCTGGTCTACAGAGTGAGTTCTGGGACAGCCAAAACTACACAGAGAAACCTTGTCTTGAGAAAGCAAAGCAAAACAAAACAACGAATAAATCTAACCAGCTGGATGGTGGTGGCATGCACCTTTGATCCCAGCACTCGGGAGGCAGAGACAGGAGGAACTCTGTGATTCTGAGGTCAAAATAGCAAGTTTATACAGGAATGAGAAGTTGAGGAAAGGGAAACAAAGTCCAGCCCCTGGCCTGTAGAAGTTTAGAGTAGTGGGTGGGATGAGAAGGGCTGGGTGGAGCCACAGGTGCCAAGTGAATCTAGACACCAAGCAGACACTTTCATAGATGAATAGGCACCATGGTTAGCCATCTGTCCTGAAATTTGGGGTAACTGACAGAAATGTCATGGGTTTTTAAAACCTCAAAGCCCACCCCCCAGTGACACACCTCCTCCAATAAGGCCACACCTCATAATCCTTCCTAAACAGTTCAACACATCTGAGCCTACAAGGGCAACTCTCATTCAAACTCCCACAATGCATTTGGGGCCACCCAGCCTTTGAGAGGGATGGAGACTTACGAATCAATTCTATCTGTGACTTTAAGAGCACACCAATGTGCCAGGAAGCTCCTCTTACCCTCCTGGGTCCCTATCATGTGGAAAGGGAAGCCCCTTTTCTGTGATTTGGAATATTTCTCTCTGACAAGTCTTTCAGTCCACTTGGGCATGGCCCAGATTGAAGTTCTTGTCACCACTACACTTGCTGTCCTAGCTCCTTCTTTGTCTCCCCCTAAGAGCTTCAGTCTTGCAGTTTCACTACACCCTCCTGGGCCTGTAAGATGCTGGAATCCTCCCTTGGGTGGTGGTCCTGCTTTCAACCCTTGTCCATGGCAACGCAACTCTCTGTCTCTCAGTTTCTTCTAGGAGCTAATTGGAACCATCTGTCTTATGGAGTTCATTTGGTGACTCTTTCTCCTTTGCTCCTTGGACTCAGTTTCCTCTTGGACTCAGAGATTTCATTAAATCCTCACTAGGTTACTGCAAATGACGTGGCCTCAATACAGCCCAATGTATTGATGGCACACTTGATTTTCAGATTCTCTTATATGGTTAAAAAAAAAAAAAAAAAAAAAAAAAAACTCTGCACAAACAAATGATCCCAAACCTCTTATATCTAAACTTTCTCTGCTCTACACTCTCAAAATTCTCTTATCTCTAAGCTTTTTCTACTTTCCACTCTTCTCTACCTCTTTCTGCACTCTGCTCTCTAGAAATCTTTTAAGACTACTGTGTAAACTATCTCAGAATTTACAAATTCATTGAGTGTGGTTAAAGAATCTGTAAAATCTGTAACAAAAAATTAGTTTAAAATTTATAACAAAAAAGCAGGGTACTTTTAATTCCAGCACTCTGGAGGCAGAGGTAGGTGGATCTCTGTGGGTTCGAGGCTAACCTGGTCTACAGGAGCCCCAGCTGGCTCTGCAGAACCGGGCAGCAGGTGAAACAGGAGTTTCCCAGCCTGCGCTTCTCCCCATTCACAGTTTGACCAACATTCCAGCCATCCTGCCACCTCCAACAGTGACGCCCCAATGTGAGCTAAGAAGCAGTTACAGAAGAATTTACACTAAATTAACAGTGATTAATTTTGTCAGGTCCTAGAGAAACCCCGGACAAGGCTTACTCAGTGCCTATGGCTCCTCTCAGCTCTTCCATCCTGCCCTCTATTCCAAATGTTTCCACCCAGGAAGCTACACTTCCCTTCCCCCAGATAAGTGCATTGTTAGAGACCTCAAAGGCCTTAATGCTCTTGCCAACAGATTGATGAAAAGCCCATAAATGGGTAACTCTAACCTTGTGGGTTCACAGCAGGAGTTCTGATACTCAGGCAGGAAATAGAGGATTGAATGGGGAACATATATGAGGTACCAATATCCACTTGATGTAACTCTTCTCCCAGACAAAATCTGGTACCTGGATTGTCTTTTAACTGTCTCTGTATGGTGCCTTACTTGTGAAAGGAAAAGAGAAGGCTTTTGAAGATATTATGGACTGAGCAGAGGCTTGTGGCAGAATATTTGATTACACTGTGAAGATGTGTCTGTTTTACCTCATCTGCCTAAGGCACCTTCTGATTGGTTTAAATAAGAGCTGAATGGCAATAGCTAGGCAAGAGAGAATAGACAGGACTTCTGGGGGAGAAGGAACTCAGGGGAAGACTCTGAGAGGTGGGGATTTGCCAGAGAGACAAGGAGGAGGTTGGATGTACGGTACTGAGGAGAGATAATGAGCCACATGGCAGAATGTAGTAAATATTCTTTTACATTGTGTGAAGACAAGTCACTGTGATTGGTTTAATAAAAAGCTAAATGGTCAATGGCTAGGCAGGATTTTGGGGGCAGAGAGAATGCTGGGAAGAAGGCAGTCTTGAGGAGATGTGGAAGAACGGCATGTAGATGAGGTAATAAGCCATGAGCCACGTGGAAGCATGTATATTAATAGAAATGGGTTAATTTAAATTATTAGAGCTAGTTAGAAGCAAGTCTGACATTACTAAGAAAGAGAATTACAGACCAATCTCACTCATGAACATTGATGCAAAAATACTCAATAAAACACTGGCAAACCAAATCCAAGAACACATCAGAAAAATTATCTACCATGACCAAGTAGTCTTCATCCCAGAGATGCAGGGATGGTTCAACATATGAAAATCTGTCAATGTAATCCACCATATAAATAAACTGAAGAAAACCCCACATGGTCATCTCATTAGCTGCTCAAAAAGCCTTTGACAAAATATAACACCCCTTCATGATAAAGGTCTTGGAGAGAGCAGGAATACAAGGAACATACCTAAGCATAATAAAGGCAATATACAACAAGCCAACAGTCAATATCAAACAGAATGGAGAGAAACTCAAAGCAATCCTGCTGAAATCGGGAACAAGACAAGGTTGTCCACTCTCTCCATATCTATTCAATATAGTTCTTGAGGTCCTAGCTAGAGCAATAAAACAAGAAAAGGAGATTAAGGTGATACAAATTGAAAAAGAAGTCAAACTCTCACTATTTGCTGATGATATGATAGTTTACGTAAGTGACCCCAAAAATTCTACCAAGGAACTCCTCCAACTCATAAACACCTTCAGTAATGTAGCAGAATACAAGATAAAAAAAAAAAAAAAAAAAAAAAAAAAAACAGTAACCCTCCTTTATACAGAAGGTAAAATGTGCTGAGGAAAAAAAATCAGAGAAATAACACCCTTTATAATAGCCACAAATAATATATAATTGAAAAGTTTCTGCACCTTGATAGGCCTCTCCACCAACTCAATAATACGAATCAGGCGAAATCAAACTCAACTAGAAAAAAACCTAGGTTTAATGAATACCAATGTTCCTGGGTGGCTCTCCAGCCTCCAAACAGGAGCCAGGGAAGGAAGACAGGAAAAACCACGTGTTTGTTCTCTGGGGAGCAGTTTAAATACCCTGTGGGAGTGGTCATGAGCATGTCTGGGGAGGGGTCATCATTTGGTAGGCTTTTTCGGGGGTGGAGTCTGGACTAAGGCAACTCCCAGGGGAGGGGACTGGAGATAGAACTTCCACCCTAACATTCCAGACTCTTTGGATACACGGCTGCCAGAAAGTGACACCTCTACCCAAACTAAAATATCTTGGAGTAACTCTAACCAAACAAGTGGAAGACCTGTATGACAAGAACTTTAAATCTTTGAAGAAAGAAATTGAGGAGGATACCAGAAAATAGAAAGATCTCTCATGCTCTTGAGTAGGTAGAAGTAACATAGTAAAAATGGCAATCTTACCAAAAGCAATCTACATATTCAGTGCTGATGTGGGATTCCCCTCTGTATGTTATGAATATGTTTTATTACTATTGCTTAATAAAGAAGCTGCTTCAGCCTATGTCAGGGCAGAATAAGCCAGACTAGAACAAATACATAGAGAAAGTAGGCGGAGTCAAGGAGATGCCATGCAGCTGCTGAAGGAAAAGGACCTGGCGTCTTTCCTGTAAGCTACAGCCTTGTGGCAATATTCAGATTAATAGAAATGGGTTAATTTAAGATGGAAGAGTTAGTTAATAAGAAGTCTGAGCTAATAGGCCAAACAGTGCTTAATTAATATAGTTTCTGTATGATTTCTTTGGGTCTGGGAGACCAGGACGAATGAAATGCAGCCTGCGTTTACACCTTCTCATTAACAATTTTTATAAGCATGAACACTAGTAACCACAGGACAGAGTCTACACTGGACTGTTTTGAGATTTCTTCTGTCAACAGAATTAACCCAAAACTCTTTGCTTTAGCCTCAGGCAGACTCTTTGGACAATAGCAAAAGGCAACTATTCTCTTTATCAAAATATCACAAGAAAAATCGCTAGGCAACATACTAAATTTCTTCTCGTCTGAAATTTCTTGAGTAAGGCTCCCACAATTCATCAAACCACATTCAGCTCCATGTCTTCCATGCTCCCACTAGCATTTAAAGTATCCAATTTTTTTTTTAACCCACAGTTCCAAAGTCCATATTCCTTCGAACAAAAGCATGTTCAGACTTGTCACAACAATACCTAAGTCCCTGATACCAATTTCTGTCTTTATTGCTGTGAAGAGATACCATGACCTCAGCAAACCTCAGCAACTTTTTTTTTTTTTTTTTTTTTAATGCTGGATTTCTCTGTGAAACAGTTTTGGCTGTCCTAGAACTCACTCTCTAGATGAATTTATAGAGATCTGCCTACCTCTGCCTCCCAAGTGCTGAGATTAGAGGTGTATGCCACAATGCCTGGTCAACAGCTCTTATAAAGAAAACATTTAATTGGGGGTGACTGGCTTAGAGTTTCCGAGGTTCAGTCCATTATCATCACAGTGCAGAGCGTGGTAGAGGCAGATGTGGTGGTGCCTGAGAGTCTTTCAATTTGCCAGCAACAGGAAGTCAACTGAGACACTCGGCAGTATCCTGAGCTTATGAGTCTTCAAAGCCTGCCCCCATACCCACTGCAACAAAGCCACAAGTCCTGAGTGACACGCCCTATGGGATTATGGTACCAGCTACATTCAAACCACCATAACTTCCCTATCACTGTTTGTCAGTGAAGGCAGTCAGTACAGGAACGAAAATAGGGTAGGACCCTGGAGTCAAGAGCTACATAGAGGCCATGCAGAGGTGTGCTTACAAGCTTGCTCACCATGACTACTCAGCCTACTTTCTTATAGAACCCAGGGCTAGGGTTAAAGACAGGTATCACCATGCCTGGCTTCCACCAGTCCTTTGTTACCCCGCCCAGAAAGTCAAAGAGTCAGCATTACCTTCCAACTCATTGTACACGGCCAGGCAACATCGCCCCAGTCACAAACTAGACAGATTTTATGAGAAAAGAAATCTACAGACCATTATGTCATAAATAAATACAAAACAAAACTTTAAGAAAATAGCAATACTTGGGAAAGTTTTAGCAAAATTTATATAGCAATACATTAAAAGGTGACAGTTTGTGGTCATGTAGAACTTTTTTTTTTGTTTTTTTGTTTTTTGTTTTGTTTTTCGAGACAGGGTTTCTCTGTGGTTTTTGGAGCCTGTCCTGGAACTAGCTCTTGTAGACCAGGCTGGTCTCGAACCCACAGAGATCCGCCTGCCTCGGTCATGTAGAACTTTACACAGAAAAGAAGGCTAGCTTCACATTAAAAAATCAACATGATTCTCTGGGTGGACAAAAAGAGAAAAAACACACAAGGCTGGCAAGATAGCTCAGTAGATAAAGGTCCGACACCAAGCCTGATGTCCTGGGTTTGCATCCCTGGACCCATAAGATAGAAGGGGAGAACTGACTTCTATAAATTGTCCTTGATAGCTGCATGCTCTTTGGCATGCTATTTGTGCTCACTTGTGTGTTTAGATAAACAAATACACGGCAAATAAAACTCTACAACAAACAGGATAGAAGGAGCTCTTTATCTGATGAAAATTCTGCTTTGAAACATGAGTTAAGGAACAGAGATCAGAGGCAGCAATTGAGGGGCCCAAAGTTGTTTGTTTATTTGAGACATTTAGACAGACTTTTTCTGGTCTTCACCAGTCTCCTAAGCATCCTGGTTTTGTTCCCAGGGTGTGCTGAAACAAATAGTCAAAAAACAGAAGCAAAACAAAACATCCAAGTCATGGGTTTGTGGTATATTCTTGATATCCCAGCAATCAAATTTCAAAACATTACACACAAAAAAATCATCACCCAGCCGGGCAGTGGTGGCGCACGCCTTTAATCCCAGCACTCGGGAGGCAGAGGCAGGTGGATCTCTGTGAGTTCGAGACCAGCCTGGTCTACAAGAGCTAGTTCCAGGACAGGCTCCAAAACCACAGAGAAACCCTGTCTCGAAAATCAAAAAAAAAAAAAAAAAAAAAAATCATCAAGAAACATGTTGATATGCAACCCATTTTATTCTAGGGATGACAGGTAAGTGTTAAGGTGCTTGTAAAACCAAAGGCAAAGAACTGGTCTGGGCATACATGGTTAGAAATAGAGGTAGTTTATTAAGAAAGGAAAAGCACTCCTGAGAATGAAAGTAGCTACTGAGCAAAGGAAAAAGCATGGCCTTGAAAGTGCAGATCCACACTGGGTGTGGCGCACACACCTTTAATCCAGGCAGAGCTCTGAGAGCTGCAGGCCAGCCTGATCTACAGAACTGGTTCCGGGACAGCCAAGGCTATTGCACAGAGCAACTCTTGTCTTGAAAAGTCTCTCTCTCTCTCTCTCTCTCTCTCTCTCTCTCTCTCTCTCTCTCTCTCACACACACACACACACACACACACACACACACACACTGCAGAATCACAAGCCTCATGACCCTTTATAGTTCTTTCACATAGCACTTGCCTCTTCCACTAGTCTCCCACAAACTTAACCCCCACATACCATGTTGGATGATTCTTGGAGACAAAAGACATCACCAGCTGCCAGAGAGGTCCTGGAGGCACCCAGAAACTGAAACTCAGGTGAATGACGCCCTTTTCTAAGACCAGAGCTCTATTTTCATAAAAAATTTTTGATATTTTAACCTTGGACAAAAATACTGAGACAGAAGCTAAGATGTGGTGGCTCACGCCTTTAATCCCTGCATTCAAGAGGAGGCAGAGACAGGTGAATCTCTGTGAGTTTGAGGCCTGGTCTACAGAGTGAGTTCCAGGACAGGCTCCAAAGCTACAGAGAAACCCTGTCTTGGAAAAAGAAAAAAAATTACTGAGACAGCACCTACAATCAATCATAGGATGCATGCTGGATGGCAACAGACAGAGGTCAGCAGGGAAAACTGAGCCACTGTGAGTCCAAGTCTCTGAGCAGACACCGAGGATAATGTAGAAAGCCCAGATTTTACAAAAACCTTCAACTTTGAGAATGTTTTCTTCAGAGGAGCTAGCCGATCAAATCGTCCCAGAGTGAAGGGATGGGGGAATTGGGGGAGGAGGTACACTAGTGACCAATGTCTCTTCCCCTCATTGGTATACCAGCTCTCAAAGGAGTCAAGTCTCTGGTGAGTGGACACATACAACCCTTTCAAGGACATCTGTCCTTTTCAAATATATGTAAGAAATACTAGAGGTAGCCCAGAGGAAGAATCCAAAGCAACAAAAGCAGAAATTATGCCGTCCTGATGTCACTCATCTGGGAAGAATACAGCCCATTTTACCACAGTCCCATCACCCTGTGCCACAGTGGTCACTGCAGATGGCCAAGAAGGCCAGCAGCTCTAACTCTCTGAATCCTTACAGCCGCTGAGCCTCAGACTAGATTTCCAGGGAAAAGTAAACAGAGGTTGCACAAAGAATGCTGAGTTGTCTGACCAGCTCTACCAGATCAGAGGAACTGAGGTCACCTCAGTATCCAGGAAGTTAGGGAGGCCTAGTGGAGAGCTAGGGCTTGGCAGCGAGCTTGAGTTGGAGGCAACTCCAGAACAGGGTGAAAAACCAGTTTTGACGCAGGCACAGAACAAAGCCTGACACTCCCAAACTTTATTCAAAACACAACCCTGGTGTACGCCCCTGTGCGCTCCCCAGGTACAGCCTAGTGATCCAACTCCACCTCAGAGTCTGATGGACCGCAAAAAGCCCACCTCCTTCTCCTGTGTCAAGGTGGCGGTCAAGGAGTCTTAGGATGGCTTCTGTTAAGAAGTCCAGATGCCTGAGGCTTGTAAGTTGGAGAGACCGGAGATCAGGTAGCCCAGAGATAGACTCCTAAGTGTTCCACGCAGTGACCTCAGCTGCTCCGTGCTTAGCTCAGCATGGGTGTGGCCTCCCACTGAGTCCAAATCTCTGAGCAGACACCCAAGGTAAATTAGAAAAACCAGATTTTTTTTTTAACAAAAAGCTTAATTTGAACATCTTAAGTGTTCATTTTGAAATGGGGCTAAACCAATCAAATCATATGTTTTGAGTGAGTTTGAAATGCATCTCCTATAAGTGTTGCTGCTTGAATGGAAAAGTATTACAGCAAACAGGAGCCAAAGAATACCACAAAGTTCACTCTAAGTGCAGCAACTTATAGTTCTGCTCCACGGAAAGGTTTCCCCAATGCAACAACTCTGCCCAGGAGGGGAGGGTTGCCTCAGTGAAGTTCTGCTAGGTGTCCTCACCCAAACCTCATTCAAGAGATTTATTGGTAGGGAGGAATCCAGAGAGTGGCTGCCCCTACCAGAGTGGAAAAGGGGGAGCAATGAACTGAACAGGCACAGGGCTTATATAGGGGCGGAGTTTTTCGAAGATTTTTAGGGTGGAGCTTGGACAAACTCAGAGACTGGCTGGATTTCGTGTTCAGGGATTGCTTATTTTTCCTTCTGGGGGTTTCCTGCTCATGGTTGGTTGCTGTGCCGAGTTGGTCAGGGGCAGAGTGCGTTTCTTTGGTTCTGGTTTCACTGGCCCTTTTTTAATCTTTTGGCTCTCGTTTCTGGGCTAGGGTGTGTTTCTTTGGCTGGCCCTTTTCCCCTACATTTGACCCATCTCAATCACAAACTAGGGCCAGTTAAACGTTTCTGAAGCTACTGTGGCCTTGGGTGGAAGATATGATATCTTTTCAGAGTCTCTGGGGCAAGTTGGCAAGGTACTCTGAGGTCACAACTCCTACCCAATGGCCTAGAGCCAGACTAGGCTCTGATTGGCCGCAGCTAGGAACATTGGGGAATATAGTAGCGGTTTCGTGTCACCCCACCACCACCTCCCGACACACCCTATCCCCAGTCTACATTTCTCAATCAGTGCTCCAAGCCCAACCCAGCTGCCTGGAGAGAATCCCGGATGAACGCCTCGGGGCTGGGGGCCTCTGGGAGTTGTAGTTTTTTGTTCAGACAGACACCGCCGACGCCTGGGCGGGGGTTGGGCCAGAGACTACAAGTTCCAGGGGGCGCTCGCGGGGCCTTCGCGAGGCGGCGGGTATGAAAGAGGAATCCGCCCGGTGTATGGTGAGTGAGGGCCCTGGTCTGACCGAGGTGTCGGCTGCAACGACGCGATAAAGGCCGCGGGGCTAGGGTAGCTCAGACTCCAGAAGTCGCCCACGGCCCGGCGGGGCAGTGCCCACCCTGCCTCGCTGCCATTTTGCCAGTGATGCGGCGGCAGGGGAGGAGTCTCGAGCGGAGCGTGGTGGTTGCGCTAATGGACAGATAGAGGAAGGGGAGGTTGAGAGGGAGCGGAGCAGGATTTGGGAGCTGTGGGACTAAGTTGAAGACTTTGCTGTACGTCCCAGTATATTACCGTGATAGGTTTCCCACCTCGTTTCGGCTTTTGACCCTTGCAGTTTCTACCCGCAGCTCTATTAGTGAATTCTCAACTTTGTAGGCCTCTTTGATTTAAAGGTATCAAACTTGGCCCCGTATTTAGTTTTTGTTGTTTTGAGACAGGGACTGGCCATGTAGCCCCTGCCAGCCTCAAACTTGGGATCATCCTGCTTCTGTTGGCCCATAATTTTGTTGGTGGTGTTTCTTAGTATTACCACAGTGTACAGAGAAGGCAGAACGGAGGTCGTTTCTGTTCTTGTTTTTTAACCCCCTTGGTGGTGTAGGTGGTGTGGGGAGTTGAATCTAGGGTCTCTCACATTTTAGGCCCTTACTGTTCAGCCTCTGCTTTTTCTCTATCATAAATCCTGCAGAAATTAATGGCTTGGCTTTCCCAGGTTGATCCAGGTCACAAAAATAGTTTCATTGTGGGTGCATTTGATAAGAACCACACAATAATTTGAGTACTTTTTTTTTTTTTTTTTTTTTTTTACCCTGACGCTTGTAGAAGGAATATTGATCTGGATTATACAGATAGTTTCTTTTCTTAATTTACATATCCTGGCCTTATTAGTCTTCCTCAATGCAACTTGAGCTCATCTTGTCCACTGGCAGCGTCTGTCACAACACTTCTCAGAACTGGCTGGCATCTGTTTTCCATGTTAATTTGGATCTATGGATCTATAGGATAACTCATTTAAAGAACATTGCTACCAGGCAGTGGTGGCACACTTAATCCCAGCAGTCAGGAGGCAGAGGCAGGCAAATCTCTTGAGTTCCAGGCCCCAAGACAGCCAGGGTTACTTATAAAACCCCGCCTTGAAAAACCAAGATAAGGGGCTGGAGAGATGGCTCAGAGGTTAAGAGCACTGACTGCTCTTCCAAAGGTCCTGAGTTCAATTCCCAGCAACCACATGGTGGCTCACAACCATCTGTAATAGGGTCTGGCGCCCTCTTCTGGCCTGTAGGCATACACACAGACAGAATATTGTATACATCATAAATAAATAAATAAATATTTAAAAAAAAAAAAAAAAAAAAAAAACCAAGATAATAATAATAATAATGGTGATGATAATGAGCGTTGTTTGGGGGCTGGAAAAATGGCTTAGTGGTTAAGAGCAAATAATTAGCAAGAAAATGTGAGTTCTAGTTCTAGCACCCAGATCCAGGTGCTCACAAACCTGTAACTTAGAGAATCCAACTCCTTCTGGCCTCCTCTGGCACCTGCATTTATGTTTGTAAATATACATACATATAATTACGTAATTAAAAATAAATCTTAAACTGCTGGAGAGATGGTTCAGCAACTTAGAGTATTAGCGTCCTTGAAGAGGACCAAGGATGAGTTTTCAACACCTACATGGTGCCTACAACCTTCTGTAACTCCGGTTCCAGGGCATCTGGCAGCCTCTGGCCCTCTACAGGTTCTAGTCACTCATGAGTAGACTAGGCTGTTCTCAAACTCAGAAACCCACCTACCTCTGCCCCCAGAGTGGGATCGAATGCCTGTACCACCACTCCTGGTAATTTTTTATTTTTGTGAGTTCACTGAGCTCAGTTAATACTGTCTATTGGGATGTTAACTGATCTTGTTGTTGACTTCATATTGCACAAATAACCATAGTTTCGGTGAGTTCATGTGTGCAGTGGTTATATCATGTCCGGAAGATAGCAATTCTTTCTGCCCTCTCTTCCACAGCTCTTCAACCACCAGCTAAATTACCTTTTTGCATACTTATTTATGTACTTTTTTGTTGAGACAAGATCTCATCATATAGACCAGGCTGGCCTTGAACTCACAGAGATCTTCCTGCCTCTGCCTCCCAAGTTTGAGGATTAAAGGTGTGTGCCACCACCCCTGGCCTAAACTACCTTTTAAGGGTAGAATAGTATTTGACATTTCAATCTTTGGCACATGTTAGTATGTTATGTCATTAACCATGGCCGGATGTATTCTGTTCTTTTGACCTGGATGCCTGAGGAGGGACAGTTAGGATACTTTTCTTTCTAGTGTTACCAGGGAAAAGGGAGGTGGTGCCTAATCAACCATGGGGGAAGGGTGTAGTCGAACTTTCCTTTGAGCCACAAACTCACTGATAGAGACACAGAGACTTACTATTATGAAAGCTTTGTCTATAGCTTATGTTTGTTTCTAACTAGTTCTTAGAACTTAACCCATTTCTCTTCATCTACATCCTGCCATGTGACTTGTGGGTGTTACCTCTCCTCCTACACATCCTGTTTTCCCCGCATCTGGCTGGGGACTCCACCTCTCTTCTTCCCAGAGTCCTCTCTGTCTCCTGAAGTCCTACCTAAACTCTTCCTGCCTAGCTATAGGCCATTCAGCTCTTTATTAAACCAATCAAAAGATGCCTTGGCAAAGACACATCTTCACAGTATAAACAAATATTCCACAACACTTCCCCCTTTTGTCTAAATAAAAAGGAATGATGTAACTCTAACACAGTAAAACTATGTATAATAATTTTCAGGTAATAATTATATTTACAAAGTCCAGTCCATTTGTATTTGGCAATTTCAGAGAAAATACTCTATTATCTATCCTATCTTGATGAATCCAAAATTTTATTCCTAAACCACTTTCTATCATAACTTGTTTTTGTTTTTTTTGTTTTTTTTTTTTTTGTTTTTTGGTTTTTTGAGACAGGGTTTCTCTGTAGCTTTAGAGCCTGTCCTGGAACTAGCTCTTGTAGATCTATCATAACTTGTATCACAATCCTAAAACTATCTTTTTAGACCTTAAAACATCTTTTTAGATAAACAGTTTAAGTTTTTATGTCTCTCAACCTTACGGACTTTACACCTCTTTTGTGAGATTCTTTTCTGAATTTAGTAACAAGGAAAACTAACTATAACTATTAGTCTTAAACCCCATCAGAGAGCTGAGAAGGATATATTACCTGAGTAAACAGGAAGTGCAGAGCAAACAACTTCCGAAACTATAGAAGCAGCAAAGAGATTTGTTGCCTAGACAGTCACCAAGGATCCTCTGCAGCATTGGGGCAACCATCTGCAGCCTACAGGCCTAAAATATATGACAGACTCTTTTGTGAAGGACTGTCCTACCTTGTCTTGGCAAAGTTTGGCAGTCACCTTTTGTGTCCTGCTTGTCCAGTTTGGACAGCATACTGTCAGCAGTTGAGGCACGAACAGTTTCTTGCCAAGTGCCTAACTTTGCCGCATTGAAAACAAACTCCAGGGGGCTGGAGAGATGGCTCAGAGGTTAAGAGCATTGCCTGCTCTTCCAAAGGTCCTGAGTTCAGTTCCCAGCAACCACATGGTGGCTCACAACCATCTGTAATGAGGTCTGGTGCCCTCTTCTGGCTTGCAGGCATACAGACAGAATATTGTATACATAATAAATAAATATTTTTTAAAAAAAGAAAAGAAAACAAACTCCATTTGGATTTTCTTTGATACCTAATTATCTTCTCTGAAGTAGATTGGTGTTGCCAGGAACAGACTTGTCTCATTGTTGTGAAAAGCCTTATGTCATTATAACATCCTAAATACCATATTTTATAGGTCTCTTATAGGCAGAGACTGCTCACTTTTTTCCCAGCCTCCCAGACTCAAATAATAACACAGAAACTATATTAATTACAACACCATTTGGCCAATAACATGCATATTTCTAGTTAACTCTTACATCTTAAGTTAGCCCATTTCTATTAATCTGTGTATCGCCATGAGGCTGTGGCCTACCAGTAAGGTTCTGTCTGGCATCTGGCGTCTTTCTCCTTCAGCAGCTACATGGTGTCTCCCTGACTTCACCTACTTTCTACTTTCTATATCTCTGTTCAGATTTCCTGCACGTCTTTACTAAGCCATTGGCTGAAACAGCTTCTTTAATAACCAATGGTAATAAAACATATTCATAGCATACAGAGGGGAATCCCACATCAGTCTTTGAAATGTTTGAAGACCACATGTCTATCTAAAATATCTGTTTGACCTTGAAAACATTTCTAACATGGCCACAAATTTGATTGTTATAGATGATTAACTACTAACCTACATTTCTTAATTATCTTAGGCGGTTTCTAATAATAGCCTTTAACGTCTAGAACTTTATATTACATTTAAAAATGAGCATCATAGGTATAATACCTTAGAGTAGAAACATACATAATATATTCTAACAAAAATAGCCTTAAATTTGTATCATTATACAAAAATCCCTATGTATGTAAAATTTTTGAGACTAGTAGTTTTTTTAGTTTGAAAGTAGATTCAATAATCTTTTATCCTATCATTTTTATATCTCCCTTTTTTCTCTTCAGAAAGAGATTCCTGAATCTAATATCCTTTGTTTGTTTGTTTGGGTTTTTTTCTGACTTGACCAATAATAATTTGTAACCAATCCCCCTAAACAATAACAGACATCCATAACCCACCGAATGACCACAAATGACCCACTGCATTTTGGGCCAAGCAATGACTTAATTGGTAGTTTCTGTGTTGTTATTTTGAGGCTGAGCAGCCGGGGACAAGCGGTCTTCCTTCAACACCATTTCTTGGGAATGTGGGCATCAGGTTCTCTAGACTGCTTCCTGTTTTCTGGGGGTGATGGCATCTCTAGGGGACCCTTAGAAAATTAGGATAACTGTCAAATCCTGAGAAAGCTAGCTGTATTACTTTTCTTTTAGTCTCTGTGAGATAAGGCAGAGCTTCTCTGAAATCTTAGCTGGAGTAGTCTGAGGCTGGACCATCTCAGCTGGCAGCTTCCAAGTTGTTCTGGGTATAGGATTTTGAGGAATTACTGAGGCATTCTGAGAGGCTGGATCATTGGGCTACTTGTCTTCATATCTGATCCTTTTGTTCTGAAAACACGTAAGCATTTAAAGGTAGCATACATATCTGCATTAACACAGGTATGGAATGTGTGGTGTGCACACGTCAGCTAAGATGATTTGTTTTATGTTTGATCAGGTAAAAGACATCAGTCAACTTTATAAGTCCGTTTGGACTGTATAGCCAGACTGTTATGAGGACTCTGTAGCCAACCGGATTTATCATGTCTCGTCCAGTTTCAGAGGGATCAGCATATATGTTACCTGTCCTGTAGTCTTTTTTGACCTTTCCCTCATGTCTGTAGCCAAGATCCTCAGGAGGTCACCTCAGTCAAATCTGATCTCTGTTAACTTGGAAGAGAACCATAACTTCTTGTTTCCTGTCCTGGAACTTGCTCCATACACCAGGCTGGCCTTGAACTCACAGAAATCTGCCTACCTTTGCCTCACTACCTGCTTCTACCTCAAGACAGTCTTAAAATATATAGGTTGGGGGGCTGGAGAGATGGCTCAGCGGTTAAGAGCATTGCCTGCTCTTCCAAAGGTCCTGAGTTCAATTCCCAGCAACCACATGGTGGCTCACAACCATCTGTAATGAGGTCTGGTGCCCTCTTCTGACCTTCAGGCATATATACAGAACATTGTATGCATAATAAATATTTAAAAAAAATATATATATAGGTTGGTTTAATTTAGCAGTCCCTTCCACAATCCGTTGTCTCTCAGCAGCAGCTATTATCTGTTCATTGAAGTTCAAAAATGAGGTGGAGAAGAATTAAAGAAGATGGTGTGGACTACTGGCCTCAATAGCCTCTCGACATGTTTATACACCACATACAACAGGAAAGAATTCAGTACCAGTGAAATCCTCAGCTAAAGGCACCACCAGGCCTCACAAAGCTGAGTTTAGTTCTCAGGACCCACATAGTGAAAGATGAGAACTGACTCCCACAAGTTTCCTCTGACTTCCATGATGCCATAGCAAGTATATATATGCATATATGTATATACACACATGAAAATAACCAAAATTTAAAATTATGTACAGAACTGCTGAGCTAATGGGATGGCTCAGTAGGTAAAGGGTCTTACAGTCAAGGCTGCCAACCTGAATTTGATATCTTGAACCCACATGGTGAAAGTAGAGAAGTGACTGTTGTTTTCTGGCCTCCACATATGCTGTAGGTTATGTTTTATGGCCTGTGTGTATACCTGTGCATACACACACACGCACACACAAAGTGAACAAATAAGTACATGTTAAACAACTACTGTGTCTTGGTAATTGGAAGACAATACAATTAAAACAGATGTGAAAAGATACTTCAGTGTTGACTTTTGACATGTGACTAATGACATAAAAAGATGCAAACCATTACTGGTCAGGGAAATGCTGATAATGAGATACCACTATGTGCCCACCAATATCAAATATTGGTGAGGATGCAAAGTCTTTGATTCTTCTGCTCTGTTTGTGGGAAAGTAAAGAGGTACCACTATATGGAAAAAAGTTTGACAGGTTAAACACACATCTGATCCAATACAAATTCCTTGGTTTTTACCTATGAGAAATAGAAATACAGGTTCACATGGTGTGTGCTCAAGGACCTGTGATTTCTAGAAAAATCGGAACAGCTAGGAACCTGTCAGCAGGTGATAGGTAAAGGAAATGAGGTATAGCCACATAACAATAACATAGTAATTCACAGAACACACAGAACACATTGCATCTAAAGATTCTTGGTGCTGAATGAAAGGAACCAGTATGTTCTATTTTTATGAAATTATAGGTGACAAGGTCAGCTTGACTGCCTAGGACTGAAGGTTGTAGGGGGCTCACGGAAGGCTTTGATTTTTTTTTTTTTTTTTTTTTTTTGGTGTAGTGATGGCCTCATAGGGTTTCCAGAATTCCCTGATTTGTTTACTTTAAATGGATGTTATTTATTGTGTGCAAATTATGCTTCAATAAAGTTGACCAAACAGCAAATGCCAGTGTTAATTGAATGTTGGACTTTGGCATCTTTCTACTTGACCTGGGTCTAGGGAATGCTTGTCTCACAATGAGCAGATGGAGTTTTCTTCCAGGACAGAGAAATACTGCCTTTGGTGAGCAAACCTTAAATTCACAGAAAAGTTGACATTTGATTGCATCCTGTAGTTGAGAATATGATATGAATATGTCTCTAAGAAGATTTCACACCTTAGAGAAGTTAAGTCAAGCCCAGAATGTATTTTGAAACTCAGCATGCAATACTGAAACAAAAGCATGTACTAATAATGAGTGCCAGAAAGGCTCAGGATCAGGCTTCACAGGTGACCCCCGTATAATGTGGTCATTTTCTCAATAGTCCTGGCTTCAATCCAATATAAAGTGAGTTATCGTACATGCTCCCACTTTCCCTCCTGATAGGATTGGGGCCTGTGTCATCCTGAACCTTCACCCCATGGGTCAGGTAACCCACATGATCCCTTCCTAGGTCTCAAGTGGGGTTTCCTACTGTCTCTAGGCCAAAGAGTGTAGTTCCTCATTTTTAACCTCAAAGTGAAGCTTCCCTGTGTTCTCTCAGAGAGTCTACCTGGAAGTGAAGCTCAGGCTACTCTTGTACCAGAACTGGAGATGTCCAGCTTGCCTGCCATTTCAGTGCTGCAGTGGCCTCTGCTAATTAAAAAGTCTGCATAGAGGGCTGGAGAGATGGCTCAGTGGTTAAAGAGCATGGCCTGCTCTTCCAAAGGTCCTGAGTTCAATTCCCAGCAACCACATGGTGGCTCACAACCATCTGTAAAGAGGTCTGGCGCCCTCTTCTGGCCTTCAGGCATACACACAGACAGAATATTGTATACATAATATATAAATTAAAAAAAAAAAGTCTGCATAGAGGTAACACACATATTTATTTATTTTTGTTGTTGTTGTTACTTGAGACAGGACGTCATGGTATCTCAGACTGGTCTTGCGTTTACTATGTAGCTATACTACGTTTGGGCCTCTTGTCTCCAGCTCCTAAGTGTTTGGATCGCAGGTGTGTACCATCACACCAGTTATTGCCACTCTTGCAAGTGCTTTACCAGCTCAGATACATCCTTAGTATCTTAAGAGATAATGATTTTTCTTTAAAGATTTTTTTTTTCATTTTATGTGTTTGGACGTTTTGCCTTCATGTGTATCTATGCTTCACATGCGTACAGTGCCCTCAGAGGCCAGAAGAGGATGTCAGACCCCCTGGAATTGGAGTTACAGACAGGTCCTCTGGAAATGCAGCCAGTATCTCACCAGGCCTGGTTTTGTTTTTTTTGGTTTTTTTGTTTTTGTTTTTTTTTTTTGGTTTTTCGAGACAGGGTTTCTCTGTGGTTTTGGAGCCTGTCCTGGAACTAGCTCTTGTAGACCAGGCTGGTCTCGAACTCACAGAGATCCGCCTGCCTCTGCCTCCCGAGTGCTGGGATTAAAGGCGTGCGCCACCACCGCCCGGCCCTGGTTTTGTTTTTTGAGACAGGGTCTCACTGTGTAGTTCTGGCTGGCCTGGAACTCACTAGGTAGACCAAACTGTTCTCAAACTCACAAGAAATCTGCCACACCTAGCTAACTTTTTTTGTTTTTTAAGAGGTAATCCTTATGGCAAAAAATATTCTTCAAATCTTATTTTGGACTTTGATTGATTTACAAGTACCACTTTATGGGTTAACATAAGTTTGTTATAAAGGGGATTTCAGGGAGAGGTAGACTATAGAGATGACTTCGTGGTTAGGAGTACCTGTTTTTGCAAAGGATCCAGGTTGGGTTTCTAATAATCACATGCCAGTTCACAATTGTCTATAACTCCAGTTTCAGGGATCTGATATCTCTGTAGGCATCAAGCACACATGTGATGTGCATGTATACATATAGTTAAAACATTCATATACATAAAATAAAATAATATTTGAAAAAATTAAAAGGAATGGGGATGTAGCTCGGTTGATAGAATGCTTACCTAGTGTACACAAAGCCTTGGGTTCAGTCTCCAGCCAATGTTGCACATCTGTAATCACACCACTCTGTGGTAGAGGCATGAGAAGATGAGAGAGATGGAGAGATGGCTCAGCAGTTAAGAGCACTGACCTGTGTTCTATTCCCAGCACCCACATGGCAGCTTATAACTGTAACTGTTATAATCTGTAACTCTAGTTCCAGTAGATCTGATGTCCTTTTCTGACTCTGCGGGTGTCAGGCATGTTTGTGGTAGGCAGATAAACACACATGCATAAATTTTTTTCAAGTTTTTTAGAAAAAAAGGTAGTATTGATACAGATCAAGTTCAGGATACAAGAAACCCTTAGTCCCAAAACAGGAAAAAAATTATTAAGAACTGTACACATGATATTGCCTCAAGGCTCTGTGGTATGTTTTCCTCTATATTAAAAATAAGACATAATAAGCACTAAGTCGGCAGTTTTCAGGCACCAGGTGTTCTAAGGTTTAAATCTCGTTGCAATATTTTGCTCCTTTTTCGACTCTGGATCCTTCCTCTTGTTTTTTTGAGATGGGGTTTCTCAGTGTATTCCTGGCTGTCTGGAACTGAGAGATTCACCTGCCTCTACCTCCTCTTGTTTCCCCAAGTTCAGAAAGGCGGAACACTGTATCACTGAAAATTCCCAGTGAACCCATGTCCATCCCAACCCCCAGCCACACACAAGGAAACCAAACCTTGTTAGTAGTGCTTAAGATGTGATTAGGGCTTCACTAGGGCAGTGTGTCTGCATCCTGGGAAATCTTGCTTTCAGCATCCTGACAGCATATCACTGGAAGGAATACCAGGTCATCCCTCTCAATCAAGGCTCTGTCCACCTGCCTTGATTCCTGAGTTTTAAGCCTTAAAACTATAGCAGTGTACAGCTGTGAGCTCTTCATAGTCCTAGCTATGCTAACAACTGATCCCAGGTAGAGAGGAGCTGATGTCTGTAGTTCTCACCCTGGAGGAGTAGGTAAGGGTGCTTTGACTGCATCACTGCGTCCCTGAAAGGCTGCCCTGCTCTTTCCATTAAAGCCCTTCCATCACACGGTTATCTCCCTCTTAGCTCCTCCCACCCTTACCAGCACCTCCTCGTTGAGCCCTGTTCTGTCTTACAGGTCTCCCTGTCAGCTCCCCAGCATGACCCTGCAGTGTCTCATGCTCTTGGCTGGCCTCCTGATAGGAGGAGGCATGAGCAAGTCCACAGAAAGCAAGGTAGGTGATCCCATGCCCCATGGGAAGAAGTTGAAGTCTCCTCAGAGGCAATAGATTCTCATCCCATAAAAATATCAGTCTTTGAACTTAGGGTTCACTTATGTTAGCCTGACCCTGGTAGAATCCCGTTGGAGTCCACTGCTAGTGTTGGAATGACTACACTGCCCATCACCTGTTGTGTTATGACTTCTAGAAGTTTCTCTGCCATACCTACCTATTGCTATAGCTGACCTAGAGTCTCTGCAGAGCCACCCTCCAGAGCTACCTGCTCAGCTGTTGCTTGCTCAGGAGCTAATGACTGGTAGGCACGCATGGTCAGGCATCCTGGCTCCCACCAGAAGTAGTCAAAGACAGTTACACTCCAGTGGCCTGAGCTTTGGTATCTGCCATTATTCTCTCCAAGCCAGGCAGGATGGGGTGATGTATGGGGAATCCCTTACTAACTTGGCCATGGGTAATGAAAGATTAGAAGGTAAAACTAAGTCACTAGATGCCAGGCATTAGTATCACACACCTTTAACCCCAGGATTTGGGAGACGGAGGCAGATGAATCTCTGTGAGTTCCAGTCCACCCTGGGCTACACAAGACCAATGCAGAAACAAATCCAGGTGTTGGTGACTCAGACCTTTAGTCCCAGTACTAGGGAGTAACACGCCTTTAATCCCAGCACTTGAGGGGAATATAAGACAGGAGGAGACAGAGGCTCGGGGATCATTCTGCAGTCGCCCAGCCTTGGTAGAAGTGAGACTTCACTCGTGGCTTGGCAGTTTTGCTTTTCTAATCTTCATCTTGAACCCCAATATCTGTTCTAGATTTTTATTCATCATGTTATACCCTGTTATCCTTTAGGCACTCCTGTTAACTAAATTCAGATCACAGGAAAAACCACAAACTTGTAATCCTATCCCACAGGAGACTGAGGCAGTAGAGTTCTGAGGGTTTTTTTTTTTTTAATTATTTTTATTATGTATACATACATCTATGCCAGAAGAGGGCACCAGACCTCATTACAAATGGTTATGAGCCATCATGTGGTTGCTGGGAATTGAACTCAGAACCTCTGGAAGAAAAGCCAGTGTTCTTAACCTCTGAGCCATCTCTCCAGCCCCGAGGTGTTTTTTTATTTATGTTTTTGAGGCAAGGTTTCTCTGTGTAGCCCTGGCTGTTCTGGAACTCTTTCTGTAAACCAGTACTTGATAGGCAGAGACAAGTGATATCTATAAGTTTCAGGCCATCCTGGCCTACACAGTGAGTTCCAGGCCAGCCAAAGCTACATACTGAAACCCTATCTCAAAGCAAAAATAATAAATAAAATTTAGAAATTAAAAATAGAGAAAAGGCAAACAATATAACTTAAATTTCTTGAGTGTTAGGGTTTGGGGAAGAGGGATATTTCTAAGGAAGTGTAATTGGACAGAGGGTCACTAAGTAGGGATCTAGCTAGGCTGCTGTTCGGATTCTTGTCCCTACCCTTTCAATATAGGGAGGGCAGTACTCTGTGAGGGTCTTATCGAGATAGCCAAAGACTTCCTTTGAGCTCTCTCCAGTGTCAAAAGTATTCTAGTTTAGGCCAGTTTGTTCTGTGCCACACCATGCCAGGCTATCTGAGGCCCAGACCCCAAGCCAATTCACACGAATTCATTAGGTCTTACCCTTCCTGGCCTTTGGGAGATTGGGTAGCTAGTGTTGGTCACACCTAGCCAGATTCTAGCCTTATATTTGATAGCTTATTCAGTCACCAGATATTCATTGGTCACAGGCTCTGCACAGTGGGAGAAGGACCTGTTGGATGGTGACTCATGCGCTGTGACAGGTGTGGAGTCCGGGTGTTTGTAGAAAAATCAAGTCTGTCCAGTAACTTCCAGGTTTGGTCTCCATGTTGAGGGCTAGAATCTTCCCTGTGCTCTTTCAACACAGGCTGCAGTAGGAGTGTGGTAGGAGTATTCACTTGCTGAAGGGATGTCACTTGCCCCTAGAGAGTTTGGGAGCTGTGGGTAGCGAGAAAGCTAAGACCCTGCTATGACCAGTGCTGTTCTTGGCATGAGCGAGGCACTCACCAGCCTGTCTCACTTATGTCTCTCCTCTAGGCCCAGCGACCCGAGTGTTGTATGGACGTGGTAGACTTCAATGCTACTTGCCCGGGCACAGGCCTATGTGGCCCAGGTAAGCGTCATTGTTACAAGTAAATAGCAGACTAATCACTACCCCATCATCCTTCCTCAGTGTCTCAAGACAGCTGAGGGAATGGAGGAACTTGGGCAGCACAGGCTGTGGCATTGCTCAAAGGAGGCCTCCCTGGATTTCCTTCTTGAGCAACCTAACCACACCCTTGTCTGGTATAGGCAGGACCCTGTGGGGACTGTTCTATGAAGGGCTGAGGCACAGGGAGAGGGAGGTTCAGAGGAGGAGGCACAGGGTTCAGAAGAAAACTAAGCCAGGATAGCACTTTCAGGACTTAAAAGCTCTTGAGGTATCCCCCTCCCCTTTTTTTAAGATTTATTTATTTATTTTTATTTTATTTGTGAATGTTTGCCTCTAGGTGTGCTTCACATGCACACCTGGTACCCTCGGGGGCCGGAAGAGAGCATCAGATCTTTATGGATGATTGTGAACCTCTGTGTGGGTGCTTGGAACCAAATCCAGGTCTTCTTCAAGAAAACAAGTGCACTTAACTGCTGGATCATCTCACCAGCACGTCGTGGGGAATCTTGACCCAGGAATATCTAGCAATGTTTGGAGGCGTTTTTGTCCATCACAGCTGCAAATTAATTGAAGCTTCTAGCATCTGGAGATGAGGCCAGGGTGCTGTTCACGAGTCTCAGAGCACAGGATGACCCCACCACAGAGGGTAGTCCATCCCCAGTGTCAGCATGGCAAAGGTCAGGTCCCTGTCCTACAAAAGGTTCCTGGAGGCTAGGAAGGTAGTGCTTCCTGGAGGCAGCTAACAGAGGTTGGGGCTGGTGAGAGAAGGCAAATAGGGGCCTCTGGGAGAGGAAGACCCAAGTAAGATGATGTCACGACCACCCACTGTCTTTGCCTGTCCTGAGGCAAGAAATGATTGTGATAAAAAGTTGGTCAGTCTTGAGGGGGTGACTAGATTGACTCAGCTGTCACTTGATTTGTCAAGAGGTACTCCTTGGTACCTGTCCTGAGTTCCATTACACTCAAGACTACATAAACCCAGAGAGACTGCTCAAAAAAGCAAGTACCCTAAAACATTGACAAGTTCATGGGAGGAGAACACGGACAAGATGTTGAGACTGGAGGGGAGATGGGGACCAAGAATGAGTGTAGTAACAAGGGAAGGAGGGCGTTTTTCTGTGGTGAGCAGAGAAAATCTGAGGATGCCATCTTAGGATTTCTGTTGCTGTGAAGAGACACTGACTGCAGCAACTCTTTTATTTTTTTTATTTTTTTATTTTTTTTTGGTTTTTCGAGACAGGGTTTCTCTGTGGTTTTGGAGCCTGTCCTGGAACTAGCTCTTGTAGACCAGGCTGGTCTCGAACTCACAGAGATCCGCCTGCCTCTGCCTCCCAAGTGCTGGGATTAAAGGCATGAGCCACCACTGCCCGGCACGCAGCAACTCTTTTAAAGGAAAACATTTGATTGGGGCTGACTTACAGTTCCAGAGGTCTAGTTCATTATCATGGTGGGTCATGGCAGCATATAAGCAGACATGGTGCTGGAGAAACTACTGAGAGTTCTACATCTTAATCTGCAGGCAGCAAGAAGTGAACCGTGTGCCACACTGGGGGTAACTTGAACATAGGAGACCTCAAAGCCCACTCTTTTTCCAACAAGGTCACACCTATTCTAACAAAGCCACACCTCCTAATAGTACCATTTCCTATGGAAGCCATTTTCTTTCAAACCAACGCAGGTGCCAAATGGCCTTCATCAGCCTTCTAACCTAAAGTTCTGGAAGTTGAACTTTCCTGGATTCCTTCACATTAACAGGAGAGCCTGGGACCAGGCATCTCATGGGGCTACAAATTGTCCAGAGATGGCTCAGTGGGTGCAGGCTACTATGCCAAGGTAATGCTAGTCACAGAGGGGCTGGAATAAGGTGGCTCTGGGCACAGGTACAGGGAAGACATAGGAGCCCCATAGGCCTTCAGGGCTCCACATGACTTTCTGGCCACCCTCTTTTTGTGCATGTAATTGAACAACCCAGCATCAGCCCACAATAGAGTCAGTTATGTCTCGACACAGGAAATTAGTAAAGGGTGATTCTGATTCTGGGGAGAATCTCACTCTTTTTGTTTTTGTTTTTGTTGTTTTGTTTTGTTTTTGAGACAAGTTCTCCCTATGTAGTCTTGTTGGCCTGGATTTCCTAGAGATCCACCTGCCTTTGTCTCCCAAGAGCTGGAATTGAAGACATGCACCACTATACCTGTTGGGAATCTTACTCTTGGTGCTGGGTTTTGTACTGAGGACTCCATGTTCTTTAGTCTTGCCTTTAGCAGACACACATGCCTCTCCTGAGATCTACTTATGTATTAAATTGATAAGAGGAATAAAGTTAGGCACTTTAGGAGACCTGTTCCTCATCTTATGATTCCATGTTTGAGCAGGAATCTTCCACCCAAGTAGAGCTGAGAATTTGGACTTTGATCCTGTGTGGTTTTCTTTGCCCACAGCATTGGTAGAGCTGGAATGGGCTGATGTCCTTCTTAGACCGTTTGTCCATTGCTGTTGATACTATCTCTGCCACCACAGAAAGGCTTCTGTCTCACCACAACCCATCTGTTCAGATCAGACATTATAACCTTCATTGTTAAGGTTTAATGACCCATGGTTTAGCTCTACATACTGCCCAATATCGAGCTGTGGCTTCTAGTACCCCATCAACATTTGTGGACCGTGTCTGCTCATCTTCTGTGTTGGGGATGTTAGAAGTAAAGGTGTAAGGTGTCCTTCAGGATGCCCTGTCAGAGGAGAACAGCTGTCCACAAATCACTGGCCAGTACAGGCTAGGTCACTCTCGGAATGAAGGTGTAGCTTTGGTCAGTGCCAATCTTGGATAGACATTTGGATAGACATCTCCTGCTACAGAGACCCTGGGAAATAGCACAGGGACAACAAACAAGCCCGTGTGCCCCTGTCCCAATGTAGAGGCCCAAGTGAGGGTGCACTGCCATATGTCGGCAGTATCCTGCATATATATCCTGGAGGAAATGGTTCTGGTGGATAAGGCTGGACCTTAACATGATACCTATTCATTTTAGCTAAGTACTTTGAATAGTCTCCTGAGGCATCCAGAAAAGAAATGACTGCCTTAATGATGGGCATCCACATGAATTTGGTTGAAAACTATGCTTTCTGTTGAGTTTATTTCTTTTTCTGGAATTGGAGCCTGTGCCTACAGATTTCCACATCATGTTAATGTTCTTGAGTTGAAAATTACAAAGCTACAGAGAGACCCTGTCTTGAAAAAAACCAAAAAAAAAAAAAGAGAAAGAGAGAGAGAGAGAGAGAGAGAGAGAGAGAGAAAATTACCAGTTCATAAGTTCATAATACAGAAAAGCTTACAGAAGACAGTGAGATGACCTTGACTTACTTTGACTGGTACAGGTTGCTACAGGCACTGGAATGCAGATGGGAGTGCTAGCTGTGTCCGCTGCTGGAACGGGACCCTCCCGAAATACAATGGCTCTGAGTGCAGAATTCGTATGTCTTCTCCAAGCTATCTACCCCAGTTCCCCCATACTTCACAAGGGTCCTCATGTCCTATTTGGGGAGAAACTAAGGGAACCACTGTACTTGTCCTCTCCAACGGCGGTACCCACCTCTCCCAGTAATGTTGTCTATTAATGAGCAGCCCCTTGGATCCCTCCCTGAGAGTTCTGTTCACTGAGGACAGCTGTGGGTGAGAACCGCTCCTTACTTTCTCATCTCTAACCTGAGCTGTCCCTTTAGGACTATATGTGAGGCCTCAGTAGGGTTCCTGGCATGGCCCAGGCCTCCCCTCAATTCTGCTCTCTCATAGTTACTGGCCGGGGCATGCAGTTTCCTATGAACAGAAGCTCAGGGATACCTGGACAGCCACATTTTGGTAAGTCTTTTAATTCATAAATCCAGAACTGTGCCTCTGATTAGGACCTGGGATTGGGGATGGGGCCCATAATTAATTAGAGCTGGTATTGGTACCAGTGCCAATCCTGAACCACTGAGACCACAGCAAACATAGTCCACTCTGACCCCCAGGCCTTAGGGATTGCATTGCCCATCCCATCTTGCTCTTATAGGTTGTAGGCCACTGATGAGACTGCAAACACACAGGTCATGCCTCCTGATCTGTTTTCAAGGAAGGGACAAACCCTATTTACCTGATGCTTGTATCTCCAGAGTCCTCAAGCCCACCTTAAATGAAGGCCTGGGGAGTAAGGGGTGGAAGTCTGAAGTATCAGTGTGGCCAGGCAAACAAGAGAGGGGACTGGGGTGGTGCTGGTAAAGAGAATATGCCCAATGCAGAGGAGTCCCATAGATTAGGAAGCTGGACCGAGCTCCAGTACAAGACTGCCTCTTCTTAGGTGACACAGTCATTTTAGGGACACATCACTCTGACCCTCATCCTTCAACAGTGCTGGATCTTAGACTTGGAGTCCTATTCTAAGAGGGCTCAGTTCTTCCTATGGGCCTTAGAACCCATCTCTCCTCTCAACCAGAAATTGCACTTGAAGTCAGTGGCACAGAACAATGGTGTTTAGGGTAGGGGTAGTATAGACACATCTATTGCACAATACTAATGACTCAGCAAGGTCCACGGAGTCTGTCTCAGTAAGAAAGAGCCTTCCCGGGAGATCTTGTCTGTTTCTAAGCAATAGTGGAGAATGTGCCTGAACTGGCCTTCCCCTGTAATCAGATTGATGACTACCTTAAGAATCATAGAACCTTCATCCAGCAACTGATGGAAGCAGATGCAGAGATCCACAGCTAAGCACTGGGCCAAGCTTTTGGAGACCAGTCCAAGAGAGGATAATATGAACAAAGGGGTCAAGACCATGATGGGGACACCCATAGAAACAGCTGACCTGAGCTAATGGGAGCTCAATGACTCTGGACTGAACAGTGAGAGAATCTGCATAGGACCAAACTAGGCCCTCTGAATGTGGGTGAGAGATGTGTGTGTGGTTGGGGCAGCCGTTATGGCCACTGGCAGTGGGACCAGGATTTATTCCTACTGCTTGAACTGGCTTTTTGTAGCCCATTCTTTTTTGAGGGATACCTTGCTCAGCCTAAATATAGAGGGGAGGGCCTTGGTCCTGCATCAAAGTAATGTATCAGACTTTGTTGCCTCCCCATGAGAAGTCTTACCCTCTCTGAAGAGTAGATGGCAGGTGCAGTGGGGAGAAGGTGGGGTATTAGGAGGAGGGGAAGGAATGGGAGTGGAATAGATATGTAAAATGAGAAAAGATTATTTTTAAATATAAATTAATTTTTAAAAACTTTTAAAAAAAGGAAAGATACTTCCCAAGGTCAGGCCATGGTGGCACACCCCTTGAATCCTAGCACTTGGGAAGCAGAGGCAGGAGAATCTCTGTGAGTTCAAGGCCAGCCTGGTCTACAAAGTGAGTTCCAGGACAGCTAGGACTGTCACAGACAGAAACCCTATCTCAAAAACAAACAAAAAGAAAGAAAGATATTTGCCGTAGCTGGCAGTTACACTGTTCTGTGAAGTAATAACCCCTAGCATGTCCTGACCCCAAACAAATGGAGCTGAGCAGGAGGCAACTGCATGTATCCAAAATGAGCTGCAGCAGAAGTACCTGCTTCCAAAGGCTGGAGGCTGGGGCCAGTCTAATGGAGAGAGCACAAAATTAGCCTGGTCCAGGAGAGAGTGGGCACTATGATGTCCCTTGTCCTGTGGTGAGGTGTGTTGGGCTTGTGGAGGAGTGCAGAGCCCTTGTTCTGACATGTGGCTGGTGCCTAGTCAGGGCTCAGGTATGTTTGGGGAATGGTGGGTCCCAGGGGTTACGCAAGGAACACTGAACCGGTATCCATCCCCCAAGACCCAGGCTCTCCTGGCAGCTGTTGGTTTGCCTGCAGGGGGTCCTCATGTGGCAGCCTCCCTCTTCCTGGGGACACTCTTCATCAGCACAGGCCTCATCCTCTCTGTGGCTGGGTTCTTCTACCTCAAGCGCTCCAGTAAACTTCCTGAGGTTTTCTACAGGAGAGACAGAGGTACTTCCTCCTGTGACTGAGTTTCCACCTGCCTAGCCTCAGGGGAACTGTCCAGAGCCTGCCCCACTCAGGACATAGGTAGGTGATCCCCAGCAGATACAGAGCAGGCACAGGGTCTCCACAGAGTGCCTCTGGACGCTCTTATAGCTGAGAACATGAGGGTGGGCCCTGCTGCGTAAGAGCTTCCAGGGTAAGAAATGGTGAGCAGCTGTCCAGGCTCCCAGTGCTCAGGGCATGCAGAGCTGCGGCAGCTGCTGGGCAACAGAGTGACATGTTGTTTTCTTCCCCAGCTCCTGTCCTGCAGCCTGGTGAAACAGTAAGTAACCTACTCTGCTAGGCTGAGCGACCTGGGCTATTTGTACCTGTGCCAGGCCATCCAAGTCTCACTTTGCCTTTCTCTTTTCAAGGCTGCCATGGTCCCCCTGCCACAGTCTTCAGGTACTGGCTGCAGCATGTTATGGGAGTTGGGTGGAAGGGTCTTACTGTGGACCAGTCTTCAAAGCCTGCTCTATAGTTTTTATCCCCAGATATCCCTTTCTAGGACCTGACCTGCCTTTACACTTTCTATGTAAACTGTTCCATAAGTCAGGGTCAAGGACAGGTGCTCAGCAGGCATTACTACTCTTCTTTCTCATCAACACACATGGTTTCCATGTTGCCTCCCTTCCTCAGCATAGGGCCAGGTTCCCTGCTTCATCCGTATTCATGTCTAAGCCTAGCTCTGCTTGAGAGCTGCAAGGAATATGTCAGTTCCTGAGCCTTTCCCTGCCAGGCCTGTGCAGTTATGATCCACTGTGCAGGAGATGCCGTGAGCATAGGTAGGTTGAGTGCAGTTATGATCCACTGTGTAGGAGGTGCCGTGAGCACAGGTAGGTTGAGTGCAGTTATGATCCACTGTGCAGGAGGTGCCGTGAGCACAGATAGGGTTATAATCCACTGTGTAGGAGGTGCCGTGAGCACAGGCAGGTTGAGTGCAGTTGTGATCCACTGTGCAGGAGGTGCCGTGAGCACAGATAGGGTTATAATCCACTGTGTAGGAGGTGCCGTGAGCACAGGTAGGTTGACTGACCGTAGTTGCACAGCTCTAAGCCCCAGAGCAGACTCATTGTCTTCACTGTCTCTGGTCTACAGTGGAGAACCAGTGAGTGTTTCTTTTGAAGATAAAGTAGTTTCTTGATGAAGCCAGACCTACCTTGTTCCAATTAGTACCTGTCTCAAGTTCTCCAATGCAGCCTTGTCCCTGAGTACCTTATAGGTGTTGCCAGTGACCTGCACCACCACACAGCAAAAGACACACACTAGCCACTTCAAGAAAAGTGTGTCCCTGGTGGATAGGGAATCCTTCATGTCTCATTCCTAGTGTCTTGTACCTCCTGTGGCTTTGCTTATCCGTGTCCCTTTCTCCCTTTCAGGAGGATAATAGTCATGGGGTCTAAGCCTATTCTAATAGAATCACATCTGCACAGACCTTTTTTCAAGTTAGGGTTATGTTCATAAACTTCAAAACTTGGGTGAGCCTGTCTTTAGAGAGTGCCATCCAACTCCCTGTAGAACATAATGCAGATGTAGTCTGTGCTTCTGTCTTTTTTTTTGCTTTTTTGTTTGTTTGTTTGTTTGTTTTTGGATTTTCGAGACAGGGTTTCTCCGTAGCTTTTTTGGTTCCTGTCCTGGAACTAGCTCTTGTAGACCAGGCTGGCCTCGAACTCAGAGATCCGCCTGCCTCTGCCTCCTGAGTGCTGGGATTAAAGGCGTGCGCCACCACCGCCCGGCTCTGTGCTTCTGTCTTAAGGAATAGCTGGGCTCTGATCCAGGCCCAGGTGCCAGGGTGTGGAGTCTGGGGGTCTTGATAGGAAACAGCTGAGCTCATGGGGACCTCCATCAGAAGACACTACCATTGTACAAGGGAGCCTAGTAAGCATCACTTCCTTGCTAGAATAAACTCCCTACATGGGCTTTGTGCTCTGTGACTGTTGACTATGCTCCTGAGAGCCTATTGTTCTGGCAAAGATCTGAACTTTACCTATTTCTTTAACCCCATTTCAGTGAGGAAGCCAAGATACATCAGGCGTGAGCAGCACCCAGACAAGAACAGGGATCCTTCTGCCTTCTCCACAGTGGAGGCCCACATCAGCAACGTCTGACCCAGAGGTCAACTGAGACTTCACAGCACAGCATTGGAGACCCAAGGTTCCCCTCCAGTGAACTCAACACACAAAGGGCCTGGGGCTTAAGATAGGCCAGTGTCGGCTCCCAGAGACAGATACGTACAGTTGCTAGGGAGAGCTAACCTCTATGTAATGAGATCTTCTGTCCCACCCTTACTATGTGGTTTAACAGGAGTAACCATCTGTGAGAAGTGAGGACTCAAGAACAAGTCATAGAGAGTCTGGGCAAAGTTCCAGCATCTGTAACAGCTTCAACACAGGCCTGATCCAAATGGTCAAAACATCTGGAGGCCACCCAGTGGAGCCCATGTTAGACAGTACTCTCTTCATCACCATCAAGCTAAAAAGAATGAAACCAAGGTCCAGAGAGTGGAGAAAACAACCTGGAAACTGGTACCAGAGATAGGTTGCTCCAGCGTTGGCCTGATAATTTATCTGCTAACCTCTAAGGCATACATTTCTTTTTTTTTTTTTTTTTTTTTTTTTTTTTGGTTTTTCGAGACAGGGTTTCTCTGTGGCTTTGGAGCCTGTCCTGGAACTAGCTCTGTAGACCAGGCTCTGGTCTCGAACTCACAGAGATCCGCCTGCCTCTGCCTCCCGAGTGCTGGGATTAAAGGCGTAAGGCATACGTTTCTGAGAGTTGCAGAATTGAATGTCCTAGGTTTCCTGATTCTAGGGACAAGCAGAACCTAGTCTCCCAGGGACAGAATCTAAACCTTTCAGGCAGGATACTCAAAATGTTTACCCATGAGGCCCCCATATCTGGACACCTGCAGGTCATTTGTGTTGCTGGGCTTGTTGAGAGCATGCTGACCAGCGGTCCTGTCTTTGCTCCTGTGGCTGGTAGCATTAGCCATATGCTCCTGTGGAAGAAGGTGCCCTGTTAACCAATGCCACCTCCCTCTATGGCCCAAGGGTGTCTAACATCTTCACCATCTGGCCCACATCTGATCTTATTAACAGGGATGTGAGCTTACTTCCCCAGACTTGAACCAGTGGCTAAGGTAGCAGCAGTGATTTAAAGTTGGACCAATTAAACGAGACTAGATATTCTCTCCTCTGGCCTCACTATCCAGGGGTCATCTATTCAATGTGTGTGGGACACCTGCCCCATTGCCATATTCAGGGGACAGAACCAGGAAGGCAGAACCCCTTCAGCAGGGTCCAGGACCTGCCACCTGTTACCTGGTGGGCCTGGCAATATGGCAGTCCATCCCCACATGTGGCCTTGGCCTGTTCTACATGTTCGGGACACTGTCTTGTATGAAGTGACTACCCCGCTCCTTAGGACTTGAGATAGAAGGTGCCAATTGATGGCCCTTCAGAGAGAACTACAGATGCAGCTGGATGTGGTGGCAAACACCATTAATCCTAGCACTTGGGAGGAAGAGGCAAGAGAATTTCTGAGTTCAAGGCCAACCCTATCTACAAAGCAAGTTCCAGGATAATCAAGGTTATATAGAGAAACCCTGTCTCAAAACAAACAAAAATCCAGGAAAAAAAAAAGACTACAGATACATCACTAGGCTTTGTGGGGGGCACCCTTTGGGAAAGTAGGACTCTATGCCGGCCACCTGAGTCCAGCTCAGTGGTTCCACTCAAAGCCCTTGCGTAGACATGGAAATGTCTGTCTGCTGACTAGTGGAGGAACTAAAGAGTGCAGAATGAGACCATAGGATCTAGACATCCTGCCTTTGGTTGTTTGAATAAGAATGCCTCCCATGGACTTAAATACTTAAATGCTTAGTCTTTAGGGAGAGGCACTACTTGAGAGGGATTAGGAAGTGTGAGTTTGCTGGAGGAGGTGTGTCACTGGAGGTGGGCTTTGGGTTTCAAAAGCTCTACAGGCCCTGTGACTTTCTCTTCCTGCTGCTGCCTGTGGACCTGGATGTAGAACTCTCAACTTCTCCAGCACCATGTCTGTCTATGCGTTGCCACGCTGATAATGGGCTAAACCTTTGAAACAGAAGTCCTAATTAAATACTTTCCTTTATAAGAGTTGCTGAGGTCATAGTGTCCAGTCAATAGCACTGGAACACTCAGACACTGCCCTTGCTTTGTAACTTCTGTGGCTATCTTTATGCACTGGTTAGAGGGCTGTGGCCCAAGATGTCTGCAGAAACCTGAAATGAGCATCCCTCTACCCTTGACTGTATTTCAGAAAAGTGTGAGGAGTAAGATCCTGTCTGGCTAAGGTATAGGTTTCCAAACCTAGATCCTTTGTTCTGAAACCAAAGACCTTGCCCTGGGGAAGGGTGTGAAGTAGTACAAGCAACAAGATGGAGTCTCACCCAGCATCCTTTTTTGTTTTGTTTTTGTTTTTTAGCAGCTTGATACCCTGGGCCTAAAGCAAGGTTGGGTGCTTTAGCCTAGGGTTCTCCAGAATGATTTCTAATGAGAATTGGAAAGAGATGTTGGCAGCAACCATGGAAGGCAGCAATGAGAAAGTGGCTGCCAGTCTGGCTCCCTGGTGCCACAGATAGGTCTTTGGAGACCTTGTCTTCACTGCTGGAGATACAGAAGGACACCATTGGTCAGGCTGCCTTATGTCTAAACAGACCAGGTCTACATGCAGCCCTAAAAGATAGAACAAAATGCCAAACCAAATGGCACCCCGTACCCCAGAGTCTGCCTGTTCCACCTACTTGTGGGGGAACCAGTTTCTACTCAGCAGCTGAGGTCTTAGGAGGAATTCTAGCCATAGGGAAGCCAGTACCAAGTGAGAATATGCAGCCAACCTCCGATATCTCTTGTTTGGAAAACAGCAGAATGGTTAGCAGAGATGATGCACCAGGCAAGCAGAGATGAGGGGTGGGCCTAAGACTGAGAACCTAAAAGAAAAAGTCCTGCTCTTAAAAGACCTCATGCACTAGCCATATCTTGTTTCACAACAGTGTATCAGGGACTTGCAGCCAAGTCGGTAGCCGTGGTGGTAAGGACTGTCATCAGGGTAGGTTTAGGGTACTACTGAGAAGCTATGACCACTTTGGTACAAGGATGGGGTCAATAAGAGCCTCTCCTAGAGAGGGAACCCCTAGGGCTGTGGGGCCCAGAGTGAGAAGATAGGAAATAAGGTTGACTTTATGGGCACATGCTCACACAAATGTATACACACACTCAATGGTGGTGGTATTTTGATGTGCACACCCACACATTGACTTGCCTGCTGGTTAGGATCGGGTCAAGATGGACCCCACTTATTGCCCTTGGCAGTGTAGTCTGAGTTTTTCCTATACTGGCTGGAGCTCCTCCAAAACCTGGTCCCTCTGTCAGCAGGGAGTTGACTCCCCTGAGGTCAGGCCTGGGAGAAGCCTAATAGATTCCTAAGGTCTCACAGCATACTTGCCTCTGGACATTGACTGCTCACTGGGGAGCCTTGGTGACCTCAGAGCTTGGATATTCCCAGGAGCCCTCTGAAGGTTGTTCCCAGAGCATCTGAGACTCCAGCTTCCTAGAGGCAGCTTGTGACACAGAGTCACACTCTACACGGAACACGTGGACTTTGCCCTCAGCAGCTCTTCCTCTTCAGCACCTCATGCCCTCTACAGGACCCTTCAGAGGACACCCTCCTTAAGTACCCACCTCCTCTCTGGACCTTCATTTTCCTTTGAGCCCCTAATTCCCTGGGCCCCATTTTTAATTACTAGTAACCATAAGAATTAGGCAGGAGAACCTCAATTCTTCCAATGCTCAGGCCCCCTTCCTCTGATAGGACATTGTCCTCAGGTTCCCACAATCCCCCATATCTTAGCTCCCTTCAAAGTTGGCCTTGATCATAAAGATACCTAAGAGCAAAATTGTGGCAGCCTTTGGGGATCTGGACCATTGGGTGGTCAGTGGGTACTTTTGGGTAGTTGAGTACAGCTATTCCTTCTATCCTCATGAGGTCCCTCCCAGCAACATCTCCCCACAATCCTATGTGGGGGCTCCCATCTCAGGACCCCACAATTCATTGTGCTTGGCCAGAAGACAACTAAATCTCGGGGATAGGGAAGAACTGGCTTGGCCAAAGTGGGCAGAGAAGAGAAAAGACCACCGGTGTTATTGTGTCTGGTCAGCAAGACCATCTCAGCTCAATGGCCCTGGAGCAGGCCAAGGACTGCCTATGCGCCTGCTCACAGCGTCCAGTTCATCCCACTCCAGTGTGGCACTCCCTACCCCATCCCTAGACACTCCTTGTCCATCAACTGTTTTTTACCAACACATCTACTGTGTCACCTGGGCAAAGCTTCTCGAGATTCCATCTTTCCAAGAACACCTGATCCTTCCTGAAGTCTGGAACAAGTAGGTACCCACAAACTATTGTAGCCAACCTGGGCCCCTATTTGTTTATTTATTTATTTATTTGAGACAGTGTGTGTGTGTGTGTGTGTGTGTGTGTGTAGCCTTGGCTGTCCTGGAACTAGCTCTGTAAACCAGCTGGCCTCAAACTCACAGTTTCATCTGCCTCTACCTTCCGAGTTTAAAGGACTAAAGGTGTGCACCACATCCGCCCAGCATCCCTATTATTCTTAACTTGACCCACCATCTAGGCTGTTGCCCAGGCCAGCCTAGCCATGACCTTTCACCTCTATTCCTGGGCTCCAGGACAAGGAGTTCCCCAAAGGCAGCAGGGTGCTGGAGCAGCAGCAGATGAGGGTTTTGCATGAAGCAATTGGGAGAATATAGGTAAGATGGGAGAAGAAAGGGCAGGACATTGATGGGACAGAAAAGTGCAAATTGAGTGTGTCTGAGTGTGTGCTAGGCTCAGTGAAGGGTCCCTGCTGAGTACACTTGGGACCAGGTGGGCACACTTGCTTTCCAAAGGAGAGGGGCTTTATCTGAATACATGAGCGTCTACTCTCGGTCCTGAGCCTTAAGACTCAGCCTGTGCTGATCCTGGACCTATTCTGGCTCCACACCCATTCTGGGCCTGCCAGGGAGAGACCAGCCAATCTCTGACGTCTAACGTGTTCAGGGCCACACCCCCAGCTGCTGTCACCTAGAAGGTATAAATAAACCTGCTTCAAAGCTCATGGCCTGAGAATTCATACCTGTCACAGTCAGCCAGCTCCTGGATGAACACACACATCGTACCTTCCATTCCCACGTACACAGAAGAGGTGCGCCAGCTGGACCGGTACCACAGAAGGCTGTTGGCTGCTGGCCTGTGGAGGAACACCTGCCAGGTGGAGCATAGGCTGGGCCGGACCTGAAGGAGGGGGAACAAGTCAGCCTAGAGGCGCAGAGCTTTGCTGTGACCAGGGAAGAGGATCATGCCCAGGAACTGCTGACTCCTGGCTACCAGGTAAGGTCAGCTCAACCTTTCATCTATACAGTCTCAGGGTGAGGCCCCTTTATGGGAGGTGGGGCCTGGTGCCAAGGAATCGATCCTACGAACAGTACAGGTCAGAGGAGGATAGACTTTATCAGACCTGTCAAGGCCGCCGCTGCCTCCAGGAAGTGGTGACTTCGAATGCCAGAAGGCTGGAGCCCTCCTGATGTCACAGTGATGTCAGATGACTCACGTGGACTCAGTGATGACTCAGCAATCCTTGAGCCGTTTTACTTACTCACCCACTCAGGGTTGACCAGTGAGGCAGGGAGAGGGGTTATCTCTGACGTGACTGCTGGGCTCCATGGGTTATAAGGCTAGTGCTTGTGCTGTGATCAGGATGCTCGTGGCTCCTGAAGTGGCAGCCTTGCCCAGGGGAGGTCAGTGTGTTTCTAGCATTCCTCCCAGGGAAGTAGGGGAAGGGGTCAAAGAAGGCCTGAATCTTCCACATCTCATTGGACAGGAATCTGTATGATTCTGATATTGGCAGAACAGGGCAGGTGTGTGTGTCTGTCTGTCTGTCTGTCCGTCTCTCTGACTGCACAACTGTGTGAGGGGGCATGTCTGAAGCAGCCTCATTCCTCTGGCCATTGACTAAGGATCATTTTTAACCCCTGGCACTTGTTTCTGGGTTCTGGCACTTGTCCTTATCTCTACCAAACAAGCTAGCCCTAGATTCCAGGCTGCAGCTGTTAGAAACTCAGGCCTCTGTTTCTCAGAGCTTTATGGGCCCACATGTTCTCCTAACCACCCCAGAATCCTTATATGTCTGCTGGCAACTCAGACGTGTGCCATACAAATCAGGGACCCACACTGGGACCAAGTTCAAACCCCTCCTTTATCCAGAGCCACAGGTAGCTCATGAACCTGCCAGGGCCCAGTGTCCAGTTGGGTCTGGTAGAGAAGCCCCTAGCTAAGTCACTCTACTTTGGAGCTGACTTCTCCATATGGGACCTGTTAGTGTTCTTTGGTATGGGTTCAGCCTTGCAGAGCATAGACATAAATGGTAGGCGTAGTGGGCGACCCTCGTCAGCATGGGTAAGGATGGGCAACAGGTGTCCAGCCACCATGTTGGCCATCCCTAGCACATGGCCTCTATTGAAACCCATCTAGACTGTTCATGCTTGGCATACCGTGGGATTGTTGACCTTGGAATGAATGGAACAGGCTAAGTTACAGATTGGCCGTGGATGGGATTTTGGAGGTGCCTTTAGGTAGATAGTGTCCTTCATTGGAATCTTTGGGTCTGATGCAGGGGAAGAGAAGAGGTTGGTGTGACAGACTGACTTTCCAGGAAAAGGGCAGCTCGTGACGGCCTGTCTCTGTTTCACAGCTCAGAATCATGTCATCAGGCCCGCGGGTGTGGTATACAGCTCACCGCCAGAGCAGCTCCACAGCCACGGTGCCCAGGTCGCCCGGCCCAGTTGGGAGCCCCAGGTCGCCCGGCCCAGTTGGGAGCCCCAGGTCCCCTGGCTCAGTTGGGAGCCCCAGGTCCCCCAGTACTCCTGGCTCAGAGAAGGTGGCCTCCCCACTAGAGTGTTCCATCTGCTTCTCAGGCTATGACAACATCTTCAAGACACCCAAGGAGCTCTCCTGTACTCATGTCTTCTGCCTTGAGTGTTTGGCTAGGCTGGCAGCTGCCCAGCCTGCAGGCCATCCTGGCAGAGAAGCTGTACCCTGCCCATTCTGCCGGCAGCCCACCACTGTACCTGCTGCTGGGGCTCCTGCGCTGCGTACCAGCCGTCAGCTGCAGGCCAAGATGCCAGTGCACTTGCAGAGAGAGGAGCCCGTGTGGCTTGAGGGCACCAAACTGTGTTGCCGCCCCTTGTCCACTACTTCTGGCCAAGGGGCCAGTGACTTTGTGTGTGTGGATGTAGGCCTGAGCAAACCAGCGGAACCCACACTGCCTGCACCTGTCCAGGACCCCCCTGAACCCAGGCGAGGCTGGCTGGCCCGCTGCTGGACACGGTTTGGAGACTGGCGTCAGGTAGCACTGATTTCTGTGCTGTTGCTGTTGTTATTTTGTGTGGTCCTCTGGCCTGTGCACTGTGCATTCAAAACTGGAAATCTGCGCTGCATTAACCGGCCATCTGTAGTCACTGCCACTGTCACTTCGACTACTGACACGCTCTTTTTTGGGCTCCTAGCCAACAAATAGGGTCAACACTTCATTCAGGCCAACTGTCCCGCTTGCTCCATGGATGGATCCTGACCTAACAAGGTCAAGGACACAGCAGCTTTGGGAGTTGGTTTCCCAGAACCAAAGACACGTATGTGTCCCTCACTCTCTAGGGCTAGGTGCCAATAGGAAGAAAAAGGTCTTCAAAGCCTCTAAGAAATACAGGCGTCTAAGGGCTCCAGAAACTGCCCTCTGACCCTGTCATACAGATGGGGAAAGGAACCCAGGACCTTCCTGGACACACCGAAGTCCCCAAAAGGCAGAAGTTTGCCATCCTTTTTTTTTTTTTAATTAAATTTATTTATTTTATACCCTGACTGAAGTTTCCTCCCCCGCTCCCTTCTTTCTCAAGACATTTTACCAGGGTCTTTCCTAGTTCCTTTCTTTGGGAAGGGCTGGACCCTTCCACTCAGTGGAGACACTGAACAGCTAGTTCTCTTAATAAGAGTGACAGTGGAAAGGTAGGGCACCTCTGCCCATTCACAGCAGAGATGTGTCTTCTGCCTCTGGCCATTATGAATGGTACATTTCAAAATAAATTATTTTGTATAAATACTGTTTCTCTGTGTACCTCTTCTTCATCCCCCGCCATTCAGGTTTGTCCTGTTAGTCTCCCACTCCATATTCCCACAATCCAACCTCCACCCAGGTGACCTGACTGGATCACAGTAGGACCAAAGCTGGGGAGGGGGCAAGAACCAGCATTCATCCTTACTGGCTTCAGAAGGGCAAGGACAACTCTTGACTTGGCTGGTACCCAACATCGTGAAGCTGATAACCTGTAGTGATCCGAAAACCTATAGACCATAGGACCCTTCCAGCAGACCCCAGCCTTCTTTGGGCAAGCCTGGATACTGAAACAGCAAAGTTTAATGTCATGAGGGTCACAGCCACCCAGGTTCTGCCATTAGCCCTAGAAATTCTGTACTACAAGGTTGAGTATGACCAGGAGAGCCCAGGCCAGTTCCAGCTTGGGCAAGTCTCAGCCTCCTCACCTAAGGTCAAATCAGCTGTGCTTTTGGTTAGGGCAGAGAGGAGATTTACAGAGGTCCTAGAGAATCTGGATCCAGCTGTGGGGAGCAGGGGAATCCTAACACACCCCTGGCCCCAATGCCAGTAGATACAGAACTGAGAACTTTACTGAAGATGCCAGAAAGCCACAGACCACCCGTGACGGGGAAAGGTTCTTCCATGTCCCATGGGCTAGTGACATTGCATCCTGTCATCCATAGTGATGCACACATGTGGAGTCACACTCATGTCACTGGGAGGGTCAGGTATGTGAGAATTTCCATATGGTGACATGAGCATCACACATCTCACATGTGCTGTCATTCCACAAGCCTTATACCCTGTGACCAAAACAATGCTGAATCATCACACGGACCAGGTTAAAGGACAGGTCAAGTCAGGCTCAGACTATCGCTATCGTTGTCGCTAAAGTCACAAACAGAACTACACAATGTCGGGAATTGTGGCACACACAGGTTCACATATAGTCACTTGTCACAATCCTGGAACCGGGCCAGGACCCTGGGATCACCAAATGCTCCTCCCACGGCTGGCACCCAGGCTTGTCTGGATTGAGGAGCAGCTCCTGGGATGTTTTTCACAGCTTCAGTCATGGTCAGTCAGTAAATGGTACCCCGGGTTTCCCTAGCCACCTGTAGAGCCCAGGTTATTCTGGTACCCGGTCCTGATCCCCGTCGAGATCCCCAGGCACCCAAGATGCTGCGGGCAGCAGGTACCACTCAGGTCGGGGGCTGTGGCTGACCTCAAGCCGCCATTCAGATACTCTGGCTCCTCCCAGTGCTCACTCTTTGCACGCTGGCGCCTCCCCTCCCCACCCTTTCGGGCGGTCTCAGCTTCTGGTCTTCGGTTGCCGCTGCTGCGTCAAGATGCAAGCCTTCCTAAGGCAGCCTCAATTTGAACCGGTGGCCAGCGCCCGCGGTGGTGGTCGTTGCTCGCCACCAACTGTGTATCGTTATTCCATAAGGCAATGTCTCAGTCCAAGCCTGGGTGTGGCCTAAATGGTGAGGCGCGGATCAGCGGGTCCCAAAGGGAGGCAAGGAGAGGAGGAGTGCAGGGGTGGGGTCGGGGAGGAGGCAGGACCCAGAGAGGAAGGTGGCTCTTTGGGGAAGTGGCCAACTGGCAAAGGTGAGTCTGGAGGTGGATTCGTAGGGTGGGAGTGGGGATTGTGCTGCGCAGCTCAAGTGTCTGCGTCCGCAGTCAACAGGAACATTAGAAACTGCTGTTGGCCCTATGAGGGCCACTGGCGGCTTGTTGGACCTGTATGGATCCCGGTGGCCCATCCCCGTCACATCAGAGATACACTACACATTACTTCTGACTTTGTCTCGCCGCTATGGACCAGGCTCATCTCCAGGAATCTTCAGGACGTCAGCGGGCTCCCGCAGGACTTCTCCAGCCAAAGTGGAGCCCGCTGAGGTACGACTACCAATGCTGGAGCCGCCTGCTCGGTTGTGGAGTTCATGGAAGAGAAACACGAATTGCTGGGACCCTCGTGGGTGGACATAGAGCTAAGCCAGAAATGATCACTTGGAGGGACTGATGATTCAAGACCACAATCAAATAGGAAACCTAGGAAATTCTAGGAGTGGGACAGAGACCCCAAGTGTTTTAGGTTCCCAGGGAAGGAAAGAAAGGGCAAGATGGGTAACACTGAGTTCTATTTGGGAAAAGTCACTCTTAGGGACTTCTGAGGAACTACACTTTCCACAGCTTCCACCCACAATGCAGGCAGAGAGAATCTGTACTACTTAATACAAAAAGGATACCAAAGCTGATTTGGGTCAGGAAGGACATGGGAGGAGGGGAGAGCTAGGTCTGGAGTTGAGAACTTATTTTGGCTTCCCTTTCTGTGATCAAATACCACGACAAAAAGCAACTTGGGGAGAAAAGGGTTTATTTCAGTTTACAGATTATGGTGCATTATGAAGGGAAGTCAGGGCAGGAGCTCAAGGCAGGAACCTGGTGGCAGGAACAGCAGATCACAGAGGAATCCCGCTTACTATCTTGTTTCCTATGTGTAGGCAGAGACTGCGCCTTCATTTCCCAACTGCCCAGACCCGAATAATTACACAGAAACTATATTAGTTACAACATTGTTTGGCCAATGGCTTGTACATATTTCTATCTAGCTCTTACATCTTAATTTGACCTATTTCTATTAATCTCCTTTTTTCTGTCTAAATAAAAAGAAAGGTTTTAACTTTAACATAGTAAAATTACATATAACAAAACAGTTATCAAGCAAGAATTATAGTTACAATATTTAGTCTATTTATATTTGGTAAGTGAAGGAAAATACTCTGCTATTTATCCTATCTTTGTGAGTCTAAAGCTTTATGTTTAATTTATCTTTCATCATAACTAAGGAACACTAACTATAACTTTTTTTTTTTTTTTTTTTTTTTTTTTGTTTTTCGAGGCAAGATTTCTCCTTTAGCTTTGGTGCCTGTCCTGGAACTAGCTCTTGTAGACCAGGCTGGCCTCGAACTCCCAGAGATCTGCCTGCCTCTGCCTCCCAAGTGCTGGGATTAAGGGCATGCGCCACCACCACTCGGCCAACTATAACTATCTTTAACTCCATCAAAGATCCTAGAAGGATATACTATTATCTAAGTAAACAGGAAGTGCATTGTAAACAACTTCCAAAGTTCTACAATTGGCAGAGACTTCTTGCTGCCTGGACAGTCACCCAAAATTCTTCTGTAACATTGGATCATCCATCTTCAGCCTACAGGCCCATAATATCTGGCAGACTTTTCAGTGAAGCAGGAAATTTGAAGACCTGTTTTGCCTTGTACTGGTAAAGTTCGTCTCTTTCTTTCTTTCTTTCTTTCTTTCTTTCTTCTTTCTTTCTTTCTTCTTTCTTTCTCTTTCTTCTTCCTTCTGTTTTCTGTAGAATGTCTAACAGGGTGTTTTTGTTTTTTTGTTTTGTTTTGTTTTGCTTTGTGTGAAGCAGGAATCCTGAAGGACCATCTTTTGGAAAGTTCAGCAGTCACTTTTTTGTGTGTCCTGCATGTCCAGTTCATACAGCATACCATCAAGCAGTTTCTTGCAAAATAGCTAGCCTTGTCATATTGAAGGCAAATTCCATAATGAGCTTTTTCAATCCCCATCAACCTCTCTGAAGTAACTGGTGCTGCCAGAAGCAGACATGTCTCACTGTCAAGAAAAGTCTAAGTTCTTAAAACCTTTTAAATGCCATATTCTGTAGGGCTTTGAAAGATTTGAAGAATACCTATCCATCTGAAATATATCTCTGTATATCTAGAAAACCTATCTAATATGACTACAAGTTTGACTATTATAGATAATTATCTATTTTTAATTATATGTATTTTTAATTATACATTTTATATATATATATTTTATATATATATATATATTTTTTTTTTGGTTTTTCGAGACAGGGTTTCTTTTTTTTTTTTTTTGGTTTTTTGAGACAGGGTTTCTCTGTGGCTTTGGAGCCTGTCCTGGAACTAGCTCTTGTAGACCAGGCTGGTCTCGAACTCACAGAGATCCGCCTGCTTCTGCCTCCCGAGTGCTGGGATTAAAGGCGTGCGCCACCATCGCCCGGCTGAGACAGGGTTTCTCTGTAGTTTTGGAGCCTGTCCTGGAACTAGCTCTTGTAGACCAGGCTGGTCTCGAACTCACAAAGATCCGCCTGCCTCTGCCTCCCGAGTGCTGGGATTAAAGGCGTGCGCCACCACCGCCCGGCTTATACATTATATTTTTAAATGAGCTGTATAAACATAATACCTTAAATAAGAGTAGAAATATACATATACAAAATTGATCTTAAATTTGTGTCAATAAACCAAAGTCCATACCAAGGTAAAATGTTCATTCCTATATCATATCATACACCCCCTTTTTTTTTTTTATCAATCCCCTTTAAACATTTATAAACAATCATTTTGGGAATTGGGGCATAGTTCTCTCCAAACTTCTTCCTGCTGTTTGTTGGGTGAAGTAGTTTTAGGGTTCATGGAGATCTTTCAGGGGTCTTGTTCCATCAAACCATACTAGTCTAGAAGTAATCAGCGGGTTTTCCTCTTCTGCGGAAGCAAAAGCGGAACCACTTCTCCAAAGTAGCATATCCTTAAACTCAAATTTTGAAGTCAAGATACCTTTAAAATTGTTTCCCATGAGTTAGACAGAAAGATTTCAATAATGATGGCACAAGTCATTTTACGGCTTGTCAGCCAAAAAAATGAGGGCTAGGGTGTAGTGGCATTTCATTTGTATTTTAATAAATAAAGCTTGCCTGAAGTTCAGAGAGTAAAACAGTCTTACTGGTCAGCCTCACAGACCAAGCAGTGGTAACACACACCTTTAATCCCAGTAGCCATACTAGTTACCATAGAATTTGAGCAGTGCATGCCTTTAATCCCAGAGGTGTTTGCCTTTAACCCCAGAATTAGAGAGGATTATAAAACAGGAGGAGACAGCTCTCAGACACAGTCTCATTCTCAGATTCTTGGAGACAGGATTGCCATTTCTGACTGAGGTAGAGGTAAGAGCCAGTGGTTGGCCGTTTTGCTTTTCTTTTCTTTTCTTTTCTTTTTTTTTTTTTTTTTTGAATTTTTTGAGACAGGGTTTCTCCGTAGCTTTTGGTTCCTGTCCTGGAACTAGCTCTTATAGACCAGGCTGGCCTCACAGAGATCTGCCTGCCTCTGCCTCCCGAGTGCTGGGCTTAAAGGCGTGCGCCACCACCGCCCGGCCCGGTTTACTTTTCTGACCTTAAGACTGAACTCCAGTATCTGTCTCTGAGTTTTTGTTAATTGTGCTTCACTGGGGTGCTGAGGGGAAGGACGTGAGTCCAAAAGACAAGAAGGCACGGAGGCTGAAGGGCTGAGCCTGAAGGACACTTAGACCTAAGAAATGAAGGGTTGGGTGGGCGGATTGTTGGGACATGGAGTCTGAGACACAAAAAGCCTCACTTGTGGGGAATTCCCCCAGGTGATTGTCAGGCGAGAGCCAACCAGGATGAGGGGTTCCCACCAATTGTTGCCAGCTAAACAATATATAAAAAGCAGTGAGAATAATAGGAATTGTTCATTTTTTTTAAGCTCTCAAGTAAGTGACTTTATTCCTGTCCATTATCACAGACATTTACAGAACCATAACATGACTTCACCTTAAAAAATAATCTGTAAGGCCGGGCGGTGGTGGCGCATGCCTTTAATCCCAGCACTTGGGAGGCAGAGGCAGGCGGATCTCTGTGAGTTCGAGGCCAGCCTGGTCTACAAGAGCTAGTTCCAGGACAGGCTCCAAAACTACAGAGAGACCCTGTCTCGAAAAAGCAAATAATAATAATAATAATAATAATAATCTGTAAGGGGCTGGAGGAATGGCTGGGGCTGGAGAGATGGCTCAGAGGTTAAGAGTACTGGTTGCTCTTTCAGAGGTCCTGAATTCAATTCCTAGCAATCACATGGTGGCTCACAACCATCTTTAATGAGATCTGGTGCCCTCTTCTGGCAAGCAGGCAGAACACTGTATAATAAATAATTTTTTTCCTCTGATAATTTTTTATTACTTTATAAATAATAGGAATCAAAATTTCCACTTCCTCCCCTCTTCCCACTTCCCTCCCACTTTCCCCTCCCCCTCCCCATTCTAAAAACAAAACATATAAATTGCGTGTGGTAGCGTATGCCTTTAATCCCAGCAATTGGGAGGCAGAGTCAAGTGGGTCTCTGAGTTCGAAACCATCCTTGTCTATAGAATGAGTTCCAGGACAACCAGACCTATACAAAAAAACTCTGCCTTAAAAAAACAAAACAAGCTGGGCGGTGGTGGCACACGCCTTTAATCCCAGCACTCGGGAGGCAGAGGCAGGCGGATCTCTCTGAGTTCGAGGACAGCCTGGTCTACAAGAGCTAGTTCCAGGACAGGAACCAAAAGCTACGGAGAAACCCTGTCTCGAAAATAAAAAAATAAATAAATAAATAAAGCAGTGATATACACAGCACAAAATACAAAATAGTTCAGCCAGTTGCAGAAGCAACCTTTAATAATCAAAATGGAAAAGTGAAAAAAAAGGATGGAGCGAATTTCCCAACTTACTTCTGCTTAAGACATTATGTAGTCAGGCACCAAACATAGTGGTGCGTGCCTTTAATCCCAGCACTTGGGAGGCAGAGGCAGGCCAATTTGGTCTACATAGTGAGTCCCAGGACAGCCAAGGCTACATAGTGAGATCCTGTCTTGAAAAAAAACAAACATGTCATGTAGCATCTTACAATGCCCTATAGGTTGATGCATACATGTGTATAGGTGCATATAGGTCTACATATGTGATACATTTTCTTTCCCATACATATTACACAGAAATTATTTGCAGTTCAGTTTAAGACATGCTTTTTTTTTTTTTTTTTTTAGATTTATTTATTTTATGTAAGAATCCTCTATCTTCATGTATGCCTTTATGCCAGCAGAGGGCATCAGATCGATCCCACTACAGATGGTTGTGAGCCACTATGTGGTTGCTGAGAACTGAATTCAGGATCTCTGGAAGAGCAGCCAGTGCTCTTAACCTCTGAGCCATCTCTCCAGCCCTAATTTAACAATTCCACCTGGTTGATATGACGTCATGATACTGATAGCGCTACTGCAAGACCGGTTTTGAGTATCAGCTGCACAAGACGGTTCCAACTTGGTTAGCTGAAATGGTGCACGTCTTTTACAACATTCTGGCCAGACCTCCACAAAACACTCAGAGACTATTTGCTATCTTACCAGACATTAATCTTGAAATTTAACCACCATTTTACTTTCATAGGATCCCCCAGAAAGAACGTCACCCCCATGACAGCTGGAAGTAATTCTAGAGGACGACGCCCCCTCTCTCACTAAAGTTTGTCCTTGAGTTTATGGACATCATTTAGGGGTTGATTATAATTCGTATATGGTTGAGGGTTGGGGAAGGAATTTTACAAGCTCAGGGATCTTTTTGGGAAAAAAAAGAGGGATAGTTGGATGATGGGATAATAGATTGGTACTTGTGAGTTATTGTTTTTAGACAATTATATTGGATGATAGGATAGTAGATAGATTGGTACTTGTGAGTTTTTAGACAATTATATTGGCATCGATTCTTGTATATTGATACAAAGTTAAATTATATTGACTATTGTATGCATGCATGCTTCTACCTCTGTTTTAAACATTTTTTATGTATTGATATATACATTGTATTGATATATGTATATTTACTATATTGCAGTGTATATTTCTACCTCTGATTAAGATACTTATATATTGTTTTTGTATTGATATATATTTACCATATTGCAATGTATATTTGAACATTGTTTACATTTGGAGGTCATTGTCCTCATTTATTGCACAGTTGTTTATTGTCTTAGTCTTTAAGTTAGATAGGTATTGAGAATTATATAGATCAATAGTCATCTATGTTTGTCATTTATAATTAGACTAATCAGGTTCTTTAGATACATAGAGATTATATTCAGTATACATAATGTTCAACCTCTTCAAAGAGCTGTAGAAAATGGCCTTTAATCTAACTTAGAGTTCTGTGGTAGAGAGACACAATCGCTCCTGGCAACACCATCTATTCCCGAGAGAATGTTGAGAACCAAACACTCCACCTGGAGCCTTTCTTCTTGGCAGAACTGGCCTTTGGGCAAAGAAATACCCATATCTCACTGACAGAGATACAAAGTATCCGTAAATGGATAAAACAGGACTGTAATATCCTGCCAAGACAGGGTAAGATAGTTTTGAAAAGTTTCTTGCCTTTGAAAATGGTATGTCAGTTACGTTAGGCCTTAGGCAAAGTTGGTTGCTTCAACGCTGCAAACGTGACCTTGGGTGATTGCCCAGGTAGCCAGTTGTCTCTGTGATTTGTTGCATGTTTTGGAAGTTGTTTGATTGCACTTCCTAATTACTCGGGTAACATTATTTCCCTTCTTAGATCTTCGATGGAGTTGAAGACTATGTAAATGTAGTTACTTTCCACTCATGACTTGGCCAAGTTATTTATTATACAAGACTTAAGCTAGTTAGAATAGGATTTTTGTACTTATTGTATATAATTTCGTAGTAGGCTTAGAACTCTCTTACCTAAACAAAAGGGGGAGGTGCTGCGAGAGCTCCTTCAGCCAACAGCCGCTGAGTAGGACAATTCTAATGTGCTACGCCACTGAATCACATTCGGACCTGCTTTCTTCACAAAAGTTGGTTTGGTGTGACTGAGATTCCCTTTTTAACTCCACACTGACGAGTAGCTTTCTGTAGTAGTTCTGTGAAGGGCTGACTATGGTGGTTTTCTTGAAATGTGGTAATAACTTACACATTCATGTCATGCTGGCGGAGTAACTCTTACTCTGAAAATGATTTAAGAAATTTCCTCGCCAGGCGATAGTGGCGCACGCCTTTAATCCCAGCACTCGGGAGGCAGAGATCTCTGTGAGTTCGAGACCAGCCTGGTCTACAGAGCTAGTTCCAGGACAGGCTCCAAAGCCACAGAGAAACCCTGTCTCGAAAAACCAAAAAGAAAAAAAAGAAAAAAAAAAAAGAAATTTCCTCACCTCATTTTGCTTCATGCCTTGGAGTGCCCAGCTGGTTACTAAAACTCATATTATTGGGATAGTTCTTGGAAATACCGACCATATCTCCTGAGCCTAAAGAGTCATTCATGAGATTGGACTCTATTCCTCCTAATCCACCATGGGCCCATCTCACCCAGGGCCTATTGGAAAATTAGGTCTGTTAGGCCCAGAAGGTACTGCATCCTAGAAGACCTATTTAATTCCCAGGAGACACTAAAGAATATGGTATTAAATTGGCATCTTTTGGGTTTGGCCAAGGTTTACCATCTGGACCCATGTTCATTCCATGCATTCCAGGGTCACCTAAAGTATTCAGTAGGACTCTCACCACATCTCCATACTTGTATGATCCTAAAGGCACCACCATTCCTCTTGGAGGAGTCAAACCTATGTTTGGATGTCCATGGCCTCCTGAGTGCTGGCATTAAAGGGAGGTTTTTTTTTTTTTTTTTTTTTTTAAGTTTTATAGGGAGTTTTTGGAGTTTTAGAGACTTTGGGTATTTGGAGATGGAACTTTTATAGGTTTAAACGTTTTATATCGTATGTGTAGGTACTACTACAAATGTCCTCTGGAACTGTAGTTACAGGCAGCTATGAGCCTTCTGACATGGGTCCAGGCTCCAGTCCTCTGGAAGACCAGCAAGTGCTCTTAATCACTGATCGATCTTTCCACCTAGCCCCTATTTTTGTTTTTAAATAGGGTTTCATTATGTAGTTCTAACTGTACTGGAACTCACTACATAAACCAGGCTAGCTTTGAACTCACAAAGCTCTACCTATGCCTCCAAAGTGCTGAAATTAAAGGCATGTATCACTATGCCCTACTTTTTGATTTATGTGTTTGAATGTTTGCCTGCAAGTACACATGTACACTATAAGCATACCTGATGCCATCAATGTCAGAAGAGGGTGTGTGATCCCCAGGAACTGGAGCCACCATGTGGGTACTAGGAACCGAGCCCTGGTCCTGTGCAAGTGCAGCAAATGCTCTTAACTGTTGAACCATCTCTCCAACTTCCTCCCAACCCCCAGCACCCTCCCCCCTCTTTTTTTGGGGACAAGGACATTATAATATGTAGTCCTGGCTAGCCTGGAATTTGATGTTATAGACCAGGCTGGCCTTGAACCAACTGAGATCTGTCTACTTCTGCCTCCGGGAGAGTTGGGACTAAAGGCATGTGGCCCCCACTTTTGAATAAAGGATGTATATAGGCTTCCAGGCTTAAGAAACATGAAGCAGGGGCTGGTGAGATGGCTCAGCGGTTAAGAGTATTGCCTGCTCTTCCGAAGGTCCTGAGTTCAATTCCCAGCAACCACATGGTGGCTCACAACCATCTGTAATTGGATCTGGTGCCCTCTTCTGGCCTGCAGGGATATATGCAGACAGAATATTGTATACATAATAAATAAATATTTAAAAAAAAAAAAAAAAGAAAGATGAAGCAGCTTGACTCTACATCTGGCATGGCCCTTAACCTGCTGGGCACCCTCCTCACACAATAAGCTTGATGAATATAGATTTCCCCTGCCCCTCATGCTTGAGGCTCCTCCTTCTGTAATTAACACCCTACTGTTCTGTTTCCACCCTCTGATCCCACATCCACACACAGCTACGGAGAGTAAGTTCACTGTTATTTTATCTTTCTCTCTTAGAAATCACTCAGGGGTGGGGACAAGGACTGGAGAGATGACTCAGCAGTTAAGAGTGCTGCGTGCACATGCCTTTAGTCCCAGTACTCTGGAGCTGGAAGCAGAGGCAGGTGGATATCTGAGTTGGAAGCAGCCCAGTCTACAGAGTGAGTTCCAGTTCCAGGACAGTCCGGGATACACAAAGAAACGCTGTTCTCTCTTTCTAAAAAATATTTATTTATTATGTATACAATATTTTGAATATTCTGTATGTATGCCTTCAGGTCAGAAGAGGGCACCAGACCTCATTACAGATGGTTGTGAGCCACCATGTGGTTGCTGGGAATTGAACAACAACAACAACAAAAAAGTGGTGGCTGCTTCAGAGAACCTGGGTTCTATTCCCAACATCCAGAGGGGGGCAGGTGTGGTGGCACACACCTTTAATTCCAGCACTTGAGAAGTAGAGGTTGAAGGACAGCCAGGCTGTTCCATAGAGAAACCTTGTTTTCCAGCCACAGAAATTACTTCTTGGACAACCCCCCATCTCCTGGTCTTCCAGGCTGGCTTTCAGTTTTAGTCTCCTTTACTTCCCACACACTATGGATAGGTATATACTCTTCCGCTCTCTGCAGGGTCTCAAGTTCTCCCATCCAGCCCCCTTTAGACCATCAGAGTCCCCATTCAAATGCCCCTTTCAACCTGCTCATGCCTCATCTTGTCATGGAGGACCCCACCTCACGAAGTGGTGGTTTGAATAAGAACGGCCCCACAGGTTCATACAGTTGAGTGCTCAGTCATTAGGGGCGGCACTGAGGACTGGTGTGGCCCAAACCAAGGGCTCTCTTCCTGCTGCCTGTGGATCCAGACACTTCTCCAGCACCATGTCCACCTGCATGCCACCATGCTCCCTGCTGTGGTGATAATGGACTAAACCTCTGAAACTGCAAGCCAGTCCCCTCTGCTTTCTCTAAGAGGTACAGACACTGGGCAATGGTGGTTCATGCCTTTATTCCCAGGACAAGGCAAAACTTTGAGTTTGAGGCCAGCCTGGTCTACGGAGTGAAGAGACAGGTGAACAAGGGTTGCCGTGGTCATGATGTCTTTTCACAACAACAGAACAAGGACTAAGACAGGGGCGTTCCAGTAACACAAAACCAGAATAGCATAGTTTTAAAGTCACAAGTTCAATGAACCGCCAGGCCAGCTGTACAACCATTTTTCTTCTTGCTCTCAGGGGAAGCCTCAACACTTTGAAGAGCTCCTACTTGTGTCTTTTTTTGGGGTGCCAGTGATCGTTTATAATTCCCTTCTCAGGACTTCCTAGTTAGTGTCTTCCACCATACACACATCTGAACCAGATAAAGGGGCTGCCTGCCTAGCTCATATATTTCCACCAAGGTATTCTCATCCCGCCTGGTTTTGTCCTCAGTGCAACCACTAGCTCCCTTCTTTATAATCAGATTGGTACATGCACACACAGAGAGACACACTGTAGCCTTGTTGCCCAAGGACAGTGGCTTTTTAGTTAGCTTTCATATTCCCCTCCTGCTTCCAGAAGTATGCGTGTTCACCATGTAAGACACCTCAGCCAAAAGGAACCATGGATTCCCAGCTCAGGTTCTACTTTCTCCATCAGGCTAGTAAGTACAAACATGGCCCCTATTTTAAAGTTTTCACACTTTATTTTATGGTATTTGACACAGACACATACTGGAGTTAGTAACAAGATACCATGCAGCTCCCTCCAGCCTTGGACCACCACAGGAGGAAAAAGGTTGGGCTGCCCCATCCCAGATCTGTCTGGTCTTTCTCCCAACATGATTGTGCTGGACATTAAGGACAGGGAGTGGAGAAACAGATGGTTGCTGCAGTTTAAGGCAATTTTGGCTCTATAGCCACCTCTGCTACCCCCGTACATGCCCTTGGCTGGACACCGGGCAGAAAAGTCACTCAGATGAGGGTTGTCCTCACATTGGACCAATTAATGGTTGGTGTGAGTTAAAACAGGAATGACAATACTTCCACATCAGAAACCAAGTAAAATCAAGGCTTGAAGAATATGGTTAGAAGTCTGGCTTAGATGTCCTTCGAGAGACAGGTGCAGCTGGCTGCTCAGGCAGGGAAGCATGGAGGTCAACATCCCACAATGACTCATTCCCGCCTAGGGGCTCCTAAGTGGCCTGGTATTTGGGAAAAGGATGGCTACGTCCAAGCGCGGCTGGGTAGGTGGGTAGGGCATGCCGAAAGCCAGTCAAGACAACTTAGATGGAGCTTGGCTTGTTTCCAGCACCCTGGGACAGGCAGACGTTTTTGTGGACGTAAAACGATGCCCCGATATTACAATTTTTCTAAACCACAGCATTGGTACAGGGAGCACTAGGGGTCCAGGCTAGCCTGAGATGAGGCTGGCCCTGGGCACATGCGGGGGAGCAACATAAGTGGAAACCGACAAAAGGTCCAGTGGTACTTGCTCTAATAAAGGGCCTCTTCAGCTCCAACAGCCCCTCCTGCTCAGGGACACAGTCTCATTCAATAAAGCATTAATAACACAGGAGTAGGGTTTGCCAATGGGCTAGGAGACCCAAAAGACCAATACAAACGGACAGGTAGGTATGTACAGTGCAAGGGGCCGAGACATGGTACCTTAGGCAGAGGAGTGTGTCCTAAGGCTGCCTCCAAAGCCCTGGGCTCTAAGTTGCCATGGTCTACGTATGAGTCCCTCAGCACCACTTTTGCTTCCGCAGCACAGCTGCCTGGACGGAAAAAGAAGCCAGGCCAGCAATCCTTCTGGCCAACGTGCAGGCAAGAAAATCATATAAAAAAAAAGCAACAAGTTTACAAAAATAAAAAAATAATTACAGTACGGAGAGTGGGAGCTCTGGTGGTAGCTCAGGGAGTGGGGCAGGGCCTTAGCTCTGGTTTGGTGACAGCGTCTTCCAGTAGGTGTAGCTGGCGATGGCCTACCACCACGTCCCGCAGACAGCCTACAAAACCTGTGCCATAGGCCTTGGGGAGAGCCTGCCCCACAGGCAGCTTCTGGAGGCCTCCTACAGGACAGACAGTAGATCAGCAGGCAGTGATGCCAACATATGGGGCCCCCCAGCACCTGAATACAAGTGGGGGTGCCACACATGAACACAGATCCCTGTGGCCTAAGATCTGCAGGGTTAATGCAAAAAAGGGTGCTGCACTGCCCTGGCTAGCCCATCTGTTATCCAGATGGGGTTGATATGGGTGTCAGCTCTAGGTAGTCTATCCCTCATATAGTTGGAGACCCTTGGGTATCTCCTCCCCTGGCCACCTCCAAACACTCACCAAGCCACAGGGCTCCATCTGTGTCCAGTTGTGTGGCACCCAATGGGGAAGAGCCAGTCACAGGGGCCTCGTTGCCCACCTGAAGAGAACCTTCCCTCTGTTCCCTAGGGGATGGGTGGGGCAAAGCTGTTAAGAGCCCCATCCCTCCCTCCCTCCCTCTCTCCCTCCCTTCCTCTCTCCCTCCTTCCTCTAGGACCCAGGCCCCACATTTTCTCTATCACATGCCTTGTAGATAGATACCACACTCTGGAAATGACATGTATGTCTCCAGGCTCCCGAGGGACAGTGGTTGATTGCTTCTCCTGTGTCTGTTTGTTGCTCCCTCCTCCCTTCTCACTAGTCAGGCTACTAGTGACCATGAGTGACTGGGTATCACCAAGCTAAACTAGTTCAGTCACTACCCGCTGTTATTCTGAGTGGGCTCCACTGACCTGTGAGCCCTGACTCGAAGCCATCGGTTGGTGTTGACCTTCACAGTGGAACGCAGCACAACTGGCTGGGAACCTAAGTCATAGCTTAGCTGCAGGTATCCGTCCACAATGGCCAGAGCCACATAGTCGGCACGTTCTGTGGCTTTGCCACTCCACAGTACCAGCCCCTGTGTGGCCTCGGTGCGCAGGCTCAGTTCAAAGTGGTTGCTCTGTAGCGCCTTCTCACTGAAAAGTGAAAGGGCGGGTCAGAGGCTTCCAGGAGGGTGGCTGGTAGGTAATGGAGGTGGGGTAGGTGTGGGTGTTGATCGGAGAGGTGGCAGACAAGAGGCAGGCACATGGCAAGGTAATGTGCTGGGTCTCGCAGGTACTGCCATGTGCTTACCTGAAAAGGGCCCCGGAATCCAGAGTTTCAGGGCTTAGAAGCAGGAAGAGAGGGAAGCAGTAAGCAGGAGACAAGATAGGCTGAATGCAGGCCAAAATTCCCTTTGTCAACATGTGCAGGTGACAGGAAGAGCAAGCATGACTCCAGGGGATCAATGGCCCTTCCCACAAAGGGTTTTGGCAGTGACCCTTATGTAACACATATGTTGGGCACATGCCCTAGTTCAGGGAGAGAGGCACTGGTGATATGGAAAGGAAATGAAGGGTCTTCTGATGGCAGCAGTCGTGGAGATGCCCTAGCACATATATGGCCGTGTCTGTACACACACACACACACACACACACACACACACACACCCCACCCACATTGGCATACATGTACACATATCTACACAAACTCACATTCACATTTGCATGTTGCACGCACATACAGGCATATATAGATACAATACAAACATATATACCCACAAATTAGATACACACCCAAGTATATAACTACACATAGAAACGTGTACACACACATATATATATACAAGCACAAAATCACACTTGCACTGGAGCCTCCGTTGTGGGTGATGGCCCTTGGCAGGTATATCCTAGGAAGAGGACTGACCATTTCCAAGGTAGGAAGCTGGGCCTGACGGTATATAAACAGGCCCCACCCCATCTTTTTTTTTTTTCTCCTGAGACAGGGTTTCTCTGTGGTTTTGGAGCCTGTCCTGGAACTAGCTCTTGTAGACCAGGCTGGTCTCGAACTCACAGAGATCTGCCTGCCTCTGCCTCCCAAGTGCTGGGATTAAAGGCGTGCGCCACCACCACCCGGCCCAACCCCATCTTCCATCCACGGTAGAAATTCCACCTTTACTGGGGCTCAAGATTGTAATGCTGGGAGCAAAGCATGGATATGAATGAGTGCCAAGGTATGAGTGGAGCCAAGGGCCTACTTACGGTGGAATCTCATTGGTCAGCTCGCTTGCAAACAAAGAGACAGAGATAGTGAGAATGAAGGGGGTAGGGTAGATTCTGGGCCTTCCCTCCTGGCCAGAGCTGAGAGGGGTATGGAAAATCTAACACCTCTACCCGGAATGGCATGCACAAACAGGACCAGACAAGACAGCCGAGGGCGGAGAGAGTGCCTGGCTCCTGACTGCATGTTACCTCTCAGTCACGGCATTGAGGTATTCGATGTAGGTCCGCCCGTCAAAGGCCAGCGTTTCTAGGTCCCCCACTGATTTCTCAACTAGCCCTGGGGGACAGATGGGATGAAATGGGCCTCAGATGAGATCTCCAGGCCATGTCAAGTCTCAGCCCTGGGCTGCTAGTGCTCACCCTTCTCGCAGTGCAGCCCAGAGAAGCCCCCAGAACACAGGCATTCGTAAGTGGCTTCCCTCGGGATACATGAACCCCCATTAAGGCAGGGGTTGCCCGAGGCCTGGGTACAAGGGTGGTCTGTAAAAGGGGAGACGTCCACGGCCTGCAATACATGTTCCCGAGTCAGCAGCTGGTGGCCACTTAGAGACACCTGAGGAGGAGAGGGAGTGCCGTTATCACATCTGCTCCTTTCTCTGATGAGAGCCCTCACCCAGGACAGAATCCACATATAGAGTGGCCCTCCTCTGTTGCACCATGGAGAACCCTGGCTGGTACTCGCCCCCATACCAGCTGGATGGCTCCATCGAAGCCAGAAGACACTGCAGCTCCCCGGGCCAGCTTGCTAAAGTCAGGAGCCCCTCCGACATAGAGGGGCTCCTTGAGGTTGAGCATGGTATGAGGCACCTATAGGAGGCATGGGGTAAAAGGTCACGAATGATCGATCCACCCACTAGGCCAGAGTAGGCCAAGCCCCAGGTCAATATGCCCATTTGCTTGATGCCCCACATCCACCCCCTCACTATCTAGGAGGCAACATTAATCACACAGAAATGGCAGATGTGAACCTTAGTGGGAAAGTGCTACTCTAGGAATAGGTACAAGAGACGGTGAGTTGGGTAAGAGGCCAACAGTACCTTGCGGGATTTCTGACATCCGGAGAGCAGGTGGGGGGTTGCAGAGCAAGAGCCAGAGAGCAGTGGGGGCAGAAAGGAGACAGATTGAAGCACAGGGCAGACAGAGAAAACAGTTATGTGAGACGTGGCTATCGGGGGCTATGAGCCCTGAGGGAGGAGGAAGGGAGGTGGTGGCAATAGGGTGTGGGAGGTCTGGGCCTTCCTCATGCACTGGATACTCACCGGAGACTCCCCTAGCACACGGGGCCCATCACCCACTCTAAGGGCACCCTTGCGGCCATTTCGTTCCAGGGATACCCTGATCCAGGTGCCCAGGGCTATTGGCTCCTTGCTCCTGCAAAGAGGTATGGATAGGTTCTGGGCTCTGCTCACATCCCTAATATACACACTGACATCCCAACCTCAGGATAGTCTTTTAGATCCTCCCTGCGATATATGCAGATGGTTCAGAGACAACCTTGGCTAATGCCCAGTCTAGTTACCGTATATATATGCCCACCTGATGACTGCAGCCCCCTTGCCGAGGTCATAGCGGAACTCCAGGTGCTGGTTATGCAGGGCCAGGGACACAAAGTCCCCCTTGCCATCTGTCTTTTGCCCATTGTAGAGGAGCAAGCCACTGGTCCCACGAGCCAAGAACACCACCTCCAGCGCCATCTTCTCTCTGGGGTCATGTGGGGTTGTGAGAGGGTATCACTGTCTCCTCATCAGGCTGGCTCCCTTTCCTTAACCCTCCCACCCTACTAACCCCAGGTCTCTCTCGAAGGTGTGCAAGCCTTTTAGTTCCAGGTAGGAGAAGCCACTAAAGTCAGCCAGGAAGGGCCGGGAGTCAGCACCAGTCTCCAGGACTATGAAGGGCCAAACAGATGTCAGACAAGATTGCAGGCTCTGGTTTCCCTACTAACTGGATGGTACACCAGACCCCAAATCAACCCAGGAATTGACTGTGACCCCTCATCTTTCCCCAGCATCTCCTCGACCTTACCCGTCTGGCAGAAGGCACCTCTGCGTCCCAGGGGGCACTCACACTTGGCCCCGCCCCTGGAAAGCACACGACAGGGAGCTGCCCCGTGGCACGGGTTTGGCTGGCAGGGGTTCTTTTCATCTGCACAAGTCGGGCCTGAGGGGAGATTGGGTAGGGGTTCCAGGGAAACATGAGACTCCGCCCACAACACCTAGATACCTGCCCAGGTACCAGGCTAGTTCTCACCAAAGCGGTCAGGTGGGCACTGGCAGAGGAACATGCCAGCCTCCAGTGCCTGGCACACAGCCCCGCCATGGCAGGGGTTAGGCAAGCAGGGATGGTCTCCACATTCTCCCACACCCGAGCTTAAGACCACGGCTTCCTGCCAGTTGCTAAGCTCTAGCTGCTGATTGTTGATGTCCAGTACTCGGATGCATCCTTTCAGGCCGATGCCCACAGAGGTTCGGTCAAGCACCCTGACACCAGGAGGGGTCAGAGTCAGAGGCAGCCTTTCATCATCAGCTGTAATACTAACACGCTCCTAAACTAGGGCTAGGGATTGGGGGTGCCCCTACGCCTACTCTGTGTTCACAGGGTGGTCAGTTCCATAAACAAGACAGAATCAGGAGGTAGGGGTGAGGGTCAAGGGTCAGGAGTAGCCATCTTCAGAGGTTCCGTCAAAGGCTTGCTACCACAGATAGCACAGCAGGAACCGGTGGAGGGTCAGAGGCTGGGTTGAGGTCAAAGTTAGAGCTACCATCCACCCCATTCCTGTTACCCAGCCTATTTCTGCTCACATGGTATCCTGTTCTTCCGGGACACCACCCACATAGAGGTACGTGTCCAAGTTGAGGCCATCAGTGCCACTGGGACTTTCGCCCACAACAGGAGTCTCGCCATCCACAGAAAGTGTGCCCTGCCGCCAATGCCGTGACAATTCTAGGCGGTGCCATCGTCCTGGTTCCACTGGCACTGAGCTGGTTAATATTCCTGGCCCTGAGCCTGTGTCAAACCTGGGCATGGGAACAGGTGCTTAGGATGTTGGTCCAGGCCTACGTCACTTCACCCAAGACTTCACACCCTGTAGATTCAGGTCTGAATTGCTCTCGGCCACCTACAGAAGCCATGCCCACCTGAACTGCACATGCCCATCCAGCAGAGCCAGAGCCAGGAAGTCCTTGCCGTGTGCATTGCCATTGTAGAGGAGCAGTCCCTCAGTCTCCAGCGCCCGGAATTCCAGTGCCAGGCGCAGTGTGTGGTAGGCCCGGAGGGTGGGGAAGGCCAAGAAGGAGTGGCCCTCGAAAGCAGGAACAGAGGGGAATTGTACTGCAGGGAACAGATAGAGCTGAGCTAGAGGAGTGCCTGACAGACACTCTGCTTCACCCTCCAGCCAAATCCCCAGCCCTCCAGCGTTGAGAAGCCTTACCCTCCTCACAGACAGTGCCACCCCTGCCTGCAGTGCAGCTGCAAGTGAAGCCCTTGCCAGAATCCTGGTCCTGGCAGGTGCCTCCGTGGAGGCAAGGTTGGGAATCACAGGGCTTGTGTGGGGGCTGTTGAGGGCCTGGGGTCCGAGGTCGGTGAGTGCTGGGGGCAACTGTAGGAGGTCGGCGTGTGGTTGGTGGTGCCGTGGTTCTGCCAACAGGCCAGCTGGTGTGACTGGGGTAGACTCGTGGGGTGACGGAGGCAAACAGTCGGCTCACGGTGGTGGCTCTGGCCGTGGCAGCTCCCGTAAAGAAGGTGGGAAACCAGTCTGCAGGGAAGGATAAACGTTAGGTAGGCGTGAAGAGCACACTGAGGTACGGAGGCTAGAGAAGGCAGGACAGGCCAGATAAGAAGGTCTAACCTGGTACTCACCAAAGTCTAAGAATCGCACATGATCCTGCAGAGGCCTCCTCACTGCCAGGGCCCATGGTCTGGATACTTGGATCTGTCGGAGCAGGGCCTGGCCCACATCTGGTGCCTGGAAGGCTGTGGCTAAGAACAACAGGGCCCTAAGCATGGCCTGGCTCCACGTAGCCCATACCCAACACCTCCCATGAGGTCAACAGGGGCTTACTAGGGTCAAAGTGAACGTCCACAATGGCACGGACTAATTTGCCAGGCCCCAGGTCCCGTAGGTGGACACTCCAGAAGTCCTTCTTGACATCTGAATTCCGGAACAGGTGGTCCAGCTGTGGACAGGTAATGGGTGAGGGCAGTAGGTACTGTCTAAACCCAATTACGATCGATTCAGTTCAGTCAATCATCCGGGTCTGTCCTAAATGGACACCCCACAAACCCTCATACCGTGCTTTCAATGCTCCTTGCGGTCTCCCCAAACAACTCTGACTTGGGGTCAGCCATCTCAGGTGTGTAGAACAGCTCCTGTCCCTCGACCCCCTCAAGTTCCAGCACTCCCTGGAATGCCTTGGTAGCTGTGGGGGAGGGGCAGTGAGGCCCTGCCAATACCATCTAGCCTCCTAGGCAGCCACAGAAGCAAGCTCCACAGCAAGCCATGTGGGGTGCAGAGCAGGGTTGTTAGTCAGATGATCATGGGGTTAGTGAGTGGGGACCCCAGGGTAGGGCTGGTGTCAGTTACCAGGCAATTCCTAGGAGCAGGCGCCCCAAGCTGGCTTGCAAGGAGAAAGATGGGTTAGGTATAGGGTCCTTGGCATAATCTCATAGTCAGTGGTTGAGACCAGAACGCACATGTGTGCCAAATCTCCAATACCCCCTACACTCAAGTGCTGAAGCCAGAATATTATAACCTGTTGTCACAAGATGAAGACAGTACTCCTGGTATGTCTGCACCATCCCAAGCTCACCCCCTTCCCCGTTCTCCACTTACCAGGACAGTTGGAGCCTTCTGAGTCCAGTGAGGGTGTCTTGCCATCTGAACAGCAGCCCAAAGGTGAATTGTAGCAGGAAGCCCTCTCAATGGGTGGCCCATGGGTCACCACAATGTTGCCCACGGGGGGCTCGAGTCCTGGGGAAATGTAGTCTAAGCATGGCCCTGGGTAGGAGCCACTTGTGGGCTCTACCCCCACATCACCCTCAGACCTGCCCACATGCCCCTGAGGCCCTGCTCACCCCCAGACCCGCCCCCACTGGCCTCCTCATCTCCGCTCAGCTCCTCATCACCACTCCCATTGGCGCTGCCAGATTCACTGAAGATTGATGTGGTGAGACTGGTTACATCGGTGGATGCTAATGGAGGCACAGTCAGCACAGGCCATGCAGTGCTCCTGGGGATGCTGACTGTGGTCTGGGGTCGTGATGTGGGTAGTGGGGTGGGCCAATCACGGGTGGTACTACTGGGAGCCAGAGGATGGCCGCTGTTGGGGGATGGCAGTGCCTGGCTCGGGACATGCCTCGGGGTAGTCATAGTTGCAGACGCTGGGGGAGTTTCAGGAGCAACGATCTCTGTAAACAGAGGGATGTTAGGGGCTGGAGTCAGGACAGTCAAGTACTGGTTTGTTTTAGGTAGTTGCTCCAGGTCCTTACCCTGGCACGGGCCAAGACTCTGAGTGAAGATGTCCAGACCCTGACGACAGGCAATAGTTTTCAACTGGCACTCATTGCCGTATGTGACACCATCTGATCCACAGACCTGGGGTGCAGGGAAAGGATGCTCGGGAAAGGTCTTCTCACCCCCACCGCTCTCCATATATTTCAGTCCTTACCTTGGTAGAGTTAGCCTCTGGGCACGTGAGAGTTGGGCAGACACAGTGGGCAAACCCAGCCTCCTCTACGCAGGAGGCACCAAACTCACAGCGCATCTCCACACAAGTCACAGGTGTCGTGGAATCTGCGGTAGGCAGAAAAGATCCCTTCCAACTCAGGAACTCCCACCCTCAGCATAGGAAGTCCTAGGGTCAGCACCAGTTCTGGTCCTCACCTGCTTCACAGCCAATCTGGCCCAGGGCTTGACCATCTGGACATTGCCCACACTTGGGACCAGCCACACCAGGCCTACAGGAACACAGTCCAGTCATCTGCTCACAGTCATCTCTCACAGCACCCCGAGGGTCACAGCTGCAGGCTGGGGGAGTGAGAGGGAAGAATCTACAGTTTAGTAGCCCCCCCTCACACCTGCCGCCCCAGAGCCCTACCAGGTACTGGTCAGGCCAAGATATGAGCAGCAATGGGGTGGACAGGCAGGAGCACTTGGGGCTGTTACTCACGAGTGCAACCACTGTGACCATCAGTAACAATGCCACGGAAGTTCCAGAAGCCAGGCTCACAGCGATCACACCTGAGGCCTCCCACACCTGGTCGGCAGGAGCACTGGCCTGTGGCTGGGTCACAGGTGCCACTGTAGGAGCCATGTGGGTTGCAATGGCAGGTGCCTACAAGAGGAGAAAGCACCGGTCAGGGAAGATGTACAGCTCTGTCAGACCACGGTCAGACCAGGCTGAGGTACTCACTGGGACAGCCAGCGAAGCCTACACCCTGGGCAGCAGTGACATTGTCTTGGCAGCAGCCATAGGGGGTTTGGGCACAGTGGGGGAGGGCCACAGGCAGCAGTGGAGCCAAGGTAGGACCTGAGGAGAGGTTTACAGAATTCAGATTTGATGTAGTGCTAGATCTTTATCCTAAACTCAATTATTTTGCCTCAATGATTCCTGCCACACGAGTCATGTTTCTTGACATCAATTCCCACTGGGAACCCAAAATCTGGGGCTGTCATAGGTGAAATCAGCAAATCACATATAAAGACAAAGTAAACGTAGAGCCCAAAACCCACAAAACGTAAGAAGCCACATACATACCCCCATGTACACATACATTACTGGAGTCTCAAACACATAATACAGATATAAGAGTACACATAAATGAAGACACATTTACTTTAATCCCAGCACTCGGGAGGCAGAGGCAGGCGGATCTCTGTGAGTTCGAGACCAGCCTGGTCTACAGAGCTAGTTCCAGGACAGGCTCCAAAGCCACAGAGAAACCCTGTCTCGAAAAACCAAAAAAAAAAAAAAGGACACATTTATACGCATTCACTATATTCCTCAAAACATTATTTATTCCTGTGAATATACACATGTGTATATGCACAAACATAAATCAGCACAGTCTTCTTCCTTCCTCCCTTCCTCTCTCCCTCCATTTCAACACAGGAGTTCTCTGTGTAGCCCTGGCTGTCCTGGAACTCACTCTGTAGGCTAGCCTGGAATTCAGAAATCTCAAAGGCAAGCACCACCCTTCCCATCCTGTCTTCAATTTCTTTTCTATAAGAGCGAAAGTGCCTAGTGGTAACCCTCTAATTTCCTGTGGCCTCCATTTAGAATTCTAATCTGGCTCACAAAAAGTGAGTGTTTGGTGCACACCTTTAATCCTAGTATCCAAGGAGCAGGAAGCAGGCAGATCTATGAATTCAAGGCCAGCCTGGTCTACATAACTAGTTCCAGAACAGCTAAGGCTATCTATGTAGAGAAACTCTGCCTCAAAATAAATAGATAAATAAATAACAACAGCAAAAAGAAAACCAAAATAAATAAATAATTAAAAAACAAAAGACAAAGCTACCATCATCATCAAGAAGAATAATACAAGTCACCACAGAACGTGAGCATGCCCATAGCCTTAAGTCTCTGTCATGCACCATAGAACATGTACACACAGTGAAACAGAAGCACAAATGCATAGAACATGCCATTACATGCCGGATGTGTTTGGCACAGCTACTCACCACGGCAGGCTCCCTGAGCAGTAACATACAGTTCTTGCTGTGATTCACACCTGGCCTTCTTCAGGTCACACTCAGTGTTATAGGTGATCCCATCTGAGCCACACACCTGGAGGAATGGAGTCAATGAGGGCAGCCCTGACCCCCTCCTCAGTGCATCCACCCTGGAGCCATGGAAAGCTGTGTTACTCACTGGGCTTCTAAGAACACTCTGGCAGTTGAAGTCACAGACACATGGCCCATCTTCCGAGTCCTCATCCCAGATACCACCACGCTGCCGGCATAGCTCCTGCTCACACTCACTGTCTTCCCCAGAACCGGAGCCCCCTGAACCACACTCAGCTGTAGGAAGTAGTCACCTATGAGGCCTCCATCAGAGACTGAGGTCTAGGGGTTCTCACTAGTCACCTGAGCTTACCCTGCTCACATGGCCCTGCACGGGCCTCTTCAATTTGTACCTGCTGCTGACAGGCAGCTTCTCGTAGCTCACAGGCACTGGGGTAGGTGACGCCATCACTGCCACACACAGGGCCGGGTGGGGGGTGCTCACAACGGGGACACACACACTGTCCAGCTGAGCACACAGCCCCAAAGGCACAAACTGTGTCTCCACAGGTCTCTACAGGAGATGGTAAAAACAGGGGTAAGCGTGAGTCCCTGATGGATGGAATCATGGGAGCTTATCCCTTCTGGCCCCACTCACGGCAGTGTCCGGCTGAGGCCACATGTAAGCTGATCTGGTGTGTACAGGCGTGGACATGCAGCTCACATTCACTAGCATAGGTGTGTCCATCGGAACCACATACGGGCTGGGCTGAGGCCACACACTCAGAGGGGCACACACAGCGTCCAGTCTCCATCTCGCACAGGGATCCAAAACGGCACTGCCCGCATCGGTCTGGGGAGGAAGCTCTATCACCACGTTGACCAAAAGCCTCTTCCCGACCCAACCCGCTTGCCCACCACTGACCACAAGGTCCTCTGCGGGCCACCCGGATTTCCCTCCTGAGGGCACAGGCCATGGATTCCAGCTCGCACACACTGCCGTAAGTGACATTGTCGCTGCCACACACGGGATCGTAGATACCGGAGCACACCTGCTGGCACTCGCACACCGCTTCCCCGTTCTTCACTGTGCATACTGCCCCAAACGCACACTGCACTCCATGGCATGGGGATGGAGTCTGGTCTGGGGAGGAGGTGGTACTCAGTCCACATTCTTCTCCAGATGTGGACAAAGCCCACTCCCATGCAATAGCCCCTCTTCAGGGTGGGAATGGTGGAGGAAGACCTAGATGCACAGGACACAGCAGAGAAAGGGACAGACACACAACAGAGATGGATGGGGACATATGAGTTTCTGACTGTCCATAGCAGGTCACTGACCCTGGACCACCAGCAGCCCTGGGATATCATGCACATGGGGGTTGTAACTTTTCCCCCATGGATAGGAAAACCCTGTACCCCACAATCACAGACTACACAGGGAAGAGGGTGTCTGTCAACTTGCTCTGAGGACCAGAAGGCCAGGCAGTAGCAAGTCACTCCCCCCAGCCGCGCCGGGGGCAGACCTCAGGCTGTGGGCTCCTGGCGGGCAGGCGCGTCACATCATCCTGCCAGCAGATCAGGCTGGAAGACACAAGAGTCGGAGCCGAGAGGGAAGGAAGGACCAAGAAGAGACAGATGCAGAAAGAAAGATGGACAGAGGACTGACCAAGACAGACAGCAGAGGCAGGCAGGGCCATAGAGGCCCACAGCCCCAATGGGACCTGCGGGCCACTGCCCAATTTCCTCTACCCTCTCCACTGGTCCCTCAAATCCCAAATTACAATCAATATCTACGAGGCTTGGGACTGCACTGTGTTCCCAGAACAAGGAATCTCCAGCACCACATCCACTCCTGCCCACCCAAGACTGATTGATAATGGACCAGAGGACCTGCTGGTGTAGCAAGGCCAAGTGCACACTGCCTTTGTCCCATCTCTTAGGTTCCCCGGTTCCCCTCCTCACAGCCTCCACATGCCAGCAACCCTCCCCAAGTGACCCCAGCCCAGGACTCCAGGAGGTACATGACAAGGAATGGACATGGTGTATGATCAGGACAAGGAATGATGCAAGACCAGCTACTCCCAGCTGGATCCCAAGTTGCTCACCACATGGGCCCTGGTGCTTGGGGGGAATGGCATGCTGTTGCCGACACTCAGCCTGTTGGCGCCAGCAGTCATTGTCATATGTGTGGCCATCCTGAGCACACACGGGCCTGTAAGCCCCATCACAGATGACACGATCACAGGAGCAGTGAGGACGGCCACGGCGGGACAGGCACACAGAGTTGAACTGGCAGGTCTCTGGGCACTGGTCTGGGAACAGGAAAGGAGATCACATCGGCCAGAGTATCACGCCAAGTATCTACCACGTACGGAGTCCTCACAGGCACCTGACACGGTGAGTAGGGACATGGAGTATGCAGGAGTGAGCCCTAATGAGGCACAGTGGCAGGGCTGGATCAGTCCCCTGGGAGCACGAACCTCGAGTCTGGCACTGGCCAGAGCGTACTTTCTGGAGGAGCAGGCCACGGGTTGCACCAATACGGCCCATGACACAGTCATTTTCATAGGTAACTCCATCATCTCCACAGATAGGTGTGTGCTTGGCAGGGCATCTCTCTGGCCGCAGAAGCATCTCTGGGAGCCGTGTACGTGGGTTCACACGGCAGATGTGGTTCGGGTCTGACAAGATGCCCTGGCAGGGGTCTAGGGTCCAAGGGTAGAAATGGGGGGGCTGTCACCAGCGCATATAGAAGAGTCATGTATGGGAGAAGCAATGCATAGTGCTTTGCTTACCACAAGGGCCATCAAACTTCTTGAAGATGTGCTCCTGGCGGGCACAAGCATGGCGTAGCAGCTGGCACTCACTAGGGTAGTCAATACCATCACTGCCACACACAGTCCCATCAGGGGCCCCAAAGCAGGAAGTGGGACACAGGCATGAGGCAGTCTGTCCATCGGCTGAGGGTACACAGGTGCTACCGAAACTGCAGGTCACATTGGCACAGGGGTTCCGGGACCCTGTGGGTTTACAGGTGATGTCATGTTGATTTTCAACTGCCCTCCCCCACGCCCACACTCACTTACCGCATGGTCCTTGGCGAAGCAGGCGAATGCGCCGTTGCTGGTTGCACTGTGCGCGCTGTAGCTCACACTCATTGCTATAGGTGGAGGCATCCGAGCCACACACAGGAGCCACAGTAGCGGGGCAGACATTCTTCTTGCACACGCAGGAGGCCTGGCCTGGGTCCTCGACACTGGGCTCACATACAGCACCAAAGCCACATAACATTCCCCTGCATACTGAGTTTAGACCAGAGGAAGGATATTCAGAGGCAGGCTGGCCAGAAGTCACTGCTGGGTCCACACACCCACAAGTCCTCGAATCACAGTCTGTTTGTGCCCAAATCTCATGGGAAGATCCATATTTAATTATTCACATGGCTAATCTCACCCCAAACACATAAGCACCTACATCCTACAATTGACAGAAGCCAATGCACACGCTCAACCTGGAAGGCTCCTAGGACTTTCCTTTATGGGAGAACAGTTTCCCTCACCCCACACTCTACCACTGAAGAGTTCACATCCTGACGCTAGGACAAAGCATTCCCTTCCAGCACACTTGACACACAGTAGAAGGGCCCCAGCTGTGTATGCCTTAACTCCACCCACAGCGCTCAGCTCCAACAGAGGCGGGTTCCTGAGGTTGAGCTGGAAGGGTCTTGAAGGATCTGTGTGAGGACATATACTGAGGTGTCTACAAAGTATCAAAGAGCCCTGACACTGGTAACTCGAGGAGACTGAGAGGCGTGAATAAAGGAAGCTGGCTGCGGGTGTTACATCTGTCTGTTTGTACTCACAAAACTCGACTAACCTCATCTTATGTTTCTTTCTGAGGGGTTGCTTCTGTATCCACCTGACACCTCCCAGCAAGGACCACCTTCACAATCTTCTGAGGACTCCCAGCCTCTTTCACTTTCCTCCAGGACTCAAGGGCACTTGGAGTCTGGAACCTTGCTCCACATAGACCCTTTCCTCCTTTCATTGCTCCCTCCCCGACCACCTCTCTAGTAGGTCTCTCTTGCCTCCAGAAGTAGTGTCCTTCCTGCCTGCTCCAACCTGTACTCTGTTTCTATCTTTTCTCCCTCAAACTCTTTTCTCTGCTTATTCCCCTCACCTTCCAAGGCCCCCATAGTCAGCTTCTCCCATTTATAATAATCCTATAAAACTTCCCACCCAGACTCAAGTTGGAGTGGCATAGGTCTCTCCGGAAGCACACCTTCTGTCCTTCTGGGCCCTTACTTCAAAAAAAAAAAAAAAAAAAAGTCCTCATTCAAGTCCTGAGTCTTGTCCCAATGCAACCACCCCCTATATTCAGCCCCACACACCCATTCACACAGGAGTTTCCTAACATTGTAGTCTCAGGGTTGCAAATGTCCAGATCACATATTGTTGCTGAACCTCTACAGCAAGCAGCCTATGAAGCTGGCTTAGGGGAAGGGCCAGGTGTTGTTCACTAAGCCCACAAGAAAAGTGGATACTGGTGTATTCAAAGTTCAGATACCCACTGGAGAAGCCTTCCTAAGGACAGCATTGGGGCTGAAACCCTCTGAGAAGACCTGTTAAGGGCTACAACTACCTACCTATATCTACTAAGTGTTTAATTTTGTATAATTATCATGACCTCACATCATGCTCAGAAATGAACCAAAAGCAGTTTTGGATATCTTCTAGGACGGCAGGGTACACTGGGGGCTAGAGCCAGCCACTATCATAGTAACGGCTTACCCAGCCTCTCTTGATTGTTTGAGTAGCTTTGCCTCTACCAGGGAAGAAAGGTGAACTTACAGGAACCTCTACCTGCCTTCCCTAGGACCTGCTTTGTGTTTGGTTTACCCTCCTTAGCTCTTAGAGCCAGGTGTTCCCACACTGTGTCCCCTTTTCTTCCTGTAAATGGGGACAATAAGTATTTACTCCCAGAGCTAGAGATTTGCCAATATCTGCAAAACTTATGAGAGGGGGCCCCGAACAAGTACAGGGAAGAGCACACAGTAACAGAGTTGTTAGTACAAACAGCCTTCCCCGTCTTGGCTCAAAATGAACATATATTATGTCCATCAGCGGTCTCTTTTCATGGCTGGCCAATACTTCTCTCCCTATTACCATCCTCACATTGGGCTTTCTCTAACTCAAGCCTTCTGGAGGTCTCATACAAAATTCAACAAGCACTTTCTGGGGCAGAGCTTTCTGGCTGCACTCTCTGACTGTTGACCAAGGTGCCCCCTAGGTTCAGTCTCTGGGTCTGTGCCTGCACCCAGTTCCTTGGCTGACTGATAGTTTCTATACTTCTTGGACCTCTCTATCAGGTTATCTGGCCTAGTTAATCTCCCCCAGGTCTCAAACCCACAGCCAACGGCAGCTATTCATTCCTTCATTCACAAGACCCACAGTTAACTCTACAAGTATAAGATTCTGCCTCAACAAAACAACAATAGGAAAGAATGATCCCTTAAGCCAAGGCGATTCCTGTTTTATTGAAATTTATGTGCATTTCTTCCCCACAGGATTAAGAGTTCACACACACAAAATTTTTTTCTTTTGTTTTTTTTTGACACAGGTTTCTCTTTATAGCCCTGGCTATTCTGGACCTTGTTCTGTAGGCCAGGCTGGTCTCACACTCAGTGATCCACCTGCCTTTGCCTCTTGAATGTTTGGATTAAAAATGCACATTAATCCTAGTACTTGGAGGCAGAGAGGCAGGAGAACCTCTGTGAGTTGGAGGCCAGCCTAGTCTACAGAGCAAGTTCCTGGACAGTCAGGGCTGTTACACAGAAAAATTCAGTCTTGGAGGGAAAAAAAAACAATAGTGCACACCACCACATATGGCCAAGACAAGTTTTTTCTTTTTGTTGTTGTTTTTTGTTTTTGAGACAGTATTTCCTTGTGAAGCCTTGGCAGTCCTGGATTTTGCTCTGTAGACCAGGCTGGCCTTGAACTCAAGAGATTTACCTGTCTTTGCCTCCAGAGTGCTGGGATTAAAGCACCATCGCCCAACCCTCAAAACAAGTTTCTTAATTAAATGTTAGAACAGGCCCAATCTGAGACCACCTGCAGACAGGTACGGATGAAGTGATTTACACACATGCATATTACTACAGCAGGCAGTGCTGTTTTAATAGCTCTGGACCTCAGGTACCACAAGTGTCATCGTGCAATTCCACACACGTATCAGGAAAGGAAGCAGAGGCTCAGTGAGATTTTCCGACAAAGTCATATCCCTAATAAACACCAGAGTTTAACTCAGTCCTCATCTATGCTCCTGGTCCCTTTCCCACATGGTCTCTCATAAATACAGGTGGATACCTGGACACCTATGATTCAGCAGTCTCTAATAAGTGTCCTCCTTAGCACCTGTGGAACTTCTCCATGGCCTCCTAGATTTCCATCCAGGCATCTTTCCATGTGGTGCTGGAGGCGTCCTGTACTTTTTATATCTATCACAGTGGTAGAGAGTAAATTTAACTTCGTTCCTAGTCTTTGGTAGGTTGGAGATGGAACAGATGGATGCCCATGAGCCATGGCCTGTGTCTAAAGTGTACAAAGTAAATGCTGGATATCAATAAGGGGCCTGCGTGTACCATTGTGGGGAATGTAGTTTATGTAAGGGAAAGAAGACATCTGGCAGTTTGGGGGCTTTTAGAAGAAGCTGAAATTACCAAGAAGGAAGATCTCATCCCTCTTGAGCCTACCCTTGAATGTAGACAGAGCTAGGCTTCTTGCCCCTAGTCGATAACACTCAGACCTAACCTCAGGCACCATACTGAAGGATACATTCTACCTACATGCAGCCCACCCCACTGGGAGTGATGTGGTCTGCTTTTAAAAATGTGGAGAAGTGAGAGTCACTTCCTTCTGCTTGCCAGTCCAACAGACAGCCTGCTTACTCACCCACCAACCCAGCCAATAGTCTCTGCAACTCTAATAATAGTGAAGGTCACAGAGTGCACAGTGGGTCCTACTGCCTTGATAATAACTTCCCACCTGGGGGCACAGCCTCACCACACCACAACCCAGTCTGGGCTTCCAGATCTTGGGAGAGCAGCCCAAGGAAAGACACTGGTGTCAGGGACTAAGACTTGGGCCCACAAGAAGAGACCAGGATTAGGTCAGAAGCACCCATCACTCACTATAAGACTCCATTTCTATTATACCCCAACATTGCCCAACTAGGCCCAAAGCCTATTGTCTGCCAACACTATAGACTCAAGGAATAAAGGGTAGTTGGTTATAGATGGCCTTTCCCCATTTGGCCATCAAAAGGGAGGAGAGACCCTCTGATATCCTGCATCTGTATCAAGTTCCAACTTTTGGATGCCTGGGCTCCCCATTCCCAGGGAAGCTGCCTACCTGGTTTTACATGTGGTTGAGGCCCCCAGAGAGCCCTGACTTCCCAGTATAGGACAGAAGGAGGGAGGCCTTGCCAGCGCCAGGATACCTCCACTACTCTCAAGACCCAGGAAGTGACCCTGACTATGTATGTAACCCAGGGCTGCTTTCTAGAAAGAGAACAACAGGTCTATTCTCAGAATGACACCCACACCCCAATCCTTGGATTCCTTGATGTTCCCATAATCCATATTCTGGTCAAAAGAGAAACCATGGCTGGGCATGGTAGCATGTGCCTTTAATCCCAGGACTTGAGAGGCATAGGCAGGTAGACCTCCATGAATATAATAAGGCTAGCCTGGTCTAGAAAGTGAGTTCCAGGACAGCCAAGGCTGTTTAGAGATTCTGTCTTAGCCCCTGACCCCAAACCAAAAACTCCAGAAACCACGGCTTTGTCATACATGAGATAACACCAGACATGTGATTTCAATAAAACCTAGTGGGGTGCCCAGGCAGCACAGTTGATGGGGTGGCAGGCAACAAGGACAGAGCTGGGAACTGTACCCCACTTGCAGTAAGGAGCCAGGCTGGGCCAGCTTGAGATACAGTCTATCCCTACCAGTCTCTGCTTTCTTTGTAACACGGTCAGTTCCTCTTCTCTTTATCATTAGCTTAGTTACAGAAGCCCACATACCAGCAGCCCCTCTGGGAGGGCTGGCCCCAGCCCACAACACCATAAGAAAGGTCAGCCTGCCCCTTCCACCATTCGCTTCCCCCCCCCCCCCCAGGGGCAAACCTAGGCCCTTTAGCACTCGAACAGCTGTCACTGGCTTTACTGAGGCCTCCCCCCCACTACCCAACCCACTTTCCCTTCTGTGCTTCTCTCTGTTTCCAGCCCCACCCTTTCCTGAATAGGAAAAAAGACAAAGGAAAGGAATCCCTCCACAAACAGACTGACTTCAGCAGACCTCACACAAATCCTCTGACATCATCCCTCCACTTATAGGTTCTAAGACTGGCCCTGCTCAGGAGTATTGGCCATCACCTAAAGGTCCCCGTGGAGTCCCTGGAAGGGATCCAGGTTCCCTTGTCCAGCTTCCCGCTCCAGTTACACCTGGTGTACACACTACAAGACAGCCCTAATCCCGGTAACCCTGTCCATTTTCACCCCCATTATCAGTATGCCAACCACCTGCCCCACCACCGCCACTCACCATCAGGAGGCATAGGAGGCGCTGCTGTGAAGTGGTTTCCAGGTTTGTCTAGAAAGGGAAAAAAAAGTTAGGCTTCTTTGAGCAGGTACACTGCCCACTCACTCCTCAAGGTTCTAGTTATAATCACCAACGCTCAGAAGGTCACTGACCAATGCAGAACAGACAGAAAGGCCCTGGACTTTTCTCTGCCCCTTGAACTTCACAATCTCCTGCTTTTTCGGTAAATCTAGTTCTTGCCCCTACTCCCAATCCCAGCACGGTTGCATCCTTGCCTACTCCCACAGTTTTCTTCAGCTCAGGTCGAAGGTCTGCACCATCAGAAGTCTAAGACTAGGTTATAAAAGGCCCTGGAATTTAGTGTGACCTATCCAGTATCCAGAAGTTAAAAGGTACCCCATTTGCAACAACCCCTGGATTGATATGACCCTGCCTGCCCTGAAACCCTTGGTAACTGAGATGAGGGGCTCAGTAAGCAGAACAGGGGTACATCCAGCAGCCACGTACAGTTGCTGAGGAAAAGTAGCACTGCAAAGCCCAGCGTGGAAGTAGCCAACAGGATCAAGCAGATGTTGCAGGGGATCATGAAGTACCGAACCAGCAGGGAAGCACCAGGCTGCTGCCTGGGTCTGTGTTCCAGTGGTAGAGGAGGCATGATACAGCTCTAGCCCACTTCCTGGGTGTGGGGGTCCTTATGGAGTGCCCTTAGGCCTCTTCGGAGCTACTCCCCCCATGCTGGGTGCCCTGGAGCAGCAGATGGCAGCTGTGATCTCAAAGTTTAGCCAGTTATGGCTGGGGGAGCACCAGGCCCTCCCCAGTCCTCCAGGATCATGGTGGGAGATAAGCAGAATTCTCTCCAAGTAGAAATCCCAAATGTGAGCTCAGAAACAGGCAAACGAAGATGGAGAGCCAAGGCAACCCCTGTTGGCTACAATTCTTCCGCCCACTAGCCAGTGCTGTCCTCTGTAGCCTCTGGAGTCTGAAATGCAGGGAAGGCCCCAGAGACCACGGGTGCCGGTGCAGGGCCTGTCTGCTCCTGCCTAGCAGAGGCGGGAACACGATGGCAGCAGCGGGAGGAGCAACCGCTTGGCTTTGAAGCGAGAATAAAGAATCGCGGAGGCGCCTGCCCACCTCCAGTAGCAGTGGCGGTGGTGGTTGTGGTGGTGGCGGCGGCGGCGGCGGCAGCAGCGGCGGCAGCGGCAGCAGCAGCAGCAGCAGCAGCAGCAGCTCTTGTCCTCGCTGGGTTGGGGCAGTGAATGAGGGGCGAGGGAAGCCGAGGGGGCGGGCGCGGTGAGCAGAGACAAAGGAAGATGTCTCTGGGGACTTTAGCGTCCACAGGGAGTCGCAGTTGGGAGCAAAATGGCTGGGGTGGATTAAGACCAGGATGCTCTGTACAAACGGGACAGAGCAGCTTGGGATAGAGGTAGAAGCTTGGGGAGGGTTGTTGCTGTTGTTGGTGGTGGTGGTGGTAAGAGGGCAGAGACCAAGGGAGGGGCAAGTGATGGGAGGGCAATGGGTCTGGAAATCGGAGAACAAGGGAGAAGTAGGAAAGCGCTAAGTGTTTTCATAGGGGAGCAGAGGCTGGGCCTGGAGAGGAGGCAGTTGCTCGGCCCCCATCCCATGAAGGTTACAGAGGAAGGTGGGCAGGAGGTAGCCAAGTGGGAGGGTCAGCTGAGGCTGCTGTGCTGGCAGAGACAGTCCTCCCTTATCACTCTTTATGCCTGGCTGGGTTGAGAGGTCTGCTTGTGTTTATGCATGCATTGTGCTAAAGCCTGTTGTTTCTGATCCTGCAGGCTCTGTCCTGGCATGGAGGCGGGGGTCCCCCAAGTGACATGTAAGGCGCTCAGGTGGGTTACAAGCTGGAGAGTGAGGTGATGGGTTCAGAAATCATCCCACCTACCTTTCCCCTTGTAATTGAAGGTAACATCTTAAGCCACACATTCACTCAGCTTCCCAGCAATGAGAAAACATGCAAATAAGTCCATGCAATTGGGTGTGGAATTCCTGCTATCCCCAAGCTACTGTGCAGACTCCAGCAGGGTCATGTGGGGCAAAGGGTTTGGGATAGGTTCTACGAGGGAGCTCCTTTCCTGACCTGTGTGGGAAAAGATCCCCAGCTGTCCATAAGCTTGGGGAGTACGCAGGTTCTGCACTACCCCCACTTGACATAGCCCCCTCCTGCTAAGTCTTCATCTCAGCTGAAATCACACCAACAGCCCCCATACCAAACACTTGGGTTACACTAACTGGTACACAGTATTCACAACTCTGGTCAGACTCCTGTATCTGCTGTCAGCAAGTCCCATTTTTCGGCCAACCAGCCTTTCTTGGGACACTAAGACCCTATATTCATTCACATGTTGACTGGAAAAGGCCCTACTTCTATATTACCTACAGCTGAAATCTCTCCCAAGACCCCCCTGACCAGACACTTGGCACTCCCACTGTGCCCACACCCTTTTGATCTGCCAGACAGGTTTCTCTATCCCAGTTGATAACTGTATCTTTCCAGCCTCTGGCCAGACACAAAATGCGATCCTCCACTGGGTCATTCATTTGTCACCCATGATAAGAGGTTTTCCATCCTTTGTGGCCCCCAATTCAATCTTCTAATGAACTCTTGAAGGAAACTCCAAAATAAAGTCTATGACAGCATGAGATCTAACTACTGGGAAACTCCACTCCCAGACGGCCTCACCCTCTCCACAGGGGAGCTCTGCTCCTACTGGACCTTGGCCTGTAACACAGAGGTAGCCTCTGTGATGCTAGCTCCCAGGGTACCGGTTTGGCCTAGAAAGCCAGGGGAACTTCGAATTGGAGAGCCCAGTGCAGCCCATATACATCTTCGGTTTGCTTCCCCATCCCATAGAAAGTGCCAGAGAACAAGCACCCTAGGCAATCAATGCCCAACAGACCACACGACACTGCTGGGTATGTTTCAGCCCTGGGATGTCCCAAGTGTGCTCTTTACAGCAACCACAGGAACCAGGGTCTTGGAGGGCTGGGTCCCACTAGTAGTAGGAACTCCAGGCAAGAGCTGGCAAAAGAAGCCTCAAGTGACCTTGGGAAATTTGCTGCAGTCTTTGCCTGACCCCTTTCACCAAGCAGAAACCCTGAGATCTGCCACTAAAGAGGTCTCAATAATTTTTTTCAGTGCTCATCTGTGGCTCTAGTCAGTCTTGGGCAACATGGGAATGGGGCTTGAGGTTTATTGGGCCTAGCCATGGGAAAGGGAACTAGGCAGGCCGCCTGGCCCCACCAAACGCCAGTCAGTGTCTGAGCCCCCTGCAGGGGCAGGATGCCTTCAAAAAACAAAGAGCCTTTGAGGCTCTAGGCCAGTGGGGGGAGGGGAGCACAGGCTACTGGAGTTATTTTGGGATCTTTAGACAAAATCATTCAGCCTAAACTGAACCAGCAGTCTCATGCCCAGGAATGAACAGGATGCTGATCCAGGCTTACCCCTCTGGGCTAACACCCTACCTACATGAAACCACATATATGAGCCAAGACACTAAGTACTCCTGCCTTCCAGCAGTCACTCAAACATGTATGCAGGAATGGCATCCCCCACCTGTCAACATACACACTAGACATTCTTTGTGTAGCACAAAGCTTGTCCCTCATTCCCAGGCATAATGGGTGTGGCACTATGCTCTGGTACTTCTCAGGACCAGAGGAGGTTGGGGGATGGGGCCTGGAGAGGGCACAGAGTCCAGCCAAGGTTAGCTCACTGGTCCCATTCTCATGCAGATAACCCCTTTGCCCTTCCTAGATAGCCTTCAACTCCCTTAGAAAATGTTAGAAAAAAAGAGCTAGAAGTTGGCTGGCAGAGAGGAGCCCACGGAAAAAGCTGCCTATCCGGACATTCAGCACACATTCATTCCCCAACACACAGGTCTCACCCAGCCAGTAGACATGCCCCACCCTCTGACCTCTGGTCAGCTGGGGTGAGGCTCACACTCTCTTTGGTGGTGAGGAGTTCTAGGCATGTATTGCTCAGGTTAATAGAGGTACTTGATGGAATTAGTTCTGGCTGCCCAGTGAGGCAGGGCAGTACCGCCCTAGATCTCTGGTGTTTGGTCTTTTCTCTCTTCTCTCCTCCCCTCAGCCTTAGACAAATAAGCACTTTACAGCAGGACAGAGGCACTCAGCCTTGGTCCTCCAGAGTTCCTCTTGCCAGCTTCAGGCCTAGGTCAGATCTGTCTGTACTCACCCACCCACCCACCTGGACAGTTATCCTGCTCTGCAGGGTATTTGGATTAAATTAAAATTTGGAATACAATAGTGTTAGGAATATGCTCCCAACCTAACAAATAGGGCTGTCTTTTAGGGTAGCCAAGATGCTGCCAGATTGCCCCTTCTCTACTCCTTGACTGGCTAGGCTCCTCAACCTAGGGCCGTTCAGACAAACTAATCAACTCATCTCTATCTCTCTGAGAAAGCTAGGTGTGTCTGTCTGGCTTCTGGAAGACATCATGGCAGTTTCAAATGAAGTCAGATGGGTGAAGTGAAACCTACACATTGACAAGGTAATGAGTGGAGCCACAGTCACTGGGTCAGAGTCCTTAACGCTGATCCTCAACCTTTCAGATTTGAGAAATTCCACCATGGACCTGGGAATTTTCCAGAATGACCAAGAGCAGGCAGCTGAGCAGGCACTGGTGGAAAGTCAGTGAGGGTAGGAACGGTCATGCTGTCCCTCCTCTTCCTTAGCTGTACCCAAGCCCAGCTTTGCCAGGCCCTACCTATCTCCAGGAGGAAAAAGGAAGGAGCTAGGTGACACCCACATATGATCAGTGCTTGGTGAGTCAGGAGACTTTGCCCCTGCTCAATACTCCAGCTGTGCTGAGTTGGATTAGTGAAGGACAGGAGAGGGGATCAACACAGCAGGGGTCCTACGGCCCAGGGGTACAGGTTTAGTTCTAGATGGCTTCATGGAGGCGGTGGGCAGCCAATGAGAATGAGAAGGAAAGGCAGTAAGGAGGGGGAGGATAGAGGACTAGAAGTGGAGGAAGGAAGGAGCAGAGACAGATCCAGAGAGGAAGGAGGCTGGGACAAGCAATAAGGAACTTGGGATCAGCAGATAGTTAGGAAGGCCAGCAAGGAATGGGATTAGCTTGCTCTCTCAGCCAGGGGACAGGCTGAGTAGTGGGTACTCTCCTTTCCTCACACTCATAGCAACTTATCGGCTCTTTCCCAGGTGGCAGCAACCACCTTTCATTCTTGGGAAGCCACCAAGCAGATGCCCCACGAACCCTATAGGGAATGGTTGTAAAATGGTGACTGGACATGTACAAGAAGGAACCGATGGAATTAATGATGAAAAGCATCCTTATACCTGACGGCTTCCTTTTCGGAGTAGGGGACAGATATCTAACCCTTCTACCAATATCGTGTCTGTGCTCTGTTTCTCCATATATGCTGGAACCTCAGTTGTGGGTACAGGCACCTGCACAGGCAGATGCTAGCCTATATTTTCTAGGACTTAGGGCGTGGTGGTCAAGGGCACTCAAACTTATCTCAGGCTAGCAACAGATAGAGGTCAGAGGGGCTGGCTGTGTCAGCCTCAGGGTCTGACAGACTTGAAAAATTAAAAAAAAAAAATGAGGGATGTGTTTGGTGAGCTGCTGTGAGGACAGTAGATCAGGGAACTTTGTCTTTGACCTTTACAAGACAAGGTTGGTTTCTCTGTGTAATAGTCCTAGCTGTCCTGGAACTCAATTTGCAGACCAGATCAGCCTTCCTTTGCCTCCCAAGTGCTGGGATTAAAGGCGTTTGCAACCACCGCCCAGCCCCCATCCCTCAGTTTAACTGTTTACAATGCACATCAGCCACTCCTAGAGGTGACCCTGGCCCTCCTGCAGAGCTGGACCCAACAGAACCCATAGCAAGCAGAGGTTGAGATTCACACACACTTTAGGACAGCAATAGGGACCTGACCACTTCGACTAAACCCAGAAAAACCAAGATAGTGAAACCACCCCCCCCCCCAGCTGTTGGCCTAGGCATACATATGTATATAAAGTTCGCACAGTTGGAAACAGCCTATCCGGTGAGGACAGAGCATCCCTGTCTTCCTTGCCTCCAGGCCTCTATTCCTTAGTAAATCGCCCCTGCAGGGGGTCTTCCTCAGAGGAAATTCTCAGGACCTGTGCAGAGGATGGGAGGAGTGAGATCCCTTGATTCCCAGATCCCCCACCAGCTGTCTCAGCTTCCAGTGGCCTCCTCCTGAACCCCTCTTCTAGCTGGTAACTGTCCCAGATGGGCAGGATTACTATGAGCTGTTGTGGTAGCCCCTAGTCCAGTCTACCAGGGCTTCAACGGGTTAGGGTTCTATGTCCACCCTACGGTAAAGAGCTAACCTGAGTCTCACAGGAGGAGAAAAAAAGCTGTTTTCTACCATTTTGTGACTTCAGCCTCTTGGGCATAGCAACCAGGCACAGGAAACAAAAGAGTCCTTATCAATCAGTGATCCAGGACCCTCTTGAATCTCATCCACCTCCTCTTTGAATACCTCCATCCTATTCACTCCTACGTTACCTTGTAGGAAACCAATGAGTAACCACAGACCTGAACTGGGGTGGGGGTAGCCTCAGACCTGGGTCAGTGTCCAGTCTCTCAACTCCTCTGGTCTGCAATGGGGGTCCCATGCCCACAGGATTGCTATAAGGGGCTCAAGCAGGTAGGAACAGAATTTGCTTTGTCCAGAAAGATCCATGTAACAGACATGGTTTCAAAACACCCTTCCCCATTTCTAATTGACAAGGGAGATGGGGGTGGGCATTTTCTCTGGGTAGGGATGAGTCTGGAAAAAGCCAAGAGTAAATTCCATCAGCTTCATCTTGCCTATTGCCTGCCCAAAGGGAGGCCATCTCCACAGAACCAATAGTGTCCTGACTGTCACCCACTGATTCCAGCAAGCAAAGTCCACCCCCCACAAGGCTGCCTCAGTGAGCCCAAAGATGAGACAAGTCCATTCCTGCCGCCAACTTCTTACTAGACCTCCCTGACATGGAAGAGAGGAGGCCCTTCCGGAACTACCTGGGCAGGCCCTTCTCTCTGGGCAAAAAGCAGTTGGGGTAGCAAGTAGCCTCCAGCTCTAGCAGCCTCCAGCTCTAGCAGCCTCCAGCCTGGACATGCCTGGGGGAGGGGCCCTCAAAGGACTGTGGGTGGGGCTGTGGAGTGGTAGAGAACCTGGAGTCCAAAGGGAGGGCCACCTCCCCCCTCAGCAAAAGGAATGTGGGGGAGGTGAGGGGAAAAAAGTGGCAATGGGAGTCTAAGCCTGGCCTGGAGGGCAGTCCTCCCAACAGTCTAGGGACCTTCGCAATATCCTAGGCAACCCCAGGACCAACAACCAGCCTTGGTTGGTTAGGCTGCTCCTATCCACTATCTTGGGACCTGGAGCTCCTCTACTGTATCTTCCTGAAAACCCTGGATAGCAGAGACAAAGGGGGCAGAACCAATCTGGCCGGCCCAGGACAAGGGAGTCACCAAGACCCCAGTTTCAGAATTGAGAGGGACCAGGCTGGTCAGATGCCAGGCTCACTCAACCAGGGCCCCCTGCCCTGTACTTGTGCCAGGTTTTGGCTAGAACAGACAATACTGTCTTTCTCTGCTCCTGGCTTTTAATAGGGAAGTGTAGGTCCCCAGCCAGGCTTTTGTCTCTCCTGGAGGCCTCTGGGAGGTGCCAAACAACCTTCTCGAGAGACAGGGTGAGGACAGTAGTATGCCTATGCTCAGTGCCCTTAGCTTTGTCAGAGTGAGAGATCCCTTTCCAGAAGGAGCAGCAGCCACTCTTGCCCAAAGGTGATGCAAAGGGAGGGGCACATACCTGCCCCAGTTATGCCAGGAATGTGGCTTCCCAGGCAGAGGACCAGAGGAGCCTTTCTGGGGGGTGGGGGAGGTGCTGGCTGGCTGGGGGGGAGTGTTCCAAGAGTGAACAGGAAGTCAGAAGTGGCCCAGATTTCACCCAGTTCCCCGCGTGGGATGGTGCAGGTGTAGGGGACCTGCAGGCAGACTGGGAAGTCAGATTGGAGGGACAGGCTTTTTTCCAAGTATGAGAACCTCGGATGAGGCTCAGAAGCCTCATCACCTACAGATCAGAAAATGGACCCAGTTTTGGAGGAGTGTGTAAGAAGCTGTCTCATTTCCATCCTAGACCCTAAGCCCTGATGGCTCTTTGGGAGTTCTGACATTGTCTTAGCACCCAACTTATCCCATTGCACTCTGGTCTGCTTCCAAGACAGATTTAAGACACCATTTCAAGCTTCTTTCAGAGGTGTCTAAGCTCCTTGCTCTGCCCCACCCTACCTTCCACACACCTTCACACACACACACACACACACACACACACACACTAAGCATCCCTAAGTGTGAGCCACATACAAGTGCACAGGAAGGGAGGCCTTCTGTCCACGATTCTTCTTCCTAGCTGACCTGCTCTACACTAGGCTCTGCCAGCAACAAACCAGAGTGCAGCATGGGCATTGGTGAGACGCTAAACCTTGTTCTGTCTCTCCCTACCTCTGAACTCAGGGAAGTCTTCAGTTACTGACTACTAGATCCACCCAGCTATTAATAATTCACCCTCTTGATCTTGATTCAGCCCCCTACTCAACCCAAAGTTGACATATCTATGTTTGGCCTCACATATAAATCCTCCCCCTGCCTTTCCTGTCCCCCATTTTCCCAAAGCACAAACTTCCACAGTAATGCTTGAATCTCTGGTTCTTATCTAGATAGGGTCCCCACAGCAAGAGCCCAGGAGCTGGCCATACCTGGCTGAGGCTACAGGGTTTTCAATTCTGGCCCTGCCCCTATTACACCCAAGGCCAGCAAGGAGACAGGATTCTAGAGACACCTCTCAAGAGCCCAAACAGTATCAAAGCAGAAAGACAGACGATAAGTCTTCAGGGCTGGCAAATCACATCACATCAGAGGACCAGAAGTCATGACCCTTGCCACGGCTCTGAGAGAAGGAAGTTTCTGTCCCCAACCCTACATCCCTTTCCAGGCAGCCATGAGGGAACAGACAGGATGTGGTAGCAATGAGAGACAAAAGTATTCTTTACCACATTTCCCCTCAAGGGTCTCAGTCATCAACTGGGGCTGTCCTGAGAAGGAGAGAGGGGAGACCTGGATGGTCGTGTGATTCTAGTCACCTTCTAGAAGATGGCAGCCTAACCCCACAGAGTTGTTCTTCCACAAACTGTGGGTCTCTGGAACACACAGGCCGGCCCCTCACCTTCCAAATCCCCACACAGGGGTTTACTCAAATGTACGGATCAAGATAGAAGTTTGGGGGGCTGGAGAGATGGCTCAGTGGTTAAGAGCATTGCCTGCTCTTCCAAAGGTCCTGAGTTCAATTCCCAGCAACCACATGGTGGCTCACAACCATCTGTAATGAGGTCTGGTGCCCTCTTCTGGCCTTCGGCATACACACAGATAGACTATTGTATACATAATAAATAATAAATAAATATTTTTTTTAAAAAAGATAGAAGTTTGGACTCCTGTAAGGATAAGACAGGTGGGTCCCAGCTTGTTTCATAGCAAAGGGCCTTTCACGGGGAATGTGGAGTGTTGACAGAAATACCTGTCTCTTTGCAAGGCAGCGACTTGCTTACGGTTCCAAGACCAAACAAAGACAGCTAATATCAGAAGTTAGGGTGTCTAATCTGCGTAGCTAGAGATGTAGCCAGGAGCAATAATATTACATCATCAAAGCTAGGCAGCAGAATGGTTACTCTCCTGCCCATGGCAAGCTGTCCTCTGTAGTGTGTGCCCCCTCAATATCCCATAAAATTTCTGTCACGATCAGCAAGCCACTGGCTCTTAAAGGTACACCCTCACCTGCACGCACCTTCTACACAGAACTCCACCTCTTCCAGGTTCCTCAAAGTGATCCGCATAAGGCTGGAGTTGAGCATCAGTTCATTCTTGTGGGCTGGCCACAGGTAGGGTGGTGCTGGGTTCACAAAAAAGATTCTAGTGTCCCCAGTGGATACCTGGTTGTCACAGATAAGGGGGTCTCCGAAGCCACCAATCACCACCTTGTTGCCACCATCTAGCAGACTCTCCTGGGCCACCACATCTTTGCCTTTCAAGTACCGCCACACTCGAACCTGAATGGACATGGGAGGTAAAGGTATTGGTCCTATAGGGACAGGGTGCCATACTAGACACCTGAGCCCTTTCCCTTCTTCTGGTCTCACTTTCTCAAACCATTGTCCACAGTGGACTCCAGCCTTGGGCAGAGATGTTCAAAGTTCTGTGAGTCAGCCCCTCAGCCAAGGCTGCAGGGAAGTACACACCTACTGGATACGGGACACATAAGAAGGTATACCACCTAACCTATATTCCCACCCCAGATCTAACCGGCCCAAGTCCAACTACAAGGGTCCATCTCAGTCAGGGCTTGTCTGGCACGCAGTACCAACATTCTAGACCTGCTAGCTCACTACCACTCAGGACTAGACACTTCAGATGGAGGAACTTACTTAACAGTAAGATCCTAGCTGGGATCTTCACAACCCTGTGTGTGGGCTGACACCTCCCCCAGGAAGTAAAGGCCCACTTCTTTGCTCCACAGTCTGCCTAAGTCTGTACAGCCAAGGCAGCTCTGAACCACAAAGTCAAGTTTGGGCAATGCAAGTCGGCCCCACCCTCCACCTTCTTCTTTGGGGCCCTGAGGGCACCCCCTCTGACAGACGTGGCTGGAGGATGTATGTAGCCGGCAGCACACATAAGACAAGTTTAGGAGCCCAGACACTTTTTGGAAAGGAATTCTAGGAAGGGGTCCCTTCTTCAGGTTCTGTGGGGGTTTAGGCTCCTGGAATGGAGGGAGCAAAAAGACAATGGACACCCTGTCCACCTGCCTAGCATTAGAACCGCAGCACCTACAGGACTTGAAGAACCTTATTTACCTGCCACCGCCCCCCCCAAGCCCCCGCAGTAAACTATTGAGGGAGATAATTCAAATGGGGGGGGGAGCTCAGTTTTCACACCTCCCCCACCCCAGCCACACCCAGGAGCAGCGGGGAGGAAGTCGGGAAAATCCTGCAGGGACTTGGCAAAGTGCCTTGGCAGTGAGAGGAGGGGGCCCAGCCGGGGGAGCCCATGAACACACGCTACTCTGAAAGAAGTCACCGTCCTTCCCATCCCCAAAGAGCAAGAACGATCCTATTTCTAGTGAAGTGATTTGAGGAGCTAGGAGAACCAGCAACGGGTGTTCTGAGGGTACCCATCATACCTATTCCAAGGTGCTCTCAAATCCAGCTTTAGTGGAATCAAGAGCTGACTCTTCTACTGTATGGTAGGGAAACCCAGGTCTTCCGAGAGAACGGAGCACCTACCCCTGCTCCTTGTGCATGGGAGACTCAGTCGTAACCCATCTCTGCTCTTGCTCCACCGAAACCCAGTCACTGCAGCACCTTATGCAGACTCCTCGGACTTGTGGATTAGACGACGCACCCCTTCCTTTCCGCGGACCACCCCTTCTCTCCCTCGTGGAGGCCTCATCACAGTCTGTCCCCAACTCACACCTCCCCAAACCCTATATCTTTCCTTTAGCGAGGGTGTACACTTGTTTCCAACAAGAGGGGCTTTGGACAAGGGGGGGGGGGGGCAGCCACTACTGCAAGTGGGGCCTGGGCACCTTGAGAAGAACCAAAACGGCCCCGCAGTAACTTTCGCCCTGAGCTGCAGAGTTTTCCGGGACCTGATGCCCCACCCGCAGACTTGGCTGTAGCCAAGAGAGCTCGAGCTGGGGCTACAGGAGCGTTCCGGTCTCGTTTCCACGGCTTGGGGCCGGGGTCCCAGCAGGGCGGCCGGCACGCGAAGGGCGGGCCTCGGGGCTGGGAACCACGGGGTAAAGGGCCCACGGCTGCGATTCCAGAGGGCTGGGGTCTCGTGGGGGTCTTGCCGGGGCCCACCTTGCACGAGTACGTGTGCTGCACCGGGTCCACGTTGAGGATCTCCTCCACAGTGCCGGTGAGCACCACATTCGCCTCCTCCTCGCGCCGCTCCAAGGCGCGCTCCGGGCACGTCCCGCTGGCGCCGGGCAGGGTGCGCTCGGCCACCACCATGAGCAACAGCAGTGGGAGCAGCGGGGCCGGGCAACACAGCCGCAGGCTGGCCATGGCGCAGCCTAGAACGGCGGAAGGCGGCCGGGAGAGCGCGCGGGCTGGACCGTTCAGGGGGCAGGACAGAACTGGACCGCAGCTAGGCGGAGGAGGTGGGAGGGCGGACGGCGTGGGGGCGGGCCAGGGGCGGGAATTGAGCAGCACCGCCCCTCCCCCTGGGAGCTCAGCCCGCCTCTGCTCCCTACGACCCGCGCGGGCAGCGAACAAAGCCCGGAGACTGCGGCGCCGAGCTGAGGCGGGGGCCCCGACTGGGTGGGTGGTGGGCCGCCCTGGGGGGAGGGGAAGGTGGGGCGCCGGGCGCCCCTCCCCCCATCCGCCCAAACTGCCCTTCCACCAGGAAATGCAGCTGAAATCAGGTTAATGTATAATCTAGGAGCGACGTGCCGGGACTTCCAAGGGGCGCGCCGGGAGCGGCAGGACTCTCTGGATAGGAAAGGCTACCGGAACTGGACCTCCGGTTCCCCTTGGGTCGGTCAAACAGCAGGATTGCTCACAGCTCCCGCAGCAGTCTGGGGCCTTCTATAGGCTTTAAGGTGGCCCAGTAGGGCTACGCCCCCTGCCGGTGGCCGGTCGGCGGTGACTGGTCTGAATTGCGCTCAGACCCGCCTACCTGCCTTGGCTGGGTAGGGCAGTGGCCCCTTGTCGACCAGTGGCTACCTACTCTTGTCTTGCTGCGGAGCCTACCGCGGCCCCGCCTCCCTCACCACCACGCCCCCCCCCCCATCCCCCGGGTACCAGCGCTTCTCCAACTTGGCCTGGCTTGGAAGGTACACCGTATAAACTGAGGCCCAGAGGAGCCAAGCTAGCTCCGGATCTACAGAAGGTTGAAGGAAAAAGAGAAGACTGCTTTGTCTTCACAACACTGGGATTACTTTGCCTGGGCCACAAGCCTTTGAACCAGAAGCCAGAGTGAAGCGTGGGTGGCAGAAGCTCTTCCTTCTGAGAAAGACTCTACCACCAGGACCCTGGCAGCCTTCAAGGAAGATGGTGGTCAGTTAAGATTTGAGGTCACATCTACACAGTGGACAACAGCATTGCTAGATCTGGGGTCACCTGACCCAGATATTCACAAACACTCCAACCAGAAGTGGGGGCTTCTGAGTCTCTACTTAAATTCTCTGTAAAGGTCTGAAGTTTCAAAGTGTTAGGCCCCCAGGGCCATAGAGATACTTGTCCTGACTTGCTGTGCCTTAGGCTGCCTCAAAGCCTGAGTAAGTAGATAGAGTAGGGAAAGACAAGAGATAGAAATATCAGGCAGGAAGGGGATGAAACGTTTCCAAATTGTGTGTCTCCTATCTGAGATATGATTTCCTTTGTGGGCATGTGAGCCCTCAGTTCCAGGTACCTCCCAGTAATGGCCTCTTTGTAGCCCAGAAGAGGAGTATTTACTAACCAGCAGTTGCTGCCCTAAACAGCAAGTGACTGACGGAGTGAGAGTGAAGCCCTGTCCTGCCCTTCTGTGGACTAGTTCAGGGGGGACTAGGAGCCCCCACAGAAGAATTCACCCTCCTCCTTTGCTGCCCACCCAGGCAGGTCCAAGAACATTCCCTCACTATTTCCAAGGTATCTGGGGAGCAACTAGTCCCATTAGGTTACTGGTAGGACCTACCCAGACCTGTCCCTGAGCCAGATACAGAGATGGGGACCAGTTGTTGAGGGGCTGAGCCTCAGAACTGGGTCCCAGAAAAAGTGTCGTTCTCTAGACGTAAATTACCCAAAGGGTTTGGAAGGGGAATTTTCTTAGGAGGCTTTAACTGTAAAATCCTTGTCCCTTAACTTGGCAATCCAAAGCCTTGTCACAATGGACGGACCTGGATTCTTTTACTTGACCTCAGCAGGGTTGTAGAAGGGCAGCCACAGATGGGCATTTCTGAAGGAGGACAAGCAAACAGGAGGCATAACTTTACATTGGATCACTTTTAATTACCAACATTGGCTCTGGATAGAGGCCTCAGGCATAGCATTCCCCTCCCCGCAGGCGCAAATTCATGAGCACTGTGCACTGGGGCTTTAGGCCGTACTCCCCCAGGGCCTCTCTGTCCTCCATGGGTCTTCCCTCAAAGCTCAGCCAGAATTGGTCTTCCTGTACTTGCTCCTTCTGGGACACCTGCCTCTTAAGCTCTGCTACTGTCTGTGTCAGCCAGACCTCATAAATGGTGCTGCGGCCCCTGTCATTCCTCACCAGGATGCTCAGAGGGTTGTTGCAATTCTGTACCAACATCATGACTGTGCTGCCAGGGACCAGGCCCTGGCTGATGAGAGTACCGCTGTCTTGCAGCACCTCGCCACTTTGGTTGGCCAGGCGCTGCTGGAAAGCTGCCACGCCAGTCTTCTGGGTAATTTGCCTCTTCAGTTCTGACACTGTCGCGGAGTCAGTCAGGGACACCAGGAACTCATCACTCAGCGTCTTCACCTTCAGGTTCCAGGTCTGCAGGAATCACACAGTTTTAGCAGTGGTTCCCAACCTTCCTGGTGTTGCTACCCTTTAATATAGTTCGTCATGTTGTGATAATCCTCAACCATAAAATTATTTTCATTGCTACTTCATAACCAATTTTGCTACTGTTATGAATCATAATGGAAATATCTGATATGCAGGATATCTTATATGCAATCCCTCTGAAAGGGTCATTTGACCCCAATGGGGTCTCAACCCACAGGTTGAGAAGCACTGGTTTAGAGTCTCATCTGGCACCAGTACCGGGAGTTACTACACTCAAAGCACTGGTCACAGGACCAGTTCCCATAGCCCACCCCCATCTAAAGGGCCAGCCTCCCAGAGCCATCACGTTTGGTTCACCCACCAAGATATCCTTCTGGGTCAAGCCCTAAGGGACCTAGTCCCTCCCAAGTAGTGATCTTTGATCAAATATGGCTCAAATTGTGACTATTTTGCCTCTGGAAGATCCTATCAAGGAAGGAAGGAAAGTCAACAAAAATCGAGCCCATCTACCTCTGTCCCAAATCGGACTCACCATGGCTGTAGGCTTTAGCACTAGGCCCCCTTGCAGGAACTGATGCTTGTCTCAGCTTCTGGCTGCTCCCTGGCACAGCCAGAGGCTGGGTCAGCTCTTTTAAGTGTGTGAGCTGTGGGTGTCAAGAGGCGGAGTCTCCAGAAGTCAGAGCGGCTTTCTGTTTCAGTTTCCGTTTCTCAAGGCATACCTTAAATGAGTGGAAAAAACAAAACTGAATGAAAACTCTGGCTGGGAATGAAAGGGACTGGCTCTCAAGGGTCCAGGCATAAGGAAACCTGTGCATTTTGAAACTCCCTAAATATCCAGCATTTCAGGTCCTTTACAAGGCACGTAGAAGTTGTGACAGGAACTAATGAGAGAAAACTTATTTTCCATTTATCAGCATCTTGAAAAATGTCACGATAATTAATTCAGAAACTGCACAAAGTAGTGGCAATCAGAACTACCCAAAGACAATAACTATTGGTTATTAGTTTAGGACAATATTTATCAGAGTGTGTCAGGCGGGGGCAGGGGTTGTTCATAGGAAGCATTTTATTGTTCTTGATGTTGTTATTTTCAGGACAGGGTTTCTTTGTGTTGCCCTGGCTGTCCTGGAACTCACTCTGTAGACCAGGCTGGTCTCGAACTCACAGAGATCCGCCTCCTGAATGCTGGGATTAAAGGCGTGCACCACAGCCACCACCACCCAGCTAGTAGGAAACATTTCTATTCTAGAAGAGTTTATTAAGGCATTGTTATGTACATAAAGAGGCATTGATACTATGAAACTGGTCTTAAGATCCTCCTGTCTTTCCTGCCCAAATTCTGAGATTACAGTTGTGCATTTTCTGTGCCAGTTTTTGGGGATAGAACCCAAAGCTTCGTGCGTGCTAAGTAAGTACTCTAACAACTGAATTATATACTTAGTCCTCAGATTATTTTTTAAGGTTTATTTTTAACTACTTGGCTATGGGATGGGGGTTTGTATATGTTTGTGTATATGTGAGTGCAGGTGCCCTTGGAGTCTAGAAGAAAGAATCGGATATATAAATTTTGTTTATGTATTTATTTTACATGGATGTATGAATACATGTGCTTGTACACCTGGAGATCAGAGATTAATGTTGTGTCTTCTTCAGTCACTTCCCACATAGCCATCTCCCCAGCCCAATATCAAACATTTTTAAAGGAGTTGGATCTTATTTTTCTTTCCAGTGACTATACGAACAAAGACAACCCATTTCACAAGCTAAACTTAACCATCAGTAGGGCAACCAGAGAGAGGATGGGGTTCCCTCTTTGTTCCCTGCTTGTCTAGTCTCTGCGAGGCAGAGATCAGGGGGATTCCACATAGACCCCTTCCTAAGGCTCAGCATAAACCCACAGCTGAGAACGTGACAGCCCAGCCTTGCTGTCAACCCCAAGGCATGGGTGTGTGTGGGGGTGGTGGTGTGTGTGGCGTGTTGGACATCTGTTCTCCACGCATCTCCAGTCATGGAAGGAGTGACTTTCGAGGTATGGTTCAGCTCTGGGGTCATATAAGGTCTTCCATACTGAGAAGCAGAATTGACCAGACTAGGATTGGCCTCAGAGAAAAAGGCAGCTTCTGGAAAGGTACCTAGTATGGTCCTTTTCAGGGATTCTGAAACAGTCATTGGTTAGAGGCCACCTTCCAGCCATCAACCCCACACACTAGGTGAATGAATACTTTTTTCAGCACCGTTGGCTTACTCTATTATCCAGAAAAGCTCCTCAAGGTTCCCCAGATCCATCCTGGGCCCAGAAGCCCCTGTCCTGCAATCCCTAGAATACCCTTTCCCTTCTTCACTGTGTTCCCTTTCTAGAATGCTCTGGGGGTGCCATTCCCTCTTCCTGGCCTGTTGAAAACTTCCTTCCCTCTGAAGAACCAATTGTGAAGGCTTTGGAACCACCCAATAGAGGGCGTTTTCTCTAACCCAACAAATCAGTTGCTTATTTTTTCTGATTTACTAAGACAGATTTGAGACGGAAGAAGGGTGTCTGGCATCCACTATGGTCTCAGGCCACCTCCATTGAATGAATACATGTAGGAAGCTGCCAGGCTATGCTGCGATTCGGAACCTGAGGTGTGTGATGTCTGTATGTCCTGCAGTGTAATTCAGAATGAAAATAATAGCAACCATGAAGATAATAATGGCCCTGTTTTCTCATTCTCCTTTGAGAAATAAAAAACAAAGATTTTAAATTTGCTGTCATTTTTTTTTTCGGGTGTGTGTTTTGAGACAGGGTCTCACAATGTAGCTCTGGCTGTCCCAGAACTCCCACTTATTGGCCAGGCTGGCCTCGGATTTACAGAGATCTGCTTGCCTCTGTCTCCTGAGTGTGAGTGGCTAGGATTAAAGGCATGAGCAACTATGTCCAGCTTGCCCTCATTTTTTATTTATTCCTTTTTTAGTTCTTTGCTGGATTTAGTTAGTAGTGGGCTAGTCTAGAATATATCATTAGCTCCATAACATCATCCTGGTCTGTGTCACCACTGATACCTTTATCTTTATGTTACATGAATTTGTCCTTCCCCTTGCCCTGCCATATAAGCTGATGTCACCTATCAGGTAGTTGACAGGGACCAGCTGACCTCCCTCTAGTCTCAGTGGCTGGTGTCGGTCCATCTACCCACATTTGTTCTTAAGTGTCTGTGTTTCAGAATCCTTTTTGGAAACTGCTTTGCACATGAGTGTTGCAGCTGAGCAGACAAGGGGCCGGCTTGAAACTGCTGGAGCCTTGGGTGGGACCGCGAGGAGGTACAATGGGTTCAGGCTTCACAGTCCTGAGAATTTGTCTTCTAGCCTTTGGAGAAATTTCCTTCTAGATTTCCTATGAGGCGATCATGAATAGCATCCCTTATCCACCTGGTGCTTCCTCTCTGAAGGGAAGTAAGCCAGGAGCCTCCACCCGGCTCACACTTACTGCGCCCTCTAACCAGAGGGCTCCTTTTGGTGCTCTTCCCTTGCAGTAGTGGACTTTGGCGTCCGGTTCACCTTTGTCACTGGTCAGGCGAGGGGGGGAGGGGGAGGAGGTGGTTGAGGGGTTGGCTGCTGCACGTAACAGCCAGAGAGGCCGGCCACAGGCCGGGCCAGAGACTGGCCCTCCTATTGGCTGAGAGGAGTGTGGGAACTGAAACCAAGTAGAATTCACAGGCCCCGCCGCTCCACTGCCTTTTTAAAGCCCTCAATGCACAGGCTCCAGGTTCAAGTTTGTAGGAGTGCACCAGCTCTGCGCTCGCTAGACCACCTGGTGCATTATGCTGGTGGACATTCCAGGGAAGCCGAACGCTTGCTTCACCCCTCGCAGGAGCTCTGACCAGCCCTAGCTGGATCCAAGACGAGTCGGAGAGTTCATCCTAAAAAACGCAAGGTTGAGCGAGGGACAACTAAACACCACACTTAGCCGCTGTTCCACCTAATAGACCTCCAAGCTGGTCGTGGAGAAGTGGCGACTAGCGCGCATCAACGCGAGCCTGGTTCTGCTCCAGACCATCATCCTGAACGCGCATGGGAAAGACGTGAGCCGCGCTGGGATGAAGCACCAGTTCTCTAGGCTTATTGTGGCCCTCAGATCCTAAGATCTAGAGTGCAGAATACCTCTGGCTCGCCACCCATCCTGTGTTCCTGCTCCAGAGCTCCCAGCACACAAAACTAGAGACGGCTGACAGAGACATCAGCAGAACCCACATGGCCCGGTGACAGGTGGGAGGTGAGAGGTGTGTGAGTGAGGGGTGTGTAGGATCGCCACTGCAGGAACCTATTCCTGCTTTCGACCCTGTAGCAGCTGCGCTCCGCCCACCCTGAGATCCTGGGCAAGTACTGGGCTGTTTTCAAAGAGTGCTTCTCCAAGATGAATTGTTTCCTCACCGGCTGTGAGGGTGTCCCACTTACTTGGCCACCTGGTGGCCTGCCGGCACCAGCTGGAACTCAGGTGCAGCCGGGTTGAGCCACGTGGCCCACTGCTCCTGTCACTTGGTGGGCCCTCATGGTGTTGCTTACTTTGGTGTACTTGTGGAAACTTTGACTAGAGCTGACTCCAGTAACCTCCTGTTGCTTGCAGAACAGATCCTCGGGGCCAGGATTGATCATGGTGTGACAGGGACTTCAGGCTTGATGCTTACACTGTACCAAAGAATATTTACAGAGTCATGTTGTGGTTTTGTTTTGTTTCATCTTGTGATCCATGTGGTTCAGTCGTACCACTTCCTAGCTCCAGCAGCCCTGACCCAGTTCATTTCTCAAGCCCACTAACTGCAAGACTGCCCTTCATCCAGTTTGGGCATATATGGATTTACCCAGGTATTCCAGGGTTGGCTTTGCCTTGTTTGATGGTAGAGTATGCAACCCCCTCAGCTATAATAGGTGCCCCAAGAGGGGCAGCCAGGAAGATGACAGTCACCAAGCTTTGCAGAATGTGTCTCAGTGAGGGAAGGTGACCGGGGAGAGGATTTTTTGCTAATTAAAGAAAAGTGTGGCCGGGCGATGGTGGCGCACGCCTTTAATCCCAGCACTTGGGAGGCAGAGGCAGGCGGATCTCTGTGAGTTCGAGACCAGCCTGGTCTACAGAGCTAGTTCCAGGACAGGCTCCAAAGCCACAGAGAAACCCTGTCTCGAAAAACCAAAAAAAAAAAAAAAAAAAGAAAGAAAGAAAAGTGTGTGTGAGCCAGTCGTGGTGACGCACGCCTTTATTCCCAGCACTCAAGAGGCAGAGGCAGGCAGGAGGATCTCTATGAGTTCGAGGCCAGCCTGAGCTACAGAATGAGTTCCAGGACAGTCAAAGATACACAGAGAAACCCTGTCTTGAAAGCAAACAAACAAAAAAAGTGTGTGTGTGTTACGCATGTGAGTATGCTAGTGTGTATCCATGGACACACATGCAGAAGACAGAGAATGACATTGGATGTCTTCTATGGTTCTCTAGATTATTGCCTTAAGACAGGATCTCTTATTGAACTGAAAGATAGTCATCTTTGCTAGGCTGGCTGGCCTGCAAACTCTCAGAATGTTAATCTCTGTCCCCCATCCCTGGGCTAGGGTTCTAGGCAGTGCAGTAAAGTATGGCTTTTTATATGGGTGTTAGGGGTTTGAACTCTGTTTTCCTTGCTTGTAGAACAAGTACTGTTACTCATTGGACCATCTCCTTCATCCTGGTGCTACTGGACATGGTGGCACAAGCCTTTAATCCACACTTGGGAGGTAGAGGCAGGTGGATCACTGTGATTTTTGAGGTTAGCCTGGTCTACATAATGAGTTTCAGGTCAGTGAGTTCCAGGCCAGCCAGGGATACACAGTGAGACCTGTCTTTAAAAAAAAGAAGAATGACTGTGACATATTTTTTGCATAATAAAAAGCATCTTTAAGAATATGAAAGGTGAGGGGCTGGAGAGATGGCTCAGTGGTTAAGAGCATTGCCTGCTCTTCCAAAGGTCCTGAGTTCAATTCCCAGCAATCACATGGTGACTCACAACCATCTGCAATGAGGTCTGGTGCTCTCTTCTGGCCTTCAGGCATACATGCAGATAGAATATTGTATACATAATAAATAAATTAATTAAAAGAAGAAGAAGAAGAAGAAGAAGAAGAAGAAGAAGAAGAAGAAGAATTTTCTCACTTTTCTCTAGACCCTGGAAGGTGATCTGTGTTAAGTTGTGCTGCCCTTGGGAGAGGGATGACCTCATCTGCCTTGAAACCACAATTTTGGCCATTTGGATTCCATTTTATTCTCATGGTTAAGCACAAAGATACCAGCTTCTAGCCAGGTTGAGTTCCCCTCCCCCAGCTTAAGTTCCCCTTCCTGCAACACAAGTAGGGATCCCCGGCTTGACACACTGTTAAGGTAGCCTCATTCCTAGACTCAGGAGATACTCTTGAGGTGTCAAGAATGTACTGCACACTCAGTGGAAGAGGACTGGGTTCCTCTGAGCATTATCTTGATCACTGGCTTCTGGATGCTGCTGAGACCAGGCACCAAGTCTAGAGAATTCACTGGCAACTCACCTCACTCCGCAAATTCAGCATTCTACTGCCTGTGTCTCTTCCACCTGCAGAGTTGCTGCTGAGTGCTGTGACTTCCTTGTGTAAGGGGATGGTCCCATTACAAATTCAGCCCGCAGAGTATCTTGTGAGCCATATGGAAGCTGCATCTAGGCTACCATGAAGTAAGGCAAGGAACTCTACAACAGGTTGATCTGTCAGCTCCTCCAAGGCTGTCTCTGGATCTTTTTGTGCTGAACTGTACACCTGGGAGAAATCTGTAAGTCTTTGTCTTGTCACCCCTGTTTGCCCCACTGCTTTCCATCTTCTTGAATTTCCAGGGGCTGGAACCCGTGATCCTGAACAGCAGGTACCATGTAGAACAGGTGTTGTACCCTTTAGACTTGAGCGAAGGGGACAATGGTACTAAGGAACTAAATGGAAGATATTCTTGGAAGAAAAATTTGTGTGAGTCGGGCAATAATGGTGCATGTCTTTAACCCCAGCACCCGGGAGGTAGAAGTAGACAGACCTCTGATTTGAGACCAACCTGATCGATAGAGCGAGTTCCAGGGCAGCCAGGGCTACACAGAGAAACCCTGTAATGGGAGAAAAGAAATGTCTGCATGAGGAGTGGGGAACTGCTCAGTTTGGAAAAGTATACAGGGAAGGGGAAGTGAGGGCCTGCTGAGATCAGTCCTTATGGGGAGTACTTTCTTTTTTTTTTTTTTTTGGTTTTTTCGAGACAGGGTTTCTCTGTGGCTTTGGAGCCTGTCCTGGAACTAGCTCTGTAGACCAGGCTGGCCTCGAACTCCCAGAGATCCGCCTGCCTCTGCCTCCCGAGTGCTGGGATTAAAGGCGTGCGCCACCACCGCCCGGCTGGGGAGTACTTTCTGTGTGGCTAGAGGGAGAAGTATCACCTGAGAGGGCCCTAGGAGGTCATATTGGTCTTATTAGCCCCCTTCCAGAAGAAGAGAATTCTGGAAAGAGCAGTAATTCTAACCAGACCCTGGCCTTCCTGCCCTACTTCTTGTCCTCTGTAGTTTTTTCAGGATACCCTCACCAGAGGGATCGCTGATGCTGGGCATGGTAGTAATAGGTCTCCAGATCTTAGCACAACTGATGCCATGATGAAAGGACCATTCAGGCCATGAAACCCAGCATGTAGGCATTACTACCTGTCACAGATGAAAACAAAGACCTCACCCATCAAAGACGATAGCTTTTGGGAAACTGCTAAAGTCCCTAAATCTACTAAACTTGGCTTTTGGCTTTCCTACTTTGGCTTCTGACTGAGGTATGTTAACCCACGATGTGATTTTTGTGCTTAAAAGCTCAATCTGAGAAAGATTTGGGGCCAGGTGTGCTTTCAGTCCCAGCACTCAGAAGGCAGAAGCAGACAAATCTTTGTGAGTTCAAGGTCAGTCTGGTCTACAGAGTGAGATTGAGAGAGAGAGAGAGAGAGAGAGAGAGAGAGAGAGAGAGAGAGAGAGAGAAAGAGAGAGAGAAGAAAGGAAGGAAAGAAGGAAGGAAGGAAGTTGGGTGTGCACTAGCGTCCTGAATACCCAGTGTAGTTGCCGGCCAGCTAATAAGGACTTTCTATTGCCTTGAACATGTGTTTTAGTAGTTCTCTCTGGTAGACACCTCACAGCAACAAAGGGGTGACCTACTCCTTTGATTCCAGAATCTTTTTACAGAGAGCATAACAGACTAGAGGCCTCCTATCAATATCAATGACAATGAATATAAGCTGAAACCATACCAAGTCTTCCTGTCCTGAAAGACTCTGAGTAAGAACTGAGCCAGGCTGGGCCTTTAATCCCAGCACTTGGGAAGCAGAGGCAGGTGGATCTCTGTGAGTTCCAGGCCAGCCTGGTCTACAAAGTGAGTTTCAGGACAGCCAGGACAGTTAAAGAGAAAGACTGTTTCCAAAAACAAACAACAAAACTGCCAGCTGTGCCGCTCCTTGATAAGTCCAATCAGGAACTGTGAGATCCTAAGTGTTTTTCATTTTCAGTGACTTAGTTTTTGTTATGTAGCAATGAAAATAATTTCAATATAATTCATTCAGAAAATGTAAAGAGCAGAAGTTGTACACACCAATATAGTCCTTGAGGCTGGATTACAGGCCTAAGATCACCCAGAGGTCATGGGGTGTGAAAGAAGTCAGAGTGGCTGGATCTGAGATAATTGGAGAATACAGATGAAGGGACCACTAATGATAGGAGGACGAACACTTTCTGCACCTATAGCTACCACAGAGATGCCTGTGGCATCCAGACTGACTTTAACACCCAGTTAGAGGTTCAGATGCACTTCTGGGTTGCTGTTAGCAGAGGGCCTGATGTTTGAGCATCAGGTGAGAGGGTGACAGCTTGAAGTCCTATGTTTCATCCTCATCACGTCTTGCTAAGCACTCACAAGATGAAGTACACACCTGAGTCAACAGGAAACTTACCATCCACCACTTGTAGAATAGGAGAGTGGATGTACTGGTTTCATTAAAAGAAGGAGTTTCAGGTGGCACACGGGAGGCAGAGGCAGGCAGATCTTTGTGAGTTCCAGGCCAGCCTGGTCTACAAGATCTAGTTCCAGGACAGGCTCCAAAGCTACAGAGAAACCCTGTCTCGAAAAACAAAACAACAAAAAAAATCAATCAAACAAACAAATAAACAACAGCAACAACAAAAACAAAACAAAAAAGAAGAAGAAGAAGGAGTTTCAGGCTGGGCAGTTTTGGTATACTCCTTTATTATTTAATCCCAGCACTCAGGAGGCAGAGGCAGGTGGATCTCTGAGTTCAAGGCCAGCCTGGTCTGATCTATGTAGGGAGATCCAGGGCAGCCATGATGGTTACACAGAGAAACACTGACTCAAAAAAAAAAAAAAAAAAAACAACCAAAATACAACAACAACAATAACAACCAACCAAACAAAAAAAACCCTCCAAACAAAAAACCATACCAAAACAAACAAACAAACAAACAAAAAAGGAGTTTTAACCAGGTATGGTGGTGTACTCCTTTGATTCCAGCTATGGGGGGGGGGGCAGAGGCAGGAAGATATCTGTGGGTTTGAGGCCAGCCTGGTCTACATAGTGAGCTTCAGGACAGCCAGGACTACGTAGAGATGCCCTGTTCACCCCCTCCCCCAAAGGAATTTTAGCTGGATGTTGGGACATGCCTTTAATTCTAGCACTTGGCAGGTGGAGGCAGATGGAGCTCTGTAAACCTAGTCTACTTATTGAGTTCCAGGCTAGCCTGAGCTATATAGTGAAACTGTGTCTCTAAAACCAAAACCAAAACCAAAACCAAAACCAAAACCAAACCAAACAGAAAGAAAGAAAGAAAGAAAGAAAGAAAGAAAGAAAGAAAGAAAGAAGAGCTACAGCTATGGGTGGGGGCACATATTTTTTGTTTATATTGCCCTTCTTTTTGAGACAGAGTCTCACTATGTAGCTCTGACTTTTCTGGACACTAGCCTACTAGAGCATGTGACTCAGGCAGGCTATATCCTCCATTACCTCTTAAAAGCTGTTAGATTAGTATCCCTAACGCTAGCCAAATGCTCTACTTCCTTATTTGGCCACCTCTTCCTCCTGAGGCTGACTACTAAAGTCTAGCCATCAGAAGCCCCCTTTGGCTTACCTAATTAATATGCCCAGTTAAAATTAAACACCTCATCCTAGCTTGGGGTTCCCCCTTTACCTTTATAAACTGCCATTTGCCCATGCGCCACGTCTGTCTCCCCTCTATCCAGAGGCAGTACTTTGTCCCTCTGTGACAAATACCCTTTTCCCCTTTCCCTTATCCGTATTTCCTTCTCCCTTGTCCGCTATCTCCTTTACCACCACATCCTAGCCCATTCTCACACAGATCTCCCCTTCTTCTTCTTCTCTTAAAAATTCTACCTGCAATGTCATTTGCTGCTGATTTTCTGCCTGAGTCAGAAAGCAGGCACTTTAACTTTTCTTTCCTGCTTAATAAAGGATCTCTGTGAAAACAGGTGTTTTGGTGTGGTTTGTGCCTTATCTGGGGTCTGGAAGGGAGTCCCTGATGTGTAGGAGTCCCCTTTACTTCCTGCCTCTACCGCCCAAGCTCTAAGAGAGGTGTGCACCACAACACTTGTATTTCATGGCACACACTTGTAATCCTAGTTCTTAGGAGGCTGATGCAGGAGGCACTCAGTTCTGAGGCTTTGACTACATTGCGGATCTTGACTCAAATAAATCAGTAAATAAATAAAGTTGCTTTCCAAAAGATAATTTAAACAATGAAAAGATAAACTACAGACTAGGAAAAAAATTGCAAAACACATATAATGCTATAGTTTAGGTATGAAATGGGTTCTGTAGTCTCTTTTACCTGTGTTGGCTTTATCCCTCTGACTATGAAATTACCGAAAGGTAGTGAAACATTTAAGAGTGGGCCACTATTGTGAAATGTTTCCTTCTAGATTGAAACATTCTTGGTTGTTCAGGTAAGCTTTTTAAACAGGAAGGCAAACAACTCAAAATTGATGTGGGATGTCCTGTATCTGTGTTTCTTTTATTGGTTGATGAATAAAGCTGTTTGGCCAGTGGCTTAGCAGAGTAAAGTCAGGCAGAAAATCCAAAAAGACATATATAGAGAGAACAGGTAGAGTCAAAAAGATGCCATGTAGCTGCCGAAGGAGAAAGGTGCCAGAACATTACCAGTAAGCCACAGCCTCATGGCAATATATAGATTAATAGAAATGTGTTAATTTAATTTAAGATGTAAGAGCTAGCCAGGAATATGCCTGAGCCATTGGCCAAATAATGTTGCAATTAATATAGTTTCTGTGAGATTATTCAGGTCTGGGTGGCCAGGAGACAAAAGCGTAGTCTCAGTCTACACAAAATAGCTTTAGGAAGTCCCTGAAACTGACCAGATTTACTAGACCAGAGTAAGCAATCAAAGTTGAGTCCCCGCCTTTAATCCCAGCACTTGGGAGGAAGAGGCAGGCGGATCTCTGTGAGTTCGAGACCAGCCTGGTCTACAAGAGCTAGTTCCAGGACAGGCTCCAAAAACCACAGAGAAACCCTGTCTCGAAAAATCCAAAAAAAAAAAAAAAAAAAAAAAAAAAAAAAAAAAAAAAGTTGAGTCCCCCTCAGAGGTAGCAGAGCCAAGCTGCAAAGAAGATGCTCAGCAAGCTGAGCTGCAAAAGAAATCTCTCAGACCAAACGAGTTACTGAGAAGAAGCAGAAGTCAGCCATGCTGTTAGGAAGAGGTTTAGGCCATCTGAGGCACCTGGATAGAACACTCTCCAAATTGTTGAGCTGTCTGCCGGGTGTGCAGTATACTCCAGGTGCTTAGCTTTGTGAGCTGTCATTCATGCTGGGGGTGGGCTTTGCTGATGCAGCTGTCTTTGAGTCATTTCTGCTCCTGTAAGTAACCCCTCACCCATATTCCTGTAAGTGATCTCAGTAAAACTCACTGATTCACCAAGGTGGACTTTGGTGGTATCTGCACTTTGGTCTGTCACGGGTGAGTATCTGGGGTGAGGAGAAGTGTGTTGTGTCTCCCCAGGAAAAGTTTTGTCACACAACAGCCAGTTTGTTAACTCAGTGGGTAAGGATGATTGCCCCCAAGCCTGATGACCTGAGTTTCATCCCTGGCATCCAGATGGCCGGAGGGAACCAATTCCCATGAGTTGCCCTCTGACCTCCATTCACATGCATGCACTGGCACGTACATGCCCACACATACATACAAAATAAATAAGCATAAAAACTGTGGGCATGGTTGTCTTAGTCAGGGTTTCTTTTTTTTTTTTTTTTTTTTTTTTTTTTTTTTTTTGGTTTTTCGAGACAGGGTTTCTTTGTGGTTTTGGAGCCTGTCCTGGAACTAGCTCATGTAGACCAGGCTGGTCTCGAACTCACAGAGATCCGCCTGCCTCTTCCTCCCAAGTGCTGGGATTAAAGCCGTGCGCCACCACCGCCCGGCTTAGTCAGGGTTTCTATTGCTGTGACAAAACACCATGGCCAAACGCAAGCTGTGGGGGAAAGGTTTATTCAGCTTACACTTCCACAGCACTTCATCATTGAAGGAAGCCAGGGCAGGAGCTCAAATAGAGCAGGATCCTGGAGGCAGGAGCTGATGCAGAGGCCAGGGGCGCACCTCTTATATTTACTCAAGCTTGCTGGCTTTTTTCTTTCTTTTCCTTTTCCTTCCTTTCTTTTCTTCTTTCTTTTTTCTTTTTCTTTTTTGCATATGTGCTGCCAGAGAAAGCGCACAACCTTCTTTCCTGTAGAACCCAGGACTACCAGCCAAGGACGGAACCACCCATATGGGCTGGGCCCTCCCTTATCAGTGACTAATTAGGAAAAGCCTTACAGTTGCATCTTATGAAGGCATTTTCTCAATCCAGTTTTCATCCTTTTAGATAACTCTAGTTTGTATGTCAAGCTGACATAAGACCAGCCAGAATAATGTTAGCACACCCACATTTAATCTCAGCATTTAGAAGGCAGAGGCAGGCAGATCTCTGTGAATTTGCCAGCCTGAGACCCTCTCTTTAGAAACTATAGAATTTGGGGCTAGAGAGATGGCTCAGTGGTTAAGAGCTCTGCTGCTCTTCCAGAGAATCTAGCTTCAGTACCCACATGGCAGCTCATATCTGTCTGTAACTCCAGTTTCAAGGCTTCTGACACTCTCACACAGAACCAAATGCAGGCAAAACACCAATGAACATAAAATAATAATAAAAAAGGAACTATAGAATTTTATTTACTTTTTTTTTTTAAGACATGGGACACTGTACAGCCCTGACTGGCCTGGAACTTGTTAGGCAGATCAAGTCAGACCTCAAAAATCACAGAGATCTGCCTGTCTCTGCCTTCTGAGTACTGGGCCATTATACCTAGTTCCCAATTTTTAAACATGATAAATGTAAACCAACTGTAGGGATTCACATTTGTGATCTCAGAACTCAAGTGTCTGAGGCAGCAAGATTCCCTTGAGTTTGAGGCTATTGCTGCCCACAATGTGAGACCCTGTCTCAAAAACAACTTTGATAAATGCAATAGTGTGGACGAACCTAAAAACAAGCAAAACCTACTCTTTCACATAGTACAAACACATATATACTGTATGTGAAGTAGAATAAGGTATAAAAGACCTGCTATCCGTTACCAGCTTGCTGATTTATCTAGTGATTTACTTAAAGCACTGCTTGTACTGCCTCTTTGCCAAGGATGACTTCACTTGACACTTGGAACAGAATGACTTGAAAAAATAGCCGAAGCAACAGATTGCTGTGCCTTTAACAACCTGCCCTCAGTACGCTTCTGTAAAATCTCGCTTGTGGCTGGCCAGGCAATTAGTGGCACATGCCTTTAATTCCAGTACTTAGGAGGCAGAGGCAGGTGAATCTCTGTGAGTCTGAGGCCAGCTTGATTTACAGAGGAAGTTCTAGGACAGGCTCCAAAGCTACATAACCCTGTCTCAAAACAACAACAACAAACAAAAAACGAAACAAAATGAAATTTTGCCTACTTGTTTGCCCTGTGCTGCAGGTTTAGACTATAAAATAAGAGTGAATGCAAGGGGCTGGAGAGATGGCTCAGTGGTTAAGAGCATTGCCTGCTCTTCCAGAGGTCATGAGTTCAATTCCCGGCAACCACACGGTGACTCACAACCTCTGTAACGAGGTCTGCTGCCCTCTTCTGGTCGGCAGACATACACACAGATAGACTATTGTATACATAATAAATAAATAAATATAAAAAAACATAAAAAACTATAAAAAAAAGAGTGAATGCAAACTGATAGGAGACTTTCCAGGAGCTAGCATGGCTTCAGTCCACTGGTGGATACATCTTTCTTCTCCTTTCATTGACGACAGAGTGCTTATTCCAGAAAGATGACCTCAACATATGATTCCATTTACATAAAATTCTGGACAAGGTGATCCACTTCATAGTGACAGAAAATTGGCAACGGTGCCTTAAGGGGAGGGAAGGAGAGGGAAGAATCATTAGGGCAGAAATCAGCTCTGGGTGATAGGCTATTGGCTCTCTGGGAGATTGACATCTTAGCTGAATACCTGTGTAAAAATCTAGTAGCGTATACTTTAAACATTTGCAGTTTATGCTGTGTTAAGCTTAGTAAGACTATTTTATTTAATTTATTATGTAATATAATTTTTAAAAACTTAATTAAAAAAATTTTTGATACAGGATCTCATTATGTATAGCCTTGGCTGTCCTGAAACTGGCTGTGTAGACCAAACTGACCTCGAAATCATAGAAATCCACCTATCTGAGTTTGAGACCAGCCTGGTCTACAGAGCTAGTTCCAGGACAGGCTCCAAAGCCATAGAGAAACCCTGTCTCGAAAAACCAAAAAAAAAAAAAAAAAAAAAAGAAATCCACCTGTCTCTGACTCCTGAGTGCTGGGATTAAACACATTTACATAAACCTATTTTAAAAAGAAAGGAAGATGTCCTTGCCTATACAGGGTCTTGACATAAATCTGGTACTTTTAGTTTTAGCACTTTGTGGGCAGACATGAGTGGATCTCTGGTTTCAAGGCCAACCTGGTCTAAATGGCAAGGACAGGTTGGATTGCATAGAGAGACCCTGTCTGAAAGCAAACAAACAAACAAAACAAAAAATCAAGAGAAACCAAAACATCAACAAAAGCAGAGACTGGAGAAATGACTCAGTGGTTTTACAGAGGACCTGAGCAGAACCCACTTGGGCAGGCCCGTGACTCCAGCTCTAAGGAGCCAGTGACCTCTTCTGGCCTCTGTGGGAACATGCACACAAAAATAAATCTTAAAAAAAAAAAATCAAAACCACATTTATTTATTTGCTTATCTCTTTATTTGTGCATGCACATGTGTGTGTTTGTGTGTGTGTAGGCAAGAAGACAACAACTTGAAGGAAGGAGTTGATTCTTCCCTTTGTGCACGTGTGTCCCAGGAATCAAACTCAGGTTGTAAAACTTGGCAACAAATCAAACTCAGGTTGTAAAACTTGGCAACAAATACCTCTTGAGTCATCTTGCAGGCCCAGCCCTTACTTTGGAAACCTGTCTTCTAGTCAATGTCTTGAAAGAAGCTGCATAACTTCATCAAAAGCCTTTTAGAAAACTCCTGAGAAACCCCTATCCTACTCCATTCTGTCTCGGAAGAGTGGGAAACATACTAGGAACCCCAGACTATGAGGCCCGCCGGAACCTTCTGTCTTGTTTAGAGCAGAATTTTGGTGCCCTCTTGTGGCCCACAGGGGCATTTCAGGCAAAGCTTTGTCCTTTTCTGTTTGGTCTTCTGCAGGAAGCTTTTTTTTTCCTGGACAGAGACCCTGAAGGCCCTCCTTCCTTTTGCCAACTAACCTCTTGTGCCTACTGAGTGGGCTTCTGTCACTATACATATCTACAGCATCTACAGGATAGCTATGTAGTGAACATGTTATCTTCCTGCCTAGCATGAGATGAGTTACAGAGCCTTTCCCTTCGACAAATACCTGTTCCCACCCTCTCACCAAGAAGGTTTGCAGTTAGGCGTGAGTGGAAGAATGGGCTTTTTCTTTTTTTTCTTAATTTCTCTTTCTTTCTTTCTTTTTCTTTTTTTTTTAAATATTTATTTATTATGCATACAATATTCTGTCTGTGTATATGTCTGCAGGCCAGAAGAGGGCACCAGACCTCATTACAGATGGTTGTGAGCCACCATGTGGTTGCTGGGAATTGAACTCAGGACCTCTGGAAGAGCAGGCAATGCTCTTAACCACTGAGCCATCTCTCCAGCCCTCTTTCTTTCTTTCTTTCTTTCTTTCTTTCTTTCTTTCTTTCTTTCTTTCTTTCTTTCTTTTTTCCTTCCTTCCTTCCTTCGTTTCCTTCTTTCTTTTTTTTTTTGTTTTTTTTTTTTGTTTTTTTTTTTTTGAGACAGGGTTTCTCTGTGGCTTTGGAGCCTGTCCTGGAACTAGCTCTGTAGACCAGGCTGGTCTCGAACTCACAGAGATCTGCCTGCCTCTGCCTCCCAAGTGCTGGGATTAAAGGCGTGCGCCACCACCGCCCGGCTTCTTTCTTTCTTTTTTTGTTTATTTGTTTGGTTTTCTGAGACAGGATTTTGCTGTAGCTTTGGAGCCTGTCCTGGAACTAGCTCTTGTAGGCCAGGTTGGGAATGGGCTTTTTCTGAAGGCTGAGCCAGTCAAGTGAAGTTTGTTACCCAAACCCTGTTTTCTTGGCCCCACACTAAGACCCTTTTCTATCCTAGTCCTATTATCCACATTTACCTTTTAGTGACCTTGTACTCCAGAGTTGTCTTATCTCAGGAAGTCCATGTCATGCTTGACTGCTATTTCTCTGGGCACAGACCCAGATTTGTCCATCTCCTGAACTAGTATGAGGTAACACTGCTATCTTTGTAGGACACGATGCTGGGTGTCCTAGTCCCAGGTAGGAACAAAACATGCACTGTGACCCACCAATACCAAGTGTCTAGGGAAAGCAAGGCAAACATATTTCCATGAGTTTTGAATCAGGCAAAGAAGTCTTTCCCTTTTTTGTAGACAGGATCCTATGTAGCCCAAGTAGACCTAGAAGTTGGTATGTAATTGAGGCTGCCCTTGAACTCCTGATCTTTCTGTTTCTATCTGCTTAGTGGGATTGCTGGTATGCACAACCTCATCTAGGGCAATATTTTATTTTAATAATAATAATTATTATTATTTTATTTTTAAGACAGAGTTTCTCTGTGTGACAGCTCGGGCTGTCCTGGAACTTACTTTGTAGACCAGGCTAGCTTGAACTCACAGAGATCTGCTTGCTTCTGCCTCCGGAGTGCTGGAATTAAAGGTGTGCGCCACCATGCCCAGTTTAGAACAATAATTTTTTTTAGATTTATTTGTTATATATACAGTGTTCTGTCTGTATGTATGTGTGTAGGCCAGAAGAGGACACCAGACCTCATTACAGATGGTTGTGAGCTACTATGTGGTTGCTGGGAATTGAACTCATGACTTCTGGAAGAGTAGGCAGTGCTTTTAACTGCTGAGCCATCTCTCTAGCCCCCGAACAATATATTTTTTTAAGAGGATAAGAGGTGCCGGGCGGTGGTGGCGCACGCCTTTAATCCCAGCACTTGGGAGGCAGAGGCAGGCAGATCTCTGTGAGTTCGAGACCAGCCTGGTCTACAAGAGCTAGTTCCAGGACAGGCTCCAAAACCACAGAGAAACCCTGTCTCGAAAAAGCAAAAAAAAAAAAAAAAAAAAAAAAAGAGGATAAGAGGTATCCAGGAATAGTAGCACATGCTTGTAACCCTAGAGATTTGGAAGCTGACATAAAAGAACTGCAAATTTAAGCCTTTAATCCCAGCACTCGGGAGGCCGAGGCAGACAAATTTCTGTGAGTTTGAGGCCAGCCTGGTCTACAGAGCTAGCTGTAGGAGAGCCAAGGCTATACAAAGGAACCCTGTCTCAAAAAAACAAATTGCAAATTTGATGCTAGCTTTGCTTTTTTTTTTTTTGTTTGTTTGTTTTTGTTTTTTTTAAGTTTTTCGAGACAGGGTTTCTCTGTAGCTTTGGAGCCTGTCTTGGCACTAGCTCTTGTAGACCAGGCTGGCCTCGAACTCCCAGAGATCCGCCCGCCTCTGCCTCACGAGTGCTGGGATTAAAGGCGTGCGCCACCACCGCCCGGCGCTAGCTTTGCTGTTATGTGTTAGCTATCTATGTAGAAGTTACCTTCTCTGTGTCTCATGCCCTTCAGAAAGAAGGGTCTTCTAGTGCCTGTTTTGGGATGGACAGGCTTACAGAAGGTGATCAGGGGCCTAGCAAGGAGAGGCTGGTTGCTCCACCTGTTCTTTTTTTTTTTTTTTTTTTTTTTTTTTTTTTTAGACAGGTTTCTCTGTGTAGCCTTGGCTGTCCTGGAACTCACTCTGTAGACCTGGCTGGCCTTGAACTCTCACAAAGATCCACTGGCCTCTGCCTCCCAAATGCTGTGATTAAAGGCATGCGCCACCACTGCTGGCTTGCCCATATCTTCTTGAGGTAGAATGGCCATTCTGTCTTAGCACTACCCACCAAATATCCTTCTTTTTTTTATCCCTCCAGATAGCGTTTCTCTGTAGCTTTTGGAGCCTGTCCTGAACTAGCTCTTGTAGACCAGGCTGGCCTCGAACTCACAGAGATCTGCCTACCTCTGCCTCCCGAGTGCTGGGATTAAAGGCGTGCACCCCCACTGCCAGGCCAAATATCCTTTTTTCTTTCCACCGACTAAACTTTGTTCCCTTGACCCTGATCAATCTTTTTTTGAGGCCAAGGAGCCATGCCAATCTGGGGAACCCTTCACAAGAGCAATGAATGCACCATTTTCCTCTAGTTTCACTGACAGGCTTAGCAACACTTAGGAACCTTGGATGTCAGATCTAGGTCGGCAATATTGTCTGCAAGGTTGTGTCAGAGACACTGGGTTGTAGGTGGGGTGGAGGCACAGATCTTCTTGGGAAGGGAGACCTGTGCTGTGCTGGTCGTAAGGCAGTTGTCTCTAATTGGAATCTGATGTGATCTTAGCTGATGCCAGCCGCCAGTGCAGGCCCTACACCAGGAAAATGTCCTTCATATTGCTGGAGGCCCCTCAAATGCCATCTATTTGTGGCTTGACTCTGAGACTGGCACGAGTCATAAGTGATCCCAGGGACAGGTTATTTTTAGCAGAAGGGGCGGAGCTTGCATTAAGAAGCCTAGCACCATGCTGCTTGGGGACAGGCCTCTAGATGCATACTTCCACTGCCCCAGCTGGCTGCCGAGAATCAGGTAGGATACACTTAGCGCCTTGGTTCTGTCTAGGGGTCCTAGTGGCAGGAAAGCTTTGCCATGGCCTCTCCGGGGACTCAAGAGGGGAGAAGGGCTGGTAGTTAGGAAGTCCCCAGTGTTTTTTCTCACTTAGGATTGTTCCAGTCATAGTCCAGGAATTATCCCACCCTCCTCATTCTAGATATCGCTGACCAAGGCCCAAAGAGTAGCCCCTTTATGGGACAGAGGCTGGAGGCCTTGGCTGGCTCTGGTTATCTTGGTTAACTGAGATATGGCAAAATGGGGCTTTGGATAGTCAGGCATGACTAGATGGGAGTACAGACCCTGAGAACTGCCAGAGCAGATTGCTGGGGCTCAGGGGGGGCTCACATAAGTTGTGTGACCTCTGGCCTAGGCTCCTCTTACAAACTTTTGAGCAGGTTCTGACCAGTACCAACATGACCTTGGTAGGCTCAGAAAACCTGTTCCAGCCAAGGCTGGTGGAAGGTCATCATCCAGAAGGCTAGTTACTTACAGATACTATAGATCCTTCTTCTATGGTTAGCTGCCAGTAGCGGTGGCTGGGGAGGCTAGAAATGACCCTCAGAGGGAATTGATCTCTGATGGATGGTCTTTGATGCAGACCACTGTGACAGAGTTGAGAAGGGAAGTCAATCCCATTGAAAGATGTGGGGGAACACTATTCAAACATGACTAACATTGGTCTTTAGTTTATTTCACTAATATATCTTAAATATATAATATAATAATATATAATAAAATAACATTTCATTTTAGGACTGTGACAATGTGTCATGGCAAAGCTATTTGGAGTTGAATTGAAAATAGGGAAACTGAAGTAGATTTCTAACTCAAAGAATGAATTAGAAGAATCTGGAAGAAGCGGAGTCTGTCTTGTGGTTCCTCCAGACGGAAATGGACTACCAGGGCAGGGGCAGGTCCTACGAGGTCAGGCAAGGTGGTAGCAGTGTGTACTACTTAGTGCATGGAGCCTGGATTTGTGAAGACCCTGCCTGGCCCACAGTCTTGCTGTCACTCCAGCTCCTCTGCTGATGTGCAATGGACAACTTCCAGTATAGTGTCCAGCTCAGTGATCGAGAGTGGGCTGAGTTTTCTGCCACTGCTGATGAGTGTGGCCTCTTGCAGGCTGGCCTGGCCTCTGGTGACGAGCTCTTGTCCAGTGACATTGACCAAGGGGACAGCAGCGGAAGCAGCCCCCCTGGGCCCCCACCCCTCTTCATTGGGCAGCTTGCTCCCCAGGGGAGGGGACAGCAGGGCTGTGAATTGGAGGACGTGGCTACTCAGCAGCTGGTCAGCAGGTCTCAGTGTGAGCCTGTCCTGGCTCTAGAAGCCAGTCATCAGGTAGCCAGCACGTCCACACAGTCAGAAGCTCTACTGTTCCTCAGCTCAGACAGCGTCTGTCCTGGCCAGGCCTCGTCCTTCCCTGGGTCAACAATTTCCAGGGACAAGATGCAGAGGCTTTTGCAGGGCCCTGCTCCCAGATCTCCTGGTGAGCCCTCTCATAGTTCTGAGTCCCCTGGCCACAGTGCCATCCCTCAGAGTCCCACAGACAACCTTGAAGCTCCATTGCGGAACCCTGGTCGTAAGAAGAGGCGTGCTGTGGGTGCCAAGGGGGTCAAGTGCTCTGGATCTCTGGGCTCTTCTGCTGCTCAGATGAGCTCCCCACAACTTACGGAGACCAGGCCCAAGGAGGTTCTTGTGTCTGGATCATTAATGGCAAAAGACCAACAGGATAAGCCACAGTCAGACCCTGCAGGTGCTTCTGAACTTGGCTCTAGCATCCCTGAACAGATGGCCAGACAAGAGTCAGGCTTGGATCCATCTACACCTGTTCTAATAACTGAACAAGATACAGACCAGACCAGAAAGACACCCAGCGCTGAGCTACACATGACATCCAAACCTCAGCCAGATGTCTCCATCGCCACGCCAAATGCATCTCTCTCTACACATGCCTGTAACCCTCAACCCTGCACGGCTTTGTCTAAACCTGCCTCCAAGTCTCAATCTGACATAGTTTTGTCTACACCTGTCTCCACACCTGACGTGACTTTGTCCACACTTGCCTCCAAATGTCAACCCAATACAAAACGGTCTACACCTGCCTCTGCTCCTGACACAGCTTTGTGTACCCCTATCTCCATCTTTCAACCGGACAAAACTGAGTCTGCCCCTGCTTGCATACCTGGACTGCGTGAGGACCTATCCACAGAAGGCTCAGAGATCAAGGCAGAAGTTTATCCCTCTGTGCCTGCCCCAGTGGTCTGTACAGATCTGCCTCATTCTGTTTCAAAGACTGAGTCTGAAGAGAGTGTGTCTATACCTGCTATGCCTTCCTTATCCTCTGTTTCCCAGGCTGAAGCTGCCATGGTGGATACAGATGTGACTGTGCCTCCTGGAGGATACATTGAGAAGCCAGTAGGGCAGCTCTCAGCAGGGTCCTCAGAATATTCCCCAGGGGAGCCTCGTCTAGGTCCTGCCCAAGCCCCCAAGAAGAAGAAAGTACGATTCTCCATGGCTGCACCTACCCACGAAGAATCAGGATCAGTCGAGCCTACAGGCCCACCCTTCTTGACCCCAGACTGGCCCTCAGCTCCTAGGACAGCAGCAGGGAGTCGTGGGGGGTCTGCAGCCTGGGATGCTGTGGCTGTCGGGCCCCGACTCCCCCAACCTCGGATCCTCAAGCACCTGCCTCCTCCTCCATCCTCTGTCTCAGCAGAACCTGAGCCCGGAAGCTGCTATGCAGTGACTCTCCCTGAGGCCTATGAGTTCTTCTTCTGTGATACCATTGAAGAGGAAGATGAAGATGTAGAGGATGGGGCAGCAGCCAGCCAAGCCCTGGATGACGTCCAGTGGCCTGACTCATGCGAGTTCTTTTTTCAGGACAGCAGAACCCAAAGGTCAAGTCGTCAGAGGGGACGCTCCCCAGTCCCACCCCCAAGGGCAGAGGCTGTGGCACCTGCTCCCCCTGGAGATTTAGTGCCTATCTCCATCCCTGAGGTCTATGAACACTTTTTTACAGAGGAAGAACTTGGGAACAGTCAGCCACCGGCCACCCGTGTCCAAGTGCAGACCTCAGAGCTCTTCAGGGAAGTAGGGCCTGGGGCATATTCCATGCCTGTTCCAGCTACAGAAGAACATCTTAGCTTGGCAATCAGAGAGGCAGGTAGGTGTCGATCCAGGTCCTGGAAACATACTGTCCAGGGAATTAGGCCAATAGGCTATGGAAGAGAAGCAGGAATGGTCCTGATCACCTGTCTGTGTGGATATGTTTGTATGTATGCTCTTGCATGCTCTGGGATCTGCATGAGTGAGGTTAAGTTCCTAAGCTACCCCGGGACACAGTCCAGATGGGACAGCTTGGCTTTGACACTGTCCTAGGTGCCGTCAGGAACCTTCCTCCAGCTCCTACGGGTGCAGGTAATAGGGGCACATTCCCACTCAGGCCAGGCTGTATTAGGCATTGTGGAAAAATATCTCCTCTCCCCTCTGGAAACTATTTCACAAACCAGAAAACAGAAGACCCTAAAGGCAAAGCACCCAAATTGTTCTGACTCAACTATGATACATAGTATCCAGTGCCTTAAAGAAGAGAAGTCATGTGGAAGATCTGACTCAATGCATTTCTCTAGGACAGATTGTATTTTATGTCACACATATCTCAGAGAGGAGCATCTAATGTCCTTTTTTTTCCTAGGGGAGCTACGGAATCCCCTTACTTCCTTTACATTCAGCCAGAATGATATGTGCCTAGTGTTTGTTGCCTTTGCCACTTGGGCTGTGAGAACCTCTGATCTACACGCTCCAGATGCTTGGAAAACAGGTTTGGAGGTTCCCGGGGCAGGGGGTGTGATGTCTAGAAGACCTAGGGGCTATAGTTGTTTACCACATCTGCTGGGCCAGCAGGGATAAGGGTACTTGGGAGGTTCAGGCTCTCTTTGACCTTGCTTTTGTCATTGCTAACCTACTTCCAACATACTGTCCTTTGAAGGCTAGGTTATGTAGGCAGAAGGTAGCAAGAAGCCAGAGCTGGCACTCAGGATATCTTGTGTCTCTCTTACAGTCTTGCTTGCCAACATTGGCACCATCTCTGCTATCCGCTACTTCCGCCGCCAGGTTGGGAGAGGGCGTAATGGCAGACCAAGACCCAGTTCCAACTCAAGCCCAAGCTGCTAGGAGCCAGGCTGGCCTGGTGAGGTGTGCGGCACTGGGATGAACCCAGGTGACAAGGACAAGATGTTGCTCTTCTCCCCACCTTTGAACTCTGTCTTCTTTGGCATCTAGGAAGGAGCCAGTGTCCTTGGTGCTGACTGACTTGGACTCAACCCGAGGGTCCAGCCAGTGGCTAAGGCCAAGGCCATTTTCCAAATCTGAGAGGGTAGAGGTTCAGAATTGTGGGCTGAGCCAGGATCTGGGTAATAGGGCACCAGATATGCAAGTAAAAACCACAGGGCACATAGCTATATTTGAATTTACATGAAGTTCTTGAGGTGTACTTGTATGAAGAAATTATTTGTTGTTATCTGAAATCCAACTTAATTGGGCACCCTATCTTTTGTCTAGTCATAAATAAGGGATGGGCAGCAGAAGGGGACTCTACCATAAGTGTAAAATCAGAAAGGCCCTCTGGGTCTGGGCCAAGAGGCTACTAAGTGCTTTCAAAGCTAGAGGGAAGCAGTCCAAGAACTCTGCCCTATTGAAGGCAGGCTTGGCTGGCAATGTCCTCCAAGGCCCTGATCCCTGAGGCACCGCAGCCACAGCTTGCCTAGGCCTGGCCTGAGTCATTGAATAGGTTCTAGGACAGTGGTTCTTAACTTTCCCAATACTGTGACCCTTTAATACAGCTCCTCACGCTGTGGTGACCCCCAACCATAAAATTATTTTTGTTGTGACTTCATGCCTGTAATTTTGCTACTGTTATGAATCATAATGTAAATATTTTTGGAGCTAGAGGGTTCCCAAGGGGGTTGCAACTCACAGGTGGAGAACCACTGTTCTAGGGGATACCTCTGGGGATGGTTTCTGAGACCCTTGAAATATGGGATCTGTGGGGCAGGGCTGGATCTTCTCCAAGAGCCCTGGATAGGATATACACAGAATCTGATAATATCCTATGGAAGGATTGTCTTCTGATACTACAGGGAGCTTGAATGATGCCAAGGCTGAGAGAAGTTGTAGAGTGGGGATGTAGGTGAAGGAACTGAGGTGGCACTGTGAAGACAGCACACGAAGGTCTTTAGGATGGTGGGGTACTCTGGCTGCTCGGAGGGAAACGCAGGGACACAGAACCAATAAAGTCTTTTTCTTGTTTATGGTGTTAATCTTTCTGACCAGCCTTACCCTACGCACCCAGCAGTACTAGGTCTTCTGATACTCCTCTGCTCCTTATGATGGCTCTCACCTTCCTGACCTCTGACCCTCGTGTCCTCGGACGTCACATGCTGAGTTTGACAACCTGACATTTCTGGAGCTCTGTGTTTCACACTCATGCAGTTCCCCAGTTCTAAGACCTGCTCCAGTACTTTCATTCTTTCTTCCCTAAAGATAGAAGCCCTGGGATATCCAGGATCTCACTGATGTCCCTCACCGGTTTGTTCTCTTAGTTGCTCTAGCTTCTAAAGCTGATGAGTTAGAGCCTGGTGAGAGGTGCTTCTATCCTCAGCGTTCTAGAGACTCTCTTAACCTGCTGGGGTGAGGCCCTGGTGGATCTAATGTAGGTCACAGGACTGGTATGGCTGCATACCCTTGTCCAGGTTGGCGTTGGCTGGTTATGTTTCCGAGAAGCAGCCCACCTGGGGCTCATTAGATCCACTGAATGAGTCCCATCTCCACTGGAGTCTTCCTGAGTTGTGGCCACTTCTGGGGGGAGGGAGAGGAAGTCTTGTTCCAGATGGGAGCCTCTTCATCTAGTAGGGATGTCAGAGACAAGTCAGGGATCTGCCTTTAGGAAGTAGCACCCCTTCCCTGAAGGAGAGAAGACCCTCACTCACCTGGGGGATGTGGCAGGGAACTGGGTGTACTTTCTCTGGCAGGGGTGACCTGGGAGCCCCAAAATACAAGTCAGCCAGCACAGATCATCCTCTTTGGCCAGACTTTTGCCACTTTCTTCTCTTACTTTCTAGCTTCCTGTCCTACCTCACCGTCTCTGTCCCTGGTTTCTCCCTGTCCCATATTTTGCTTTTCTCCTTGGAGTCCTAGAACCCTCTATCCAACAACCCTGATCCTGAGGCCCTCACACCAGAGTGGAGGATGTGACTTACAAGCTGAGGGAGGTCTGAAGGCCGTGGCCCTCTGTTCTTGATGGAACCCCGGTGTTTCTGGGAAGCTCTGGATTGCAGGGCACCTTTCTTGGAGAGCAAATGGGAGCCCAGAGGCCTAGGAGAGCTGGAGATTCCAGAGCTGGAGTCAGAGACAGGCACAGACACGGAGACTGAGGGGAACGGGCTTGATAGCTCAGGTCCAGGTGATGTCTGCATCGCACAGAAGAACTGCTGGGAAAACGTGGGTTTCCTGAAGCCCTGGTCTGGGACCACTGTGAAGCCTAGGGATCCCTTGCCCAGAAACACTCCCCATTCATAGACTTCAAGCTTCTGACATCTCACTGTAGCATATCCACCTAGTACGGCACTGACCTCATCTAGGCCTTGGAGGTTCGTAATCTTGCGGTGAGATGTAGCTGGTGGTGTGTAGGGATCAGCATAGAGCGGGGAGTGTGGAATATCTGAAGAGTGGTCCTGAGCCTCTGAGCTGCTGTCTAAGTCCAGCTCACCCACCTACAAGAAGGAGATACATGGGTCCCCTCAGTTAGACGCAGCAAGAACCTCTGTCTTCAGAACATGAGGTCTCTGTGTGTTCCATCTAGACAAGCAAGGAAGTAGAAGCAGAAGGGATGGTGGCCTGGGTTCAGGGTACGTGGTGGGCTCACCTTGGTTAGGTCTAGGTGCAGGGGCAGTGGGACAGCTGAGCCAGATACTTCCCTTCGAACTTTGCCTCTGGGAGACTGGCTACTGCCACTGTGCCTCAGCTCTGTCTTCTTTCGGCCAGTGCTGACACAGTTAGAGTTGGTCTGGTTCTGTGGATACCAAGAACCATCCAGAAAGATCTCCAGGACTTCTTTCCCACACACTCTTCTATGAGCTGTATGAAAGTCCCTCCAGTTCAAGTGCCCTCCCTGCTGAACTATGGTCCAGGGTCACTGAGGGACAGTGGGACCTGTGTTTTCTTAACCCCATCCCATGTCATTCCTTTAGGTACTTACAGGTACAGGCTGGGCAGGAAAGCCTATAGTGGTTGGCACTGAGGATTCAGGGAGGGATTGGCTGGTGGGGAGCACTGGACACTCTAATTTCCAACTGGTTCGTCCATTGGAAGAGAGTGAACCTCGGCCTCTACTCACGGCCTAAGCAGCAGAGGTAAGATGAGTGGCTGGATCTATCTCCTTATCTTGGACCTACCCTTCTCCTCCCTCTCACTGACCCCTCACCTTTGTGGGTCCATGTAGTCCTGGGAAATTCTCTGGGCCAGGCAGCAGGTGGGCCCCATCCCTGTGCGAGACAGTTCGGAGGCACAGCAGCCACTGACTGTAATCCTCGTAACTGGCACACACCACACGGATGGTGTTGATGAGGCGGCCTAGCACACAGACATGTGAGCTAAGGTATGGCAGGACCTTACCCAACAGAGACCCCAGCAAAGAGTTGAGGCATCTACCATACTCACCCCTACTAGAAGCCCAGTCGGGCAGTGGGTAAGATTCTGGGTAGGCCCCTACCTTCGATGAGAAAGGAGCGGATCTCCTTTTCCTTCTCTTCTAGGTTGATATGAATGGCACTTAGTGGAAGCTCCCCCTGTAGCGTGAGGACTAGGTATTTATCTGTGTCATCTCAGCCTCTTCCTGGCCCTATCCTTCCATCCTGCCGTCCAGAGCTGGGCTGGAAACTCAGGCCACCTAACACTGAGGATGCCACTCTGAGAAAGACTAGGAAGCTTTGTTTGTTCTGGGACATCTCCACTTTATTTCTTGTTGGTTCACCAGCCTGTGTCAGCTGTGAGTCCCTGTCAGGGAAGTCCCCTTGGTGTGTTTTTTTTTTTTTTTTTTTTTTTGGTTTTTCGAGACAGGGTTTCTCTGTGGTTTTGGAGCCTATCCTGGAACTAGCTCTTGTAGACCAGGCTGGTCTCGAACTCACAGAGATCCGCCTGCCTCTGCCTCCCAAGTGCTGGGATTAAAGGCGTGCGCCACCACCGCCCGGCCCCTTGGTGTGTTTTTAAGTGACTGTGAATACACACCAGTCATGATTTGGTCCCCCTCTGTGTGCGCGCGTGTGCGCGCGCACACAGACACACACACACACACACCGCACAATGCACGGAAGGTGCTCAGAGACAAGGGGAAGCATGCACCAGGGATTCCAAGAAGTAGCAAGTTCCATTCCACCCACTCCAGGGTTAGTGATATCTCTCCAGGATGAGAAGGGCTGTAGAGGGTGGAGACTCCTCTTCTGTGCCAGAGTAGAGACCAGATTGACCAGGGCAGTGGGGCCAGATGGGTGGAGCACTGTGCTCTGTCCCAACAAGCCCTGAAATACAGGTTTCTGAGTCTTTGCTCCCACCCCACAAAGGGCACCTTTCGGGACAGGTATATATGTATGGAGAGGGCCAACCTTAAAGGTAAGTCCATCTGGGTCCTCAGAGAAGATGGCCAGGGATGCTGGGTATAGTACCAGAATCCGGTCCCACTGCTCCTGTAAAGGGTCAAAGGATAGAGTGGGGTTGGGCACCTAGAGTCCAGCCTTCTCTGTTCCTGTACCCTTTCCTCTCATTGCACCTCATGTCTTTTCCCACCCACCTGAGAGGGTAGATGCTGCAGCTTGACCCTTGAGGAACAGATTGCACTGCCCATGGATTCGCACCCGGATACTCTCCATAGCCGTGTCCAGGGGAGTTCATCCCCTAGGGAACTCTGGGGAGGAGGAAGGAGTAAGTCACAGGCAGACCAGAGGGTCTGAACTGGGGAAGGGCTTACAGTTTCCTGCTACTGACCTGTGGGGGGCTTGAGTGACAGCGTTGCAGACCCCCCAAGAGAGCCATTTGCTTCTCCAGATGGTAAAGCCAGTGGCTGAGCTCAGCTTCACTGTGGCAGAGGACAAGGAGCGGGGCAGGCAGTGGGCCTGGGGGCAGAAGAGACAAATGGGCTAGGGGCAAAGCTTAGAGCTCCCAGGAAAGTCTCCTCCCAGGTCCAGGGGTCCCGGTCCAGTGGTGGCCAGGCCAGCACTCTCCACACACCTGTAATCTGGAAGGCATGCTCTCTGGACCCATCAATCCTGCAGATGCTCAGTTCTGTCAGTGGGAGCAGCCCCTGCCAGAGGACAGTATAGGAGGGACTGCAGGGACTCCTAAGAACAGAGCCAGCACCTCCCTCTGTCTATACCACTCACCTGGAATGTAAGTCCTTCAGAACCATGGGCTTGGAAGTACAGGTGGGAGGGGAACAGCTCTAGATAGCAGTTGCTGATGTCCTAGGGGAGAGTGGGGGCCACTCGTCTCAGAGAGTGGGGGGATAGCCCTGGGGTAGTATGGAAGTTGCTCCCCAAGCATTCTCCAACCTGCTGTGGCTCCTACCTGGCTGTGCTGGAACCGCAGCTGAACCTTGGAATAGTGCACAACTTTGCCTAGGTTCCTCACGGGTGTCCTCCGCCACCCCTTTTTGAAAACACTCAGGAATGGCTGTTCCAGATTTTCTGGCTGATTTTCCAGGCCCGGGATGTCCTAAAGGAGCAGGGCTTAGGAGAGGGACCAGATGGGGCCAGATCCCCAGGCAATATACACACAGCTGCTGCATACAGTTCTGATCTGTCCATGCATGGTCACAGAATACATTCATCAAGAACATTAACATACATGCATACCGCCGGGCGATGGTGGCGCACGCCTTTAATCCCAGCACTCGGGAGGCAGAGGCAGGCGGATCTCTGTGAGTTCGAGGCCAGCCTGGTCTACAAGAGCTAGTTCCAGGACAGGCACCAAAGCTACAGAGAAACCCTATCTCGAAAAACCAAAAAACAACAACAACAAAAAAAAACATACATGCATACCCCATACACACCTAAGCCTCTTCACATGAATGTGTACACACCATATGTATACATATGACTCCCCACAGTCAGAGATATCTGCTCTGTGGTACAGACTGAGGTTGGTACATAGTGGGTTCAATCCTTATCTTTGTTACCTCCTATGCTATGCAACTTGACTTTGGTCATTCAACACCCCCAGATTTGTCAAAGAGTTTGAGGTATATTATGAGGATGAGATAATGCTTAAAGCCTTCTCAAATGTCCAGTGACAACTGGCAATGTTTTATTTTACCTGGTTCTATGAAAACAAACAAACAAACAAACAAACAAGAGTTCTAGCTTATAACATTTGCTAGTTTCTTTGCTGTAAATATTCCCAGTTACTGCCCAAATTGAGTTGTCAACATGATGTCTGTAAACTTGGAACTGGAAGAGATACTAGCCAGCTTTTGTGAGTCTTTGCTGATGCCCCAGCTTACTATGTACACAGTACCTATCTCACAGCAGAGGGCAAAGCATTGACAATGGTCTGAGGACTGAATTTGGGGACCAGTCCTTTCCTTCATTTTTCCATTACACAAGGCACATGTGTGTCTCACCTTTGCATGTGTAATTCTCTGCTGTGACTACTCAACCTTAAATCCTCATTCCACCCCCTTTAGCAGGGCTTTGCTCAGGTTTTACCTTCTTTCTCAATGCCCTAAAATTTTAGCCTTGGGTTTTTCATTTAATACTGATTTAGTCTGGCTTATTGTTTTTTCCTTCCCTTCCTTCCTTCCTTCCTTCCTTCCTTCCTTCCTTCCTTCCTTTCTTTTTCCCTTCCTCCCTCCCTCCTCCCTCCCTCTCTCTTTCTTTCTTTTTTGGTTTGTTTTTCGAGACAGGGTTTCTCTGCCTAGCTTTGGATCCTGTCCTGGAATTCACTTTGTAATCAGGCTGGCCTCGAACTCACAGAGATGGCCTGCCTCTGCCTCCCAAGTGCTGGATTAAAGGCACGCGCCACCACCACCTGACTTAGTCTGGCTTACTCTATCTTCTCTTGTTTGACTTTGACATAGGAATGGAAAAAGGTGAGGACAGGAGTAGCATTGTATTTTGTTTACTGCTAATTCCACAAAGCCTAGGAGATGCCCTGGGATGTGCTGGGAGGCAGGAGAGAGGCTTAGGAGAGGGCTTATGTTGCCTTTGGGAGCTGCCCAGGATCACCTGCATGGGCTGCTTCACACTGGCCAAGCTGAACTACCTCCAGTGCCGGCCTAGGAATGTGAACAGACACAAACAGCTTCCATCTTCACTGACTCTGGGTGGGGCCTCCTGCACCTACACCCACTGTGGAAACCACTGAGAAATAGGCCATGAATAGGAAGGGCTATGAAGCTGGCCCTGGTGCCTTGGAACTCTGCCCCCAGGAGGGCTTAGCTTGGTGCTGTGACAGGGCCAGCTCTAACTCAGATGCAGAATCTACCTAGAGTCCATAGCCTAAGTACAGTGTACAAAAGGAGTAGTTCCATGTCTGGCCAGGACTTCTTCCCCTTCTACCACCTCCTTTCCAGCTATTGTGTCCTGGCTAGGGTCAACTACCCATCCCAGAATTCTGTCCAAGAGGGTCTGACTAGAGGGAGTCAGGGTCTTCAATGTGGTCATAGGGAGGGATGCCACCCTTGGTCACTTCAGGCTCCATCTTCCTCTCTACCTCTTTGAGGCAGCAAAGTTTCTAAAGGTGACACCAGCTTGCACAGAGCTCTGGGACCTCAGGGACCAGGAGGGGCTGTGATACAATTTTTCTAGCTTCCTGGGAGCCCGTGAGAAAGGTATGCTTTGGGAGTTTACATCAGTTGCAGCACCTGAGAATACAGGATGGGAGACTTGCTCCAGCTCTGGTAGAGACTGCACATAGAGCCTGGCTCACTGGGGTGGGTGTGGTTCTCCAAGACCAGCACAGTAGGAGGTGTTCCTGTCAGACCTGCAGCCCAGGCTCCTCCCAAGTATTGCCAGAGAGTTAGGAAAAGGGGAGGGGAAAGGTATCTTTTCTAAGCAAACCCACAGAATGGTTAGCCCTCTGACGTCTCATGAAGAGAGGTCTATCAGTAGCTGGTTCACTGCTGTATGGGGATGGGTGCCTGCCTATATGGCAACGTGGTAGCTGTAGGCTGCAGATAACCAGAAACAGCTAGGGGTGGGTAACCCTTGGGAACTGAGGCCTTAAGTATGATATTTACCAGGAGCCCCCGCACAGTTGTTGGGCCCACCAAGACCCAGGTTGGGGTAGTGAAGGTTGAGGGTGGTCCCTGTGCCCCTGGATGTACAACAGCCCCGGCAGGCTCTGCCTGCTCACCACTGACTCAGTGCCCGTCTTGGTTTCACTCTCAGCCTAGACTTTTGAGTGAGCTTCCCAGGGAGGGGCAGTGTCAACTTCCTCATCTTGTTTTGTATCTGAATCCCTTCAAACTGGCCAGGGAGGACCCTGAGTTGCTGGAAGATGCGATTCCCACATTATCACTCACACAGTGGCACACACACTCATACGGGAGAAGCACAAAGTCGCACTCAGACTTCGGGCCCAGTGCCATACCGCTTCTGCCAGACACGCCCCTCCGCTCACCGTCCCGGGGATGTAGTGGAAGATCTTGTTAGCCGCGGTGTCCCCATCAGGCCTAGCCTCGGTGCCAAACAGGCCGGCCAGCTTCCTGGAGCTGTCCTCTCTGGGAACAAGGGAAACCGGAGGCTCAAGACTTGGCGCAGGTAGCAGGTCCAGGGAGACCCTGTTCCCTTGAGGCCAGGCCACACCTCTCACCTGTTTCCCTTGAGCGAGGGCTTTCTGGAAAATGAGGCTCGTAGCCTCCTGGGAGTCTGAGGGACGCAGTGGCTGTTCCCCATGGATGGCAGCTGCTAGCTTGGGCTGCGCAGGTCAACAGGTCTGAGTCCTCGGTCCCTGTCTGCTAACACCTCCCGCCAGTGGGCGTGACCATAAGACGTCTTGCCCCTACCCTGGGGCAGGAGGAGTCTTCTTTCTGGGCCTGGGTTGGGCCCTTTCTGAAGGAAACCTTCCAGTGAGGGCCCAGGCTTTCTAGGCCCTAGGTAGGCAGATTGGTGTGGGGCAGTCATTTCCTGACTGGACTAGGACCCTAACCTCAGCAGTCTGTGTAGGCCTGGCTAGGAGGGCCTGGTCTGTAAACACGCCGTCTACCTGTGTTCCGACTGTAAGTGCCTGGATGATGGAGTTCTATGAGCACAGGGATCCTTCCTCCCAGTTGCCCCGCCCCTGCCAGGGCATATACATCCTGTTTCCACAGGAGTCCCAGCTGGTCTGAGTCACTGGTGACTGTAGGGGGAGTGTGCTCACTTTCAGCTACTCCATATAAAGGGAGGCCAGAACCCATCCCCAGCTTCTCTCCTGCCTGGGCCAACTCCCACCCAGACCCAAGTCAGGGTTCCTAAAGATTAACCAAATGCAGGAAAGGGGCCACATGCCTCCTAGGTTCTCAAGACAGATATGATAAAGTAAGGGGTCCATCTTTCTCATGCACCCCATAGCCCAAGAGCATAGGAGCCTCAGAACTAGGGTAAACAGATTGTCTCTACTGACAGAGACACCCGTCTCTGCTCCATTTGGATGAAAAAGTGCCATTGTGCAGCCCCAGACATTAATGTAGCTTCTGAGTCTGGCCGCACACTTGCCTATAGACCTTTGCCTTGCTGTCCAGACAAAAGCCAAAGGTATGTTTGCGGGCCCGCAAGCAGAGGATACAAAAGGGGCCAGAGATGGACATTCAGTCTCAGGCCCATGGAGCCCAAAAAAACATGTTTATTGTTCAAGTTGGCTCATATTGCTGTGTGGGATCTAAGTGCATGTTGTGTGCCCAGTTCCACAGAAGATCCAGAAAAGACATCACACTGTATACACAAGACACGGAGAAGATGTCTGCTTTGTGCCCTTCAGGAACAGTGCCTGGTAGAGACAGATAAGTGCTATGTGCAAAGCGTCGGCTAGGGGCTGCATCTTCTTAGAAAGCCCTGGCCTCTTCTCCTGTTGGGACAGCTGCTCTGCCCCCTACTGTTTGTCCAGCCCAGCTGTGTTGTTCGTCCTCCCCCAGCGTTCCCTGCTGCTCCAGGAAGGGAGCCAGGAAAGAGGACGCTCCAAAGGGCTTCTTGGTCCCCCACATGCAGGAGAGCTGACACTTGAGAGTAAATGTGTGAACTGGTAGCTGCGGCACTTCTCATCCATCAATAAATAGTGAACCAATAAATTAGTGAGTAAACAAACAGCACACACAAATAAATGAACAACGATGAGTGAATACAGAAACCAAGACAGGAGAAACAGGAAATCCCTGGTGGGGTATGTGATCTGCCCTAACACTTGGTGGAGGAGACAGAGGTGGAAGGGCCACCCCATAGGGTTTAAGGCATGTGGGACACTGCAGGACCTCTGCGCAGTCTGACGTGTGTCAGAGGCTGGTGGAGGACACAGACAGCGTGGGTGAGGACGGCGGTGGGAAGTTGAGCAGCTCCAGCACTGCCACACCCACACTGCTGCGCCTTGTGAACATGCAGGATGCCGCCACCCATTTGTTGGTCCTTGGGTTGTACTTCTCTATGGAGTTGAGGCTGGAGCTGCCATCATTGCCCCCTACAGCGTAGAGCCATCCGTCCATGGCCACCAGGTCATGTGTGCTCCTGGGGGTTGGGTAGGCAAGAGTAAGCCCAAGGGGCAGGCCGAGAGACAAGCCAAATGAGTGGGGTGCAAATGGAGGAACCACGGGGACAGGGCTAGGAAAGGAGTCCCGGGTGCCCAGGAGGAACCCATGGACCTGCTACACTGCTGAGGTGCTGTGTAGACCACCCCTGGAGCAAGGCTCCCGGAATACACCAGACGTAGTGGCAGAACCACTCACCACCCACCCCTGGCCTTATACACCTGCGGATGTTCATGGGTGCCACACTCTCCCAGGCACCAGCCTTGGTGCTATATCTCTCCACTGAGTTGAGGCAGCTTGTGCCATCGTTGCCCCCTGCCACATATAGGGCACCCTCCAGCACCGCCACTCCTGCAGAGCTGCGTCGGCTCAGCATGGAGGCCACAGGTGTCCATGAATTCACCTGTAGAGACAAAGGGACAGGCTGGAGGCAGACCCAACAAAGCACCCCCCCCCCGCCACAACACAGACTCTACCCTTGGATGGGTATCTGAGGGTCAGGGGTAGGGTATAGAAAGTAGAACCCTTGGCTGGCACAGGTGATCAGAAGATGGGATTATGCCCCTCGCCACCCAGCATCTGAGAGGAGGAAACTGGGATAGGGGTGCGTTATGCACCTGGGGCTCATACTTCTCCACGGTGGCCAGGTGTGATGAGCTGTCATAACCACCCACGGCGTACAGGTTCCCATCTGTGGGAAGGCAATAGACCCACGGAGCTCCTGCAGGTGTAGGGGCTTTGGGGGTGAGTGGGAAGGGGTAGGCAGGAAAGTGGGAATCACAGGAAGCAGGTCCTGTCACCCACCAAGTGTGGCCACACGCACATATCGTCTCCGGGTGCTCATGGCAGCAATGGATGTCCACGTTCCTGTCAGTGGGTCATACCGTTCAGCACTGTGGGCACCAGAATGATGCTATGTTCAACCACAGCAAAGTGACCCTTTCCCAGGACCTGTCCCCCTGCCATCCCCCCCACCCCCCAGCCTGTGGTTGAAATCTTGTGCTGGGCATCACAGACTAAGAACAGATAGCAAGGTGTTCTGGGTGGGCACAGGCTGCTTGGACTTGAAGGGACGGACACAGAGAGTCAAAGGAACGGAATGGTACCAAGGCCCCACTGATGCTGTGGTCTGAGGTGTAGAGGCCTTGGGGACCAGGTAGCCTAGATTAGGCAGGACCTCATTCTCTTGGTCAGATGCGACTTCAGTGAAGTCAGCCTCATCTGCTGCTGCTGAGCCAACCCTTCAAGGCCACTGGGGCCCTAACCCAAACTACTACCTGTTGAGGCAGGAAGCCCCATCATAGCCGCCAGCTGCATACAGAAGCCCATGCAAGGCAGCTACACCCAGGCAGCTTCGCCTTGTGCCCATGGACACCTCGGGCTGCCATGTGTTTGTCACAGGGTCATAGGACTCCACTGTCGCCAGGTCTGAGGTTCCATCATAGCTAGGAGAAGAACCCGCTACTGATCAAGGATGGCCTGGCAGGCATGTGACAAACCCTTGACCCATGTCCACCCTCTGTGCTTACCCGCCCACAGCATATAGTCGGTTCCCAATAGCGGCGACTCCTACACGGGCCCGCCGTGTGGACATGGAGGCCACCACATGCCAGCGGTCAGTTCGAGTGTCATACGCTTCGCAGTCTCCATGGATGGCAAACAGGCTCCCACCACCTGGAAGTGGGTGGCAGAGTAAGAAAAGGGGCTCAGGAAGGCAGGGCAGGGGGCTCTAGTGCAACCCAAGTGCAAAGCCATGAAGGCTCCAGGGGTGGGAGGAGAGGGGGACTGGGTCACACTGGTGCACCCCATACAATAGGGTCTTTGACACACACAGGTCATAAGTGTAATGGATTTTGTTTGTTCAGAGTTGGGGTAGATGACCTAGGGCAAGAATGGGAAGGAGAAGGGGTTCAGCATACCAACAGCAAAGAGCACAGGACCAGCACCCTCACAGCGACGGGGTCTTGTGCGGCTAGTACCCAGAATACCCCTCTGCTCAGGCAGCAGGTGGAACTTAAGAGCCTCAATGAGCAGATCCTTGCAGTCAGGATGATGCCTCACAAGGCTTTCAGCATCGACGTGGCCCAATAGGAAGTCTCGGCTCAGCAGAGGCAGCCGTACACACTTCATCAGCTAGGGCAGGAGGTGCCAGGTAAGGCAAGACCCTAGGGAATACTTGTCCCAGGGCTAAGACCCACTCAGGTGCCTATAGCACTTGTATGATTAGTATGAGACAGGCGCCTATTATCACCCCAAAGGAGCCCCTGAATGGAAGATGGAAGGAAATATGATTACACCTTAGCCACCTGCATTCCCTCCTAGACACCATGGGAGCTTCAGGACCTGGCCTCACCCTTGGTACATGCTGCCTCCGAGTGTCTACATCATGTTTGACCCAGCTCAGGACTGCACGATAGACATCTTCCTCTGAGGGCACGTTCAGGCTATCACTAGAGACCAATTCCAGGACCTAGGGGTGAAAGGTCCTCAGACCTGACATCTGGGTAGGGGAGGGCCCAGAAAACCATGAAGGTGTCCGAGAGTATCAGACAGTGGGCATGCACACGTGCGCCCACAACACACACTTAATGTTCTTAGAGCAGAGGACCAAGCAGAATCAAGATTCGCAGATTTTTGGTTCCAGTAGTGGTGGTGATGGGTAGAGGGGTGAGGGGTGTCCTAGGCCCTGAGTAGACTCAGGTACGTAGAATCAGAGACTGGGGAATCATGGTCCTGGGGTGCGGTAAAAACAGGAATCTAAGGCAAATAATTGGGTGGAGTCTGAAGATGGTGAGAGGGTTGCAGGGAGATGGGCAGGGAATGGATCTGGTGGAAGAGGGCGAAACTTCCACCAGAAACTTGAGAATGAGGCTTGCAGAACACTGGCTGCTAGGCTCTGGGCTGGGGCAATGCAGGGTATGGGCTGGGCCCAAACTGGCATGTTACCTGCGTCAGTGGTTACCTGCTTCAGTGGCAACAGCATGAACTCCTCAGTCTTGGCCACATCCACGAAGTGCTGCAGCACGTACCTGTGCGCTGCCTTGAGCAGGTCACTGCATGAATGCGTGTCTGCAAATCCTCGGATGCCCAAGCAGTTGGAGGGGTCAAGCTGGCTCAGGAGGAACTTGCAGCAGGCATCTCGAACACCATTCAACTGTAGAAGGCTGGCAGCTGGGAGCAGAGTCTGGGGCACGAAGATGGGTCAGGCAGGAGGGGCCAGAGGAGCACAGAGTAACTGGAGATTGAGGAGAGGCATGGGGAGGCCAGGCTACACAGATCTAGGGCCGGAAACCCCAGAAGTGTATGGGTGTGGGAATGGCACGCCTCACCTGTACATTCCCCTCGCCCACCACGATCTCAGCTGTGTATGCAAACTGCACCAGTTGGTCTAAGGCCTGCGGGTCAATGTCATGCAGCGTCACATGTGTCTGGCGGCTCTCACTCATTTCATCTGTGAGGACAGTGGGTCAGGCAGCCTGCCCTAGAAGATGTGCAGAGAGCCCCCTAAGGCTGCCCAGACTGAGGTATGTGGTACTTGCTTGTGAACATAGCGTGGAAGTAGGGGCTGCAGGAGGCCAACACCACCTTATGAGCACGGATCTCCTTGGCTGCCACATGCAGGACGATGTCACACAAGAGGCCACGCTGCCGCATGCGGCTCATAGCCACAAAAGCGTCATGGTAGTGCCGCTTCGAGTTGTGTGCCACACTGTGACCCTCTCGGCTCAGGAGCTGCATCGCACCTTCCATGGGGGCTGCAGGCCGGGCCTGCCTGGGCCGAGCTCGCTCTGCCTCAGGGCTGCAGGCCGCAGGGCTAGGTCAGTGTTTAAACACTGTGAGGAGCCACTCACCCACCCTTGAGAACTTGGGGCACAGCCAAGGTAGCTGCAGTCTATCCCCAGCAGTCCAGTCACCAGGGACCATTAGTCCATCAAGGACCATCCTGTCACTCACTGACACCTTCCAGGGCTCAAGTTCTCTCTCCTGTCAAGGAACCTCCCTAGAGCCAGAACAGATACTTTTCTAAACATAAGCCTGCTCCCAACTGGCGCTTGCCCCTCTTCCTCTGCTCACTACCTCTCCTAGGGCTCCATGCTCCTCTTCTAGTTCCCCAGAGAAGCAGGCATTTCCCAGGGAGCGTGTCCTCAGCACTCATGGTGAGCGCAGTAGGCGCTGGAAGAGTAGTTGGCCAACGCTGTCCCTCGGAAGTGAATCCCCGGGTCCCACTCACCAGGTTGACCTCACCCGGCCCTGGGAGCAGCCCCTTCTGCCCCATTCTGCAGATCTGCTTGCCGGTCGCCATCCCTCCCTCCATCCCTCCACCCCACTCACGCCGGCGGCTGGGGCGGCGGGGGCGCCTCAGGCCCGGGCCCCGGGCTGCTGTGCTCTGGGCTCTGCGTCCTGCCAGCAGGCCGCTCCCCACGGGGCTGCATAACTTCAGCAGCCAAACCCGCGGCGGACTACTGAACGCAGTGTGACTGATTCTGACCGCAGGAAGACTCCTTGGCCGCAGCGTCCACTCTGGCGCCCGCCCGGCTCCGCAGCCCCTGTTTCTCGGCGCCGCCCGCCCTGCTTCAAGCAAGGTTGCAGGACCTGCCCCCCACACCCCCCCTGTAGATGTCGGCGTTGCGCAGCCAACCTCCTTCCACTCTGAGGAGCTCTCAACCGGCGTCTGGCGCCTGGGTTAGCTTCAAGTTCCGGTATCCCAGCACTCACTTGCTCGATATTGCTGTGACTGACAAAGTTCCATCGCACTGGGGTCGCGCTGGATTCAAGCCCTCGAATCTTAAGGTCAGGCTTCCCTTTCATAAGCGTGCGGAAAGGTAACTTCTTTCACGTTTCAGCGTTCCTACACATACATGTTTGAGCGTTAGATGAATGGGGTCTGCCAGAGTCTGCTAGGTGTTGTGTTATATCCATCGAGATGGATACAGCATTCTTTCTTGTCACACCCAGGCTCGCCAAGAAATTAGGTGTCCTCTGACTTAAAAAAATAATAATTTATTTTATGTGTATGGGTGCTTTGCTTGTTTGTATATTATATAAACTATGTGCGTGCAATGCCTCCGGAAACAAGAAGAGAGCATCAGATCTTGTACTCAGTCACAGATGGTTGTGAACCACCCTGTGGATGCTGGGAATTGAACCTGGGTCCTCTGAAAGAGCAGTTTAGTGCTCTTAAGTCGGAGCCATCTCTCCAGCCCCTCATTTGTTTGTTTATTTATTCGAGACAGTCTCTTTGTGTAGCTCTGGCTGTCCTAGAACTCGCTCTATAGACCAGGCTGGCCTCGAATTCAGAGATTCGCCTGCCTTTGCCTCCTGAGTGCTGAGATTAAAGGCGCGCACCACCATTGCCCGGCCATCCCCTGGATTAAAATTAAAAAAAAAAAAAAATTGGAGGCGGGGGCTGGGCCACACAGAGAAACCCTGTCTAGAAAAAACAAATATTTATTCGTGTGTGTGTGTGTAGACGGGGTGGGTGGGAGGGAGAGACCTCAGTATTCATGGAGGCCAGAAGAGGACATCATCAGGTTTCTTTAAACTGGAGTTGTAGGTAGTTGTGAGCCACCACGTGGGTGCTGGAAATCGAACCTGGGTCCTCTGCAAAAGTAGCCATGGCTCTTAATTGCTGAGCTATCTCTCCAGCCCCTCTTCTGATTTCTGTGTCTGTGTTGCCTTTTACGCCCGCCTTTGTTTTTAATCTCACTAGAGCCACTTCTTTTTTTAAAATAATTTTTTAAACTTTTTACATAATAATCCCATTTCCTCCCCTCTCCCCTGCTCCTGCTTCCCCCCACCCCCCATCCACTCTTCAGAGAGGGTGAGGCCTCCCGTGGGCAGTCAACAAAGTCGGTCACATTTCATCGAGGACCACGGCACTCCCTCCTGTATCTAGGCTGAACAAAGTATCCCTCCATAGGAAACGGGCTCCAAAAAGTCAGTTCATGTACTAGGGATAAATACTGGTCCCACTGCCAGTGGCCCTACAAACTGCCCAAGGCGCAGGACTGTCACCCACATTTTCAGTTCTAAGCAGGTTCTCCAGCTGTTGGTCCGGAGTCAGTGAGCTCCAACAGCTTTTGTTATTGATTTCTAAGCACCGTTTGTAAGCCCTGCTGTCAGAGGCACTGCACTGCACACACAGCACACATGAGCTGAAGGCAGGGCTGTCCGAATTTCCAGCTTTATGTTTCCCGAGTGGGAACCAATGTTACTGCGTTTTATGGAAGGAAATGAGCTGTGAGTGCCGGTCAGCCTGCACTCCGTGGATTTGTGCAGAAGTTTAGCACACCTGCTGCGCCTAGAAGACGAAGGCAGCCTCCCGCCTGGAGATGCCAGCAGCACAGCACGAGAACCCTAAAGCCACCAGCATGGTAAGGCGGGCGGGGCTCGCGAAAGGAAGTGTGGCGGCGCGCAGCATTCTGGGACCGGAAGTGAGACGCACGCTGCTTTGAACAACATGGCTACGTCGCGCGCTCCCAAGAGGTGAGTTGAGTAACTGGGCTGCTGGACTCCGGCAGGCGCTCACTCCTAAGGTTCTGTTTCTAAGTGAAGCTGGAGAGCTGGCAGAGGTGGTGACCTGATGTAACCCGCAGGCGACTTGAGGAGCTGACGGTAGACGAGTTCTTGGCTTCTGGCTTTGAGTCCGAGTCCGAGTCGGAGCCGGAGGACGTCAAGGAGGTTGCGGCGCGGGAGACGAAAAGGCGAAGAGCCCTCCCTACCCGGGAGCAGCCGGACACGCGCACCCCATCCAGGTGAGAACCTGCCCCACCCCGGTCTCGCCACGGCGATCTTTGGTTCCGCACTGTTAGCAGAACCGTGGGTCTGCCGACTCTACGCCGACGTGCGTTGACCGACAGTGTTGAAGGCTTTCTTTCTTTTTTTCTTTTTTTTTTAAAATATTTATTTATTTATTATGTATACAATAATCTGTGTGTATGCCTGCAGGTCAGAAGAGGGCACCAGACCCCATTACAGATGGTTGTGAGCCACCATGTGGTTGCTGAGAATTGAACTCAGGACCTTTGGAAGAGCAGGCAATGCTCTTAACCTCTGAGCCATCTCTCCAGCCCCCTTTCTTTCTTTTTTTTAAACCAAGAAAAACACTTGGTACTGGATAAGCCAGTGGTTATCATGTGTTGTAGAAAACGTGCTATAGGTGGAAGGGAAAACCGGATGTAGCAGGACGTGTTTGCAGGAGTTGGGGATGAAACTTGATATTAAACTGCAAAGGACTTAAAATGGACAGCCTTTGAGGAATTAGAGCTTGGCTGTGGCAGAACAGCAGACCCAGGAAAGTAGCCAGCGATGAGCTCAGAGTGACAGCGAGGGGACCTGATTCTGTAAGATCTCTTAGTAAAATGGGAAGCTGTCTCAGGGTTGAGCAGTGAAATGAAATTCGTCACAGTACAAAAGGGGATCTCAGGTTGTTGTGGGTTACCCGGAAGTGTACACATGGTTTGGAGGTGTTACTGTAGGAGAGCTAATGACAGTTTACAACAGTGGGGTGATCGTGGTGGGTTTGTGGCTAGTCTGGGAGAGCCCTGATTCTATGCTGAATTTGAAATGATTGTGTCGAAACACTGTCAGAGGTGCTGTGTGTGTTAGTATGGAAGACAGATGAACCTGATGATTTATCTTTGGAAAATTCTCCTCCTTGGTCATTGGTATCTACTGTGAAGGGAACATACTAATATGGTCTCATCGAGGCAGCAAGCAAGCTGGCTATGTGGAAGGACAAAAAACTCCTTCCGTTTTGTTTTTTCACTGGCCTTACTGACACTCACTTTCTTAGCTCACATAAAGGGTGTGCTTCTGAACACAAAGATCAGCTCTCTCGACTGAAGGACAGAGACCCTGAGTTCTACAAGTTCCTGCAGGAGAATGACAGGAGTCTACTGGATTTCAATGACTCAGACAGTTCTGAGGAGGAGGAGGAGCAATTCCACTCCCTGCCAGACATGCTGGAGGTGAAACCAGGCAGACCTGGGCGGTGGGGCACCTGTGACTTCGATACCCTGCTCCAAATCTGTCTTCTTGTATCTGGTACAGGAAGCAAGTGAGACTGAGGAGGATGGAGAAGAGGATGGTGACACATCCCCCAGAGAACTGCAAAGGAAGAAGAATGAGCCTATACCGGTGACCCTTGCAATGGTGGAGAGATGGAAACAGGGGGCCATGGTGAGAGGCAATATAAGCTGGGTGGCTGGATTTCCACAGGCAGGAGTCTCTGTGCTTGCCTCGTTTGAGGTATCATTGTGTAGGTGAAAAGAGTGTGTTTCTGGGAACTATACAGTAAAGACCCTGGCCAGGGTCTTCCAGCTGCAGCTCCTTAGTTACAGTACATAGTCCTGCCCCCTTTCTTCTTTTCAATCTCTCTGTTAGAATCCTGGCCTTGTGGGGTTGGCATAGAGTTTGTTTCATTTATTTTCTGATGTTGTAATGGGATACCACATACTGGGCAATTTTTGTTGTTGTAATTTTTATTTACTTATGTGTATTTCACCTGCATATATGTTGGTGTACCACATGCATAGATAACACATGGTTGTGAACTACCATGTGGATGCTGGAAATTGAACCTCAGTCATCTGAAAGAATAGTCAATACTCTTAACTGCCAAACCATCTCTCCAGCCCCAGACTGGGTAATTTGGCTCACATTGCTAGAGGTTTACAGGTCTGAACATGGTGATGGTCTTTGGTAAAGGCCTCGTGTTGTGATACTTATTCCGATCTCTGTGTTCTGGGTTGTTAAAACTTAATTGGCTCACATTGCTGGAGGTTCACAGGTCTGAACATGGTGATGGTCTTTGGTAAAGGCCTCATGTTGTGATACTTATTCCGATCTCTGTGTTCTGGGTTGTTAGATATCAAGCTTAGGAACTTGTACATTCTAGGCCAGTGTGCTATCGTGAGCCCTGTGTCTTTTTTATTTTTTTATTTTTAGAGACAGGGTTTCTCTATAACAGCCCTGACTGTCCTGGAACTCACTTTGTAGACCAGGCTGGCCTCAGACTCACAGAGTTTGAACTCACCTGACTTTGCCTCCCAAGTACTGGGATTAAAGACCCACCACCACTCCCAGCTCCTTTTTTGTTGTTTTGGTTTTGGTTTTTGAGACAGGGTCTCATCATGCAGTTCTGGCTGACCTGGAGCTATATAGATCTGTCTCTGTCTCCTGAGCATGGGGATTAAAGGTGTGCACCACCATACTTGTCTCCTATGTTTGTCTTAAAAGCCTACTAATGCCTTTGTAGAGTCCTAAAGCTCATCATTTCATGTACTTCCAAATACCACCATATAAATTTGGATATTAAATTTCTACTATATGAGCTTTTAGGGACATGGCTGGACTTTTAGCATTATTTGCTCACTGGGACATAGTGAATGAAGGCTGTGTCCTTTCAATAATTTCACATTTAATTTACAGCTTTCAGGGTTTTTGCAACAAGATATCTCTTTGTGGTCCCCCCCCCCCCCAGACAGGGTTTCGCTGTAGTTCTAGAGCCTGTCCTGGAACTAGCTCCCATAGACCAGGCTGGCCTTGAACTCACAGAGACCCGCCTGCCTCTGCCTCCGGAGTGCTGGGATTAAAGGCGCGCCACCACCGCCCGGCTATGATACCTCTTTGTAACCCTGGTGGCTGACTTTGAACTCTATGTAGAGCAGTTTGGCTTTAAACTTGCAGTAATCTTCGTGCCTTTGTTTTTCCAGTGCTGGTATAAATATGAGCTATCATGCTTGCTTGCTCTCACGTTGGTTTCTCTAGGGACGGGAGTGGAAAGGGAGAAATCCTATATACTTTCTTGAGCAGATCTGTAATACAGGAGACAGGCTGCCTATTCAAGGGGGTTATATTTCAATTCCTTTTTATTGTTGGCTTGTGGTTCAGTGGTCTTAGCCCACTATTGTCCTTGGCCTGGGATTGTCGGTTAGGAACACCTTTTCAACTTGGAACAGGTTCCTGGAGCCAGGTACTGTGTGCTGCTCTCCTAGTGATCTCCATGTCTTGCCCCTTCAGCACCACCTTACTCCCAAGCTGTTCCATGAAGTTGTGCAGGCATTCCGAGCAGCTGTAGCCACCACCCAAGGAGAGCAGGAAGCTACTGAGATTTGCAGGTTCCAGGTCACAGATAGTGCTGGTGAGCTGGGGCGAGGGCACTGTCTTGGGCTCCATTGTAGCACCTTTGTTAGATGGGTGAATGACACTTTTGTTCCTTTCAGTGTTCAACGCTCTGGTTACTTTCTGCATTAGAGACCTCTTTGGTTGCCTTCAGAAGCTGCTGTTTGGAAAGGCACCAAAGGATAGCAGCAGGTAAGGGGGTGAACTCTGGCCAAGCTGGCGGCCTTTTCTAGGGGCGGGTGTTGCTTGCAGGTGTCTGTCTGGGCTGTGCTCAAGAAAGGTCCTGGTAAGCCCCTGCATCTACCAGCTGTAAGGAGCGTCTCAGCTTTTGTGTATGGGACCAGGTTATATGCCCTGTACCTGGGCAGACTTGTGTCTGATTGCAGGAATGGGGTGGGTGTGGTTCCTGCAGGATGCTGCTGCCATCTAGTAGCCCACTCTGGGGGAAGCTCCGTGTGGATGTCAAAACATACCTGAGTGCAGTTATACAGGTACTGTTCTGGTGGGTAAAGAATCCCAGGAGGAGCCGGGTGGTGGTGGTGCACATTTTTAATCCCAGCACTTGGGAGGCAGAGACAGGTGGAGCTTTGTGAGTTTGAGGCCAGCCTGGTCACAGAGCAATGCTACACAGAGAAACTCTGTCTCAAAAAACCAAGGGGAAAAAGAACAGAATCCTCCGAGGCTTGGTCATGCCTGGTAATTCGAAGGAGTTTGGGCCTCACCATTTTCTTCTGCTTTTTCAGCTGGTAGCCTGTTTGACTGAAGCCACGGTGTCTGCAGCTGTCCTGCAACATGTCAGCAGCTTGGTTCCTTACTACCTGACTTTCCCTAAGCAGTGCCGAATGTTACTCAAGGTGTGTTAGCCCATCCTGCTGTGTTGTTGTAGCTAAGGGGTGCATAAGGCTGCCTTTCTTATTCTACTTTGGCTAGAGGAGGGACAGCATTTATGCCTATACTTGTTCCTGCTGTTTTCTTTATACCCCACCAAGGGTCAGGGCAGCATACCTTAGTAATGTGAGACGAGGCTCCACTGAGGCATGGCAGCTAGCCATGGAGGGTCCTAGGCCAGGAAAGGCAATGGTGCATCTCTTTTTCAGAGGATGGTGGTTCTGTGGAGCACGGGTGAAGAATCTCTGCGGGTCCTGGCCTTCCTGGTACTCATTAGAGTTTGCCGGCACAAGAAGGAATCCTTCCTTGGTCCCATCCTGAAGGTAGTGTGGGTCTTCTATCTGTTCATTAAGGTCTGTGTTGGGAATAAGCCTGAGTGCCTGGCAGACAGTCTTAAACCTGACACCAAACTCTGGGCTGATCACAGCTTTCTTACCAAGAAAATAGAGTGGTGATGGGAACAGGAATTGAAGGTCTTTTGGGTTCCGCCTGGACTCTGATGCACTAACTGGGAGCATTGGGAGAGGCAGGGGGACTTTTTTCCCCCAGAGATGAGATAGTTGTAGCTAGAAAATAGGATTAGATCTGACCAGAATCAGACCCTGCTGTCCAGCTCAAAGACCAGGGTGGCCCTCCATCCAGCATATGGAGATCCCCTGGAGTCCCAGTGTACAGACTTAGCAAGAAGCAGAACATATCCTCTATTTCCTAGGTCTTTAGTCCTGTCCTTGCCTATTCCTCAGCTTACTTCTCTCTTGCACACCTTCCTCTCTTCTGAATATCTTAGTTTATATGCCTGAGGCTGGTGGGTGCAAGTGTGTAGGCTGAGAAACATCAGAGTCTGGGAGGGCTGGGACCCATACAGGAAAGGAGTCTGCAACTAAGTGGTCAGGCTGTTTGGGATAGCAGTTCTGGTGGAAAGTTGGAGCAGTGGTTTGCTCAGGTGTATCTTGTCTTTGGTTTGTTTGTCAGCAAATGTACATCATGTATGTGAGAAACTGCAAGTTCACCTCTCCCAGTACCCTGCCCCTCATAAGCTTCATGCAGCGGACACTGACCGAACTGCTTGCCCTGGACCCCAGCGTCTCCTATCAACACGCCTTTCTTTACATTCGCCAGCTTGCAGTCCACTTGCGTAATGCCATGACCACAGGCAAGAAGGTGCATAGTCAGGCCCTTCCAAACTAGTAGCCCCCTGGGGTATGCTGGATGCCACCTTCTATGGGGTAAATAGTTCATCTCATCTGGGGAGATGCTTTGGGTGATTCTGGCAGGGAAGAATGGGCCTTAAAGTTGGACTCCATTTTCACCAGGAGACATACCAGTCTGTGTACAACTGGCAGTATGTGCACTGCCTCTACTTATGGTGCCGAGTCCTGAGTACCCTTGGTTCCAGCGAGGTTCTACAGCCCCTAGTCTACCCGCTCTCACAGATCATCATTGGCTGCATCAAGTGAGTTCAAGGGCAGGTCTATGTTAGATTGTCCTGTGGGTTGGGGGCAGTGCTCTTGGTATAGATAGGGTAGAGGTTTCTAATCGGTCAGCTTCAGTGCTCTTGGTATAGGGTAGAGGTTTCTAATCGGTCAGCTTCAGTGGGCCACATTATACAAAGAATTTTGGGGGGGCAGGCAGACCTCAAGTATTAGAGCCTTTGTGTCTGGTGTGTCTGGGTTTTGGTGGTTTCTTCTTTTTTTTTTTTTTTTTGAGACACGGTTTCTCTGTTGCTTTGGAGCCTGTCCTGGAACTAGCTCTTGTAGCCTCTGCCTCCGCCTCCCGAGTACTGGGATTAAAGGCGTGTGCCACCACCGCCTGGCGGGTTTTTTGGTGATTTCTGTGGAAGGGTCTGAAAAGATGAACTGGTTGTAGATTTTAGGCAGTCAGCCTCCACTTAGGTAAGTAGGTTAGCTGCCCACAATGCAACACCCATGTATTCTCAGGCCTGCTTGGGCTCCTGTGCATTCAGATTTCTTAGAGCTTTTGGTATGCTGTGAATATGCTGTATACTGCTCTGGCCAGGAGGGGGCCTCTGTGTCCTCTTGAGCTTTCTTATGACACTGAAGACCAGGCTAGGAAGGGAAAGGGGAAGGTGGTACAAGAAAAGAAACTCAAGCAGAGGGTGGAGAAGAAACGGAGGCAGGAGTGAATGAAACTAAGTTAAAGCTGGATGGTGTCTCTCAGTCCCTTAGCTGAGCAGTGGGGCAGTACCCAAGTCCAAGCATTTTGCTGGGTTTGGTGACTATAAATTACTATTCCTCATGGATACTACCCTGAGTACTTACCCTGGAGGGGTGACTGTGACCGTCCTGTATTTGGAGCTTGTGAATAAGGAGCGATCAGAAGCAGTGGGCAGCCGATGCTGGTGACTAGGACCCTGCTCTTTGTTGTTTCAGGTTGTTGCCCACTGCCCGTTTCTATCCATTGCGCATGCATTGTGTGCGTGCCCTGACGCTGTTGTCCCAGGCCATCGGCACCTTTATCCCTGTTCTGCCCTTCATTCTCGAGGTGACTGCGCTAGGCCCAACTTGGGTTGGGTTCACAAATGTTTCTTGGAAACCATTTCTCTTCTGTGTCTGCCAGTTGTGCCAGTACAGATTTCGACTGCAACCCTGTGGCCCCTTTGCCTTGGCAGTCATTGCAGATCTCCTGCATTTAGTCCATCAGAGTCTCAGACTTACATGACGCCTTTCTTGTTTTCCTGGATAGCCCTCATTCTGACCTCAGGTTTCCTGAGAAAGTGAACCACAAAGGTTGAAATCAAACTCTCTGCCCTCAGCGTATCACTGTCCGTTCTTTAACTTGTGGGTAGGATAAAAGGGGGTATCGAGACCAGCCCTATATATTAGTCAGCACCTTTTGCTCAGATTAGAGAGAACCGGCATTCCCCACACCCAGTTGTCATTATGCGTAGCTGATTCAGCTGCCAGCAACATTCTGCTGTACGAGTTCTCTTGTCAGGGGCTTTAGAACTTTCTCTCTGTATGCTTTTTCATGTACCTTATGCCTTGTTGATTTACCTGCTCTGCGTGTGTGGTCTCCTAGTAACTGGGGAGGTATCTTTGGCTCAAGAGGCCATGCTAGGTTCCCACTACCCTCCTTTGTTGGGAAGGTCAAAGTCCATAGCCTACAAAGACTAGTGAGGTATGGGATACACAGTCCCTCCCCTGAGACCTGTCTCTCTCTGTATCTCTTTGTTGCTAGTTGTACTCACAGTGCCTGGCATGCAGCTACTTCAGGCCCAGGCCTGTATACCCACTACCTCCAAAGGTGGTTCAGTGTACATAGGAGTCCTATGGCTGCCTGTCAAGAGCCTCAGGGCTCTGGAAAGTGGACAGGGTCTGGAGGCATCTGTGGGCTTTGAGGCTGTCTTTAGTTGTACATCCTTGTCTTGAGGGATTTCATTGTGTTGGACTGAAACCGTGTGGTAGATTTTCCAGCAGGTGGACTTCAATAGGCGTCCAGGCCGCATGAGCTCCAAGCCCATCAACTTCTCTGTGATCTTGAAACTGTCCAGTACCAACCTGCAGGAGAAGGCATACCGGGTGAGGCTGGCTGAAGGACTTCTGGGAAAGGCCTGAGGCTTTCTTTTAGTTGGCTTACAAGGACTTTAGAAGCTACTGAAGTACAAGGAAGGGGTTACCATTGTGCAGCGTTTGTGATTTCTTTTGAGACAGGATCTATTATGTAGTCCTGGTCTTCCTGGAACTTACTATATAGATTAGGCTGGCCTTGGACTCAGAGAGATCCACCTCTCAAGAATGGGGATTGAGGGGTTTCTGTAGTCATAGATCAATGGTTCTGAAATCCTAGGCCCTGTGAATCTGGGTGTGTCTTGGGAAGGCTCTGAGTACCGTTTTATAGCCCCCATCTTAGAGATTGAGCAGGGTGAAATATAAGATCATGGACTTCAGGGTTCCACCATCTGATGAGATTGTGCCACCCCCTCAGGATGGCCTTCTGGAACAGCTGTATGACCTTATCCTGGAATATCTGCACAGCCAGGCCCATTGCATTGCCTTCCCAGAGTTGGTGCTGCCCACTGTCCTACAGGTATGTGCTTAACACCTGATTCCCCCTTCCCTGGCCTTGGCATCCTCTTTGTGGCTAAATTGGACAATCTCTTAGTAGCTTTGTCTTCATTGTATAGAAGAACAAAGGGGATGCTTCCTTGTTCTAGTTCTACAAGACCAGAAACAAAATTATGCTTTTCCAACTGCCTGGCAGCCAGATACATCGGGGTCATTACAGGGGAAAATGGTCATTTGACTTGGTAGTTTGAAGAGGTTCTCTCTGGGGACTGTGGAGTTAACTTGTTTGTGAAGGATTATCAGCCACTGACAAAGTTGGGCCAGACCTGGGTAACTTAACCAGGATCTCAAGAATTTATAGGCCCTCCCCCAGACTGCCTGGAGAGCCTATCGTGGTCCAGGGCTACCTGTGGAAGTCTAAAGCCTGGGTTGGTCTGGGGGTAAAATGTAGTTCTCCCTCTTTTCAGTTCTTTCTGTGCCCCTCATGAGAGTCTTGTTTGCTCTCTGCTCAGCTATTTCCATCTTAGGCATTTCTCATAGGAGGGAACTGTTGCTGGCAGGGGATTAGTTCTATTACTCATGGGCTTGTTGGGGTGGGTGTGCTGCTCATACTGAGCTATACCTGCTCAGGCTTATATAGACACGGGTACATGTGTGAAGGCAGAAGTTACATGTACAGCTGTATACATGTGCTTGGTTACTGTTGGTTGTATAATGTGGCAGTGGCCTCCCCCATGTCGTCTTGGCTGGGGATGTCAGGTAGTCAGGATACCTTTACTTTTGTGCTAAAGGTTGTAGGTATATGGTCGGGTTCAGCAGATGTTTTTCAGTTAAGATCCAAATGGCAAAACAGTTTATGGTTTTGTCTTCTCACAGCTCTTCTCAGGCTGCTGCAAGAGCACATGAGTAAAGGAGCAAGGCCTTATGCCTGTGAGACCTAGTTAGAAGATTGGCAGTAGGCCCTCAAGTCTCCTTGTGATTGCCATATGGCTTTTCCACTGTCTGGACCCCCTGTGGGGTGGCGAGTAGTTCTGTCACTGAAGCTGTACTTCACCCTTCCTTTCTGCAGCTGAAATCTTTTCTCCGGGAGTGCAAAGTAGCTAACTACTGCCGGCAGGTGCGCCAACTGCTGGAGAAGGTGCAAGAGAACTCAGAACATATCCGAAGCCTTCGCCAGAGAGTGACCTTCAGTGTTTCTGACCAGCTGGCAGTGGTGGGTTGGGACTTGGCATCTGGACTGCCTGAGGTCACCAGTTAGGGTGTGGTAGATGTTTGAGGATTTTCCAGGACGAGCATGGCCTTGAATTTACCCACTCCTTAGGATGCTTGGGAGAAGCAGGCCCGCGAAGAGGGGACCCCTCTCACCAGGTACTACAGCCACTGGAGGAAGCTGAGGGACCGTGAGATCCAGCTGGAGATCAGTGGCAAAGAACGGGTATGGCTGGGATCTGGGAAGGTGGCCTAGTAGAAAGTGGCCAAGCAGGTTACTTGTAAAGGGATCTGGGCTGAAGGAGTAAAGTTTGGGACAGTGAGTTGAGTGCAGCCTGGCTGTGGTGGCACCCAAGGGTGGGGCGCTGATGTGAGTTAAGCTCTGCTCAGTTCTCTGGGCTTCTCCCTACCCCAATCTGTTTTTCTGTTTCTGATCCTTGAAGCTAGAAGATCTGAACTTCCCAGAGATCAAGAGGCGGAAAGTGGAAAACAGGAAGGATGAAGATAGGAAGGAATTAAAAGACTTGTTTGAGTTGGACAGTTCTGAGGGAGAGGACAGCACAGACTTCTCTCAGAGAGGTAAGGCCTGAGGTGGGAGTCCTTAAGAGCTGTGTGTCAGCGGAGGTATTTCATGGCTGGCTGGCTGGCTGGCGCACTGTTTTTTGTTATATTGTTTTGTTTTAAATTTTTATGTCTATGTGTGTTTTGCTTACATGTGTGTCTGTGTATAACATGTGTGCCTGGTGCCCACGGAGGTCAGAAGACAGTGTTAGATCCTCTGGGACTGGAGTTAGAGACAGTTGTGAGCCACCATGTGGGTGCTGGGAGTCAAACCCAGGTCTTTAAACCAGTGAGCTATCTCTCTAGCCTTCATTCATACCTGTTTCTTTTTCCTCTCTCTCTCTCTCTCTCTCTCTCTCTCTCTCTCTCTCTCTCTCTCTCTCTCTCTCTTCCATCTCTTCCATATATATATAAGTCAGGGTTTCTCTGTGTAGTCTTGGCTATCCTGGAACTTGTGCTGTAGTCCAGTCTGGCATTGAACTCGCAGAGATCTGCCTGTCTCTGCCTCCCAAGTGCTGGGATTCAAGGCGTGCACCGCCACTGTCCTATCTGCACCTGTTTCTTATACCAGTCATTGGTGCCTTCCTTCTGTTTGAGCTGGGGATTCATTATTGGTAATTGCCACCGTGCTGGGGCCTCCATATGGGTGACAGAAAGGGCTAGTGGTCCTCTTGCTGCTGCTGAGACCTGTGGCCCTAGTGGGTGTCTGTTGTGTGTGCGCACATGGTTCTTTATCTACAGGAATACTCGGGCTCCTGGGAGCTCACCAAGGAGTGGAAGAGGAAGACCAGGAGGAAGATGACGAAGTGGGTGCCAGCAATTCAGAGGGTAAGTTGTTTCTGTTGTGAAACAGACTGGCCCTACAGTCTGTCTGGAAGTGAAGCCTGAGAAGACCTAAGCCAGGTGTGTCTCTCCCTGGGGTACCAGTTATTCTATACTCAAAAGACTCTGACAGCAAGCTATAGCACACTGATAAATTTAATTAATTAATTTAAGTAGTAATGAATAAGTAATCGCTAAGACTGATTTCTTCATGATATAGCAGAATGTACATACTTCTTCTTTCTCTGTAGATGGAGACCCGGACACAGGGGTGGACCCAAGTGAACTGTGGCGGCTGGCTCAGGGACCACAGGATGAGCTGGAGGATCTTCAGCTCTCGGAAGAGGACTGAGGGCCTCCTGACAAGTCTTGGAGGCTTGAGGCCAACAGCCAACAATTGTGCAGCAAGAGGGCAGTAGACAGGGCTTTATTGTTACAGCACAACAGAACAAGTGTGCTAAGCCATTTAGACCCTGAAAGGGAATTGGTTCTGCATAACCTTCTGTTGCCCCAGCAGGAGGCTGACCCTGACCTGCAGAGTAGTCCCAGTTCAGAGTGGGGGAGGGCGGCTCCATAGCCTCTCTACTTTATCTGTCTTTGGTTTGTGTGCAGACCTCTACAGTTACTCCTAGAAGGTCTTTGTAAATTCATCACTTTCTTCTTAAGCCACATGTTTTCCTTTTAAAATATTCTTGGTGTTTTTTTGCATCTAAAACCAAAAGGAAAAGTACCCTGGAGGATGGGCAATTATCAGGGTGTGTATAATGGTTGCCTGCTAGATCATTAGAGAAGCTGAGAAGGATCTGGGGCCCCTGGGAGCAGAGCTATGGTCCCTGACCCATTCTCCTGCTTGGGTGAGGCTCGGCCTGTGGGCAGATGGGCCCCCTCATATGGAGATGTGGTGGTTGCTGGGGACAGGAGTTGCTGTCCTGGGCTGAGTTCAGGGGCTTGCAGGCTTGTTGACTGCAACGGAAGGGCCACAGGGAAACTGGCCATGTAGAAGACACGGCCCAGGCGCTTGGCTACCTACAAAGAGATGAAGCTGGGTCAATACCTGCCAGATAAAGGGGACTGGGAGACCATCTTCAGTCAGAAAGAACCCTTACGCCCTCTCTAGATTGATGAGAACACTTACTTGTGCTCTGATCTTAAGGGCAGGCCCTAGCTTCAGTCCCATAGTGTTCAGAAGGTGTTCTTCTGTCAGTAGAGGCAAAGTCTCTCCATCTATTCCTTGTTCTCTGAATACCTGGGGACAAGAAAAGCCCTCAGAATAGAGTGTGTCTTACATGAAAAACGACTCAGCAAAAGGATTGGTTCTTTCATGTTGGTTATGGGACATTGCTCAGGACAGGGCCTCCTGGCCTAGTTCCAGGGACCTGCCGCTCCCCTCACCCTGGCATACTCGCCACAGCCAGACAGGCCCCCCACGAAGTTGCAGACATCATCTACAGTCCATTTGTTGACGTCCTCAGGGGCTGTGGTTTCATCATTGTAGAGTCCCCCCATGGTGCCTGGAGATGGAAAGGCTGTTACTAGGGCCTGGGCTTTTCCCTTGCATCCCCCCATGGGCTGACCTCTTAATTTTTTAAAGCTCTTGGTTTAGTGACAAAGGATTTTTCTCCCCGTGGCACCCCCTATTAGTGGGTGGCTAGGGTTGCTCACCTGTGTGGAAGTAGGGGCTGACTGCCCCACAGGGGAATCCCAGGGGCAGTGGAGGGGGCATCGTTGACCCTGAGAGAGGCCTCTTTCCTTCTGCTCTGGTCCCTCCTGCTGGGACCTGTCTGGGAGTAGAGGCCTCGCCTCTGGCAGCTGCTGTCTCAAGGTCCTCTCCATCTGAATCTTTGGATGGCTCCTCGGCGACATCTTGAGCCCAGAGGCCAGCCCCTGTCCTCTCCTTAGGTTCACTGGGCTGGGCTGAGGCAGCACCAAGACTCCCCTTTTGAGGCTGGTTTTGGGCAGAGTCCTTGGTTGGGGTAGGGGGGCCTGGGCCTGGGGGTCCCTGGGGTGGCAGGGCCAGTAGTGGTGCTGAGCTGTGTTTCAAAACCAGCATGGAGCCACGTCCCTGGAGCTCATCTGGACCCTCTGGGATATGCAAGGCCACCTCTGGCGCCAGTAGTTGTGGGCGGTGAGAGCTGCCCAGTTCTTTCTGCCTAAGCAACTCCGACATCTCCAGCCTGGACCAAAAGGGCAGACAGCAGGAGTCAGCATGAGCATGCTTAAAATGACTCTCACTGGTCTTCAAGGTTCTTACCGAGCTAAGCTCTGTTTCCGTAGAAGCTCCTGCTGCCGAGCTAAAATCTCAGTCTGGGCAGAGGGCAGGAAGCTGTAACCTGGGGAAAAAGAACAGGCCATTCATGCTGGACCCTCTGCACCTAAAGAGGGCTCTACAACGACACAAAGGGCTTAATATCCGCCTTTTTCTCACCTGGGGTCTGACACAGAGCTGTGGGCACCCCAAAAAATGGTGGTCGGAAATGGGAGCCCAGGGCGATGTGGGAGGCATTCTGGGGTGACAGCAAAGGGGGTGGCTGTGACAGCTCCCTGTGGACAGCAGGATAGTAAACACAGGCCCAGTTCCGACTGTGCACCCCTCCCCCTTTCCTGTAACCGCCTCCGAGTGCATCCCCTGCCGCCGCCTCTAATTGCCGACCCCACGGGCGGTCGTTGAGTCCCTGGTTTTGGCTTCGGGTCGTGCACTGCCGCCCCCCCCCCCCCAGTCCAAGCTGGCGGCGCCAATTAATCTCCGCGGCGGCGCAGAGGCGCTGACCCTGTGGGCGGAGGCGGCTGCAGCGGTAATTACTGCGTGGGGGGAGCACCTCTCATCCTGAGCCGTCCTGCGCAGGCGGGGAGGGGCACACGATGGGGTAATTAGCTACAGTCCTGAGACGGAAGGCAGCCGCAGATGCTGCGGTCTGTGGCCAGTGGGGTGGAATGGGGCGTGTTTAGGAAACCTGGGGCTCCTGCCCAGAGCTCTCCTTGGTTCCAGTAGTCCGCTGTGGAGGCAGTATGTACTTTGAACAGCTCTGATGTCTCTAGAGTTGTAACCCCAGCCTCCTCTGCACTTAGCTCTTCAAATTCCAGATAGTAAATGGCTTACTCTTTGCCTTCCTCAACACACCACCACTATCTTAGGGCACCTTTACTAGGCTGGTCCCCAATTGCTCAACAAGGAAATTGGAACGGTCCTTTCTGTATATTCTTCCCCAGAAATATTTGCTTGCTCACAACAGCTGGTGTTAGGAGTCTCCTGCACTGGACCTTGAACACAGTACCCACACATATGTGATAAGGGCCAGGATGTGGCCTTGGCCTTCCCAACTAACAAGCCTAGAGACTATGGGGCCTTGCTGAAACACCAACTTAGTACCTTTCAGAGAAGGACGGGGCAGTAACTGGAACTGTTCCCTCCCGGTGCTGAAATAGGCCTTGCTTCCGACGATGACCTGTTGCAGATGAGGGCAGGTGTACTTCCAAGCTGCTAGGACTCCTCAAAGTTGCAGCTGCCACTTCTTGCCGAACCCTTAGCAGATCTGGGAAGGGAGGCAACAGCAGTAACTCAGATGCTAAGCTCCCCCAGGATTTCCCTTTGGTTATGGGGCATTGACCCAGTGAAGCCTAGAACAGAATGGGAGGAGGAGACTCCCACATGTCCTGAGCTCTGTTTTGTGTCACTGGGGCTGGAGGAGGATCAGCAGGGACACAGTTTGCTCCAGGACCTATATGGTGCAGCTGGGCAAGTGAACTTGAAAAGGGGTCTGATTGGTCAGTAATCAAAGTGAGCTGGGGGAGAAGAGCTCCGAGCTAAATAGCTTGGTGTTTTGAGTATTTGCTCTAGCCTCTATCGCAAAGATGGGCTGTGCAAAGGTCAGAGTTTAAGGACACAAGGCTGTTCCAGGTCAGTGGGAGAAAAGTTGGGAGGGGACCTCAAACGGAAGGCTGTCTAGGTGACTCCTTTATAGACAGGAGGCAAGAATAGGTAGGAAGAACTTGTCACTCCCATTAAGCAATAATAGTACACATGGCCATGATGGTAGACAACTATTAAATGTGTGGGCACTCCTAGCCCATTTAGTCCCCCTAGTTCAAGCTCTACTTCTCTGCTGCTCCCCTGCTACCTGTTTATAAATTACTGGGCCTGAAGCCAGCTTCAGAGCCCAATAAACCACCCCCCCCATCCACGCCCCAGCCATCCTCTGTACAGTGATGATTGACAACCAGCTTGCCTGTACACCCTCTCCTGCACAGGCCAGCAGCAGAGCTGGGAAAGCAATTAAAAAGAAGGATTTTTAAATTATTAACATTTAGTGAATTATTTAGGTTCTTGGTGCCTGAGTTGCCCTGGGGGACAGTACCTTCTGTAAGAATCGGAAATTCTGCTCCCTTCCCTGAGCCCCCAGCCACTTCTGCCAGAAAAGATTCTCCGGTGTTGCAGCTGAATAGGGTGTCTTACTATTCCTAGGTAGCAGGAGTAGTGCCTCAGGCTTGGCTTCTTTCAAGCAACCTGAGCACTAGTGACCATATCCTACCTGTGACAACTCCCTCCTTCCTGCCATGCCTGCCCCACAACAACAACAACAACCTTGAGACAGTTTGACCACAGATTCATGGTATTGCACTGACTACTTGGAGTGGAGGAGAACCTAGCATATGCCACAGAACCCACATCTCTCCTATGTCCCTCCCTCACCTGTGCCTTCCTCTCCCACTTAGGGATGAACAGTGGAGGGTTGGCATAGTCGAGGTGGGAATGCTGAGGGTGGTGGTGGCACATACCATGGCTGGGGATACCCAGGTGGTAGAGACGTTGAGTTTCCTCAAAGGGGCCAGCCTCACTCAGGGCTGACATGAGCCGATGATAGTGGTCCTCAGGGGCCATTGTAGACTCCAGCTCTGGAAGCAGCAGAGTCTCTATTGGAAGGAGCACATGGTGAGTGCAAGTCAAGGCCTCCTCTCTTGGTTTCTACCCAAGGTCTGGCAAACCCTTCAGGACGCAAGAACTCATTGCTCCCTCCCCTTTCTATGACCTGCCTCCTTTTCCGGAGTTAGACTCACCTTGTGGGGACTTGCTTCGCACCTTCTTCTCTGAAGAACAGTCACTAGTAATGTAGGAGGAGCAGCCCAGTCTCTTGCCCAACAGTTCACCTGTAGAGGATGGAGTGAGCCCCACCCAGTGCCTCATGACTTGGAGGGAAAGCCACCTGTACCTTAGCTCAGCTTGGAACCCCAATCACTACCACGTTCTCCCTGGCAGTTAAGACCTTGCCCAACCTGGTATCGCAGGCCAGAGGACACCATGACAGGTGGATGTGGAGCATAACAAAGACACAAAGCAGTTCTGATGCTTGCCCTGGGCATGTAGATAGAAGTAATGAGAAGTTCACACCAATATTTCACCAGGCAGTCTCCTATAAGTTCATGTTCTTCCTCAGCCCCACCTTGGGGGAACTGAGTGACTTGCCTTTGCCGCCTTGGATAGGGTTGGATACTGTGCAGGTGTGGGGGAGGCAAGTACAGAAGTCATGCTTCAAATCTCAGCCTACTTTATTCTGGGTCTTCCCAGCCCTGCCACCAGAAACTTCGTTTCTTCCTCTAGTAACCTCTCTACTACACTTATGACACAGAAAGGAAGCCGTTGTCTCTCCTTGGCAGTATGTGCCCGCCTACTCATCCAGGCTCTGGGCTCTTGAGGGGACTCATGAACAACTCACCCCATAGTACATAGCCTATATGTGCTATGTCTGCACTAGGCTAGGCCCAGCCTTGGCTTCCAGTATCCCCTGTAGGATCCAGAGATCATACATACCCGACTTGCCAAACCTCAGGCATTAGTTGACCCAATTCCAGACCATTCTAAACACTACTGCCCAGGTTCCTCCTGAGTTCCTGCCCTAAGGCTAGGGTATTTGCTGAACAGCCCATGGCATCTTGGTTCCAGATTAAATGTTGCTGTCTTTGCCCTCCTTATCCTCACCAGCTAGAGGAGTGTGGAGGAACAATTCCTTGGGTAATCCAAAAATCTCCATGATGCCCAGCAAGTGCTGTTTCCACGTGTGCCCACCCTTCCCCAAAGCTCTAACCATTAGCACCAGAGCTGAATTCCACTTTTAAAAATTTCCTAAGTCTGTCATTCTTATCAAACTGGGGAAGTGTGGCAGCAAAAATGGCCAATCAATCATTACATTATGGCTGACAGAATGGTGCTAATAACTTATTGATCTCAACTACCTCACTGCCACTGGTCTAGCTGGCCATCTCAGGCTCTTCCTCTAAGAGAGGGACAGCACCCATTGTTTGGACAAGAGTTCCATCCATAATCTCTCAAGACAGATGGATCCAGCAGGCAGATGAAGGGTATTTGGCTGCACTTGGGGCCACCAATAATGTATCAGAGACCAGTGGGCAGGAGGGGCAGCAGCTGATCTAGGCAGGGAGGAGGGTCACTTAGGTCTGTGTGGCCTGGTCTCACTCACTCTGTACATGTTGTTCTTATGCCCAACCCACACATCCCCTTAAGGGTCAGGCAAGGGCTCTTTTCACAGCAGTCTGTCCCTACTTTAACAATGGCTACCTGCAAAGCTCAGAGAGACAGAGAGAGAGGAGTGTGTGTGTGTGTGTGTGTGTGTGTGTGTGTCTTTCTATTCCTGAAGTTTGGATAATAACCTGGTGGAAACCGGGCGGTGGTGGCGCACGCCTTTAATCCCAGCACTTGGGAGGCAGAGGCAGGCGGATCTCTGTGAGTTCGAGGCCAGCCTGGTCTACAAGAGCTAGTTCCAGGACAGGCTCCAAAACCACAGAGAAACCCTGTCTCAAAAAACCAAAATAAATAAATAAATAAATAAATAAATAAATAAATAAATAACCTGGTGGAGACGATCATGGAGTAAAGGCACCTCAAATAAGACCCAGTCCTGTGGCAGACTTAATGAAGTCACATCCACTCCCAGCACACCAGGGTGCTGCTAACACAGGCAGAATAACTATGGGAAGATGCACAAAGCCATATAACTTCCTGCAACCCCTATAGTCCTCTCTTGTCCAGGAGGCAGTGGGAGAGTGAACCCCTACAGAGACTGAAAGAAAACCCCTAGGAAATAGGGACAAGACCCTAAGAGAATGCCTAAGTTAAGCCATACACTCTCACATAGTTGTGCCACTATGAATCCCTGCATGCAGTGCAAAAGGAAGAGTGGCCAGACAGATGAGTAAATATCATATATATATATATATATACACAGACACCACAACAAGTATTATGATGGCCCTGGCTGGGAGGAAGTGTGTGCATGTGCACACACACACCCACACACACCCAAGGAGGTCTCTCTCCATGTGCAGGAACAGGGGAGGACCTGTGAGCTCAGAACATCACAATCATTATAGACTTCTTTGACTTTACCCAATCAATGGGGCAATTAGATTTTATAAGGCGCTTGCTCAGCTGTTTCCACCCGGCTGGGCCTCCATCAGGTCCCCAGCTGTTCCAGAAGCACCCCCCTACCAGTCCATAAAGCCATTCAAGCACATGGGGCTTTGATAAAGATGTCCACTGTGGTGGACCACACCCACCCACCCAGTCTTTCCAATTACTGCAGTCACACCAGACACTTTCCTAGGAGCCCAGGAGAGGAAGGTCCCTCAAAGCCCCTGAATCTCAGGTGTGCCCTCACTGCAGCCTTATGGCCTGCTTTTCTGAGGAGTGCCACAATCTCTGCCAGTTGCCTCTCTGAACTCCTGTGGCTTCCAGTAGTCAGTTTTCTTGGTGGTTCTGGGAACCCTAGCATTCTTTGCTCACCTTGCTCAGGTTCAGCACCCCTGGAAGGCAGAACTCGGGTTGTACAAGTTCTGTGGGTAGGAGAAGTGAGCATTCTTCTGACACACGAGTCATTCTACAGCGGGCAGTTCTGAGCTTAGGAGAGGCTTACATGGTATCTGCCCCTTTGAGGAAGGGTTGGTGGGTCTTGGCCACTCGAAACCCACTCCACCAAAAGCAATAATGGAGCAGTCTTTGCTGTAGCCATGTCTGCCTGGCTGTCTGGGATTAACACAATTACCATCACATGTAGCCCCAGGGGAAAGCCAGTCTCACAACCCACCCCCCTTGCTGGACTCTGGCTGCCAGCCAAAGTGCTCAGGGCCTAGAGCTGCTGATTAGAGACTTGGGGAGGACAGTCTCTAGTCAGGATAGCTGTGACCCCAGAGCCCCACTCTACCATTGGGATCTCTTGGATTCCTCACCTGCAGGTCCAAGGCCAATCTCCACGTTGCCTCTCTGGAAGTCACAGTGGCTTGGATGCTCGGGCATAACAAGGTGGTGGCTTTGATGTACGCTGGATATAAGGGTGGGGAGATCGTTGTCTTGGCTGCAGAAGAGCAAGACAGACCAAGCTATGAGCTGCTTCATTAGTTGAAAATCTGGCATTGTTGGTATGAGGGTACATGATTTGTGGACAGTATGTACTAAGTATGCAAAGCCAGCTGCACACCTCTGTGTGAGACCACTGACAGCACACGTGTATGCCCTCTAAGCAGACCAAAGGGAAGTCAGGACCTGGTACTTAGACCTAATTGCAGTTCTAAGAATACCCCTTCAGCTCTCCTTCTTGCAGAGAAAAGTGTGTCCTGATTTGCCCTGGAGAGCAGTTTGAAGAGAGAGTAAGCTGCCATATATACCGCCAGCTCTGGCAGCAAGAACATGGAACATACTCCCTAGTTCCCAGTTCTTTTAAATAAGGAAACTGAAGTTCTGACCAGAGCTCTATAGTTGACAAGACTCATGCTCATTAGCAGAGTGCCACCACCAGGCATGGGTAGGTCCGGAACTTCTACACAGGACCTTTTGACTCAGTATAACATCATTTAACTGTGTTTGTCCTTCCTGCTGAGTCAGCTGAGTCCTCATCCACAGAGCCCCATAGAGGAGAGGATATATAAGTAGGAATTCCTTACCCTGGAGTTCTGTAAGCATCAGTAGAGAAGGAAGACACAGGAAGCCAAAGTCAGGGCAGGAGCGGTGGTGCCCAGTGCTCAGCCCTCCATGGCTCACCTGTGACAGAGCAGCCTCAGATCCTGGCAGTGCCTCTACAAAGTGACCTAGGAATCAACTCTGAACCTCATTAAATAGCTCCCAGCCCCTGACCATGGTGACTGTAGCTGGGCTAATCCAGGGCTGGCACCTAAGCAGATCAGTTTCATCAGCAGACACCCAAGAGGGCCCCGGCCTAGAGGCCCAGATGTGTTCTTCCCATCTCAGCACTGCAGGCCCAGAGGGCAGGTGGGGGTGTAAGTACGTTATAGGATTAATTGGCATGAGGCTCATCCCCTGCATCCTCATCAGTGTGGGGGTGTCAGAGAGAATTGCTATCTCAGCATGAGGGGGTGTTGCGGGCTGACTAGGCACAGGCTGGAACAGCTACAGACTGGTCCCCAAGGGGATTTCCTTCTAGTTAGGAGGTAAACCAGTTTCTAGGGGCTCCAGGGAGTGGGCAGAAAGTCTGTTCTCTGTGAACACAGCCTGGCCCACAGAAAGAAAGTGAGGTCTCCTGCCTGGACCTGTATCTGGAAAAGTCTGGTGACAATATTAGAGTCACTAGGTACTGGATAGCATGATTCCATGGAGTGATAGCTGGTCATAACAGGACTTGAATTTAGCATCCACCTTCCATTCTGCCTTCAAAGATGATGCAGTTCTGAAAACCAGTTCCTATAGCTTGGTCATTCACTGAACAAATTATGCTGATTTTATACAGATCTGAAAAATTCCATGCATACATGGCCGAAATGCATTAATTATGCTCTTAGCGTCATGGTATGGGATTCTTTTTTTTTTTTTTTTTTTTTTTTTTTTGGTTTTTTCGAGACAGGGTTTCTCTGTGGTTTTGGAGCCCGTCCTGGAACTAGCTCTTGTAGACCAGGCTGGTCTCAAACTCACAGAGATCCGCCTGCCTCTGCCTCCCAAGTGCTGGGATTAAAGGTGTGCGCCACCACTGCCAGGCATGGTATGGGATTCTTGAAGCCACAACTCACCCTCTGCTTCCCAATGCATTCTACTACATGTTATGGACCAAGCCCTAGAGTACCTCAGGAGGCTGAGGCATGGATGAAGAGATGGATGGTCGTGGTAGAGCCAGAATGCTGCAGGGGGAGGATTATGAGGAGGCCAGAAAGAAAAAGATTGGCCTAGCACACCTTCTGGGGGTCTCCATCCTGTTCCTTTGGTCTTATCATGAAATCCAGACTTGTTCTCCTCCCTGACAGTTTAGGGACCCTGAGGGTTCAGAGGCTATGCTGCTCAAGGCTTCACAGGCATTTGGGTGAGTTACGATTCTTGCTTGATCCAAGCAGACAGGTGGTTCCCTACATGGTTTGTCAGAGGACCAAAGACAGATGGACGATGGATTAGTGGAAACAAGTGAACAGACAAGTGAAGAGTGACAACAGAGATGGATTCATAGACAGGAAACTAGAGACAGAAGAACGAGTAGGCAAGCCAACAAGGCAAAACAAAGGGCCAGGTGGGGGGTAGCACAAGCAGCTGGTCTTGGCCACCTGTGACCCTTCCTGTCTAGACACTGGATCTACCAGTAGGTAAGTTGAAGACTGTCAGTACTCCTGGCCTTCTTCCCCCTTCCGATAGAATCCTGACTCTTGGAACTAAGGAACTTCTTGAGGGGCACCAGGCTGTAGTTGTTGACACTGTGACGAACTTGTATGGACACATGCTCACTAAGGCCTTGTGAATGTGAGGAGGTAAGAACTGCTCCTGGAGGAGAGGCATAAGCACCAGCTTCCCTACCAGTCTTGCTGATAAATCTATCCTGCAGCATGTATAGTAAAAAGCTCATGAAATGTCATCAGTGTTCTTGATGGTTCAAACAAATGATCAACGGAGCCGGCAACTTCAAAATTAGGTAGAAATAAGTTTAAAGATATTTTTTTATTGCAATGCAACCCCAGGATGCAGGCTTTGTCAATCACACAAATAATAACACATCTGAAAGAAGCCAGGACAGACATTCAAATGTGACTGGCCTGGAGCCTGGCCACAGAAGGCTAGTCCCTTCCTGAGGCCACATTCCACTGTTGGACTTTTCCTGATGTATACCCTGTAGGTCCTGGGGTAAGACTGGAGCCCACTAGCCAGAAGCTACAGTGGGGCATGTTCACAGACCTATTCCTTGCTCCTCAGAAACTGGGAGACTGGATCTTCCCAACACTCCAGCTTCCTTATATAGTGACTTCATTTTCATCTTCTTGTGACATCTGTATTTGCAGCCCCCACTATGCTTCCATATTATGAATCTATGTGTTCCTAAGAAAACCCCTGACCTGATAGGCGAGGGTTTCTCCAGAAGGATCCTTTCAAAACATGTTTACTTGGTGAAAAGCTTTCTGTGCTTTCTTTCTTGAAGATAAAACCCAATAGGTCCAGCATTCAAGGCCCAGATCTTTAGCCTCCACCTGGCCAAACTGGCCTCTCGTATCTCATTCTAACATAACTTTGTAGAATCCCTTTACCCCAGTGAATTCTCATACATCCTTCAAGACATCACTCATATATCACCATTCTCATCTCCTGGTCCATTTCTGGGTGGTTAAGCAAAGAATATTACAGCCTCATCTCTGAGCAGATGGATACAAATGGACAGTCCCATCAGGGACAGCATATACGCAGACTCTAGAACCTCTCTTCTCAGAACCTCTGCCTGTGCTACTTGGCATGTGGGATGTGCTTGGTTAAGGTGGGATCCTGCCACCCAGTTTGCCATAACCCGGGTTGTGCAAAAAGACATAGAAAACCTGATGGATACTCAGCTCACATTGGTTTATATTGGTCAGAAAATGAATAAGACGGGTCCATCGGCAGAAGAGGGAGAAGAGGCAGGCGGCATAGCATAAGCAGGGCCCAAGGGGAAGCACAGCAATAAAACTCCCTGCTGCCTGTGATGTGTGTGTAGTCTCACAGACTTGGACTCTTACCTGCAGGATGTTTCTCTGAAGGAGATATTCACATCCCAGTGGGTGTGGACTCTGAAAAGGGAAAAATAGAGGGTCAGCATGGCTCCGGGAATATACCTGGGCAGAAGGATATACATGAATTTGATTCTGGCATCCTGTTGTACCAGTAGTTAGGGCAGTGGCTAAGAGGCAATGCCCCATGCCAAGTTAAATGTGCTTCAGCTCCCACTCGCCAGGTCAGAGTCAGCTTCTGGTTTTACAACAGTCCTGACCTCACTTCTCTTTGGGCACCTGAAGTAGCATGGCTGCATAGTCAGTGAGAGAACATAGTGTCCGTAGGCTTCCTATACATGGTGCTTATTCTACTGAAATCAAATTTCTAGTTGCCAGGGCTGTTTCAGCCAGTGTGACATCACACAAGAAGAACCTCATAGCAGCCACTTGAAGGAGACTTGGATCATGAGCCCAGGTTGGTATAGGCTTCTGGGTCTCACTGCTACCAACCCATTTCCTAAAAGTGACCCCTGCAGAGAATCAAAGTGCCTGGATGAGATGTCAAGAAAGGTTCCTGCCGGGCTGGAGAGATGGCTCAGAGGTTAAGAGCATTGCCTGCTCTTCCAAAGGTCCTGAGTTCAATTCCCAGCAACCACATGGTGGCTCACAACCATCTGTAATGAGGTCTGGTGCCCTCTTCTGGCCTGCAGGCATACACACAGACAGAATATTGTATACATAATTAATAAATAAATATTTAAAAAAAAAAAAAAAGAAAGGTTCCTGCCTGTGCCTGATACAGTGTTTGCAGACCTTGACTGTGCTGGCCTACCCCCACCCTCGCAGTAGCCTCCTAGCATGGCTGTGGAATCAGTACCTTCTCTTCATGATATGGATGTGTGGATCATCCTCCTGCTTCAGGCCTGGCTGCTGCCTACAAGCTGTGCCACTTCCATCACTGTCACCGTCACTCGCTGAGAAACTGGGGGTTCTTTCTTTCTTTAGGGCATGTGTAGGGGGCAGAGTGACTGTTCTCTTGTCGGCCAAACGTCCCCGGTTCTGAGAAGGTGGGAAGAGGAGGGTTAGGTTAGGTCAGGCCTTCAGCCTCCAGAGTCCAGACCAAGGTGCAGAAGCCCCATTGCTATAGACCAGCGCACAAGGATGATAGTGTGGGACCCACAGGCTCCAGTCCAGTTCTTCTCTGTAGGCACAGCCTCAGTGATGGCTCATCTTACATGGTAAGTCCCACCTTCCACATCCTAGAGAATGCCTCTCCCAAGTTCATTTCATGGACTGGAACAGGGCAGAGTTCTAGCCCCATTCTAGCTGTCCATTGTCAAACAGAAACATCAATGAACTGTCTTTTTTTTTTTTTTTTTAATTTCTTTCTCTCCACCCCCAGCCCCCATTTCTGAGATACTGAAGCATGCTAGGCAAGTGCTCTGCAGTCTGAACAGTGTCCACTCGGGGCTCTGGGAGCCCTGTCTCTGCTGCATAAACCATCAGGAGTCTTTTGGGGCCTACATTTGGTTACTTTCCAGAGTAGGTGATAAGGACTCTGTAGTACCAAGTCAGTGGTGTGAATCACTATGGTTTGAGGACTGGCCCCAGGACAAGAGGGTTATTTCTATGGCCCCCTTTAAGATCTACTTGACTTTTGTCCTTCACTGTTCTAGGGACAGTAGAGTGAAGGTTAGGCTGAAGGGGTAAAGCCCTTTCTTACACTTGGGATTTATTCTACAGATGTTATACCTACAGGGCTTGTGTCCCAGGCCTCTGTCATCCCACAGGCTTGGGGAATCATTTCTATGAGCGCTTGCTTGTCTCTCGATAACAGAAACAAGTTTTTTTTTTCTTTCTTACATACAAAGGGACACAGGGACCATGAGATTGTCACTTGGAAAGAGCCAGAGCCAGTTGGCTATTGCCAGCCTCAACCCCACAACACAAACAGCAGGCACAGGGACCTACTTGCACCTTCCACACCCTAAGAGTACCAGGAGTTGGGTCTTGGGTGGTACCTGGGGGATGACCCATGAGAAATGGTACAAAGGACCCAGATGGCTGTCCCGATAATACCCAAGAACTGAGAATATAGCTTCCTTTGTGTACTGAAAATGTCAGCCAGCCCTACAGCTTAACATATTTGAAAACATCTGAAAACCTAACCAAGAGCTAGGCTGCTCATACAGTGTGAGGGGTGCCATCGCTCAGGGCCTCTGATTTATGTGCACACTGCATTCAAGTACTGAAATATCTGTGACACTGATTCATACTTGTGGTCCTGATTGTGGGGTACGGTGCGAAAGGTGGGGAAGTCTTTCTAAAAAGGAACCAGGAGTAGGAAAGTTGGCCTCAGCCCTGAGTTGTCTCCCACCCATGGTAGGAATTGGGAGGCCTAGATAAACAGCAGGCCCATTCCTTTCTGAGCTGCAGATTTCCCACTTGAAGTGAGGGAGGCATGGGGCTACTTGTCCCCCAGGCTTGTGGGGGTGCTCAACGTGCTTTGGTTTGTAAGCAGCATGACTCCTCCCATCCAAACAGAAAATAGAACTCTGTAGACCTAATGAGGACCCCTCTCCCACCAGCTACCTGCAGACTTTGACCTCTGGTTCCAGCAGGTGGTGGAATGATGCCTGTATTCGCCTGCATGTTTTGTGAACCTAGTATGTTGGCCTGCATTAGATCTGGCAGGCTCTGCATGTGGTTCCGTTCATCTGCCCCAAATGCATGAGTTTGTGGTTTCCCAGCATGCCCCTCAGGGCCCATAAGGAACCAATAAGGATGCTCCACCATGAGCCCAAATGAAACAAATTTAAGGTGGACAATTGGGTTCTATTGTGGCATCTCTCTGCCTCACTCTGCCCTGGCAGACAGGATGCTGGGTGAAGCCAGGTACAGCTCTAGTTCAACAATAAGACCCTTATTGCTCTCCCCCAGGTGCTCTTATTCCCTCTCCTGAGGTAATCTCTTTTATCAAATGAATCCGTCAAACCCTTCTTGCATAAGGGGATGCATGCTTGATCCCTAATCTTTCTTGTTCTTCAAGTACTCGATACATTGTCTACCTTTGGTGGGATTCTGTAACCAGTCCCCAACTTTAGCTCACTAGATGCTTATACAGTCTGCTCTGACTAGGCTATCCCATCAGGACACTCAGACATTTAGTCATATACTGGGCAGGATTCCAACTCAGCACCCCAGAGACACAGGTTGCTCACCCTCAAGCCTGGGACTATCCCAGATCACAGTCAAAGCAAGTCAGTACTGTCATGCCTCAGAATGAGCCCAATCCCACAATCAGCATCACTCCCAGGTGTGCCAGATGATTTGGTGACCTCCAGATCTAGGCCAAGAAGAATGACATGATCCAGGAATAAGGCTATGCATTCCCACGATTTGAGTAGCAACAGTTCCAATGATGGAAGAATTGGAAAGAGGTAACTCACTTGCTGTGAGTTTGAGGCCAGCCTGGTCTATAGAGTGAGTTCCAGGACAGTCAAGATGGTTACACAGAGAAAGCCTGTCTCAAAAAACCAAAACCAGAACCAAAACCAACACCACAACAACAATTGCTGCTCTTGCAAAGGACCTGGGTTTTGTTCTAAGTATTCACATGGCGGCTTAATACCATACTCAATTCTAGTTCCAGGGTCTCTCTGGATTCATGGGCACCAGGCATGCATGAAACAGACACACACATAAAACAAAAATAATTCTTTTTTTTTTTTTTTTGTTTTTTGTTTTTTCGAGACAGGGTTTCTCTGTGGTTTTGGAGCCTGTCCTGGAACTAGCTCTGTAGACCAGGCTGGTCTTGAACTCACAGAGATCCACCTGCCTCTGCCTCCCAAGTGCTGGGATTAAAGGCGTGCGCCACCACCGCCCAGCAACAAAAATAATTCTTAAACAACAGCTCACCCTGTATCCAACCCGGGATTCCTTTTCTTTCCCAGGTACAGTCTGGGAGGGTGCCAAGGAACCTACTGACCTATTTACTTTTCTCAGGTTCCTCTAGCACATCAGCAGGGTTGAGGTTAGGATGTTCATTCCCAGACAACATAGCCACCACTTTCGAAGCTGAAACCCAGACCTTCTGCCCAACAATCTCCAGCTTATCTCATATCTCACCACGGGCGAGGATATTCTACAGCCTGGACAATCGCAGATCGGGGGGTGCACTTGCAGGATCCCCTTGGACATAAGCGTCTTCAGGCTTTTCCCTGCCAGGAGACCAAGCAGAACACGTGAGGGAGAGGCCAGGTGCATATAGCATTAGCATGCTTTTCAGGGGCATAGCTGCAAGGCCAGATTTTCCTCTTCCCCGCAAAAATTCATGAAATTGTGCACGAAATTCACAATGATCTCTTAAGCCCACCGTGCCCAACTTCTCATCTGAAATTCTCTCTCACCTTTGTGGCAGCTGCTTGGGAAATGCGGGGTCTCTAAAACTCAAATTTTGAGCGAGTGCCCCCGCCTGACCAAGGGATTACTCCCCCCCCCCTTGCCCCCGGCCCCGTCCCCATTCTAGTTGCCCTTCTCTAGAGCTCCACCCTCTCCAAACTGGTCCCAAGGGAACTCATGACAGAGGCTGATGAGGTGAGAGGTGAGAAGGGGATCAGGCCTGCTTCTGCATTCCCTTCCTCGCAGGAAGAGATAGCTAATGGGAGGCGTGACCCCCTAAACCGAACGCATTTAGGTCTCTAACTTTTTTACTCCCGGCGTAGCGCTAGCGCTTATTGAACCCGGCTCAGGAGCCTCCATATCGTATCCAAACAGGCTTTGGCTGGCAGTATCGTCAACGTTGTTAGGTTCCGCTGCCCCCACCTGCTGACACAGCCTCCACTAAGCGCGCACTCCTACCCTTGCAGCAAGTGCATGCACACCACCACTCCTGTCAAGAACCGCTGGCTGGGCGCCTGTGGGGGAAGAGGCGCCCCTCCCATTGGCCTCTCCCGAGTTCCGGTAAACTTCCCCTGCCTTCACGGCTCGCAGACCCAGAACCCTTTGACCTGGGCTGAAGAGATCAGGGAGGCTGAGAAACCTTTGCTGTGTCCACTAAGTCGCTCGTGCGTGGGTGGGTGGACAGGAGGGGCTGGAGAGGAGTGGTGGTGGAAAGAGAAGGGTATCCCCAGCACCAGCCCTGGAGCCACAGCGCCCCCTTTGGGCTAATGCTAGGTGTCCCAGGTGGCAGAATGAGGAACCTGGGGCACAGAAGAAGAGGGACAAGCGGCGGCTCGAGCCCCCACCGTGACCGCACCTTTGTGGCGGATGCTGCGCTTCCAGTCCTTGGCGGTCTCGCGGCCGCTGACGAACTGGAACTCGTTGGGTGTGAGCCACTCGCCCCGGTGTCGGATGGACGGGCCCTTGCTGCCCTGGCAGAGTTTGCGTACGTAGAGCAGCGCGCGGTTGGCGCCGCACTCCACCTCGATACACGGCTCGCCGTTGTCTAGCAGCGGCTGGAAATCCGGTGCCGCGGCTGCAGTAGCTGAGAAGCGCTCGAAGGCCAGTGGATCTCGGGGCAAGTAGAGATGAGGCGCGGCCTCGTGCAGGTTAAGGTAAGCGCGCGGGGGGCGGAGTGAAGGAGCCAGCAGCGCCTCGTAGCCCGAAGCTGAGGCGGGCAGAGAGGCGGCCGGGGGCAGGGCTGCTGCAGCGGGCAGAGGCGCCAAGTAGGCGGGCAGTGGTGGCAGCGGCAGTGTGGCCAGGGTCGGGTGGAAGGTGGCCAGGGCCAGGGCCAGGTCCTCGCGGCCCGGGAGCTCCTTTTTCACTGCTGGCATGGCACTCAGATGAAGGCTTTTTGTTGCCTGCGCGATTTATTTTGGTTGGAGTTGGGTCTTGGGCCGGGAAGTCCTGAATAGAGCCTGACTACGCACTCACTCGGCGGGCTACTGTGCCTCAGTGTTCGCAGCAGATGCAGCCCTCTTGCTGACCGCCGGGCCTCCCTGGACAGTTGTCTGGATGGTTAGCTGGGCCTCGATCGCCTGAGGCATGGTGCTCCTGGAACTGCCTAAGATCTTGGGCTGCAGCTCCTGGGTCCTAGGTCTCTGCAGAGCTGCAGAAGTCTAACTGCATTCGTGTCCAGGCCAGTCCTTTCCTCAACACTAACCAGAGCTGGACTGATCCCGGCAGTGAGAAGTTGCAGAGTCGCCTGTCCTGTTCGTAGTCCAGCCTGGGATTCTTAGCCTCAGCCCCGCCTTTCCCCGCCCCCCAGCTGCCCCGCCGCACACTGCGTTCGCTGGAGGACTTGGAAGACCCGCCGCCGCCGCCGCCGCCGCCGCCGCCTCCGCCTCCGTCGCCGCCGCCGTCGCCGCAGCCGCCGCCACAACTTGGCCCATTTAAACCGCCCTGGCGCGGCGGGCGGGCGCGGGCTCCGGCGGGGGGTGCGTGAAGGCCGACTGGACTCCGATGACACGGAGGTCGCGGGACAGGGCTACAGCCCCTGGCTTCTTCACAGTGGGGAAAATGAAAGGAGACCCTGGGGTGTGAGTGCTGAGTGCAAGACCCCCAACTGTGGTCTAAAGGAATGTAGGGTAATCTGCAGGATAGGTGAGTGGGTTTCTGCTGAAATGGAGCTGGTATGGTCTCATTTCCCCTTGAGTGTGAGCCTGCTCTCCTTCCCCTCAGATGGCCTCTATGTATCTGCAGGGGCTGGGTTGTGGATTGTGGAGTGTTTGAGCTCTGTTTGTAAGTAAGAATAGCAGTTCTCTGTCAGTTTTCTCTCACTACCCATTTCTCACCGAATTGGTACATTGGATCACTTATTGCATATTCTCATTTTGTAGATGAGAACCTGAGACAGGTTAAGCAGTTTTTGAATGACACACAGCTGTTTTTACTATGATGCCTACTCCCAGGGCAAGAAGAGTCAGAGCCACGGAATGGAACAAGGAGGCATTCATAGAATCAGGGTTGGAGTAGGGGACAGTGACAGTTGGCTTAACAAATGTGCACACCAACACATTTCTATCCCCAAGAGCTGCAAGTCTGGGAGAGAGGGACCTGTTACATCTCTGTTCACCTTGATACCTTGAAGGGAGCAGATTAGCTTCATGTCTGGTTTCCGACCCCCTCCTTCATGTTTGTATGGAATCAAGATCAGAGTGAAGAGAAACTGAGATATCTTGTGACTTTGGTATTAGCTTGTGAGAGGGGCGTATCTGTTGTGTGACATGTTGGGTACACTAGAAAGTGGGCCGTTCCCGGTCCCCCAGTCTTCTGAAATGCACCTGGCATTCTCTGACTTTGTCCTGGGGGGGCTGAGCTGGGTCACAAGTTTTTCTGTACAAATAACCTTCCTTCTTCAAGGTAGGGCCTAGGAGTGAGGAAGCTGCCTCTTGCCACCTCCCCTAGTGACCCAGCACTAGCTGGTATGGCCCGCTTCGTCCATGATCCCTTCCCAGGTTGACTTGGAGAGTGAGCTCTGCACATGCTCTGCTTGCGTGAGGAATGTGCTAGGAGTCTGGACAGCCCTTGCACTCTTTAGTTTTTTCTTTCTTTTTCTTTTGTTTTTTCAAGACAGGGTTTCTCTGTGTGTAACATTGGCTGTCCTAGAACTCGCTCTGTAGACCAGGCTGGCCTCAAACTCACAGAGATCTGCCTGCCTCTGCCTCCTGAGATCTGTGATTGAAAGCATGCACCACCACTACCCAGCCTTTGCACTCTCTTTAATAATACTATTCTCCATATAATGGTCTGTTGGTGCTCAAGGAGATATATGGAAGTGGGTGACCACTTCTTTCTTCACCAACATTGGTTCCATTACCTTACCCAGATCCTGGACACTAGTATGTCCCTGATAGACAATAGTCCTTCTTCTTTTCTCTCTCTCTATGGCCTGTGTCTTGTCTAAGGTATGATGCCTCCATGTCTAATGCATATAGGTGCTGCCTGTAATTCTTTACCTTGAAGAGACCATCATGTTGGTGAGTAGTTGTGGCACACATGGAGAGAACACTGGGGCTTCTGATTAAGGTCAAGGGTTGGACCTCATGTGTTTACTGCCAGAGCATAGCCCCAATCTTGTCTCCAAAGATGTTCCCTCAACCTAGGGTTTCTTATGTTAATCTGCATCTGTGTGTAGAGCTTTGGCTTCAAGACCTTCTGTGGAATTGGGAAGCACGGGCTTGTATCTGAGAAGGCCACTACTGTGTGTGTATTTGCCCATGCGTCGCTTCTAGCCCTGCTTACCATCTCTTATCATACTTATGCATAGAAACCATTCAGAAGAAGTCAAGGGCCTCAGATCAGGATGAGCAGAGGGCTGCCCAAAATACCCAACCTAACTTCATGCCAGTTTGGTCATACCTGAAGTACTAAGATCTCTTCCTGAAAAGAAAGACCCTGGTTTAGGTCCAAGGCTGGAAGACTCTTCCCTTTGTCCATTGTGCCATTCCAGGGCTTGGCAAGGAAGTCTCATTACAATTATTCCTTTTCCTGAGATGAAGATCACTGTCCAGAGACCAGGGTTCCTCTTTGGGGATATTATACTTGCTATACCTGTATCCTAGGCTGAAAGTCCTTGGCCACACCATTCTCTGTACTTCTTAGACTGGAGCAAAGGCTAGAGGGAAATCGTTTTTGCATTAGAATCATCCAGGCTGCCTACACCTATACTTCAGCCCCTCCTCCACCCAGGAGGCTCCACCCTCTGGCTTTGGCATGGCCTGGTCGCTGCTCCTGGGCCCCCTGTTTGGGGGCCCTCTGCTTCAGGCTGAGACTAGAGTGCCACTGCAGGAGGGGGAGGAGAGTCATAAATAACTCTAGTGGTTGTGACCTGAGATATATAGGAGGGGCTTGGTCTGGTCGCAGACCCCTCTGTCCCATGAAGGCTTGCCTGTCAATTTAGATTGCCTCCTCTTAGAGTCCCTTTATTCATTTCTCCATCAATAATCTGTTTACTAAGCCCAGATGTGGTAGAATCTCTTGGAAGAGAAATGTGTGAGACCACAGATGTGATTAGAGGAGGTACTTTGAACAAAGTCTTAGTCCATCCCTTAGGCTGTCTGCCTGCTTATGGTAATGGGCTGCATGCCACGAATCCTCTTCCCTCCCAGAGTACAGAGCTATAGGTTTACAGTTGTAGGCGCAATCCTCAGTGGACACCAGCAAATGTATGCATGCTCAAAGCACAAAGTAGACATAGGTGGATTGCAATCTGCATCCACATTACTGACTCTAAAGTTCCTGAACTTGAATATGTAGGATGGTGCACAACGTATAGGAATGCCCTCAAGTGTCCACACAAAGCAGGCACTTTCACCACAAACAGTGCAGACAATCCACAGATAGACCAAAACCTGTACACAAAATACTGGACCTGCAGTCACTAGTACCAGACAGACTGTTCCACATGTTCTTCCGCTAGGACGGCACAGTTGGTCCAAGTGTCTAGTTGGTAGTGCTGTTGGACTTCCTCGGTAGAGTTAACTTTCAGGGTCAGAGGTTAGTGGTAAATTATCTAGGGCTCCTTCAGACAGTTTTGCAAAGGGTCAGACCCTCCAGGAATGTATCTGTTTCTGGTCCTGGTCAGATACAGAGGAGCTGCCCTGCTGGGACATGCCTGGCTTGGGGCTTGCTATGAGCTGGCTATAGGCCATGTTAAGTCTCTCAGGAGAAAGACATTTCTTTTTTTTTTTTTTTTTTTTTTTTTTTTGGTTTCTCTGTGGTTTTGGAGCCTGTCCTGGAATTAGCTCTTGTAGACCAGGCTGGTCTCGAACTCACAGAGATCCACCTGCCTCTGCCTCCCAAGTGCTGGGATTAAAGGGAAGACATTTCTGAGGCTGGGCTGTCTACTGATCCTAACCCTTTTCACTAAAGAAATGGAGATGAGCCTGAGTTCAGACTGGTACCACTCCTATGGATGTGTGTGCTGCACTGCCTTACTAGATGCACTCTAGCAGGTCCCAAACTGTCAGGCAGTGATCCCAACACAACTCCTAGAGTCTGGTCTGGTATCATTGGCAGGGATTTTCTGTTACCATTTGGCCTGCATGCTAAGCCCTTGAGCAGCACAGAGATAGTTGGCCATCACAGGGATGGGTTGGTCCCTGCCTTATGGCAGCTTTCCCATTGTTGTGGTAGCTCCATTGCTTACCTGTTCCCTTCTTCTGCCACTTGTCCTGGTGGGATTTTAGGTATTTTCTTATCTCCAAAATATTATTAGAGTTTGGTTATAGGTACCCTTTTCATCAAAAAGATATACCTGAGAGAAAATTCTAGCATAGTCAGGGTTAACATTATTGCCATTATCAGAAACTACCTAGATTGGTAGTCCGGGGGTGTGTGGTGCTCTTATCGAGGGTCTTGACAAGATGGTACTTAGGCATGCAAGAATGTGGCTAGGGACAAATCGGGTTGGCCTAAGATTCTGCATCTCAAGTTCTAGGTGCTTGACTGAAGTCTCTCGATGCTGACAAAGTTTCATCTCTTCAGGCTTCCTGTGTGTCGTAAGTTTGTGTGGCAGTTTTGTTTTCTGGGTCTCTAAAAAACAGAAACAGACCTTGGTACAAGGGAAAGCAATGGAACCTGAAGACATAAAACCAGCTAGAGTTGCCTGGTAACAACATTGGCTGAGTAATGTCCACTGAGCAGGAAGAAACTGATAGCTACCTGCAGGAAGGCAATACCAGCTCAGAGAGCCTGATATAATGATCAATGTGCAATATCCCAGGGACAGATTCCAGAACAACCAAGTTCATCCTGTGTGTCACATGCCCTTGCCTCAGTGTGGCATATGTCATGGGGCAAGATTTAGTCACATGATATAGATCAGCAGTGTGTGGAAAAAACGTATTGCAGAACAGTAATGGAGTCAGGATATGTAACATGGCATGACATATTGTACCTGGAATGATGGTGGGAGCATCTAGGGATACTGGTGGGCTCCCACTGACAATGGGTGCTTTTGGAGTGCACTGATGTCTTGGTGTTCTGTGAGGAATATGTGGGTGTCAGAACCAAGTCACTGGGCTTCATCTCTTTTTCTGAGTTGTGCCAAGGGGTCACAATAGGCAATCCCTTGATACTGTTGGATAAGAATGGAAAGGAAGTCTGTGCTATGTAACTCTGGAGTCATGCACTGTAACTTTTGTTAGTAGCCCCAGAAATGAGTGCATGAATACCCTGCACAAAATGTACACAGAAGCCTGTGGTCTGGTTTCCACCAGTTTACTATGGGTGGAAAGGCATACATGTTCACAGTACATGCTCAGATGTCTACATGTACATGGGTTTTAAATTAAGACTATTTCCCATGGGGCTCCCTTGGGTTCTCATCCTGAGGCCTGGCATGACTACTTTCTTTGGGAGTAAAGTTTCTCTGATGCCAAGGTGACGTTTTTTGGGTGACCCTAACCTCGAATACAGTAGTGCCCAGTCTGGAGCTACCTATGCCCATTTTATTCTGAGCACCATTTAGCCCCTTAACAATGCAGGAGAACTCCAGAGCAGAGATTCCACTCCCCACCTAAGCCCCTGCTGCAGCACTGAGTTTAAGACTAATAAAACACTCACCTCAAAGGAGACAGCTTTATCTTGTCGATCGGAAGTCTGCCAGCCCAATTTATGATAGAACATAAGATCTCCAAATCTAAATTTACACACCATAGTATAACAAGAGGTCAATGAGATTGAAAGTGGACCATTGAAGGCTTCCTCTGTAATACTGCACAGAAATCTTCAGATCCTGACTCCTGCTCAAAGGGAGTTATGGCCCTGCTGGAAGACACTGGGGAGGACAGGTGAGGTTCTGTTGGAGAGGTGTGCACAGAAAAGGATGAAAAGGAAGAGAGCTGACCTAGACCATCCATGTTTAGAATGAAAACCATTCATGTTAAAGATGAAGATGACAATGGTGCTGAGGCGGTCTATCACTCTGGGCTGGGAAGCCCATCCTTTTGGTCTCATACCTCCCTCCTACAGGTAGCTCTAGCTTAGCGATCAGGCTTTAATATCTTTCAGATTCTCAGCATTCATTTTCAAATGAGATTGCTGTGGGTTCAGGTTAGCTCCCTTGACTTTTTATGCCCTCTGCCACTAGGTGAGGGTTGTGGAGAGATGGCCCTGTCATGGGTGCCTAGCCATTAGGAGGCTGGGGCTTTGAGCTTTTGTCAGACCCTGACTGCAGGATTTATACAAATAAATGAAATAAAGAGTGCTGGCAGCCCTGATCTGATTACAGTCATTCATTTTCTGGTCGTTAATAATTTGTGCAATAAAGGATTGAGGCTGTTCCAGAGAGGGGGAGGCTGTGGCTCAGCCGTCCCTTGGCGCCAGCAGTGGGAGCTGGAAACATAAATTATTAGTTTCTTATCGCTTGGGCTGCCATAGCTCATGCTGCCATGGTCTGATGGGGGTTGGGAGAGGTCCTACTCAGAATCTGCTCTGAGCAACTGCTAGTACTGGAATCTCAGGACAGTGTCCTTTGTCGCTTCAGCCAACACCTTAGTGCCCCAGGCTGTGACCCCAGAGTTAGAGGCTGTGGCTACTATGGGGTGGGGCTTGTTCCCTAAACCTCCAACCTTTGCTAAGTGAAAACAAACCTTTCATTTGTAAAACCCCAAACCCAGGTACACACCTGTTCTGCAAAAGACAGGATTTTGTCACCATGTTTTCATTAGAGAAGCTCACAGACCACCTCTGTCCAAGTTGTCCAGCTATGTGACTTCACACTAGGGGAGGGGCAGGCGACTTGGTGGTGGCTCAGAGCACCTGTACTTAATGCAGGTAATGTTTGTCCGCCTTCCTGGTCCTATTTGAGGGACTTAGTCACCCATGAAGAGCAGGTTCAAATAGCCTTTTGTGGTTCTGGTACCTTTCAAGAGTTCTATTCCTAGGCTTTTTGTTTGTGTTCTGAGTTGCAGGGGCTGAGATGGGTGAGGTTGAACTCAAATGTTATAGATCAGAGAGCTCTAGCCTTAGGACATGACAAAAGTGTGGTGGGCAGGAGCCCAGCTTGCTTGGAGTTAATCTTTGTTTCCACCTTTAAACTATGGAAGGAGGGGGCTGAAACAAGGTTGAAAAGCCAGAAGTAGCTATGGAGGAAGGAAGGATGGTGATAACCTCAACTTCCTATGGGGGAATGTTGTTAGACCTAAACCCCTCTCTGTCTCAGCCTTTTATTACCAGTGCTGGGAGTCACCTAAGCACTGCCTTGCATTGGTAAGAATGGTGATATCTGGTGGCCAGTGTTGCATGGCACAGAGGCCTGGAGTTAACATGCCCAGGGCTGTTTGTCTTACACTTTCTGTGTGGCTTTGGAAAGACATTCAAGCCTAACCCTGAGTTCTATCTGTAAAATGGGACTGACTATCAAAGGAGGCAAACCTGGTGTTTGGTGTACAGGTCTCAGATATTCTGGGGTGTGTAGACAGCTCAGGAATACCCTCTGGGCCACGTGAGTTCAGCTTCAGAATGTTCCTACCTGTCACATTCTATCAAGCCCTCACCAAGTACCTAGCTGTTTGAATACAGTGCCAATGACTCCTGTAACTTGTGTGTCTACAATCTTACCATTTTTATTGTTTCTGGTTCATCTCCCATTGACTGATTTTCCTTCTCCTTTTGATTTGTGTTTACCTGTTGCCTCATCTGACTGGTGAGTTTTGATTGGGAAATAGGAACTGTGGATTTTGTTTAGTGTGTACTATTTTTTAAAAAATAAATTTTTACTTTGCTCTGGAGATTAAGAAGTTACTTGGAAACCATTTGATCCTGTTGCATTTTGCTTTTAAAGTTTTGCTGGGAGATCAGAAGGGCATTTCATCTAGGATGAACACTAGTTCACAGTGATAGTCCCACATCACTTTGTTAAGGGGCTGCTTTGTCCTTTTTGTGGGATAAAGTTCTACAGATTGTCTGTGGAAGCTGCGTAGTTCCTGACAGGACTCTTTTTTATTCTTATGTTTGATTGTCTCTGGGCCTTTTGTGTTGCCATCTCTAATCTTGACTTGTTGATGGTAGTGGGGCTCCCAGTTCTGTGTCTTGCCCCTTGAGAGACCTTCTAAACTATTCTGGGTCTTTCTTTTGGTACTCAAATCCAGAGACTTTTGAGTCAGGGCTCAACATTAGTATTCGTTCTTGGGCTCCTTGTTCTTCCTGACTGTTATTTCTAATGTCACTGTACACCAAGAGTACAACCTGACACAAAGGAGCTTCTTGGAATGTACCTGCTTGTACTACGTGGGTAGTTCCTATGCTTCCTAGAATGTGTAGTGCAGCAGATCGCTAGCTCATCAGCTGTCTAGTTGTCTCTTGGTTAGGCAAATCTTACCCAAGTGTCACCCAAAGAGTGGGTCAGACGGACTCAGCTGTCAGGGACAGCACTTGTGGTGCCTCATCTTGGTACATTCAGGCTGACCTGATGAGGGTTTGGGTTTATTGCTGAACCAGAAGGAGCATGTTTGCTGAAGCAGACTAACCGTGATTGGGGCTGAGACTGCTTCATAATGAAAGCAGCAGACTCCTGTTGGCCCTGGACCAGGGTCCTATCCTTAAATGTAACCAGGAGTCCTTGTTGGCTCCTTGGGTTCCTTGCCTTCCAGTAATTCTCTTCGAAGTGTGCTGCATACAGGAGTCCCCTCTGAGATGTCACTGCTTATCAAAGAAAGTTCCTGTTCCATCTCCCCTACTTACTGATTGATCAGCCCTTCTCGGGCCCTGCTGTTTCTCACTGACATAATACAGTCTTAGTTTTGTTCTAGGCTTGTTGGCACTCCAATGGACTTCGTCTGACCCCTTGACTGAAAGCATAAGTAGGGGATCTGTGACACACAAGGTTTATTGGGCACCAAGGGTTCCTGATCTCAGAACTCCGAGGTCCACAGGCTCCAAATGGAACGCCAGAGCCCTCTTAACTTTTAAGGATTCCTCTGTCTGCTTGTTTACCCAAAGACTTGGGTCTTTGCTACCCATCTAGGTGTCTGAGAGTGGCCTTCTTTTCTCCCTGGATACCAGCTGGGGCTTTTAGAGGGCTAGTCTTGCTTTGTGGCTTGACCCTCTTCTCTGGATGACTCAGCCTCTTCTCTGCACATTCAACCTTTTCACTTTTCACCCTGTCTAGCCCCTCCATGACTACCATACCCATATATCTTTTCTTAATTTAAAAAGATTTTAAAAAGCCTTTCTTTATGATTTATTTATTTATTTTTTAATATTTATTTATTTATTATGTGTACAGCATTCCTTCCATGTGTGCCCGCAAGCCAGAAGGGGGCGTCAGGTCTCACTATAGACGGCTGTGAGCCACCATGTGGTTGCTGGGAATTGAACTCAGGACCTCTGGAAGAGCAGTCAGTGCTCTTAACCACTGAGCCACCTCTCCAGCCCCTCTTTATGATTTATTCAATCTTATTTTATGTGCAATGGTGTGAAGGTGTCAGGTTGCCCAGGAACTGGATTTGTAGACACTTCAGAACTGCCATGTGGGTGCTGGGAATTTGAATCTGTGTCCTCTGGAAGAGCAGTCAATGCTCTTAACTGCTGAGCCATCTCTCCAGCCCCCATACCCAAGCATCTTATATGGATTTTCTTCCAGGGTTGAACCCCCAGCCCTCACAAACATACACACATCCCAGAAGACCATAAAGAGCACATATATACAGATCCATTAATATGACCCTGATTGTGCATTAACACAAAAACAGTTCACCTGGATTTCCCTCTCTTATCTTGGAGATCCTGATTGGGGAGTTCCTACTCACACTGTGTGGTAGCCTTGAGACTGATTTCATTTATCACTGACTGAGTATGAGTAATTTTATCATGAAACACACTTCAGGGTGATAGATGAGGGAGCCAGGGCCAATGATTGCCTGGCTACCTCTCTCTTTAAGAGGGATGCTCAGAGGGGGCCTCCTGACTTGTACAGAGGGAAGACAATGAAACAAGAGAGGGAGGATGAGGAGAAAGAGTTTCAATATGGTGGTTGGCAAGGCTTTGGATGTGGGGGAGAGAGAAGACATAGACCTGGCCTCCCTGATAGGATCCCAGAGGAGCATGTCATGAGTCAGGGTTCTGACTAGGTACCAGACATGGCTATTTTAAAAATATGCCCAGGGCCGAGGTCCAGAGGCAGAAGATGAGGGACAGACAGGTGTGTCTTTTATGCCCAGATAGAAAAAACATGAGGACGTTTTCACGTGTTTCTCTTTTTCTTTAGCTTCTTCACAAATTGGTGTGATAATGTCTGTTTCACTAACTCATCAATACTAGCCAAAGTCATATATGTTTAACCTTTGGATGTGCATATGTGTGGTTCCTGGAGCCTCTTCCATTTATCTGATTAGGGAACCTGCCTATGGACAATGGCCATGGGGGCTAGCTTGTCCATCTTCCCCTAAGACCCAAACAACAGTGAACAGCAAGGGACTCAGCAGGCTCAAGGTCACATAGTAACAAAGGAGAAATCTTCTAACCTGTTTCTGGCCTGTGAGTTTCCTGGGGTCTGGATGATTAAGTCAATCTTGTCTACCCATAGTAAAGTTTCTCAGGTGTGGTTCGCCAGCCCCAGTCCCATTTCTACCAAAGTAAAGCTTCTTAAGGCCAGCTCCATACAGCCAGGACGTTGATCCCTTGGCTAGTCACAGGGTCAGACAGATTCAGTCCTGCAAGAGCAGTTCTGCTGCGTCTTGTGTGTCTGGTGAGTGCCTGGTGAAGCTGTTAGCCAACAGTGCTGTCATCTTGGTTGATGAGCCTCAGAAAGAAGGCTGGCAGTGGTGTAAGGGGATGCTGTTGCAGGAGCAGAGCTGTTCCTAGGCGTCTGGGCAGCTTTCCCTGAGGCTGCTGCTGGTTTAGCTGAGGTGCCAGGTGCATCTGGGAAGTCTGGGCCACTGCCTGCCTACAGCTGCCCTTTGCCTGCCTCAGTGGGTTACTCTCCGAGGCCCCCTCGTTGCCACGGCTGATTAACCCCTTCACCTCTGGTTGCAGGGAGGTTGTTTGAGTGGGTATCAGGCAGATACCCTATGTACAGTTGCAGCTAGAGACCCCTGAAGAAGCTGTGGGTACATGGGTCCTTTTCACTAAGGACACTGCTACTCCTCCCCTATAACCAGAGCTTCCCCTTTCTTATGTGACAAAAGGATTCAGTGATTAACTGGTAACTCCTGGTTTCCACTTGAATTATTAATGAGCTGGACACCCCACTGATGTCCTCACATAAATACTGAAGCCAATGCCCACTGCCCTCTCAGGATACCGAAACTTCAGAGCTCATGACTTAGGTATAGCTTTTGTTACATTTTGCCTCCTGCTACAGGTTTTATGCCCCTTCCCCAAATGTCCTCTTCCCCCAAGCCAATTGTACTGGGAAGTGACTTGGTCTGTGGGGGAACTTGACCTCATGGTTTCCAGGGTCTAGAAGAGGGCATGTAGATGATGTATTCCATGGGTGAAGAATCAAATCCAAACACAAACTCCAGAGAAATGTCCTAAAGCCCTCACCTCTTCTTGACCTTTGAGAGACTCATAGTAAGCTATACTTCTCTTGTCTACTACAAAGCCAGACTCAACTATTACACAGGCCCAGCATCCCCCATTTTTAAATATTTTTTGAGATAGGGTCTCTCTATGTAGTCCTGACTGTCCTGGCACTCCCTATGCAGACCAGGCTGGCCTCAAACACACAGAGATCCACCTGCCTCTGCCTCCTGAGTACTGGGATCAAAGGCATGTGCCAACACACCAGAACAAGACCAGCATTCTAATTATAGACTTTTAAAAGTTATTCTAAATACTACTTATTTATTACATTTATTTATGTGTGTTTCAGGGGAGTGTGGTGGGTGTGCATAAGTACAGAAGCCAGAGGACAATTTTTGGAGTCTTATCTCTCCTTCCATCATGTGAGTCTTAGAGATCAAACTCAGGTATACAGTCTTGGTGGCAAGCACCCCTACCCACTGAACTATCTTTCCAGCCCTAAATTGCATCTTAGAATTATTTCTTGCTTATTTTGAAACTTCTGTATGGAGCAGGCTGGCTTTGAACTTATAGAGATTTGCCAATCTCTTTGTCTCAAGTGCTGGGATTAAAGTCATGTACCACCAAACACAGCTCAAAAAAAAAATTATAATGAGTTGGGCAGTGGTGGCACGCATCTTTAATCCCAACATTCCTGAGGCAGAGACAGGCAGATAGATCACTGAGTTCAAGGCTAGTCTGATTTACAGAGTGTATTCCGACAGCCAGGGCTACATGGAGAAACCCTGTCTCAAACAAGCAAGCAAACAAACAAACAGATTATACTGTATTGAAGTTGTAGATTTCACCAGGGATAGAGAAAACAAGATGTGTCAGTGAGGGTTCTCCAAGACTTGGGACTAGGTATCAGGGACTGAAGCATGTGTGACAGACTATGGTTTCCAGTCTGACACTGGTGAGAGATTTTGGCACTGGTATTTTCTGCAGACTGGGGCATAGATTCTTGTGGTCTTACTGTTGCCCTCTGTAAGACAACCGCACACCATTCCACACTTCCATGCATTGCAGTTAGGTGAGAGTTGGGGTATGAAGGTGAGCGCTAGTAACATTTCCAGTGTGTTCCCAACTGTCTCTAATCCCAGAGGCCATCTCAGTTGAAGGGCAGGAATCTGGTTACCTAAGGACCCCTGTTTTTCTTAGCTAAAGGAACAGGATGATAAATAGGCTTCTGAATACAGTAAACATTTGTGCTGAATACAACCGCCTTCTGCCACAGGAGATAGCACAAATTGAAAAGTAGAGCAGATAGCCCTAAATCCAAATCAGGACAAACCCTCAGTCAAGGCCAGGCACTTGCTCTGAGGCCAGGAACTGAAGGTTAGCACTCAATACTCTGATATATTATTGGGACAGCTAGGCCAGTACCTGAAGTCTTTGCCAGAACTTCTGGACCTTGGGATTGACACCTTCACTGGCACTCAATCTGGACAGACTATGCAGAACAACTGCTGTCATCATCCAACCTTTATACCAAGTCTGTAAAGAGGTCAGATTACTGGGGACAGGCTATACTGCTGCAGGTCATTCCTAGAACTAGTAAGAGTGTTTTGTTCAGGAGGGGTCTACTGATGCAGAAGGCTCATGGAATATACTCCTAGAGAAGACATAGGATCCATCCACTTAATAACTGCTGCCCTGGAGGCCTGACCAAGAAGTGAGGGAGCCAAAGTAGAGAAAGAGTCTGGGTTTGGGAAAGTTGATCCCTAGCCTCACTGTGTAGAAACAAGAATGTTCTAGGGCTAAGAGTTTGCTTTAGATGTAGGGAATGAAGATCCTTAAAGGCTCCCCTAAACAGCCTTCAGTGTGATTGAATTGTCTGGGGTTTCCTATTAATGGTTCAGAGTGACGCAAAGTAACCAAAGTCACAGTATGTATTTCTGGGCTGGGCGATTATTCTGTGTTTAATATTTTTACATTTGTGCCAGTATGAGGCTCCAACTTCGCCACACTTTCATCAACATAATAAAATTTCCTTTTTAATTATACCCATTTGTATTAGTAGAAAGTTTGCCTAACATGAACTAAGTCCTGGGTTTGAACACCAATATGGCATAAAAATCAGGCATGGTGCTTGCTTGTAATCCTAGAAGTCCAGAGATAGAGGTAGGAAGATAAAAAGATTGAGGCCATCTTTGATTTGATTTGAGGCTAGTCTGTAGTACATGAGACTCTAAATCACCCTAGCTATACCTACAAAAAAAGCCATTGCTTTTGCAGAAAAGCATGACTCCTTCGTGTGGCCTATGAGGTGAAGGTGAGCAGGGTAAAAACCCAACATCTTTGCCTTCGACTTGTGTCTGTTGCCTTTCATTTATATCCCACTTCCATGTGACTCTGTACAGAGGCGTGTTAATCATTCCAGGAGTGTCTATCTAAAAACCAGTGGTAATCAATCTCATTCCCTTTCAAGGCTGTAGACATAAAAATAAGACTGAGACATCTTCCTGTCAGGTTTCACAATACACTCCTTTACAATGACTCCTAAAAGGTACCTGAAAAGTATTTTAATCGTGTCTCAAACATGGAGTCACCTTCACTTCCAGAAATAACAGATCACCCCATGATAAGAACACTACCAAACAAGAACAATCACCTCTCACTTTATTGTTCTTTTAAGAAATAAAAGACTTTTAGCTGGGTGATGGTACACCTTTAGTTCCAGTACTCAGGGGGCAGGGGCAGGTGGGTTTCTGAGTTTGAGGTCATCATGGTCTACAGAATGAGTTCCAGGAAAGCCCAGGCTACACAGAGAAACCCTGTCTGAAAAAGCAAAGCCAAGCAAAACCAAACAAAACAAAACAACAAAAACATCATCAAACACAAAAAACACCCTAAAAGCAAAACAAAACAAAAAAGAAGAAAAAAGAAAGAAAGAAAGAAAGAAAGAAAGAAAAAGAAATAAGGACCATTTTTTTTGTTTGTTTTTTGTTTTTTGTTTTTCAAGACAGGGTCTCTCTGTAGGTTTGGAATCTGTCCTGGAACTAACTCTTGTAGACCAGGCTGGCTTCAAACTCACAGAGATCCGCCTGCCTCTGCCTCCCGAGTGCTGGGACTAAAGACGTGCACCATCACCACTCGATGAAATAAAGACCTCTAGACTTCTACAAAAGCAGAACCTGACATAATGACCAACCAAATCATATATGAATAAAGATTCTTAATTATGCATACCTTTTGTCCCCTGTCCTCTTGAAAATGTGCTAAAATGTTTACCCTTTTACGGAGATTTGAAAGTAAATGACCTTCAAAGGGAGTGACACTAACAGGAGGTGTGACCTTGTTGGAATAGGAAGTGTGTCACTGTGGAGGTGGGTTTTGAAGTCTCATATATGCTCAAGCCATGCCCAGTGAGTCAAAGCACATCCTGCCAGTCAAGATGTAAGACTCTGCTACTTCTCCAGCACCATGTCTGCCAGCTTGCCAGCATGTTACACCATGATGATAACTGACTACTCCTCTGAAAATGTAAGCCACACCAATTAAATGCTTTTCCTCTGCAAGAGTTGCCATGGTCATAGCATCCCTTCATAGAAACAGAAACCCTAAGACACCTTTCAGCATTGCTATGTTGGTTAAAATCTGTTCCCAAGTTTTCAATATTATTCTTGTTTTATTGGTGAGTGGCTAGTTCTGACAAGAACTGACTGTTAGAAGCTCTGGAATTGGGCCTCTGACCTAAGACTGTGGTTTTAAAGATTTATTTATTTTTTAAGTATGCAGCGTTCTGCCTGCATGTGTCCTTGCAGACCAGCAGAGGGCACCAGATTCATTACAGGTGGTTGTGAGTCTGGGACTTGAACTCAGGACCTCTGGAACAACAGTCAGTGCTCTTAATCACTGAGCCATCTCTCCAACCCAAGACTGGTTTTAATTTTAATTGGTGTGCTAAAGTACCTGAAAGGTTTTTATGTCTTTCTCTCCATCATTTGTAGTCTTCTAAAAGTGCTATTCAAGCCGGGCGGTGGTGGCGCATGCCTTTAATCCCAGCACTCGGGAGGCAGAGGCAGGCGGATCTCTGTGAGTTCAAGGCCAGCCTGGTCTACAAAGGGAGTTCCAGGACAGGCTCCAAAGCTACAGAGAAACCCTGTCTCGAAAAACCAAATAAATAAATAAATATAAAAAAAAAATAAAATAAAAGTGCTATTTACTGGTGAGATGGGGCTGGAACAAGCATCTCGACAGTGCAGAGTATTACAAAGTAGCTTGGAAAGGCTGGGTCTATGGTTTGTGCTATTGAACAGGAAAAAAAGAAAAGTGACTGATACCAAAGCAGTACAGAGTATTACAAAGTAGCCTGGAAAGGCTGGGTCTATGCTTTTTGACATTGAACAAGCGAGGAAGAGAAGTGGCTGATACCAAAGGCTCAACTTTCTTAAATACTGCTGTCCCAAGCTTAACTAAATTTTGGGAAATCAGCAGGCCAACAGATGGGTTAGGGTTATTGTTAGGGTTGGAGGTGTTAGGGTTATGCTGGCATTAGGGTTATGGTTAGAGTTAGTTTTAGGGGGTTAGGTGTAAGGGTTAGAGGGTGAGATTGTTATAAGTTTAGATTGTTAGAGGGTTAGAGGTATAGTTAGAGTGTGGGGGTTAGGATTAGTGGTTTTTTTGTGTTAGGGTTATAGGGTTAGGGTTGGAGAGTTAGGGTAAAGATTAAAGGGTTATTGGGTAAGGGTATTAGGGTTAGAGTACTCAGGGTTAGAGAAACATAATCTCATTTAATGTTAGGGTACTCTGGGTTTGAGTCAGGGTTAGGGTTCTTGTGCTTAGGATTAAGGTTCTCAGGTTTTGGGTTAGGGTACTTATGTGTAGGGTACTCAGGTTAGGATTTAGGGTTAGGGTTTAGGGATAGCATTAGGATTAAGGGGTTTGGGGCTAGTGTTAGGGTTTTTGGGTCCAGAATAGGAATAGAAGGTTTGGTGATGGAGGGTTTAATGTTATAGTGTTAGGTTTAGTGTTAGGTTTAGGAGGTTAGGGCCAAAGGAGTTCTGTTGCAGTGTTAGGGTTAGGTTTTAAAGTCTAGAGTTAGGAGTTAAGTTTAGGGTTGTGGTTAGTGATTAGGAGTTATGGGTTATGGTTTGTTTGTTTTTTGGATTAGACTCTTATTCTTGGAAAGACAAACAAAACAAAACAAAAAATAAAAACCCTTCCCCAGCCCTAATTTTGGGCCTAATTTATGGCAAGTTATATTTGGTCAAATGAAAAGCATTTTCCAGTTTACATCGAATGGCCATGCTGTTTGATCAACTATTACCTCTTCCTCTGAAGGGCTGTCTCTTGTTCAAATCTAGTCTTTATCAACTTTGATGGTAGTCACAGATTTTCTTCTCCCATGGAAACAAAAGCAAAACACCTTCCCCAACTTAATGCATATCCTGGTTTTTATTATGTGGTCAATACATCTTTAAAGTATACCAGCTGACTTAATTCTGTAGTTTTTACTATTATCCATGTCTCTCTGCAGTTGTTGTTCCTTTCTCATTAGCATTTAGAAAATTCAAAGTTAATAAAGCATTATGCAATCTATTTCTGGGAGTCCTTATTACCCCTTTCTGTTTATTTAGCATAAACTTTAAAGTTCAGTTTGATCCTTCTATAACTACCTGCCCTTTAGAATTGTGTGGTATACCTGTAATATGCTTTATATTATAAAAAGCAAAAAACTCTTCCTTTTAGATACATATGCTGGAGCATTGTCTGTCTTTATTTGTATAGGTATATCCACGATGGCCATAACTTCAAGCAAATGTATGATTGCCAAATCAGCCTTTTCCAAACTCAAAGCAGGTGACCATTGAAAACCTGAATAGGTACATATTTCAGTTTTCCAAATGCTACAGAATGGAACACACCCATCTGCCAGATTTCATTCCTTTGAGTATCCTTTGGGTTACTTCCTGCAGGTAGTGGTGTTTGTTGTGTAAAGAACAAATAGGGCATTGCCTTCTAATTTCCTTGACTTATTGCCACATGATGGAAAAGCTTTTTTTTTTTTAAACTGCTGCTATTGACATGTTTTTGTTTTTTTTTTAAACTGCTGCTATTGATATATATATTTTTTTGTTTTTGTTTTTGTTTTTATATTCTTGTGATTCTCCTTGCAGCGGGGGCCTGAGCGCAGAGTCCGAGCAGCGGAGGCGGCGGCGTGAGTCATGGCTGGACAGGCATTCCGAAAGTTTCTCCCGCTCTTTGATAGAGTATTGGTTGAAAGGAGTGCCGCCGAAACGGTGACCAAAGGTGGCATCATGCTTCCAGAAAAGGTGCAAGGGAAAGTACTGCAAGCAACGGTAGTGGCTGTGGGATCAGGCGCGAAAGAAAAGGGCAGAGAGATTCAACCAGTCAGCGTGAAAGTTGGAGACAAAGTTCTTCTCCCAGAGTACGGAGGCACCAAAGTCGTTCTAGACGACAAGGATTATTTCTTATTTAGAGACGGTGACATTCTTGGAAAGTACGTGGACTGATCACTGTTGAAATGGTGTCACGTGAAGCTGCCCATGCCACCGACATTCTGAGCTCTTCATCATGTAAATAATTTCCGTGCCTCCTTTTATAATAAACTGATGATGCCTGCACCGATGACATCGTCGTCTGCAGTTTAGTGTCGCTGTTCTGTTGTAACCCTTTCCAAATAAAATTATATAAACGAAAAAAGAATTCTGAGGCTTCCAGCACATTAGCACATTTCCAATCAATAATTGGTCGATTTCTGTATTACCTTGTGCTTGAGGACCTGGCAGACCCATATAGGATCAGATGTGTGTTGTGTGTATGGGAAGATTCCTATTCCTGATTATTTCTTGTAAATGAATAAATGATAAAGTCAATTCTGTATCATATGGTATAAACCCAGCAGTTTCAATATGAAAAACAACTCCTGCATACTGAAAATTAGTTACGTTGTTGAGAGGTTCTGTAAATTCCATTAATACCATGGGAAAGGCATACATTCTGACTTTTGGACAAAATCATAAGGGCTTTGATATACTACTTTAATTTTCTGATTTGTAATCTTCTTGATTTATTTGCATCAGTATAGAATGTAGGTGGTGTGTCCCTTACAATGTGAGGAAGGATGCAGTTAGTTCTCTTTGTAAGTTGAATTCTCTTGTTTTTGGGATATTTGTTGTTAATCTCTCCCAAAAAGTTGCTACAAGCTCTTTGCCAGGGTTCACGTTCTGCCCATAATTTGTAAATTTCATGATTATAAAAATACTACAATTTTTACTTTGTCTATTTCTGCTAATTGATGAAGTCTCAATTTTCCTTTTATATTAACTCACAGACAATTTCCACATAATTTTTAATTTTTTTGCTCTGTTTATGTGTTAAAAAGATCCAGTCTCAGATTCTATCCTCGCTCTGCATTAAAATTCCTGTAGGGGAATGCTTAGAGGGTAATATTACCAGAAGGCAGTCAAACTTCAGATCTTCACAATCCACATGTGCATTCTCTAATTTCTTTTCCAAAGCTTATTCTCTTTCAGCTTCAGCTGATAATTCTCTTAGACTATATAAGTCCTTGTCACCATTTAAGGTTTTGAACAAATTATTCCATTCATTTGTTTTCTATTTCAATGGTGGGCCTTAGGTAGGAAATGTCTCCTAGCAGTCTTTGAAAGTCATTAAGAGTCAGCAATCGGTCTCTTCTAATTTGCACCTTTTGGGGTCTAATTTTTGGTTGACCTGTTTTATATCCTTTCCATGGAGGAACTGGTCCAATGTAGTCCAATATAGTCAACCTGCCACAAGTTTGATGTCTGGTCACCCCAGGGAATGGTGCCATGTATGTGGCTCCATGTTGTTGGCTGGCTTGGCACTCAGCAGCAGCAGCAGCAGCAGCAGCATCCAGTTCAGCTGTGGTGAGCAGAAGTCCACGTTGTTGAGCCCATGCATAGACACCATCTCTGCCACCACAGCCCCTTTGTTCATGGGCCCACTGGGCAATGACATGAATGACTGAGAAAAGAGACTGACAGTCACAGAGTCATCTTATCTACTTGATAACTGAACTCCTCAGCTGAAGTCATGTTTTGGTGAACATTTACACGGGATATAAGTATCTTTATACCTTTTGCCCATTTGCAGAGATCTATCCACATACTTCTTTACCAGATGTCTGTCCCACCAATTTTCCAATCATGACCTTTCCAAGTTCCTGACCATTGGCTACAGCTGATTAATCAGTAGGTAATTGCACATTTGGTCATTTCTCCTTCCAAACAAACTGTATGACCATATGTACTGCCCAAATTTCTGCCCACTGTGAAGATTTCCCTTCACTAGTATGAAGCATGAATCCTTATTAGTCTTAATCAATAGAAACCTAGAGTCGTATATCCAGGGTGAAAAATGAAAGATCAGAGAAGCAGAGCAGCCAGCTACCAGAGACTTCTTACCTCTGTGAATCATCAGACTGAATGGGGAGATCCCGTCTCTCTGAATCATCAGACTCAATGAGCAGCTAAGATTTTTGTCTCCACCTGCCTTATATTCCTGTCTCCACCTTCCTAGTGCTGGGATTAAAAGCTTGAGCCACCACCACCTGGCTCTTTTTTTTTTTTTTTAAAGATTTTATTTATTATATATACAACATTCTGCCTCCATGTATGCCTGCAGGTCAGAAGAGGGCGCTAGATCTCATTACAGATGGTTGTGAGCCACCATGTGGTTGCTGGGAATTGAACTCAGGACCTTTGGAAGAGCAGCCAGTGCTCTTAACCGCCGAGCCATCTCTCCAGCCCCCACCTGGCTCTTTTAGACTAATTTGACCTCGTGTACCCCAGGGTGGCCTTGAACTCTCAAGTGCTAGGATTGAAGGTGTGTGCCACCACTGCCTGGCCTCTATGGTCAACTAGTGGGTATCTCTACCCTCTGATCTCTAGTTCAAGCAAAATAGAAAAACTGGATCTGTGTGGCCCTGCCTAACATGACTGTATTTTCCCGGTTTAAGATGTATACCCCGAGAGAAATGTGAGTAGCATTTGTGTGCTCTAATACAAATCCCTAGTCTCTAGAGCATATGGCCATAAAGCCAGTTTAAACTTTTTAACAGAATTTTTTTGGACTATCATTACATTATTTCCTCTCTCTCTTTCCTGCCTCTAAGCCCTCCTGTGTTCTAAGCCATGGCCTGTCTTTGTTTAACAACAATTACTATTTGAATATGACCTGTGTTTGGTTGCAGGACCTTCTAGCTATGAAGTAAAGGGTTGGCTATACTGGGCCAATGGAATGTGTACACATAGGACCCTGTGTCTTGGAAGAGGAACAGGAAGTGCTCTGGAAGTATTGGGCCTCATGAGGCCGGGGCGTGAGGCCCAGTATAACTTCCTAAGCCTAACATCCCAACCTAGACCTGCCTCTGCCTAGCTACTACTAGCGTGACAGAATATTTTTTTTTATTGTTTTATATTTTACCATGTGGCTTGTGGTTTGTTACCTCTTTTTTTAAAAATTTATTAGATTTTTTTAAAAAATACCAATCCAAATTCCCACTCCCCCCTCTCCTCCCATTTCCTTCACACACCCTCCTGCCCCACCCCCATCTACTCCTAAGAGAGGGTAAGGCACTTTGCTTTGTGGAAGGTCCAAGGTCCTCTCTACTATTTCTAGGCTGAGCAAGGTATACATCTAAAGAGAACAGGATCCCAAAAAGTCAGTAAATGCAGTAGAGATAAGTTCCAGTGCCACCACCAGTGGCCCCTCAGTTTGCCTCAGCCATGCAACTGTCAATCACATTCAGAGGGACTGGTTTGGTCCTGTGCTTGTTCCTTCCCAGTCCAGCTGGAGTTGGTGAGCTCCCATTAGCTCAGGCAAACTGTCTGAGTGGGTGAACCCCTCATGGTCTTGACCTCTTTGCTTATGTTCTCACTCCTTCCTCTCTTCAACTGGACCTTGGGAGCTCAGTCCAATGCTCTGATGTGGGTCTCTGTCTCTGTTTCCATCTGTTGTTGGACGAATGTTCTATGGCGATATTTAAGATAATCATCAATCTGACTACAGGGCAAGGCCAATTCAGACACCCTCTCCCCTATTGCTTAGGGTCTTAGCTGGGGTCATCCTTGTGGATTCCTGAGAATTTCTCTAGAGCCAGGTTTCTGCTGACCCTATAATGGCTCCCTCAATCAAGATATCTCTTTCCTAGCCTGGCGATGGTGGCGCACGCCTTTAATCCCAGCACTCGGGAGGCAGAGGTAGGCGGATCTCTGTGAGTTCGAGCTCAGCCTGGTCTTCTACAAGAGCTAGTTCCAGAACAGGCTCCAAAGCTACAGAGAAACCCTGTCTCGAAAAACCAAAAACCAAAAACCAAAAAAAAAAAAAAGATATCTCTTTCCTTGCTCTCATCTCTGTCCTTCCTCCATATTGACTATCCCTTTCCCTCAAGTTCTCCTCAACCCTCCCCTTCTCCCCTTTTCTTCCCCTTCTACCTTCCCTTCTCCCCTCCACCCCCATACTCCCAATTTTGTCAGGAGATCTCATCTGTTTCCAATTTCCAGGTGGGTCTATATATGTTTTTCTTTGGGTTCACCTTATTACTTAACTTCTCCGGGATCATGAACTATAGGCTCAATGTCCTTTGTTTATGGCTAGTATTCACTTAAGATTATTCATCTTTTTGGGTCTGGGTTACCTCACTCACGATAGTGTTTTCTAATTCCATCCATTTGCATGCAAAATTCAAGATGTCATTTATTTATTTATTTATTTTTTTAGCACTGAGTAGTAATGTGTAAATGTACCACATTTTCTTTATCCATTCTTCAGTTGAGGGGCATCTAGGTTGTTTCCAGGTTATGACTATTACAAAAATGCTTTTATGAACATAGTTGTAGTATGATTGAGCTTCTTTTGGGTATATGCCTGAGAGTGGTATTGCTGGATCCTGAGGCAGGCTGATTCCCAATTTTCTGAGAAACTGCCATACTGATTTCCAAAGTGGTTGTACAAGTGTGCATTCCCACCAGCAATGGATCCTTATAGCTAAGGTTGTTAAACATGTCCTTAAGTATCTTTTGGCCATTTGAGATTCTTCTGTTGAGAATTCTCTGTTTAGTTTAGTACCCCATTTTTAATTGGGTTATTTAGAATTTTTATGTCTAATTTCTTGAGTTCTTTATATATTTTGGAGATCAGTCCTTTGTCTGATGTGGGGCTGGTGAAGATTTTTTCAGTAGGCTCCTTTTTGTCTTATTGACTGTGCCCTTTGCTTTACAGAAGCTTCTCAGTTTCAGAAGGTCCCGTTTATTTATTGTTGCTTTCAGTCTGTGTGGCAGAATATTATTGGCCCTTATTCCTTACTCTGCCTCAACCCATCCCAAGCTTCTCCACCCCATCACAACTGTTCCTGCTTGATACCATTAAATGAGATCCTGCTTTGATAGACTCCTGACTCAGTGGGTATGTTTCTCCCTGGTGGTCAGGGGAGAGGGCTGGGTCATTCAACACTCACCATCCTGCTCAGACCCAGGGAGAGTCCGGCAGGTCCGGCTCTGCCCCCGCTCTTTCTGCAAGAGAACCTGGCAGACTGGTGCCCTGTCTGAGGAACAGAAGAATTGCTAATGGACCAATTGGTCTGTGGGTGAGTGTACCCCCATTAAATATGGGGCAGTTCGTTACTAAACAAAATCCTGCTTTGGAACTTAGTTCAGTGTACCCACCCCTAGAACCCTTTGACAGCGCCCCTTGGTCCTCAAGGGTTCCTTTGCCTCCAGATACCCCTATAAACCCATTTTGAGCACTCTCTGCCCTACCACTTTGATGCGGGAGGCACCCGCCCTATAGGGGAGCCTCCTCTGCCCACCAGCTTCAGATTGGGGAGGGAGCATTAGGAGGGGACTTGGCTACTTCCGGATTCCGAAGGGAGGTAGCTACTTCCGGAGCCACAGAGGGAGGAGTGGCACACCTGTTTCCTGTAAATGTTAACCCAGGTGGTAACTGGTCTAATGCTTGTTACCCTTGGGAAGCTCAGGATCTTAAGCATGGGATAAAACCGGACTCTCTGAACATGGCGGACAATGAGAGCTGATGAGAGGCCAAGGACAATGGCACGGGGTTTTGATCCTACTTCATGTTCTGGCTTTGTGGGAGCCTAGACAGTTTGGATGTTCACCTTCCTAGACCTGGATGGAGTGGGGAGGACCTTGGACTTTCCACAGGGCAGGGAACCCTGACTACTCTTGGTGCTGGAGAGGGAGGAGAAGAGGAGTAGGGGGAGGGGGAGGGGGGCGGGAGGAGGGGGAGGGAAATGGGAGGCGGGGAGGAGGCGGAAAAATTTTTTTTCAATAAAAAAAAAAAAAGATCTTAAGAAAGCTGTAGCTGAAGATGGGCCAAATTCACCCTGGGATGAAACCATTCTCCAGGGGCTAACCCATCAATTTTGCACTGCCGGGGACTGGAGAGATCTGGCCAGGGCTGTGATTACAGGATCTCTTTTTCTTAAGTGGGATGCCTACTTTAGAGAAGAATGCTGGGTCCAAGCTGAGTGCAACTGGGCAGCTAAACCTGCTATCTCCATCACTTATGGGACGCTCTCAGGTATGGCTGGCAAGTATGCCACGGGCCTTCAGCAGGCAGCCATCCCCTCCTCCCCCATCAGGATAGGTTAGGGCGCTAGGTTTAGCGGCTTGGAAGAAACTTAAGGAGGGTCCTACTGAAACCCCAGTGTCAGGGATTGCCCAGAAGCCGTACAAGGACCTCACATTCTTTATAGAAAGAGCCTTCAGAGAAAATTTTCCCCTGGGGAACTTAGGGACCAGTTTGTTCAAATACTGGTGTGGGACAGAATGAATGCCGACCATAAATTAGCATGTGCGGGATTTAGGGATCACAGCTTGGGGAAGTGGATCATTGCTTCCTGGGACTTGGGCTTCATATTTCACCAATCAAGGAGTATGGCCGCTGCCATGCAGGTCGTACATAAGGAAGAGATGGCAACTTTGATTAACGCCGTACAGCAAGTAACTATAGGGGGAAAGCAGACTTGTTTTGCATGTGGAAGGGGAGGCCATTTCAAAAGAGAATGTCCTAAGTCTGCCAGCTCCCGCCAAGTCTGGTGTGCCACACACCCCATGCTGCCGGTGCAGAAGGGGATTCCATTGGGCCAGGGATTGCAGGTCCAAGTTCAATCTCCATGGGAAGCCTTTAAACTCCCCCGGGGGCCATCCCTAGCCCCGTTAAATAAGGGGAAAAGGGCAGTCAAAGCACACCGGACAGTGCCTTTGATACTTGGACTAAGACCAAAATGGCCCTAACAATTGGAGATAGAACCTTTAGGTTTCTTATAGATCACATGGTCATCAGAAAAAAGGAGACTCCCCCTCCTTGGCAGCTGGTCCCAGGGCCACCTTTACTTGGTGTGGGCAGGCAATCTGCATCATGTGAGACCTTGAACTGGCTGCCCTGAATGATTCAGTGGTAATTGAGGGAGGTGCGCCCCCTGGTGGTCTCTGACCTAACTGCCAACCTCCTTGGGCAAGACATCCCCGGGGAGGCTGACCATAAGGCTTTTTACACCGAAGGATATGAGTTACAATTTAAATAGGGATGAGCTGCCCACCCTAATCCTCAGGTTCACCTCCATCCTAAGGGCCACTGCTCACTCCACAGTGCCAAAAATCCAGTGGGCACTTGGTGACCCCATGTGGGTTGAGCAGTGGCCTCTACCTTCTTTTAAGTTACAACAACCTGATACCCTGGTTAAACAGCAACTGTTATTGGGGCATGCCCGGCCATCCACAAGTCCTTGGAATTACCCTGTCTTTGTTATAAGAAACGCTGTAGGAAGTCTTACAGTCTGTGGTTACCCGCCTACGGGGGCGTGGCCTCTTATATACGCTGCTGCAGCGCCTGTGTCCCCCTCTTCTTCTTCCCCATCTGCTCTTTTGGATTGCTGGATTCTATCTCTGTTCAAGAAGAGAATTCTGATTTATGAGTTTACCCCTAAATAAATACCATCTATTTCTCAATTCTGAGCTAGTGTGGGATTTCTTTTAAGCGTCCAATCCACAAAGAAAGGCTAAAGGCTCCTGGAGACTTTTACATGACTTAAGAAAAATCAATGAGAGGATGATCCTGTTTGGGACCCTCAGAGGGGATTCCCCTGGATACCTGCCATTCCTAACACTTATTTGTAGTATGGAGCAGCGGAGCTGCATCCCGCCACCCGGCTAGCTTTACCCGAAATAATTACACAGAAACTGTATTCTTTTAAACACTGCCTGGCCCATTAGTTATAACCTCTTATTGGCTAGCTCTTACATATTGATTAACCCATTTTTAATAATCTGTGTAGCCCCACGAGCTGGTGGCTTACCAGGGAGATTCTTAACCTGCGTCTGTGTCGGATGGGAGAATCATGGTGACTGACTGACTCGGCTTCTTTCTCCCAGCATTTTGTTCTGTTTACTCCGCCTACCTAATTTTCTGTCCTATTAAAGGGCCAAGGCAGTCCTTTAATCAATAAAATTAACACAAAACAGAAGATTCTCCCCCATCACTTATTACCTAACAATTGTTGATATTAAAGATTTCTTCTTCTCCATCACATTACATCCAGATGACATGGAGAAGTTTGCATTCTCACTGCCCTCAGCTAACTTCCAGGGCCCAGATTGGAGATTTGAATGGAGTATGCTACCCCAGGGGATGACTAGCAAACAGCCTACCCCCATGTGTCAGTATTATATGTTACATATCTTTTCCTCCTTAATGGAACGTCCCAATATTTTATTCTATATTTATATGGACGATATTATTTTGGGAAGCCCCACTTCATCAAGCCTTTGTCACCTCACAGCTAATTGCCTTACTATTCTAAAGGGTAATAACTTCAATTTGGCTCCAGATAAAGTTCAGTCTATTCCTCCCTTTAAAATTTTAGGTTCCATCTGTCCCTTGATTAGGTTTCTCCAACCAAACCCCAACTACACATTCAGGATTTCCACACCTTACCTCAGCTCCAAAAGTTACTAGGAGAAATAAATTGGATGAGGCTATGGATATCTGTTTCCATGGAATACTTGGCTCCATTGCTTGAGCTCCTGGACCTCTCATCCCGTTACTTTATCCTCTCACTATCGACAGATCTTACGTCAGGTCCAACAGCCCAGTGGCATGGCGGCTCTGAGGAGCTTTGATCCTAACCTACCTGTCTTCCTATATATCTTTCCCGGGGAAACCTTGTGCCCCACTTTATTAGCACAGGAGGGGGAACCTATTCATTGGGTTTACCTCTCAATGAGCGGAGTTCCCAGGGTCTATTCCATGACCAATCAGATAGCAGATTGTATCATTAAAGGCAGGGATATTTTGGTCAGGACATTTGGCACAGAACCTCATTCCCTTATTGTTCCATTTAAAATCACTGATTTTACCTGGCTTCAGATAAATAATAGTAGAATGGCCATAGCCCTTGATGGATTCTCAGGAAAAATTGATTGTCATTATGGCCCTCACAAATGGATGAGTTCCTTTTCTTGACTGGAGTGGAGGCCCCCGAAGCTTTTTCTGTCTCAGCCTAACCCCAATTTTTTTTACAGTGTTTACTGACAGGGGGCGCTTGGAGGCCTCCCTTGCTGTATTCATACCTCTCCTATAGGGAGAGGAGCCAATGCCTATAAAATCAATTTCCCATGAGGTGGAGGGATCTGCACAGTTTAAAGAATTATTTGCCATTATTATGTGATGGCGAAAGACTTGTTAGCCAATTATCTTTACGAGGTGGACCTAGTTAAGATGTGGCTTCCTGGAGCCTGGGAGAAAACTGATACATGGACCAGGTGCCATCTCTCTCTGGGTGATTCCCACCAGACACAGCAGAACTTGAACTTCCCATTTCTGTTTCATGTGTTTTCCCCTTATAATAAATAAAAATATAATTGTTTTACACTTTAGCTAGCCTGGCTATTTCCTGAATTGAGCTAAATTCAACAGTTGGCTCCCATCGTTTGGGTATAGAATTCCTGGCTCTGATTAGCGGCTATTGGCTGACTTCTGGGTCCATGGCCAGTGGCAATGCGCCCTCTGTAGCTGGGCCCAACCAGGACCATGAGGCTAGAGTCTCCAGTAGCTCTGACCAGTCAAGGACAGACTCCGTGCAATTTGTTTTGGGTATAGAATCTCAGAGGTTAAGAGTACTGACTGCTCCTCCAGAGGCCCTGAGTAGCCGCTAGCTGAGGTCCTTCATATTTCCTCATTAAACGCCTCAGAGCCACACAGTCACGGAGGGCCAAGGTGCCCGAGAACTTGGAGCTGCTCTGGGTCCAATTTTTCCATGGTTCAGGCGAGATACAAGCTTCCCTGCTCTGAGACAGCTGTTCCGCTGCTTCTAACAATTTGTCTGCATTTGCTATTCTAGTGCTCATGTGGTCGCTGACCAGTCAGGGATATCTGCAGAGCACACAGTCTGTGCTTTACACTAAATATTTTTAATCTGAGCATATCTTTTAGCATTTAACTCTAAAATCAGATTCAGACCAGCCATGTGGCTCCAAGTGTGCCATGACATCTACTGGCAGGTAACGGTTATTGCATCTACTCCAGATAAAATCAACCACAAGTAAGATTCATAATTTGAAATATAAATTATAAACTTATAATTTAAAAGTACAAGATTGCAGACAACTTAACTATTCAGGGTTTCAATAGCTGTTTTATTTATACCATGTATTAAGTCATACAAGACTTATACGATTTCCCTCCTACGTCATTATGTTTGATTCTGGGGATTAGTTTTGTACTCCATATTTTCTCCTTAAAAACATGGTTTGATAATAAGACCAAGAAATAATACAGTCTTTACAGACTGACACTGATCAATTAAAAGGAAAATTTGAAACTCTGGAGAAGGATATGAACAATTTGACTAACAAAACCCAATCAAATGGGGGTACTTTTGGAAATGGTACAGTCTTTACAGACTGATACTAATCTATTGAAAGGAAAATTCAACATTCTGGAGAAGGACACAGCCTATTTGACAAACAAAACCCAGTCAATGACAGAGGGTACCGAGACATTGTCTGACAGAATCTGTACTGTTTAATATACTAATTGGACTCTGTTGAAGGGTTATGATAGACTGACTGATAGAATGTCTCTCCAGGAAGAAACTATGCATGCTATAAAAATTATGTCCAAGGATGAGACATTATCTCTACTGGACAGACTTCACACCTTGGAATCCTCAGTGAGGGCATTAGAGCTGAATACTGGACTTGAGATCCAGACTTTACAAAAGGCAGTGGTAAATAGATTTGAAAAAAATGAGGAATTTATCGAATTTGATGACCAGAAATAAAATGTACAAAAACAAAATTTACCTCATCAGTACGTGCCAAACTCCAGGATAGCTTACCCAGAGTTCTACCTGCCTTTCCGGTGATATCATCAGAAAGAACATCTGGCACCAAAAACCCTAAGGTAGTCAAAGAATATACCTGGGAGCCCATACATATGACTGATCTAAAGGATATTAAACAAGCAACTATATCTTTTTTTGTTGTTTTGTTTTTTGTTTTTGCTTTTGGAGACAGGGTTTCTCTGTAGCTTTGGTGCCTGTCCCAGAACTAGCTCTTGTAGACCAGGCTGGCCTCGAACTCCCAGAGATCCGCCTGCCTCTGCCTCCCGAGTGCTGGGATTAAAGGCATGCGCCACCACCGGCCATCAGCAATTATATCTTATGTAATACATTCATCCTTTGTTAGAGAAATGGTCAAAACATGGCCTTCCAGTAACAAAGCAATGCCACAAGACTGGACTCAGGTCAGGTGGTGGTGATCAGGAACCAAAAGTTATGGAGAAACCCTGTCTCGAAAAAAAAAAAGACTGGACTCAGTTAATAGCCCCACCCTATGCCAATACTTTGTAAGTCAGCCATTGGAAATAATACATAAAAATTTCCTAAATCTATAATTTACCATAACATGGATGACATTTCGCTATCTGATTCAAACATAGGTACTTTAGAAAGAATGTTTAAAAAAGTAAAGTTTTGCCAAAATGGGGATTACAAATTTGCTCCCAAAAATACAGAGAGGAGAGTCTGTCAATTACCTAGGTTACAAAATAGGTTTACAGAAAATTAATACACAAAAGGCACCTGAACCACCTTCCACTGATGGAGAAGTCAAGGCTGCATCTCCCCACCTGCCCCTTCCCCACAACTTCCTCCCTACCTGCCCATCCACCACAAACCTCTCCTTGCCTGCACACAGTACCTTTGATGCGTTTAAGATTCCCCTTTCATATACACAACACACACACACACACAGGTATTGGTTTTTTGAGACAGTTTCTCTGTGTAGCCCTCATCATTTTGGAACTCATTCTGTTGACCAGGCTGGGCTTGAACTCAGAGTTCGGGGATTAAAGGCGTGAGCCACCAATGTCCAGCTATTTTATACTTTTAAAGCCTTACAATTATCCAGGCATGGTGGTAAACACCCTTAATCACAGTACTCCAAAGCCAGAGGCTGGAGGGTTTCAAAGAGTTCAAGCCAGCCTGGTACAAAGTGAGCTCCAGGACAGCCAGAGCTACACAGTGAGGCCCTGTCTCAAAACAAACAAAAAACCAAACTAAATGAGCTTGTAACTCTGGTTCCAGTCTTAGTTCTTTTCATGGGTGAAGATCTCATCCAGTACACATAGACACCATCTAAATCCGAAAATAAGTGGGCAGGCGAATCTCAATGAGGTCCAGGCGAGCACGGTTTATAAGAGCTAGTTCCAGGACAATTTTTTTCCAACAAGAAATGATTCTGGGGCAATTTGGTATTCCCACGTGAAAAAAAACAAGTGCTGGTGATCATGAAACACCACCAATAAAATTCACTCAGAATGAAACATTAAAAGTATGAAATGAGATGTTCAAATTCTAGGAAAAGGACATGGGCACACGTTGTTGTGACTGGATCAGGCAAAACTTTGTGTTAGAAGATTAAAGCCTAACAGCTCCATCACCGTGAGCCAGCGTGCTTCAGAGACACCACCAAGGAGAATAAGGCAAGATGGCCAGAAGAAGAAAATACTGGCAAGTTCATTTGCCTGAAAAAGAACTCACATCCAAGACATACAAAGGACTACAAACACCAGCAAAACATTAAACAATTTAAAGCCAGAGAAAAAATTTATCTAGACCTCCTCTATGAGGTACACAAACGGTCAATAGGTCCATGGAGACCCCGGTACTCCACATGTTAGGGGAATACAGATGTGATCCACACACCACATCGTGTAAACCTGGTTTAGTTAAAGAAGTGGAAAAAGGCCGGGCGGTGGTGGCGCACGCCTTTAATCCCAGCACTTGGGAGGCAGAGGCAGGTGGATCTTTGTGAGTTCAAGACCAGCCTGGTCTACAAGAGCTAGTTCCAGGACAGGCTCCAAAACCACAGAGAAACCCTGTCTCAAAAAACCAAAAAAAAAAAAAAAAAAAAAAAAAAGAAGTGGAAAAAGGGGCTGGATAGATGGATCAGTGTTTAAGAGCATTGCCTGCTCCTCCAACGTCCTGAATTCAATTCCAGGCAATCACATAACGGCTCACAACCATCTTTAATGAGGTCTTTTGCCCTCTTTTGGCTACAGAAAGAAGAGCTGGAGAGAATGCTCAGTGGTTAAGAGCATTGGTTACCCTTCCAAAGGTCAGAAGTTTGATTCCTGGCAACCACAAGTTCAGGATCTCCGAACTCTTTGGGTTTTTGTTCATTTGGCAAGGCTCCCAACCACAGCCAGGGAAAGAAAGTTCAGAGTATTGAGTTAGTTAATCACTAGGAATTGTCCAGGCAACAATATGCTTGGTTATTAGTCTTCTGGGGATCTCTAGTGTAGTCTAAGTATCTCATTCCTTAGGTTATGTCTCCCCACATAATATTCCCATGGTATCCCCAAACCTAGAAGTGGGAGGTCAATTGTGAAGGACAGGGTGTTCTCTGCCTCTTTATTTTCTTTCAAGAACATCACATTTAGAGATGAATTTCTATTCTTCATATTATTAGAATGCAGCACACTCCTGCTGATTGCAGGCTCTCTGCAGGGTTCCTCAGTTTCCAGTCAGAGTATTTACTCTGGCCAGAAACAGTTTACCTCCTTGCAGCATCTGAGCTGGAGGAATAATCACAGCCTTCTCTGCAGTGTTGTGTGGAGTCCACTAGAGGTCAGCCAAAGTGATCTCTCATCCCTTCACCCCTCCCGGGTCTCCCTAATTCCCACTCTGAAAACCTCTGTGGGAAATGAAATCTAGTTTTAAAACATTAAAGCCCAAATTGGATGTCTGTCTGTTGCTGACCTTTTCCGAGTCTGTGTGGTTGAGAACAGCTAGGCTCTGTCCTACTAGGTCAGTTCAGGAGTGTGATCAATCAAATGGAAGCAGTAGAAGTAGATGACTAATGCAAGTAGGTGAGGAGTGGGTCTGGCCTTTAACATTTCCTATTCTGGAAGTAAGCCAGCCCCTACTAGACTTTCTCTTCTCTAAGTTGCCCTGCTCATGGTGTTTTCATGGCAACAAAAACATAAACAAGATGAGGGTAAGATTTAGAATATAGCAGGAAATGAATACTGCTCTCACGAAATGACTTCTGATTGGTTGTAACTGAGCCTAAGCTTAGGCTCATTTCTCACAAGCTCTTATAATGTAACCTGTTTCTCTTCATCTATGTTTTGGCAGCATGGGGGCCCCTGACACAGCTGAATGATGCCCAAACATGCCTTGGGACTATGAGGTAAAGGCTGTGCGGCTGAGGAGGACAGACACTGAGGATTCATGGGACACACAGGTTGTGATCTGGCTGCCCTCCTCCCCATGAGCTATGGCTAAGCTTCCTTGAAATAAACAAGGATGTTTGTGTTCTTCTGGCCTTCTGCCCTGATCTTGACTTGTGGCTGCTCAGCATGTCTGGCCAGCCTAAAGGTATAAAAAGGCTCTAGCTTGGGACAAAATAAAGGTTGTTCTTCCTTCAGCATTGCAGCCTCCCTCCATGTCTCAATCCTTGCAACCCCCCCACAGATGGTGTACCCAGAACCTTTATACTTTACAAAATATAAAAATATTTGCATCTTAATTATAAGCACATATATGTGTAATTAAATAAGCTCTTATATAGTTAAATTTAAGTCATATATGTGTATATGCATTTTAAGTAGGAGTTGAACTCTCTCTATATATCTGTATATATATATATATCAATGATGTATGGAAATTTTATTATAAGTCTTTATTCATTTGCTTCAAGTCAAATTTTGTTATAAATTATAGAGATTTTAACCCATATCTCATGAACAATCTGTAAGTCCTGAGATGAGAATTTAAATTATTACTTAAAGATATTATCATTACTACATGAAACATTTTATTAGCACAAATGTCACACAGCCTCACAAATTTAAATATTTTTAAAACTATTCTTTAAAAAATTGAGTATGGCCGGGCGGTGGTGGCGCACGCCTTTAATCCCAGCACTTGGGAGGCAGAGGTAGGCGGATCTCTGTGAGTTCGAGACCAGCCTGGTCTACAAGAGCTAGTTCCAGGACAGGCTCCAAAAGCCACAGAGAAACCCTATCTCGAAAAACCAAAAAAAAAAAAAAAAAAATTGAGTATGATTAAAAATCTGTAACAAAAGTTATCTTAAAACTGGTAACTCCAGCAGGAAATTTTCTGCCCTCACTCACATTTCTGAAATGCAAAGTAGATCAACACTGGGTCACAGTAAAAGAAAGAGCTAAGAATCCTGGTCACATTTTAGAGTCATTCCTTTTGACAATCTTTTAACATTACAGTAGAATGCTTTTAAAGGTAATGTCAAAGGCTGGAGAGAACACTTTGGAAGAACAGTCCGGGTGCTTAACGACAGAGGACCCAGTTCAATTTTCAGCAACTACACTTGGCTCACAGCCATCTATTCCTACAGTTCCAGAAGATTCAGTGCCATTTTTTTGGCTTGTGTGGACAATAAGAAAAGATTGTGTACCCAGACACTCTGACAGACAAAACAACAATACACAGAAAATAGACGAATTCTTTTTAGGAAAAGCATAAAGGATAACATCAGTGGTAGTCATTCTCTGTCCCAATTCAAATGAAAAACTAAAGTTGATCATGATAAAATGGATTCAATAGCAAGTATGAAATTGAACTAGTTATATTGTAAACACGACAAGCTATGAAAGTGTCTATCTTACAAAGATTTGAAGTAAAAGTGACATAAAATAATTATTCAGACTCTTAAGAGTTAAATTTCAAGCTACAGACCTCTGAGTCAACTCAAAGCTCTGCAGTGTTAGGATTAGGTTTTGTCTGTGAATGTAAGACAGAAGCCTTCCAATGAACTCTTCCTTTTACTGCCTTTGAGAGCAGACCAAATATCAAGGAAGGAGAAATAGGACATGTTTAATTTTTGCAGCACACCAATTTCCATAAGGACAATCACTTCAGGAAAAGTCAAAAGTGAGGATGTATACATGGTACTAAGGACATCAAAAAGAAATCTGTTGTTTCTGTGAACCAATACCATAATTTCAATTGTTTCTTACTGCTAGTGAAAGACCCTACAGATCCCCTCCTCAGAACCCGCAGCTAGCAGGCTCCCCGGGAGAACGTCCTGTTTGCTTGAAAGATTCTCAGGATCAGCAGCTAGCCTGCTCTCGTGAGAGGAAAACAGGATATCTATAAGATAGGACATCCACAAAGCAGGATGACTGCAAAGTAGGATATCTATAAGATAAGAGCAGGATGTCTGCTGCCAGACATCCATGCTGGGAGAGGAAAACCATTCATGCCCCCGCCTCATTCCGATAACCACGCTTCTGCTTCTGTAAAACTTGCTTTTTGCTGCCCTCTTTCCTATAAAAAGACCTCCTCCCAGTCTGCTTGGGCAAGTCCTCCGAAAGACTTTGCCGCCCGCAGGTACCTGTGTCTACTTAATAAACCTCTTGCAGTTTGCATCCGACCCGTGGTTTCGGCCTGGTTTTTTTGGGTCCGGGGGTCTCCACCTGAGGGACGGTCCCTACCGGGGTCTTTCACTAGTACATAGGTCATTTTCTGCAACCTCTGCTTCTCTTTGCAATCATATAGTGCAGTTTATTGCTATTTCTACCTGAGGATATGTTTCACATTGTGATGCAAAATACAGTCTTTGTTTTTGTAAATGTTATGTTTGGGATATAATCATAAGTATTGTGTGTGTGGAATTAGAAGCAGCATTCCAAAATGAGATCCAGAAATACAATTGTTTATTAGAAAGGAAAAAAAATCTTTCATGCATCATGTAACTGATGCTATGTGAAATTCCATGACAAATAGTCACCCATTGTTTTCATAGTAATCATTGCATCATGAAATTAAAACTATTTCAGTACTAAAGTGTTTTTAAAACAATTACCCAGCATTGAAATTACTATATATTTTCTTCTAAAATCAGGTTGTTTGGTAGGTACAGTTACATGAAAAATGATTGACCTTTGGATTCAGCTCCACAGTTATCTTCCTTAAATTCACATCCTAAATTCTTCTCTTGGTTGCTAGAAAACCAGTGGCTGTGCTAAAGGTCTGCTCTGTATGCAGGTAGACAGGATTCCTCTTGGTTAAGAACCTACCTGTCTCCTTGCCTTACCCAGTGCTCCCCTTTTGTGCTTCTGTCTTCCAGTCCCAAATTGCACTGACATCCCAAATCGCAGAATTAATGTGTCTACGAACAGACCTCTTATGCCTCCAAAATGAACTCCTCCTTACTAATTTCTCTTCAAGACACCAGCTTAATTGCCTTTTAAACAAATGGGCTGCTTTGCTGGCCAAATTTTAAATGAGATAACAACAGTGTTCACTCTCCAGCAGTGATGAGTGCCTCGCCATAGATGCATAACTCCATTCAATAGCAGGTTTAATCTCACACCAGCAGATTTACTGTAGAATAAACTATGACTGAGATCATAATTAGTAAAACAACAACAACAAAAACCCAGCCCACTAAATATTATTTTCCAAAGCAGCAGGAAATGTTGCGGTGGAAATTTCCAGTCCTGTCCTTTGTGTGTTTTATTGATTTTGTGTATGATATTGGGAATTCATGCTATTATTTAAGGTAATGTCTTATTGATCATGTAAGCAGTTATTTAACTATCCAATATGAAAATGATGTTCTCCTTCTCGGAGCTAGTGACTTGCACACCTGGGAGTTGATAGTGTGACTCGCTTTTAATGTCTCTTTCATTTCTATCATTTCTATGTTGTAAATGAGTATTCACTGTTAGAAAACAAATAAAAAATGAGAGCTTTAGAAGTTATCTTCTCATAATTTTCTTTATTGCAGCTCTCAGTGACTGATTGTGATTCAGTGAAAACCGTGTTCTACAAACAGATGTTGCACAGGGATGCTCTGCCTACTGTATCTAAACAAATACTAATGAGGTAATGGGAAATATTAGGGAAGGGGGAAGAGTGCTCACTGTGTACTCATCATCTCAGACAAAACTCTGGACCTTTCTAACATTTCTGTTTATCTTACACGATAGTAAAATGCATTGCAATGGCATACCAAGGGACTTAGTTCTCATAATTGTCTCAAATACATGCGCAAAAATGCATGCAACATGAGTTTAAAGAGGCTCATTTGTAAGCAGAGGTGAATTAAAGCTTTTAAGTTCAAGTACAGGAAGGCATCTGTATATATACATACATATTTATGTTTGTATGTATATATATGTGTTTGTGTCTCTACATTATATGAACAGATTTCAGAAAATGTTCCTGTTGTTTTGCAAATGTAGAAATATATACTTTGTGATAATGAGGTAGAATAATAACAAAGAAGGCTCATAATTAGCCTCTGTAATGTGGGTCTGTGTGTGCTCTTTCCAAGAGTTTTTCACCCAGAGTTGTTCCCTGCAAGCATGCCTGCTCACCTCCCATGCAGTAATGGCATGTGAGGCTTGCTTTATTCCTGGCATTAACCTATGGATAATGAGGGTTTCATCAAATGAAATTTGAGGAATCTAATGATACTGCTGTTTGGTTTATTTTTTAAGACCCCCAAAGCAAATTAAACCTCAGTGAATCATACATCCTATTTGCAGACAATAGCAGTGGTCAGCAGGGGAGAGGGTGCCTGAACTGGCCTTCTCCCATAGCCATACTAATGAATGTCTTGCATATCACCATAGAACTTTCATCTGGCAATGGATGGAGATAGAGACAGAGACACACATTGGAGTACAGGACTGAGCTCCCAAAGCCCAGATGAAACAGCAGAAGGATGCAGAACATGAGCAAGGAAGTCAGGACTGTAAGGGATACAACCACCCACTGAGGTGGCAGGACTGATCTAATTGGAGCTCTCATCAAGGCCAGCTGGACTGGGACTGAACGATCATGTGATCAAACCAGACTCTCTAAATGTAGCTGACAATGATGGCGGACTGAGAAGACAATGATAATGACACCAGGTTTTGATTCTACTGCATGTACTGGCTTTTTGTGAACCTAGTCTGTTTGGCTGCACACCTTCCTAGACCTGGATGGAGGGGCAAGGGCTTTGGACTTCCCACAGGGCAGGGCACCCTGACTTCTCTTAGTACTGGAGAGGGAGGGGAGGGGGAGTGGCGGAAGTGGGAGGGAAATGTGAGGATGGGAGGAGGTGGAAATTTTTAATAAATAAATAAATAAATAAAAAATAAACAATTTCAAAAGTACCAATATATAAATCAAGCTTTTAACACTGTACTTTTTCTTAGTGCTCATTCACAAATTCATTCAGTTTTTTTCTTATTGGTAAGAAAAAGAAAAGGGAAGAAATCCTGTGAGTTCTGTCCCCAGGCAATTACTCTGGTATTTCTAAGTCACAAACCCAGAGAATTTCAGAGGTCCATGGTCACAGGAGTTTCCCTAATTCACCAAAGAGGCATGTAACATTCTGGAGAATGATTTGATAAGCTGGGCACATTTCTTATTTTCTTCATGGTTTGATGGAAAGTGTTTATTCCTTTTTCACATACCTAAGGCTTTCCTCAGAAAACACTTAACAATATGAGATTTTAAAGTCATGGCTCTTAACAACATGATGGACAACTATATCTGAAGTATGTCCTCCTGATAGATCTTGTGCAAGATTCTGTTGGTTGTCCCTGAAACTTTAATTTTAGTGTAATTCTGCATAAACAAATGTTTCCACTGGTAACTTTTGGTCACTTTTGCTAAAGAATAGCTGACCTATAAATTGTATTTATTTCTATGTGTGTGAGTTGTAGTAAATGCCATTTTTATCATGATACAAAAATATCTTCAGTCTCAAATTCTCCTCCTGCCTCTTTGAAGAAGTTCTCCATTTTGTTTATAATAACAGAGACAATTTTTCTTCTCTTTTCTTTTTTTTTTTATTGATTTTATTGAGCTACACATTTTTCTTTGCTCCCCTCCCTTTCAACCCTCTCCCAAAGTCCCCATGCTCCTAATTTACTCAGGAGATCATGTCTTTTTTACTTCCCATGTAGATTTGATCCATGTATGTCTCTATTAGAGTCCTCGGTGTTGTTTAGGTTCTCTGTGATTGTGATTTGCAGGCTGGTTTTCTTTGCTTTATCTCTGAAAGGCACTTATGAGTGAGTACACATGATATTTGTCTTTCTAGCTCTGGGTTACCTCACTCAACATGATTTTTTCTGGTTAATCTATTTGCCTGTTAATTTCAAGATGTCATTAATTTTTTTCTGCTATGTAGTACTCCATCTTGTACTTGTAAATGTACCACATTTTCCTCACCCATTCTTAGGTTGAAGGGCATTTAGGCTGTTTCCATGTTTGAGACAGTTTTTTCTTGATAGAGGCATAGGCATGTCTTAACCTAAGGGCCTCGGGATGAATGTGAATAAGATCCAACACATCTGTAGATGGTGGTATGATGTTGGGTTGCTCAAATCTGGATAGTGCTGGTTAGGACTTCATATAAATGGAAGTGAAATTTTATTAGCCTGACTTGGCAATTGCTTATATAAAGTTTACCGTGTGCAATACTTTGGGTCCTGAACTAAGAGCATAACACTTGATCCTGACAGCTAATATGAAGCCAGTATCATTTCTGTATTATATAGGTTGTCTCTCTGTGCATAGTTGGCAAATCTGGAATTTTAGCTCATTAATCAATCCAGACCTCCTGTCATTAAGACTATGCAGTACTATTTGAGAACAAGTTACTATAAAGTCAACCCTCACTCCTCGCTGGCCACTCTGACAACCACTTTCTAATATGAGATCATTTAACTCTCAGAATAGTTCTGAGACAGGAGCATACTTCTCTTGAGTGCATAGAAGAGAAAATGGTGACAGAATAAGGCACAGGATAGACACAAAACCAAGAACTTGAAACACACCCTTTGTGAATCTGGAATCTGAATTATTACCTGTTTTATGCATAGTGCTCAATGAAGCATATGTGTATTCTCGTGTATATCTGACTGATCATATTGCATACATATTTCATAAAAAACATCTATACTTTTGACAAAAAATGGCTTATATTTATGTTGAGTTTTTCAGTATTTCCATTTTAGAAATGAGATGCGGATAGGGGTTTATCAATCTTGTTGATTTTCTCCAAGAACCAGCTTTTTGTTTCATTGATTCTTTGGATTTTTTTCTGTGTTTCTATTTTGTTGATTTCAGCCCTCAGTTTGATTTTTTCCAGTCTTTACTCCTCCTAGGTGAGTCTGCTTCTTTTTTTTTCTATAGCTTTCAGGTGGGCTGTTAAGTCTCCAATGTGTGCTTTCTCCATTTTCTTTAAGAGAGTACTTAGTGCTATGAACTTTCCTCTTAGCACTGCTTTCATAGTGTCCCATAGGTTTGAGTATGTTGAGTCTTTATTTTCATTGAATTCAAGAAAGACTTTAATTTCTTTCTTTATTTTTTCCTTGATCCAGGTGTGGTTCAGTATTTGACTGTCCAGTTTCCATGAGTTTGTAGGTTTTCTGGGGGTAGCACTGTTCTTGAATTCTAACTTTAATCCATGGTGATCTGATAATACACAGATGGTTACTAATAATTTTTTGTAACTGTGGAAGTTTGCTTTCTTACCGAGTATGTGGTCAATTTTCGAGAAGGTTCCATGAGCTGCAGAGAAGAAGGTATATTCTTTCCTGTTTGGTTGGAATGTTCTATAAATGTCTGCTAAGTTCATTTGATTCATTACCTCCATTAATTCTCTTATTTCTCTGTTAGGTTTCTGTCTGGTTGACCTGTCCATTGGTGAGAGAGGAGTGTTGAAGTCTCCTACTATTAGTGAGTATGGTTTGATGACTGCCTTGAGTTTTAGTATTGTTTCTTTTACATAATTGGGTGCTTTTTTGTTTGTTTGTTTTTGGTTTTTCGAGACAGGGTTTCTCCGTGGTTTTGGAGCCTGTCCTGGAACTAGCTCTCGTAGACCAGGCTGGTCTCGAACTCACAGAGATCCGCCTGCCTCTGCCTCCCGAGTGCTGGGATTAAAGGCGTGTGCCACCACCGCCCGGCAGGGGGTGCTTTTTTTTATTAGGGGCATAGCTATTCAGAATTGAGACTTCATCCTGATGAATTGTTCCTGTTATGAGTATAAAATATTCCTCCCCATCTCTTCTGATTGATTTTAGTTTGAAGTCAACTTTGTTAGAAATTAGTATGGCCACACTTGCTTGTTTCTTAGGTCCATTTGCTTGATAAACATTTTCTCAACCCTTTACTCTGAGTAGATGTCTGTCTTTGTGGTTGAGGTGTGTTTCTTGTAAACAGCAAAATGTTGGATCCTGTTTTCATATCCAATCTCTTAGCCTGTGCCTTTTTATAGGCGAGTTGAGTCCATTGATATTAAGTGATATTAATGACCAGTGGTTGTTAACTCCAGTCATTTTTTTGGTAGTAGGGAATATTTTGAGATTTAATTTCTTAAATTGCCTGTAACTGAGAAATGGAAATGTATTTGAAATATTTCCCCCAATTTTTTTATTCAAGTAAATGCTAGACTAAGGGGAGTTACAAAGCAGGATAGAGAAAATTCACAACCAAGAGAGAGATAAGGTCAACTTGCCAGTTTTCAGAAAGTGACCTAATTGCCAGACAGTCTACAGCAGGTGAACAATTAGCACGTCAGACTGTGTTTCTGAGAAGGGGAAAATCCCAACAAGGGAAATGCTAAACATCTTAGTAAGGAAATTCTACAATTTCGTGAAAGAGGAAAATCTGTTCTGGTTCTATAAATTTTAATTCATAAAGCAATCCAGATTAACTAGTCGTTGTCTCTTTTAAAGCCTACCTGTCCCCAATTTGTTTGCATTAGAAATGGAATGCAGGAACAATTTTTCTTTCAAAAGCTTTTACATTTATTTACTGCACTCTATGCCATGGCATGCATGCAGAGGGCAGAGGATAATTTGCAGGAATATATGCTTTTCTTCCACCACGTGGGTTCTGGTCATTGTACCCAGGCGATCAGACTTGGCAGCAAGTACCCTTACCTACTGAGTCATCTTGGATGCCCGTGGAACAATTTTTCCCTCTACCTCCATGAGCTCTCAAGTTGTGGCCAGCAAGGTCTTGATCTGTATCATATTCATTAAATCCCTTATGAAAAGTGATTAGCTTCGATGGTACTGAAGATTGTGTTCCCACCCATTCCTGTTTTACGTGGTTCCAGGACTCCAGCTCTTTTGACATCCTACCTTAAAGGATAGTTTCCCCATCACCAATGAAGAACCAGGTGCTGAATCATTAATTTCATATGTCAGATTAGGGCCAAATGTCTTTGATCTTCAACGCCAAAGTGAAATAACTAAATACGCTTTTATTGTGAACCACACACCGCTAAGGGAAAGATTTCTGCATGGTAGATGTTTGTCAGTCCATTTCTGTGAGTTCAGATTGAACACGTGGGGAAGAGCCCAGGGGTTCTATTTTCTGCGTGAACATCCCCAATGATGGGACTGATTAATGCCTGTCAAATGGCAAGCTTTCAACAAATAGTTGATTAAATCGACCTTCCCCAAACCAATAACTTCTAGTCAATTATTTTCATTCAAAGTTACTGGAACTAGAGCGTTAGCTAATCTCCATAGAAAGTGTGAAGGATTTTCTCCCCAAATCTCTAAATAAAACAATGCATAGGTCGTTTATAAAAAAATAAACATCACGTCTAAACCTAGTGCTATGTTTTTGTATTTCTGCCCTAGGTTGTCTTCGGTTCCCCCCGGAGAGGCGGGTTAAGGATGTGCTTGCTGCCCTTGAGTTTCCTTCCTTTGTATTTTTTTTTTTTTGGCTAGTCTGGTTATACTAGCGCCGCCCCCCGCGCGGCTGTGGGGCGCGCCGCCACAACCGGGAGCGCGTAGCTCACGCAGCAAGGTGGGCAGGGCCTCCAAGAATGCCCTCTTCCTCACCACCTCCCTCTCCCTGTGGTTTGTGGTATCCTAAGAGGGACAGAAGGTGTCCTCCTGGGTCCAGGCTCTGCCAGGCGGCCGCGAGCGCGAATGCCCGCAAGCGTGCGCCCGTGGGAGGCGACTGCGCTCTTCCCTCAGGGGCCCAGCGCTGTGGTGAGGATCGTCACGGTCAGCCTGGCCGCTCACTGGCCGTGAACCGGGACCCCAGGCCGCGCAACACAGCCCTGAGGCGCCTCGTCAACGCTCGCGCTCCACCTCACCCCCTCAGCTTCCTTCCTCCATTCGGCGCGCCGGAGAGCGAGCGCGGGCTGGATCCGAACCAGGGCAAGCCTCGGGCCTTTTAACTTAGTGGGTCCTGGCCCGCTGCCCGCGCGCTATTTGTGAGGCGTGGCCGGGCGAAGGATGCGCGCGTGGGGCGTGGGGCTCCCCAGCTGGCGGCGGTGATGGAGAGGGCGTGCGGGACAATGAGCTGGGCAGCTACAAGCCGCGACCGCTTTTAGCTTGCTGAGCGGGCCCACCTGCAAGCATGGCTGTGCTCGAGCCAGGTGTCCCAATGCTTTAAGGCCGGAGCGCCCAGATCACGGCGCGCTGCGGCTGGGGCTGTTGGGACGTTCCTTTATTAATTTATTTGTGGAGAGCTATCTCTGAGCAGCCGTGATGGCCAGCACCAGGAGCATTGAGCTGGGGCATTTTGAAGAACGGGACAGAAGGCCTCGGCCAGGGTCGCGGAGAGGGGCTCCCAGCTCCTCCGGGGCCAGCAGCATCTCTGGCCCCAAGGGCAATGGGCTCATCCTGCAGCTTCTACTGCACGCGGACTTGCAGGACTTAAACTCAGAGAAGAAGGCCAAGAAGGCATGCTTCTACCGAAATGGGGACCGCTAATTCCGAGGCCTGGTCTTTGCCATCTCCAATGATTGCTTCCATTCCTTTGACGTGCTCCTCATAGAGCTTACCTGCTTGCTGTCTGACAATGTGAACCTGCCTCAGGGCGTCCGCACAATCTACACCATAGATGGCAGTCGGAAGGTCACCAGCTTGGACAAGCTGCTGGAAGGTAGGTGGGTTAACTCAGTGGTAGAGGGCTGCTTTACAAGATTCCAGCTCGTGGTTCTAAGCCCGTGGGTCATGACCTCCTGGGGCTGAATGACCCTTTCACAGGGGACACATATCAGATATCCCGCATATCAGATATTTTCATTACAATTCATAACAGTAGCAAAATTGCAGTTATGAAGTAGCAATGATGTAGCATGAATTCTAATTGCTATTAATAATAAAAACCGAGAGTCAGATACTGGGAGTTAATGCTGAAGATCAGAGAAGCAGAGTGCCAGCCACTAGAGATTTTTACCTCTACCAGGGCTCAAACTGAGGTGCAATCCTGTCCTCAGACTGCATCTCCAGACTGTATCTGTCTCCACTAAACCTTCAGACTGCAGTGCTCTTGACTCCTCCCTCCTTATAGTCCTGTCTAGTCCTATCTATCTCCCTATTGCTGGGATTAAAGGTGTGAGCCCCCACTCCCCGGCTTCTAGTGGTTTAGCTCTGCACTACAATCTTCAGACAAGCTTTGTTTGTTAAAACACAAACAAAATAACAGTACACCGTGAAATATGGTCTGGGGTCACAACAGCGTAAGGAACTACATTAAAGGGTCACAGCTTTAATAAGGTGGAGATCCACTGCTCTAGAGCACCACCACCAATAGTGGTAAAACAAACAGTCTACATAAAAATCTTGCATACAAATGATAGAGATTGCTAACTGAATTGCAATTTAAAGATATTTATAAATATAAAGACGATATGCAAAGGTTCCATACTGCAATGCTATCCAAGCACAGTGGCCGTGAAAGAACTGGCCAACCTTTACAACCTGTGAAAATGTAAGTTAGCAGGATAAAACTGCAGGTACTGTTTGTGCTAACTGAACTGCTATTCACGGTTCCCTTCAGTGCTTAATGCTATGTTGGTGTGCAGAATTGATGTAATGCCCTTCAGAATGCCATGCACTGAGCCAGCTATATAGCTAACTGACTTCTATTCCTAGTAACTGTATGTTCTCTGCCCTTAACTTGCTGTGAGCATATCTTTATATTAGGTATTATCTTATTTTCCCAACTAATTTCTGTCCAAGTTACATACCTTGCACCCAAAGAGTTAGAGCTTTGGGTAGTAATTTGTGTGGCTGTGCTTCATTTAGAAGTAGTTATTTAGATGTATTTCACAATGGGGTGATGCATACATTTTATCATAAAAACCAACACAAAATTAAAATTCCCATTATGAACTCTAAGGATATCTTACCTTTGACCAGGTGTGCGGAACTGAAGGCAGACCATGGATCTGTTAGTTTATACTACTGCATGAGAATTATTTTTGGTCTCATTAGTAGAATTTCTGTTTTCACATTTAGCTAATTTCTTAGGTCTTAAGACAAACTTCTGTAGTGTTGTTTTATTTGTATTTTAAAAAATAAAGCTTGCCTTAAGCTTGGAAAAGTAAAACAGCCATGTTGGCCAGTCTTACTGACTATGCAGCATACTTTAATCCCAGTAGTTACAATGACATACACCTTAAATCCCAGTAGTTACAATGACATACACCTTTAATCAGTAGCCACACTAGTTTACCGTAGAAACCAAGTAGTAGTGGTGCATGCCCTTAATCCCAGAACTAGAGATGATTATAAAAAGGGAGGAGACAGCTCTCAGTCACAGTCTCATTCTGAGACTTCCTGGAGGCAGGATCACCATTTTCAGACTGAGGTTAAGGTCAGAGTCAGTGACTGACTGCTTTGCTTTTCTGGTCTTCAGGTTGAACCCTAATACCTGTCTCTGAGTTTTTATTAATCATGCTCCCACTCCTATATCTCTATGTGGAAACCTCAGTATATAGATATACCTTTCTTCATATCTGCATCCACAGTAGCTTCTCTGCACTTTCCCTGGTGGAAAGGATCATAAACCCAACAGTTGGATGTATCTTCAGGAGAGGACTGTGCTTAGCTTTCAGATGTGTTGAAAATGTGGTCATAGAGGTCACCCACCTCCTTTTGTGTCCACCGCAGATGGAAGTGACAGGGATGCTCCTGGGGCCTGACACAGGGGTTCAGTGCACATAGTACCGCAGCTGGAGCAGGGGATTTTGTGTTATCTTGATGTTTCCCATAATTTTTACTTCAGCCAGTGCACAGTTTGGTTAGAAAACCCAATTAAATCGTTTGACGCAGTAAACTAATAAAACGGTCTTACTTTTTCCTACTCTGTATTTTTCTTAGCAACTATGTTGGGTACTCATCTTCTGATGGAAATGAGCACGTTTGACTACAATGCACTCAGAAGCTCACCCACGTTAGGCTTCACTAAGAGCACACATAACTGAATGTGGTTTTCCTTGGTTGCATTCTTTTGGGGAAATTTTTCCTTACATTTGGAAATTAGGAAAGCATTGAAATCCCGAAGATTTACCAGTATTAAATATTAAATGTCTTTCTATGTTTTCTTCTGCATTCCCTTGTTTAAGTGTGATGAATGCATGTCTATCAATATGTCCGTCATTTTCTCCAGGAGTGAAGAGCCTGTGTTTCAGGCTTAATCAGGTTTTGTTTTCCTCATAAGGTTGTCTGCTTGCTCCTTCTACAAGAATGAAGTAAAACCATGGGCTCCAGATTTCATGTCACAGAATTTGACTTGAATGTCAGGATTATTTATAAACTAGTTAGTGACCTAAATAATTAAATTGTAGCAAATGTGAGAACGATATTGACTTACACACAAGTAGTCTAAAACTGCTGGTGTATGAATTTCCTACTTTGTAAATCATATGTAGTTCTCCCACAGCCAGCATCACTCTCAATAGTGGAAAACTTCAAAGCTTCTACTTCAGGAGGAGGAGGATGTACTCACACTCACCCCATAAGCAACTGAGGGCCCCAGGAAGAAGAGATTATTTATTTAATTTTTTTAAAATTTTATTTTTATTTATTTATTTTTTTTGGTTTTTCGAGACAGGGTTTCTCTGTGTCTTTGGAGCCTGTCCTGGAACTAGCTCTTGTAGACCAGGCTAGTCTCGAACTCCCAGAGATCCGCCTGCCTCTGCCTCCCGAGTGCTGGGATTAAAGGCATGCGCCACCATCGCCCGGCGAAGAAGAGATTTTTTATAAAGCCAAAGGTGTTGGAAGAAGTGGCTACGTCAGCAGTTCTCAACTAGTGGGTTGTGATTCCTTTAGAATTTGGACAACTCTTTTGCAGGGGTATTCTAAGTGTCTAAGACCACTGGAAAACAAAAATATTTACTTATGACTCATAACACTAGCAAAATCATTTATGAAGTAGCAATGAAAATAATTTTATGGTTGGGAGTCAACACAGCATGAGGAACTGTATTAAAGGGACACAGCATTAGGAAGGTTGGGAACCACTAGTCTATGTCCTAGATTATAACCAGGCTTTGTTTTTTGAGTAACTAGGGAAAGTAAAAACCTTACCTATGCTTTTATAACCTGTCTACTAATGATTGTTTCAGCTGGACCAGGGTGAGGCTTGGATCTGCTGAAGGAACAAGATCACCTAATTTATTAAAAATAAAAAAAAAAAACTTTCTTAACTAACTAGAGAATGATGAGAAACCAATAGCTTGTAAGCTCAGTGTGCAGAAAACTGTATGTGCACATGCACACCATGGAAGCGTGAAGCTCTATTCTGTGGACACCTTGACTCAGAACTTTCCAAATTATAGAATTGGTCTACATGTTTCTAGTAGGGATATTATGAATGGAAAGGGGGGACAGGGAAGGAGTTAACTACCTGTAACTGCACAATCACATGAAGGGCTTGCTCTTATTCTTGTTTCTGTTCTTCCAAGCCCATGCACAGACGGAAATTAAGACATGAGTTGAAAAGCGTGTGTCCTGGGTGGTTTGTCAGCTGTGCAGGGCCTGGTTGATCAAAGGAGATGGACATAGAAAATCTGCTCACTTTCTTTTTACCTTGTGTTTTTTTTTTTTTTTTTAAGAAGACTTTACGGGGCTGGAGAGATGGCTCAGAGGTTAAGAGCATTGCCTGCTCTTCCAAAGGTCCTGAGTTCAATTCCCAGCAACCACATGGTGGCTCACAACCATCTGTAATGGGGTCTGGTGCCCTCTTCTGGCCTGAAGATATAAACACAGACAGAATATTGTATACATAATAAATAAATAAATATTAAAAAAAAAAAAGAAGACTTTACCACTGACTTAATATCTCCCTGTCTTAAGAAACAAATATTTTCTCTTGCTAAGGTTATTTTTATATAGTCTTCTATTACACATTTTGAGTCAGACCATTCATCAATTTTTCATCAAAAATAAAAATGGCAATAATTTTTTTGATATGGCTTGTATTTTTTTTGTAAAATTGAATGATAGCACCATCATATTTTTCTCACTAATACATACATGTGCATTGCATGGCTTTATTAATTTGATATCTACTTTTGAAATTTTGTATAATTTTCTTACTGTCAAATGGTTCTATGGAGACGACAACTTTGGTGATGATGGTTGGGGAAGACTTCAGGGTGCTGCTGTAGGAGTGGTAATATAGTTTAGAATTGGTTTCCTGCATCTCCCAGGCAGAACCCTAACAATGCATCTATACAGAAGACATGGCATGTCCTCAGCATTCTTTTCCACATCCCTGATCTGTCACTCATTGTGCAGGAGCCTTTGGTCATCTCTGATGTTCTCTACAAATCAGGTCCTGGAGAACATTTTGGTAATAGTCAATATTGACATTATTAGCTTATCCTCAGGCTTTCTTTTTCATTATTTTGGTTAAAACATTTATGACTCATCTGGTATAATTACTATATCAAGAATGAATCTATTTGTACTAAGTATATGGAATAATGTGTTCTTTGTGATTATATCTCAGATTAAATCTTAGCATGTAACCTTCCATGTCAAAAAGTCACTACCAAACTAATTGAGTAAGTTATATACTTCTTGGAAAAGTACCATCTTTTCAGTAGGGATTTTAGAAATTTTGGAATGTAAAATATTTAGATATCGATAAATGATAGGCAAGCAGTATAGCCTCTGTGCCCTTCTTAATTAAACAAAAGCCTGATTAAGCTTTGTGAGAAATGACTGTATCATTTTAGCTTAATATCTGCTGCCATTTAGAAGATATAGAAAAAGTTGTCCACTTGACGTTTTAGTTTTATTTTAAATTTATATTCCTCTAGAGAAAACAGTGCCTGCAGTATGCTGCTTTGAGGAGCCAAGCCTTTCACTTCACAGTGCTTCAGTAGTTGAATGGATGATACTACAACTGAATATGATAAGTCCACCGTGTAAGGATGTAGTGATTTCTGTTTGACTGAAATTAGAAGGATTTTAATTTTTATGAATATATTTGTTTCAATTATTTCATCCAGAATGAACTATTTATGTTTATTTCTGAGACAGGGTCTCACTGTGTAGCCTAGATGGGCCTGAAACTCCTTGCATAGCCTAGAGTATCCTTAAACTTGGTGCCAATCTTTCTACCTTAACCTCTGTTCCGACGACTACAAGCTTGAGCTACCATACCCAGTACAATCCCTCTCCCTTTGCAGTAACAATTCAGGCTGAGTTAAAGTTGGCCTTGAACTCAGATCTTTCCACTTTAGCCTTCATAGTAGCTAGGATTACAGGATTCTACCATATCACCATGGCTGGCTAGGATGTCCTTTTATGAAGAATGAATTAGTTTGCATTTGGAATCATGAAGTACTTTGTAATTTAGTTACTTGATGTATTTAATTCTGCAGCTAATGCTCCTGAGAATCAAAGTTTGGAGTAATGACTTATCAAAGGTGAGACATTTGGGTAAATAAAACTCAGGTCTCACTCTTCATTTCAGGGCCTAGTGCTTTTCACATTATACCTGTAATTTTCTGAAAACCAACCTAGGTACTTTGGAAGAAAGGGAGGTGGGGTGGATGTTAAAGGAAAGAGGTATTATACTGCACCCCCTTTCTGTGACCACAAGTTTAGGAGTTACAGGTTTCCAGAAGCCATTGTTTATACATAATGCATCCAGGCTTATTATGGCCAATGCTCAATGATCTGATATTGTGCTAATAAAATTGTTTTTTGCTTTTTAGGAGAGAGTTACGTGTGTGCCTTCAATGAACCATTTTGATTACACCAAAAATGTTAATTCAAACTGGTCTGTGAACATCAAGGGAGGTACAACCCGAACCTTGGTCATAGCCGCTGTGAAGAGCGAGGTGAAAGAAAGCAAGGACTTCATCAAACCCAAGTTAGTGACTGTGATTCGCAGTGGAGTGAAGCCGAGGAATGCCATGTGGATCCTTCTCTATAAAAGGACTGCCCATTCTTTTGAGCAGGTCCTAACAGATATCACCGAACCCATTAAACTAGATTCAGGCATCGTCAAGATGCTGTGTACCCTGGATGGAAAGCAGGTAGGTGGTGCTTCCCACAGCTCACTGTCTTGCCTTCATTGAGTTTACATGTTGATTATCTTTGCTGGTGTTTGCTGATGTCCTATATGGTCTGGAACTTGCTGTGTAGGAGAGGCCAAGCTTTAGCTTGGGCTCCACTGTCCTCCCAAGTGCTAGGATTAGAGGCATGCTGCATGTCCAGCTCTTCATGTGCATGATTAGGGGCATGCAGCATATCTGGCTCTTCATGTTCAGAATTTGAGGCATGCAGCATGTCCGGTTTCTTGTGTGTAGGATTAGAGGTGTAGAGCATGTCCAGCTCCTCGTGCTGCTGCAGTTATATCAGCAACAGAATGTCGTGGTCTCCTGGAAGTGGTCCTTGAATATTTACACAAGTACTATTTGTGTGAATTAGCCTTTATCAAGAAAGATGTAAGGGCCTCCTTTTTTTCCAGCTATCTTAGAATCCTCGTACTCCTCATTTTTTAGAAGGAAAGATGTCAATTTCCAGGGTAAAGGATAAGTTGAGTGGTGTCATGTGTTAAACAGGAAGTTATCCAGAAACAATTATCAACTAGTGTTTAGTGGTTTGTGCTGTGGGACAATGGTCTGTACCCTGTCACATGTATTTTAAATAAATGGTGTTTGACCAGTAAACAGGCAGGAAGTATAGGCGGTGCAACCAGGCAGGAAACAACAAGAATTCTGAGAAGAGGAAAGTTTCAGTCTGCAGTCTTCATCCAGACACAGAGGAAGCCAGATACAGCAAGCAAGATGTGCTTGCCTTGTCAAGAAAGGTACCAAGCCACATGGCTAACACAGACAAGTCTTATGGGCTAATATAAGTTATAAGAGTTAATAAGAAGCCTGAGCTACTAGGCCAATCAGTTTATAATTAATGTAGGTCTCTATATATTTATTTGGAACTAAGTAGATGTGGGACCTGGTAGGACACAAACCTCAGTCAACAGAATGATGTGCCAATGTGGGGCTGACTAAATCCACTTTAAAGCCTTAGAGAGCTTGGCAAGTTATTCTAGATAGAAAAGAATAGATTTAAGCACAGCTGATAGTAGCACTTTCTCATGTAGGCTCTGCTTGCTAGAGGCAAGCACTCTCGTTTAAGAGAGGCTTCCTGCGGCTGGAGAGATGGCTCAGAGGTTAAGAGCATTGCCTGCTCTTCCAAAGGTCCTGAGTTCAATTCCTAGCAACGACATGGTGGCTCACAACCATTTGTAATTGGTCTAGTGCCCTCTTGTGGCCAGCAGGCATACACTACACACAGACAGAATACTTATATATAATAAATAAATAAATATTTGAAAAAAAAGAGAGTCTTCCTGGCTCAGCTTTAGCTGCAAAGCTTGCAGTCCTTTTAAGAGGTCATACCACGAAAAACTTAAATGGTATTGATGAAAAGCTGAATGCATGCTTTTTGGTGGTGGTAGAGACCTTGAAATGCCATAGAGTTGTGGCAATAAACATGACTCCAGCTAGTACTTCTGCTATGAGGCTAGACTCTCAGAATAAAGTTAAGGAGTGGGCTGGATCCAGCCATCAAAGCCATGACTTTAATCCTAGCCATATTGCTGTACACGTGTTAAGGGTTGACCACTTGGGATTGGATAACCTATCTGGATGCTCGTTCTTGGGAAAAACTGATTCTCCCTCTGTCAGCCACCATTAGTTGGCCGTAGCTCTTCTCTTCATTGAGGGGTGGGCTTTGTGAAATTTCCCTTATGTGCATTGGCATGTCGACTGGTGGTGTCTTGTTTAGGTAACTGTATGGTTGAGATTTCATAGAGACAGTTTTCTGTCATGTCTAGAAGATACTAGCAGCAAGTGTCCTGGGTCATCTGGTCCTTCCAATCTTTCTTTCCCCCCTTCCATGGTTTTTCTGGGCCTTAGGAATAGGAGTTACATTGTAGGAAAACTAGTTGGGGCTGAGCACCTGTGGTCACATATTCTCTACATGTGGACCAGTTGTATATCTCTATAATGTTCTCTATTTACTACAAAAAGAAGGGTTTTCTTGTGGAGGGGTGAGAATTACCCTTATCTTTGGGTATAAGAGTAAGCATTTACCCACTGAGACAGTGGGGCCGAACTATTGGGAGCTCACCAAGGCCAGCTGGACTGTGACTGAAAAAGCATGGGATAAAACCGGACTCTCTGAACATGGCAGACAATGAGAACTGACGAGAGGCCAAGGACAATGGCACAGGGTTTTGATCCTACTTCATGTTCTGTCTTTGTGGGAGCCTAGACAGTTTGGATGTTCACCTTCCTAGACCTGGATGGAGGGGGGAGGACCTTGGACTTTCCACAGGGCAGGGAACCCTGACTGCTCCTGGGACTGGAGAGGGAGGAGAAGAGGAGTGGGGGGAGGGGGAGAGGGGCGGGAGGAGGGGGAGGGAAATGGGAGGCGGGGAGGAGGCAGAAATTTTTTTTTTCAATAAAAAAAAAAGTAAGCATTTAGAGTATGGTTAGTAATTATATTGATTTTTGCAATTGTGGGTTCTCCCTTAGGGTCTTGGACCTCTCTAGCCATAGATATTGGCTAAGTTTATAGTACTGGGTGTGCATTCCCTCCTATTGAGTAGACCTTAAGTTCTATTAGACAGATGTTGGTCATTCCCGTGATAAAGTACCCTTGTGCTGTTATTTTACCATAGGGGTATCTTGTCAGGAAGGTATCACTGAGGTTCATAAGTTTTATAGCTGGGTAGGACTGTTGATTCCTCTTTTCCTAAGGCAGCTTGCATAGCATCTTCAGGTACTACTAGAGCTAGTCCTTGGGAAGGAGGGTTGCAGGTCTGTTTCAACTCTATTTCCCCAAGGTCTATGTCTGAAATGCATGTTATCTTCAACAAAGGCACTGAAACTGTATCAATAGCTATTTCAATATGGAAAAGAATTTTTCAAGAAAAAAATAGTGGGAAAGTTACAGTAAGTAAGGTTTCTTGGACTGGATAAACACTAAATTTCTGGATGTCAAGCAGCAGTTTTATGTTGAGGAATAGCAACTTAATATTAGGGGATCCTGGAAAAGTGACTAAAAGTTTGTACAGTTTGAAAGCACAGACAAATGCAGTGACCTTTAAAATGTGTAAACTCATAATGAAATATTTGAGTAATGAGACTGTGACTCAGTGTAGAGTATTTGTTTAGTATGAGTGAGACATGGGCTTTGTTCCTGATATCCCCCAACAGTCCTTCAGTCTTCCATTTGGTGCTTAAATTGATTTTCTTTTAGGAAGAGAAATTTCTGTTGCATGAATAATAAAAACCTAGAGATAGATATTGGGGTTCAAGTTGAAGATCAGAAAAGCAAAGCAGTTAAGCAGCTAGAGAGATCTTATCTCTACCAACTCTCAGACAAACAAAAAATATTCTTTTCTCTGCCTAGTCATATTGCTCCTGTTTTCACCTCTCTCCATTAAAGGTGTGTGATTCCCAAAAGCTGGGATTAAAGGTGTGAACCACCACCACCTGGATCTGTTTCTGGATTGATTTTGGGTTGCCCAGGGAAGCCTTGAACTCAAAGAAATCTGTCTAACTCTGTCTTCTAATTCCTGAGATTACAGGTATGTGCCACCACTCCCTGGCCTGTAGGGCTGACTAGGGTGGCTGATTTGCCTTCTGATCTTCAGTAAAACCTTATTTATGAAAACACAAATACTGCTGGGTGGTGGTGGCACAGGCCTTTAATCCCAGCTCTTGGGAGGCAGGGGCAGGTGAATCTCTGTGAATTCGAGACCAGCCTGGTCTACAACAGCTAGTTCCAGGACAGGCTTCAAAGCCACAGAGAAACCCTGTCTCTAAAAAAACCAAAAATAAATAAATAAATAAAATAAAACACAAATACTATAACATTAAAAATGTCCAATGTTTTTGAGGATGCAGTGATTTGACTTTGTCAAAAGAGATGGAAGTGTACAATTTATAAGCTTTGAAAAGCAGTATGCAAATTTTTGTTTCTTTCTCAAAGGTTACAAAACTCCTTATATTCATTTTAGAAATTTGTCTTAAATAGCCTGAAAAACAAACATAAGAAACTGTGCATAGGAACTTTAAGCCCAGCGTGTAATCAGGAAGTTGGATTGCTACCAGTTAAATACCCAATGTGAAAACATTCCATTCCTTCCTTCATACTGGCCATTTCCACGTGTGTTTGTGGAAATCTAACAGTTGAGGAAAAGGCTAAAGGAAAGAAACAAGGAGTGTGCTCTATGTGTTGTATTTTTTTTTTTTTTTTTTGGTTTTTCGAGACAGGGTTTCTCTGTGGCTTTGGAGCCTGTCCTGGAACTAGCTCTGTAGACCAGGCTGGTCTCGAACTCACAGAGATCCGCCTGCCTCTGCCTCCCGAGTGCTGGGATTAAAGGCGTGCGCCACCATCGCCCGGCTATGTGTTGTATTTTTTATTTTGCTCACAAGGATAGGAAAGACAACTTAAAAAGTAATGCAGCAGAAACAGGAGTAGACTGGGGGCACAAAGGGGAGTGGGAGGGTATGGGAGGAGAGGAAGGAGGGGAAACTGCGGTCGGTCTGTAAAATAAATAAAAAGTAAATAAATAAACATAATTCAGAGGTTGTTTAACAATTACTGTTTTAAAAGTGACTTTCATTTGGTTGCAGTACTTCCCAGCTATGAAGTAAAGGTTTGCCTACACTGGACCTTAAGTGTATAATGGAATATGTACACATAGGGCCGGTTTTTTTTTTGTTGTTGTTGTTGGAGGAACAGGAAGTGCTCTGTGAGAATAGATTTTTATTAAACTACAAATTTCCAAGATTATGATCTTATCTGACCATATTGTTTAAGGACAAACCTGGAGGATTTTTGCTTTCTGAGACATTTGATCTCTGCTTGAAGCCCAGCTGGGTAGTTTTAGCTAATGAGGGTAGGAGGTAGTTTATAGGTTCTTTCAGGGTTCTCTTGTTTTGCTCTAAGGAGCTGTAAGCACCACAAGCCATGTCATGGTGAATTTAGGAGTCACTGTCCCCAGACCTGGAAGAGCAGGTTGGCTGAGCTGTCAGAGCTGCTTGGACATGGATGACCCATGAGCTATATAGGTTCTTTTGTTCTTTGTGGTGACCTAGATAGTGGCTCTTGGCCTCTGATCTTTGTTGAGTGTGGGGGATACTGTGAGCTTGTGATATTGTTGCCTCATGCTATGTAATTGAGAATTTCTTTAAAAACCCAATTTTCCCTCTCCTGTCCAGTGATTGGTAGATAGTCCTACAACTTCTTCAGGACTGGGCTTTGACTGGTCAGTAAAAAGGAAAAATAAACCAGCTAATAAGTGACCTCCAGTGTCTCTGACTTTTAGTTTGTGATTATAAATGAATAGGGATCTGTACAAGAATTGAGTGCATAGACCAAGCTTGAAGTTTGTAGATTCATAGTGCAGAAGGGGAGAGACAGGACAGTGGTTGAGAACTTTCCTACTTCAACAGTAGCTGAGATTAGCTATGTGGAACTTGGTAATCAATTTTAGATGCTCCATAAATGTCTTGATGGTTATTTCTTGTTGCCCACTGACCTGGCTATCAAGAATCTGAATAAAGAACTAAACTTATCATGAAATCAAATTGCTATTGCTACAGTAGTTCAACCAAAATAGATCAGAGTGAAATGTTGTGGCCCTGACTAGCAGGGCTGTTACTTTTACTGGTTTTAGATATACATCCTGAGCTAAAAGGTTAGAGATGTCTTTGTTGTGCTCTAATACAAATCCCTAGTTTCTGGAACACATGTCCATAAAGCTTGTTTCAACATTTCAAAATAATTTCTTGATATTATAATTATATCACATCCACATTCTATTTCCTATTTTCAAGCCCTACCATGACCCCTCAGTGTCTTCTAAATCATGTCCTGCTTTTCTTTAACAGCAGTTGTGATTGTGCAGGATATCTCAGATATGACGTGATGGGTTGGGTGCACTGCACATTGAATGTGTAATGGAATGTGCATACAAAGGACCTTGTGCTTTGGGTGAGGAACAGGAAATGCTCAAGGAAAGTGGAGGAATGTCTACTAAAATACTAACCTTCTAGTTTAGGGCAATGTCCACTGGACTGGAAGGGCAGAAGAGAAAGTTCTGTGATTTCTGAGTAATTTGATTTTTGATCACCCTGCAGGGGAGCTGATAATATTCTGAGTCCCAGCTGGGTGGTGTTAGCCAGTGAGGGAGGGACTCTGGGATGGCTTAGCAAGCAGGGATAATAGTGGTAGGTAGCTTACAGGTGGTTCTTGCCAGGATTCTTCTCTGCTTCTGTTGTAATTAGTTGTAAGGAAGATCACAAGCTATGCCATAGTGAGTGTAGGTTGTTCAGGGATGGTCTGTTGAGCCGTCATTTCTGCTGGGATTTGGATGGACCATGAGCCAGGCTGTGGTTCTATTGCTCTACTTAATGACCTGTGCAGTGCTCCTTGTACTCTGAGCCTCCCTGTGTATGGATTTCCTGGGGAGAGGGAGACTCTGCAGTCCTGGTATGGTATGATGTCATATGCTTGTAATATCACTGTCCAGTGTACAAACAGAGTCATTCTTTCTGTGTGCAGTGGGAAGACAGATTGGAAAACTGATGACATGTTTTCTAGAAGTTCTGAATATTACAGTGTACTTTCAAGTTTGTCTTATATATGTTTCAAATAGTTTAAAAGCTGGTCGAACTACATTGATGCTGATTTAGCAATGCATGATTAATATGTTAGCTCCTTTCTGAATTTGTATACTTCCTTTTTAATCGAACCCATTTATTTACATTAGCCAGAGACTTTCTGTTGAATTTGACTGAAACCTCCAGTCAATCTGGGCTAGGTCTGTCCTTAGATTAGCAGCCAGTGCTGCGAATGCTGTGCTGTGTCTCTTTCTGCTCAACTGGTTTTGTCACTCTGACCTCACTAACCAATGAGAGCCTCCAGCAGACCCTACAGTCAAATGGGAGGGTTCTTCCAGGAGCCAGGCTTCCGGTTTAGTGCTTCCTGAAGAAATCACAGCCTCTTTCATGCACTGCCCCTTTGGCTTCCTTGTAGGGAGAGAGAGTTTATCAGCTCGGCAGCTGCACCATGGTTAGTGTTTGCTCTCCACAGATGGGAGGAGCGGTGGGCTAAGGTGAGTGAGGGGCCAAAGTCCCCAGGTGGGGAGGAATGGCCGGTCTTGGTGCACGTGGCAGCTCTCCCCATGTGCAGAGGAGTGGCTGGGCTTGGCGGGTGAGGTCGGGGGTCGCTGTTCCCAAACTAGGTGGAGTGGCCTATTGAGACTTGTGGTTGTTGTGTGGTGCGTCTTTTCCTGGCTGGGTGGGAGCCAGTGGACAGTCAGGGTTTAGTGTGTTCCTGCCTATTTCTAAGTAGTCCTAAGTGATCCTTGCAACACCCTGCTTGCAGCCTCTGAAAAACTTCACTGCATGGACTGTGTCTGCAGGGAGCAGATTGCTGGGAGCTGCAAATGGTGGAGCTTGTAAATGGTTTCTCCTGTGTAGAGTAGCACTCTTCTGCTAAACTGTGAAGTAGGATTGCATAATTGCTAATAGAATTAATGGTATAAGAATTTATCCTAGCCGGGCGGTGGTGGCGCACGCCTTTAATCCCAGCACTTGGGAGGCAGAGGCAGGCGGATCTCTGTGAGTTCGAGACCAGCCTGGTCTACAAGAGCTAGTTCCAGGACAGGCTCCAAAACCACAGAGAAACCCTGTCTCGAAAAACAAACCAAAAAAAAAAAAAAAAAAAAACAACAACAAAAAAAGAATTTATCCTAGTTTCTGTAACACATGGCCATAAAGCCTGTTTCAACTTTTCACAATAATTTATTGAGATTATAATTATATCTTACTCTAATCCTTCCTGTATATAGATTTCCTGAGGAGATGGAGACTCTGCAATCCTGGTATGGTAGGATATTCTGCCTGTTATATCACTGTCCAGTGTACAAACAGAGTCATGCTTTTTGTGTGCAGTTCGAAGATAGACTGTAAAACTGACAACATGGTTTCTATGAAGTTCTAAATATTGCAGTTTCCTTTCAAGTTTGTCTTATAAATGTTTAAAATAGTTTAATAGCTGGTAGAACTACAGTGCTGTTGATTTAGCAATGCATGATTAAACTGTTCTAACTTTCTGCTACCACCAGCTGTAATGGTATGATTCATTGATGTTTAGTTCCAGGATACTAAATTAAATTCCATTTTCTAAATATTTTTATAAATATTTATCCTAAGTATTTTTATAAATACTTATCCTAAATACTTTTATACATATTTATCCTAAATATTTTTATAAATATTTATCCTTAATATTTATCCCATTCTTGATTGCTATACCTTTGTTTTAAGGTCTTTTTTTTTTGAGTTTTGGGTTTCTCTGGCTTTGAGCTCACAGAGATCTGCCTGTGTCTGCCTCCTAAGTGCTGGTAGTAAAGATGTGCACCACCACTTAGATGTGAGTTAGCCAGAAACACGCTTATGCCAAACAGTGGTGCATGAGAATTGTCTGAATTCTGTCAATCATACTTTAAATAAACGCTGATTGGCCAGGCAGGAAGTATAGGCGGGTCAACCAGATAGGAAGTAGAGGTGTGGTGATGAGGACAGGAGTATTCTGGGAAGAAGGAAGCTCTTCCCATACTCCTGCCCAGACTCCTAAGAAGCAACATGTGATCTGCCCTGCTGTGAAAGGTACTGAGCCCCATGGCTAACATAGATCAGAGTAATCGGTTAATGTAAGCCTCAAGAGCTAATAAGTAGCCTGAGCTAATTTACCAATCAGTTTTATATATTATGTAGATCTTTGTGTGATTTTCTTTAGGGTTTGCCAGTTGTGGGGAACTGGGCAGTAAAGAAATCCCAACATGCAGGTCCCTGTCATGTTACAGAATGGCGTCTATGGTGTAAACTGCATCTATAGAAAGCCTGAGAAAGTTTGGAACGAATATAGTTAGCATGTTTTCTTGGTAGCAGCAATTTTTTGGGTCTGCTTCCTAGAGGCAAGCAAGCTCTCTCATCCAAGAGAAGCTTCCTGACTCAGCTTTAGCTGCAAAACCCTGAAGCTCTTTAAGAGGTCCTGCTTTGAAACACTTAAATGGTGTTGATGAAAACCTGAACATGTGCTTTTCGGTTTTCAGCTGCAGCAGAAAAAAAGCTGCACCATTTTAATATGCTTGCTTTTTATGCCTTCCTGCCAGGGCAAACTCTGATTCAGGCAGGCATTCTGACTAAGAATGCAAGTGATTATGGTCTGTGAGCAGAATGCTGCTGCTTTCTTGCTGTCTGGAAATTTGAAACACTGTAGAGTTGTGGCAATGAAGGCTGCTCTGGCTGGTACCTCAGGCACAAGGCTAGAATCACAGAAAGCTAAGGAATGTGCTAGATCCAGCTGATATATACAGTAAAGAGAGATTCAAAGCTGAAGAAAACCACTAAATGGTTTATGGTGTGTTTAAAATATATGCATGGCAAAGGTCAAAGTTTTTTTTTTTGTTTTGTTTTGTTTTTCGAGACAGGGTTTCTCTGTGGCTTTGGAGCCTGTCCCGGAACTAGCTCTGTACACCAGGCTGGTCTCGAACTCCCAGAGATCCTCCTGTCTCTGCCTCCCGAGTGCTGGGATTAAAGGTGTGCACCACCATCACCTGGCTCAAAGTTCTTAAAGTGGAAAAAAAAGAGTACTTGGTTGTTGTGGTACACACCTTTAATCCCAACACTTGGGAGCCAGAAGTAGATCGGTTGTGAGACTTCAGTCTCACTTGGGGCAGAGGAAGATTGACCTTTGTGACTTCAAGGTTTGGCAGGACACACCTTTAATCCCAATGCCTGGGAGGCCTGGACAGACAGGTCTCCATGGTAGCACACACCTTTAATCTCAGCACTGCTAACTCAGATCTCTTTGAGGTCAAGGACAGCCTACAGAGTTATTCCAGGACAAAGATACACAGAGAACCTGTCTTTATAAGTAAAAGTGAAAATAGAAGAAATACAGGTTCAGTAAAGCCACATAAAGATGGAAAATACACAGGGAATCTTGTTACTAAATGTTGTTATGCTCTCTTTGAATTGTTTCAATGTTGGCCGTTCATGTTACAAAACAGCATTACTAATAATATGGTTTCTTTGTCATTATTTCAGGTCTGAGCACTTGGAAACAAATAAGCATCCACCCATCCAATCCTTACAGAAGGTAAGGCACATTGCTTTGTGGAAGGTCCAAGGCCTTCTCTACTAGGTAGGATGTAACAAGGTAACTATCCAAAGAGAATACTTTCCCAAAGAGCCAGTACAAGCAGTAGAGATAAATTCTGGTTCCACTCCCAGTGACCCATCAGTCTTCCTCAGCCATATCACTGTCAACCACATTCCAAATGAATAGTTTGGACCTATGCTGGTTCCTTCCCAGTCTTAGTGGTGTTGGTTGTGGGTGAGCCCATCATGGTCTTGACCTCTTTGCTCATATTCTCACTCCTTCCACTCTTCAATTGAACTTTGAAAGATCAGTCCAGAGCTTTGATGTGTGTCTCTGCCTCTGCTTCCATCATTTGATGGATGTATGTTCTTTGGTGATATTTAAGTTATTCATCATTCTGACTACAAGACAAGGCCAGCTCAGGTCCCCCCTTCTCTATTGCTTAGGGTCTTATCTGTGGTCATCCTTGTGGATTCCTAGGAATTTACTAAAGTCATGTTTCTTGCTAACCTTATCATGGCTCCCTCAATCAAGATATCTATTTCCTTGCTCTCATCTCTGACCTTCCTCTATCTCAATGATCTCATTTCCTCAAGTTCTCTTCACCCCTCCCATTTCCCCCTTCTCTTCTCCTACCTTTCTTTTTCCCCATCCTTGTGTTCCCATTTTATTTCAGCTGATCTTTTATATTTTGAATTTCCAAGTGGATTTATATGTTTTTCTTAGGGTTCACATTGTTACTTAGCTTCTAGGATCATGAACTATAGGGTCAATATCATCTTTTTATAGCTAATATCCACTTATCATTGAGTACATAATGCCATATTCATCTTTTTGGGTCTGAGTTACCTGACTCAGAATGGTGTTTTCTAGTTCCATCCATTTGCTTGTAGAATTTAACATATCTTTTTGTTTTACCACTGAGTAGTAATCTAACTATGTGAATGTTCCACATTTTCTTTATCCATTCTTCAGTTGAGGGGTATTCAGTGTGTTACCAGGTTCTGACTATTACAAAAAAATGCTTCTATGAACATAGTTGAACATATATCTTTGTAGTATAATTGCGTGTCTTTTTGTTATAATTCCAATAGTGGCATTTTTGGATCTTGGGGTGTTTTGATTGCCAGTTTTCTGTGAAACAGCCATAGTTATTTATAAAGTGGTTGCATAGTTTGCATTCCCAACAGTTACTTCACATCCTTTTCAGCTTATATCATTATAATTGGTGTTTTTGGACTTAGCCATTCTGACATGTGCTTTTATATTTTTTAGATATCTTTCTTGTACCCGTGATCTCTCCAAGACCTTTATCATGATGGGGTATCATATTTTGTCAAATGCTTATTCAGCATCTAATGAGTTGGTCATACGGTTTTTTCTTTTCTTTTATAGGTGAGTTGACACCATTGATATTAAGTGCTATTAATGACCAGTGGTTGTTAATTCCTGTTCTTTTTCAGTGGGAGTTGTTGTGTGTTTCCCTTCCTTTGGTTTTGCTGATGTGAGGTTATCTATTGCTTTAGTTTTTGTTGGTGAAGTGAGCTTCCTTTGTTCGGGTTTTCCTTCTAGTACTTTTTGTAAGGCTGGGTTAACTTAGTTGTGTATATCCCTTGCCATCTATCTAAACCTGTTAGGACCTCAAGGATAAATTAATCACCTTATATCTTCATCAGTGTTCCAAATTAGTCATACCAAAAATATCATGTTTATTACTTTTATTTATAATTTTTTCTTTTTTCTTTTTGTTTAAAAAATAGCCTCATTATGAATCTCTGGCTGTCCTGGAACTCACTGTATAGACTAGAATCTTGTAGAGAATCAGCGTTATGTGCCCACCTTATCTCCAATGTATCTGAATTATAGTTGGGCACATCACAGACAACTAAATTAATACATTTTTGTTGTTTAAGACAAGGTTTCTTTGTGTAGCTTTGGCTGTCCTGAAACTAGCTTTTAGACCAGGCTGACCTTGAGTTTATATAGACCAACTTTTCTCACACTATGTAGTTTAGAATTGTTTTGAACACTTAGTCCTGCTTCTGTGTCTCAGTGCTGGAAAGAAATTCTTGTAACCGCTGCAAGGCTGGGTCTTAAGTGGTCAGTGAGAAGGAAAATAGATGAGTGTCCTCCAACTTATCTACACTATAAGGGAAAGGGTTTATTATACTGGTCACTAATTCTGTAATGGGCTAGGGGTGGGGCGTTGGTAGAGGTGGTCGGCGCTATGGGTAGGTGGGGCGTTGCCACGGCCGGGGATGGGGCCCGGGTGACCGGGCACTCTGGGTCAGCGGGCCCTTAGGGGGAATGGGGGGGCTGTGGTTATGGCCTGGCTATGGCTGAGGCTTGGCTAGGGGTGGGGCGTCGCTAGGGTTGGGTGGTGCCGGGGGGTTGGGCGTTGCCAGGGCCGGGGAGGGGCCCTGGGGACTCGTGTTGACTGTGTTGCCGGGGGGCGGGGTGTGGGGTCCCCGCGGTGCGTGTCCGGGACCGTGGACACTCCCCCGAGTCGTGCGGGGACGGCCCAGCCGCTCCCCGTGGCCCCCTCCCCCCCCTCCCCGGGGCTCCGGGACCCGGTTCCCGGTCCAGGACTACGTCTACCATGATTCTTCTCGGCGGCCATTTTTCCTGTAGTCCGGGACCAGTCTGTGGCGGACTCGTTCTCCCAGGATCCCCGGGCTGGAAGCCCGGGCTCCTTCTTTCCTTCCTGCTTTCCCGCCGCTCCTGCCATGGTGGGAGCTGTCTCCCAACAGGCGTGAGAAGCAGAGAAACCGCCGCTTCCTCCCCCCCCCCCCCCCCCCCGCCTCCTCCAGCTGTCGCTTGTGGAGCCGCGATCTCTGCGGGTAAATTCGAGGGGCCGGCGGGGGTGTGTGGGGGGGGGCGGAAGGAGCGAGCCGTGGGGCTTCCGGCCGGAACCGGGGCGGGCGGGCGAATTGAGGGAGCCAGGAGGGAGGGGGGAGGGAGCGAGCCATCCGCACGGCTTCCCGCCAGCAGTGGCGGCTGGGGGAGCGGCAGCAGCCAGCAGCCCAAGTCCAGACAGACGTCCACAGTGTCCGGCGCCCCCCCTCCCCTCCCCGGCGGACACAGGACACTCGGGAGGCCCCCGGACTCCGGCCAGAGTCCGCCCGGCCCAGACGCTGACCCCACGTCTCCCCTGTGCCCTCTGTAGGCCCCTGACTGGACTCAAGATGCCCCTGGATCCCGAGATCCCTCGCTGGAGACTGCAGGAAGATTCCCAGAGGGCCACAGTGTCCACAGACTCTGCCCAGAAGGCGACCAGGACTCCACCGGGGGCCTGGGCCATGCCCAGAGAGGCTTCAGGTATGTGCTGATGGTGCTGGGGGGAGGGGGCGCCAGAGCCCATGCCCACGGTGTCCTGGACGCCCGTGGGGAGAGGAAGGGGAGACTCTGTAAGCCTGGATATTATGCTTGTAATACCACAGTCCAGTGTACAAACAGAGTCATGCTCTTGGTGTGCAGTGGGAAGAGAGATTTGAAAATTGATGGTGTGGTTTCTAGAATTTTTGAATATTGCATTCACTTTCAAGTTTGTCTTATAAATGTTTCAAAGCTGGTAGTATTATGGTGATGTTTATTGTCTTTTAGCAATACATAATTATAATGCTTCTAACTTTTTGCTATCACCAGCCACAATGACATGATTCAGTACTGTTTAGTGGAACAAAGTCATAGACTCTTATTAATGTCATTCTTTCTCTCAGGGAAGGGACTACTCCATTTCAAATTTAGGATAGATAAGTGTTCTATTATTAATTTTTTTATCATTTTAAATTATCTTTTATTGGCGTTATTTTTAACATTTAATTTAGATGCATTACTGGTATATTTTTCAATGTTTTCTAGTTTAAGAATTTCATTCCATTTTTTAAGTGCTGTTTATTTATATCAGTTTAGAGCAGGGTTTCTTAACTTTTGTGGTCACAGCTTCCTATGGGGGATCAAATGATCCTATCACAGGACTGGCCTAAGACCATCAGAAAGCACGGATATTTTATATTATAATTCATAACAGTAGCAAAAATATAGTTATGAAGTAGCAATGAAAATATGTTTTTAGTTGGGTTTCAACACATCAGGAGGAACTCTTTTAAATGATCACAACATTAGGAAGATCGACAACAACTGGTTTATATCAGTGTCTCCTGTAACTCAGGCTTACCTCACAATATCTAATTGGGAATTGCTTTGAACACCTAATCCTGCCTCTGCTACCCAGTGCTGGAAAGATAGTCCTTCAACTCCAACCAGGATGGACCTTGACTGGTCTGTGGAAAGGAGAAATAGATCAATGAATGAGTACACTCCAACTTCTCTAGATTTTATTGTGAATTTACAAGTGTAGTAGGACCGATTTAAGAATTTAGTTCACTGACCAACTGTAAAGCAAACATAGTCACAATGGAAAAATGGATGGGCAGGAAAGAGTATGAAAGTTTTCCTGCTGGGACCGTAGTTGACATTAGCAATGAGTAGTGACACACCACAAACTTTGCATTCAAGAATCTATATAAAAACTTATAATTAAACTAAATTACTGTAATTACAATATTTCAAGCAAACTAGAAGAACTAAGTAAAAGGGTGTGGTAGGTCCTGCCTAACATGACTGTATACCCTGAAAGAAATAATGTGAGTTGTACTTGGTGTGCTCTAATACAGATCCCTAGTCTCTGGAGCACATGACCATGAAGCTTGTTTGAACATTTTAACCATATTCTTTTGATATTGTAATTATATTACATTATTTTCACCATCTGTCTCTTGCTTCCAATTGTTCCCATGGACTCTTTATTGTGTTCTAATCCATTGCCTCTAGAAATGAGAAAAATCATGAAATTTGCTTTATTAAGAGTTGCAGTTTGAATGTGACCTAGGTTTTTCTTCATAATATCTGAGCTATGAAGGAAAGGGTTGATTACACTGGCCATTGACTCTGTAATGGAACATACACACACAAGAGACACCCTATTTTTCAAAAAAACAGGAAGTGCTCTGAGAGACTGGAACTTTCTATTAAAATACCAAATTTCCAGACTAGAGCCCTTTGTTCCCCTAGGGTGGAATGGCAGAGCTTGGAAGGTATGTGCTGACTTTGTCATTTGATTTCTGCTCATCTAGTAGGACAATTGCTACTGTCTTGAGGGTCAACTGGGCAATCCTATCTATTGAGTGACTCTGGATAAGCCTAGCCATCAGGAGCATCAATGGGAAGTAGATTGTTAGCCATGAGTGAGCCAATAGGGAGCCATGAGAGTTGTTTTTATTTTTCCCTAAATTGTATAGTTGATTTCTACATGCAGTTCTTATCCCACCTTCCTCTGAAGAGGTAACACTACTTACCATTAATGGATTCTGGTAACTGCTATTGTTTTGAATCCCAGCTATGTTGTTCCAGCTAATGAGTTATTGTGGTTGGCAATCATGATCCCAGTAGTAGGTACTTTACAGGTTGTTTCCTGATTCTCTTGTTTTGCTCTAAGGATCTGTTTGGAGGACCACAAGCCATGCTATGTTGAATCTAGGAGCCACTGTCCTCAGACCAGGAAGAGCAGTTTGGCTGAGCTGTCAGAACTGCTTGGATAGGGATGAATCAGGAGTCAGACATGTTTTGTTGTTCTTTGTGGTGACCTGGGTAGTGGCTCTTGAACTCTGAGCTTTTTTGAGTGTGGTGGAGGCTCTGCCATCCTGGCATGGAAGACTATGAGCTTGTGATATTGTTTCCTGATGCTTTGTAATTGCGAATTTCTTTAAACAATGCTGGCTATATTTCAGGATTAGGCTTTGACTGGTCTATGAGAGCCAAAATAAACCAGCTAATGAGTGTCCTCCTGTCTCTCTGACTTTTCCTGTGTGATTGTAGATAAAGACGGATCTGTGAAAGAATTGAGTGCATAGACAAAGTTTGAAGCTGGTAGATTCACAGTACAGAAAAGGAGAGACAGGAGAACTTTCCTACTTCAACAGTAACTGAGATTAGCAATGTTTAACTATGTACTGATTGCCTAATTAGGAATTAGGTAATTAATTTTAGATGCTCCATAAATGTCCTGATGGTCATTTCTTGGTGTCCACAGAATAGGTAATGAAGAATCTTGACTGACCTTATTATGAAACCCAATTGCTATAGTTACAATAGTTCAAACAAAATAGATCATAGTTAAATGTTGTGGCCCTGCCTAACAGGACTGTTACTGGTTTTAGATATATACCCTGAGTTAAAAGATTTAGATATCTTTGATGTGCTTTATTACAAATCCCTAGATTATGGAGCCCATGGCCATAAATCCTGTTTCAACTTTTCAAAATAATTTCTTGAGATTATAACTATATCATATCCACATTCTCTTTTCTGTCCCCAAGCCCTACTATGACCCTCCAGTGCCTTCTAATTTATGGCCTGCTTTACTTTATCAATAGTTGTGAATGTGACCTGTGTTTGGCTGCAGGTTTTCCCAGGTATTATATGATGGGTTGGCTACACTGCACATTGAGTGTTTAATGGCATGTCCACACAAAGGACATCCCTGTGGTTTGGATGAGGAACAGGATATGCTCTCGGAACGTTGATGAAACCCGTACTAAAATACAAACCTTCTGGACAAAGGCCCTGCCTCCTGGTCTGTAAGGGCAGAACATAAAGTTCTGTTATATGTTAGTAATTTGATCTCTGATCATCCATTATTGGAGCTGATAATATTCTGAGGCCCAGCAGGGTGGTATTAGCCAGTGATGGACTCTGCGAAGGCTTAGTAAGCAGGAATAATAATGTGTGCTAGCTTACAGGTGGTTCTTTTCATGTTTCTTCGCTGCTTTTCTTTTAATGACTTGTATGGAAGACCACAATCTATGCCATGGTGAGTGTAGGGTGTTCATATAAGGTCTGTTGAGCTGTCATATCTGCTGACATTTGGATGGAACATGAGCCAGGCTATGTTTCTGTTGTTCTGCGTAGTGACCTGGCCAGTGGTCCTTGTCCTCTGAGCCTCTGTGAGTATGGATTTTCTGGGAAGAGGGAGACTCTGCAGCTCTCGTATGGTAGAATATTATGCTTGTAAAATCATTTTACAGTCTACACACAGGGTCATGCTTTTGGTGTGCAGTGGGAAGATAGATTGGAAAACCGATGATATGTTTTCTAAAATTTTTGAACATTGCATTCCACTTTCAAGTTTTTCTTATAAATGTCTCAAATATTTTAAAAGGTGGTAGAACTATAGTGGTGTTGATTGTCTTTTGGCAATACATGATTAGAATGCTTCTAACTTTCTGCTCTCACCAGCCACAATGATATGATTCAGTGATCTTTAGTTCTAGTTGACAAAAGGAACTACCAAAGTTTCTCAGGTGTTCATGTTATTGGTCAGGTAGATAGTGCAGAATCTGTATCTTGTGATATAATCCTTGTGACATGAAGCAGATATTAAATTATTTTTCATAATTATTTTTTAATAACCTCATTGATCACTCTGAGTGTTTCCACTATGACTGTAGCTTTGTAATCAACTTTTCTGTTATAAATTTTTGGAAATCGTCATTGAAATATATTCATTATATGCTTCCAATTTACTATACACAGCATAATGTTCCTAAGAATTGGTTATTTGCTTCTTAATTTACTTAGGTTTTGTTTTTCTTGTTGCTGTTAATCTGTGAAAGATTTTTGTTTATTGGCTAAAATGTCTTTGTAGGTGGTTCCTCATATATTTTGATTTCCAATACCAACATTCAAGTTTAGAGGCTCACAAATATCTATTATTCCATATTCTGTATACGTGTAGAGAACATTCATTCTCATGTGCAAAGATTTGTAAAAAATAGCAATAAACTTGTTTTCAAAAGTGCCTGTACCCAGGCAGTGGTGGTGCATGCCTTTAATCCTATCACTCATAACACAGAGGCAGGCCAACCTGGTCTACAAGAGCTAGTTCCATGGCAGGCTCCAAAGCTACAGAGAAACCCTTTCTCAACCCCACCCCCACCAAATGCTTGTGAAACAATTTTAAACAGAGTTGCTTTAGGTATATATTGATTCTTTAAAAGTCTTTTATCTTGTATTTTGTTCTTTTAATTAATTAATTTTTTTCATTCAGAAATTTCCACTTTCTCCTCTCCTCCCATTCCCTACCCACTCCGCCATTCCCCCTCTTCCCTCCCCTGCCTAACATGACTGTTATTTTACTGGTTTTACATATACACTCTCAGATAAAAGGGCTGGCCAGTTCTGGTTAATTTGGCAGGGCAGAAATTCCAATGTGCATGTCCCCCTCATGTTACATAATGGCGCTCATGTGTATAACTGCATCCACAGAAAGCCTTACAAAGCTTTGCAAAAAATACAGGTAAGCATCTTTTCTTGGTAGCAGCAATTTCTTGGCTCTGTGTCTTATAGGCAAGCAAGTGCTCTCATCTAAGAGAGGCTTCCTGACTCTGCTTTAGCTGCAAAATTCTGCAGCTCTTTAAGAGGTCCTGCCAGGAAACACTTAAACAGTTTTGATGAAGAGCTGAACGCATGCTTTTCTGGTTTCCGTGTTAGCAGCAAAAAAGTTAAGCAGTTTTAAAATGGCCGCTTTCTTTGTGTTTCTGCCATGGCAAACTCTGATTCTTTCAGGCAGGCACTCTGAATATGAAAGCACTTGAGTATGGTCTGTGAGCAGAATACTGCAGTTTGCTTGCTGGCTGTTACCTTGAAACACTGTAGAGTTGAGGCAATGAACAGTGCTTTGGCCTGTACCACAGCCTCAAGGCTGGAATCACATAAAGCTAAGGAATGGGCTCGATCCATCTGTCAAAGCCATGGCTTTAATCTCCATAAAGACTCATGTGGTCAGAAAAAGATATACAGTAAAGAGAGATTCAAATATGAAGAAAACGTCTAAATGGTTTAAAGTGTATTTAAAACATATGCAGAGTAAAGGTTAAAGTTCTTAAAGTGGAAATACAGAGTATTTGGGTGTGTTGGTACACACCTTTAATCCCAATACTTGGGAGCCAGAGGTAGATTGACCTCTGATACTTCAGGACACACTTTAATTCCAATGTGTGGGAGGCATGGATGGACAGGTCTCTGTGAGTTCAAGGACAGCCTGGTCAACAGATTTCTTCTAGTTCAAAGATGAATAGAACCTGTCTCAAAAAGAAAAAGTAAATATAAAAAAAAAGAGGTTAAGTAAAGTCACATAGAGATGGAATATATACAGAGAATATTGATACTGTATGTTATTATGCTCTCTTTGAATTGTTTTAATGCTGGCCCTTCATGTTACAAAACATCATTACAAATAATATGGTTTCTTTGTGATTATTTCAGGTCTGAGCAGCTGGGATCAAACAAGCAGCCACCCATCCATTCCTTAGAGAAGGTAAGGCACATTGCTTTGTGGAAGGTCCAAAGCCCTCTCTACTGTATCTAGTCTTATATGTAAGTTCTAATTTTTAGGGCGTTCTATTATTTATTGTTGCTCTCAGTGTCTATGCTACTGGTGTTATATTTAAAAAGTGGTCTCTTGTCCCCATGCATTGAAGGCTACTTCCCACTATCTCTTTTATCAGGTTTACAGTAGTCAGATTTATATTGAGGTCTCTAATCCTTTTGGACTTAAGTTCTGTGCATGGGGATAGATATGGATCTATTTTTATTCTTCCACCTGTTGCCATCCAGTTATGCCAACACTATTTTTTGAAGATGCTTTTATCCCCATTGTATAATTTTAGCTTCTTTGACAAAAATCAGGTGTTCATAGGTTTGTGGATTAGTATCTGGGTCTTTGATTTTATTTCAATGTTCAACGTCTCTGTTTTTATGTCAATACCAAGCTGTTTTCATTAGTGTAGCTTTGTAATTGATGTTGATGGATTGTGATGCCTCTGGAAGTTCCATTCTCATACCGGATTTTTTTTGGTATCCTGGGTTTTTAGTTTTTCTGCATTAAGTTGATTATTGTTCTCTAAATGTCCATGATGAATTTTGTTGTTAATTTGATGTGAATTGCTTCTAATCTATAGAATGCTTTTGGTAAGATTGACATTTTTATTATTGTAATCCTATCTATCCAAGTACATGGGAGATCTTTCCATTTCCTGTTGTTTTCTTCAGTTTTTTTCTACGAAAACTTAAATTTCATTTCATAAAGGTCCTTAAATTATTTGGTTAGTGGTACCCCAAGATATTTTATTTAATTTGTGGCTATTTTTAAAGGTAATGTTTCTCTGATTTCTTTCTCAGCTCCTTTATCATTTGTATACAGGAAGCCTACTGTTTTTTTTTTATTTTATCTTGTATCTATCCTGCCACATTATCGTAGGTATTTATCACCTATAGAAGTTCCCCTGTAGTGTTTTTAAGGTCACTTATACATACTATCGTAGTGTGTGCAAATAACAAATGTTTGACTTTTTCCTTTCCAATTTGAATCCCCTTGATTCCTTTTTTTGTTTTTATATTGCTCTAGGTAGAACTTCAAGAACAATGTATAATAGATATGGAGGTAGTGGACAGCCTCATCTTCTTCCTGATTTTAGGGGAATCACTTTTTCTCCCCATTTAATTAGATGCTGGCTGTCAGTTTGATGTATATTGCTTTAATTATGTTTAGATATATTCCTTGTATCCCTGTTGTCTCCAAGATCTTTGTCATGAATAGGTATTATGTTTTGTCAAATGCGTTTTCAGTATCTAATGAGTTGGTTATAGGGATTTTTTCTTTCAGTTTATTTATATGATGGATTACATAGATTTTTTTTATGTTGTACCATCCCTGCATCTCTGGGATGAAGCTTACTTGATCATGGTGGATTTTTTGATGTGTTCTTGGATTCTGTGTTATGCATTTTGTTGATTATTTTTGCATCTTTGTTCATAAGTGTGATTAGTTTGTAATTCTCTTTCTTGTTTGAGTCTTTGTGTGGTTTTGGTATCATGTTAACTGTAGTCTCATAAAAAGAGTTTGGCAATGTTCCTTCTGATTCTATTATGGTGAACACTTTGAGGATAATAGGAAGTTGGTATAGAATTCTGCATTAAAACCATTTTTCTCTGGGATATTTTTGTTTGTGAGGCTTTTGATGAGAGCTTCTATTTCCTTACAGTTTAAACATCTATTTAAATTGCTCACCTGTTCTTGATTTAATTTAGTTATATGGTACTTATCCATCCAGAAAATTGTCCATTTCTTTTGTTTTCTAATTTTGTGGAGTACAATTTTTTGTAGTATTATGTAAGGATTATCTGGATTTTCCTAGTGTATGTTGTTATGTTCCCCTTTTCATTCGATTGTGTTATTTTTGATTTTCTTTCATTGCTTTTTTATTAGTTCGGATAAGGGTTCGTCTATCTTGTTGATTTTTGTCAATGAACCTGCTCTTTGTCTCATTGATTCTTTGTATTTTGTAAATTGTTTCTATGTAATTTATTTCAGTCCTCAATTTGATTGTTTTCTGTCTTCTGCTCCTTCTGGGCATGTTTGCTTTTTTGTTCTAGAGCTTTCATATGTGGTGTTAAGTCACTTGCGTGAGCTTTCTGTATATGCTACGAACTTTCCTCTTCGTACTCCTTTCATATTGTCCCATAGGTTTGGGTACATTGTTAATTTTAGGAAGTCTTTAATTTATTTCTACCTTGACCCATGGGTGGTACCGTAGGTTACTGTTCAATTTCCATGATTTTTTATGATTTCTTAGAGTATTGTTGTCTTATGTTCTAACTTTAAACTTTGGCGATCCACTAAGATACATAGGGTTACTCTAATTTTTTTGTATTTGTGGGTGTTTGCTTTGTTCAGTATGTGCTTGATTGTCGAGGATGTTCCATGAGGTGTTGAGAAGGTACATTCCTTTTAGTTTAGGTGTAGTGTTCTGTACGTCTCTGTTAAGTCCATTTCATTCATGGCATCTGTTAGTTTCCTTATTTCTCTGTTAAGTTTCTGTCTGGTTGACCTGTCCATTGTGGACAGTGGAGTGTACAAGTCTCCTACTCTTAGTGTGTGGATTTTGTTGTGTGTTTTAAGCTTTAGTAATGTTTCTTTTACATATGTGAGTGCTCTTGTATTAGATGCATAGATGTTAAGGATTGAGATTTTATTTTGATAGATTCATCTTTCTATGAGTCTAAAGTGTCCTCCTGCTAATTTTAGTTTGAAATTTAATGTTAGATAATATGATAGATACACCTGCTTGTCTCTTAGGTCCATTTGATTGGAAAACCTTTTCCCAACCCTTTACTCTGAAGTAATGTCTGTCTTTGAGGTTGAGGTGTGTTTCTTGTATACAACAGAAGTCTGGATCTTGTTTTCCTATCCATTCTCTTAGCCTGTGTCTCTTTATAGGTGGATTCAGTTCATTCATATTTAGAGTCATTGTGAGAGTACTTTTTTGATCCTGTCTATTTTAAGTTTCTCCCTTTGTATGAATATTTTTCTTTAAATTGGGAAAGTTTTTTTGTATGATTTTGTTGAATATAGTTTCTTTGCCTTTGATCTCTAGTTGTTCTTCCATTCCGATTATTCTTAGGTTTTTTATTTTTATGTTTTTCCAGATTTCACGGATGTTTTGTGTTAAGAATTAGTTACATTTAATGTTTTCTTTGACTGATGAATTTATTTTATCTTTCTTTTTTCAACTCCTGATATTCTCTCTTCTATCTCTTTTATCATGGTGGTTTATACCTCCCTCTGTATAGTTTCTGTTCATTTATCTAGATTTTCCTTCTATCCCTATCATTCTTAGTTTTTTTTTCTTTTGATGTTTTCCCAGATTTCCTGGATGTTTTGTGTTAATAATTTGTTAGATATAATGTTTTCATTGGCTGATGAATTTATTTCATATATCTTCAACCCCTGAGATTCTCTCTTCCATCTTTTCTATTCTGTTGGTCCAATTCTTTCATTGGCTGTCTGTAGAATAGAAGATTTTATTAAACTACAAATTAGGGTCTTATTTCACCATAGTGTGGAAGGACAAACCTGGAGGACTTTTGCTCTCTGAGATCTTTGATCTCTGTTCACCCAGTAGGTTAACTGGTAATGTCTTGAAGCCCAGATGGGTGACCCTAGGTAATGAAGGACTTTACTTTCTAATCAGGATCACCGGTACCTTATTGGTTTTTTTAAAGGATTCCCTTTTTCTGCTGTAGGGAATCACCAGGAAGTTCAGGTTGGCTGAGTTATTAGCTGCTTATAAACCAATGGACCATGAACCAGAGATGTTCTGTTAGTTTGTGTGGTGACCTTGTTAGTGGCCCTTGTCCTCTGATCTTTGTTTAATTTGAATTCCCTTGGCGAGGGTGATGCTTTGCCATACTACCATGGGAGACCATGAACTTATAATGTTTTTTCCTCATGCTATGTAATTGAAAATTGCTTTAAACTCTGCTGTCCAGTGCTGGTTAGGTAGTCCTGCAACTCCTTCATGACGGTACCTTGTCTGTTTTTTGAGATGGAAAAATAGACCAGCTAATGAGTGACCTCCAGTATCTCTGTCTTTTATTGTTGATCATAAATGAAGATTGATATGTGCAAGAACTGAGTACTTAGGTTCAGCTTGAAGCTCGTAGTAGATTCACAGTGCAGAAAGGGAGAGACAGGACATTGGTGGAGAAGATTCCTACTTCAGCAGTAGTTGAGATTGGCAGTGATTAGCTATTTAATAATTATCTACTTAGTAATTAGGTAATCAATTTTATATGCTCCATAAATGTCCCAGGTGGCCATTTCTTGTCAACATGCCAGTATAATCAAGAATCTGGGTAAAAAACTGATCTTGTCTTAAAGCCAAATTGCTATAGTTACAGTAGTTCAACCAACATATATCTGAGTAAAATGTGGCCCTGCCTAACAGGACTGTTATCACTGGTTTTAAATATACACTTTTAGACAAAATGATTTAGAAATCTTTGATATTCTCTAATATAAATCCCTCGTTACTGAAGCACATGACCATCCATCCTGTTTCAACTTTTCAAAATAATTTTTTGAGATTATAACATCCATTTTCTCTTTCCTCTTTAAATATTGGAACTGTTTTATGTTTATTAGTGATGATTCATTCATGTCTACAGTAAGCCGAAAACAAGGCCTGAAATGAATGAAAATGAAAGGTAGTTACAGGTGGCAACCAATTACTAGGATAAGCAGGCATTTTCAAGGAGTTTATTACTGTTATAGAGAAGGCCCTTGCCATGGAAGGGCCTTCCACTTAAACCTCCATCCACTTAAACCTTCCATTTATGTAAGTAGTAAGCAAGATGATTCCTAGTCCTAGGAAGCAACTTCTATACAAAACCTTCTATGCCTGTGGTCCAAGTGTGTTATTGTCTTTCAATTAAGAAGTTAAAACTTTTCAGGACCACTCATCATCTGCTGGTCCTGGAAACCAGAAAAAAGTCAAAATTTAAGTTACTATGTTCTGAGTTTGTGGTTACAACTCAGCATTCATTGTTACTGGCATCCATGATTGGCATAGTCAGAAACCCAGTGAAGAGATTGTGAGAGTTCATGCCATGAAGCTGTGAGTATAAAACCTGTTGTTGTTTTTTCTTTTTGTGGGGCCTCCACCCGACTCTAAAAAAATGACATTCACAGAGCCAAACTCGGAGACTTGTGGTCTCTCCTTGGTTTTCTGAACTTCTGCATTTTTAACATTCATGTTTACGATTCGTCTGTAGTTAATTTTGTGGGTCTTGTAAAAGGTTTCTCCTGTGTAGAATAGCACTCCACTGCTAAACTGTGATGTAGAAGAGTATAATTGATAATAGAATTGATGGTATAAGGATGTACCAGTTCTTAGGAGACATTAAATCACACAAAGAGTTAGGTTGTGAGCTTTGTCCCCAATCCTTAGCATCTACCCCAGCCACCAGGCCTGGTGTGGACTTCAAATCCCATCATGCCAGTTTCTGACCCCTCCCTGGGGGTGGTGCTGGCACCCCTACCCAGGGTATTTAAGTCATCCCCTCCCCAAAGAGAAACACGTGGTCTTCCTCTTTTCCTCCTGCTTGTTGCTTTCCTGGAGCTTCCTGTTTCCTTCTTGGGGCCACCTGATTGCACAAATCTCCCTTTAAGCCAGGATATTTCTAAATTGGCATGGTTTTGATTTTGCTTGATTGGGAATTTTTGCATAGTCAGAGAACTCACTTTGGAAATATTTTTAACATTTGGAGTTTCCTACCTAGCTAGGACAGGTCCTTTCCACTTGGAAGCCCTCTTGTTGAAAGGCCCCTAGTCTTCAGGTCCAGCTCTCCATGCCAATCTTAATAACTGCTTCTGGGCTACAGCGGCAGCGTCTTGGTGAGTCCCTTTTCTTGTTATGCTATAGTGTTTGTGGGTATCCATTTGTACTTATTTATGTTGTTTTCTTTTTGTTGTTTTCGGATTTCCTTTTGAAATCATGTTCTCACACTGGGAATTCCAGTTAGGTTGCGGCCAATCCTGAGGGATCTGTTTTTGCTGAGGTGGACATCTTTTTGTATTGGGACGCTGGTCATTCAATCTCTGATATCACTTTTTTACCTAAGAGCCACTTTTGTCAAATCTCTGTAATGGACTTAGGTCACGTGGTTGTTCATATTTTCTAAATGGGCACGTACAGTTTAAGCCCAGGTCTGTTTTTGCCCCTGTAAGCCTCTTAAAAAAATCTTTTAAATTGAGCCTGTCTGATACAAATGAGCAAAACTTACATATATATGGCTTTCTGTGCATGGTTTTTTGGTCTCTGTGCTCTCTGTAGACCCCCACCTTAGCAAGTGTCAGCACCATGCTTCCTGAGGCACTGGCCCCTCCCCTACCCCCTCAAGCCTACACTCCCTACCTCTTCTGGTCGAGCTACATTTGTTCCCTAGTCCTTTGCTTCTGTCCCAGCCAGCATGCTTGGTCTGGACTTCAAATACCAGCATGCCAGGTACTGACCCCTCCCTTGGTACTTAATTGATGCCCCAAAAGAGAAGCACGTGGTTTCCCTTTCCTCTTCCCTGGGTTCACCGTTCACATGGCTTCCATGTTTTCTCCTTGAGGCCACCCGAGAGCATAGATCTCCCATTAAACCTGGATATTTCTTAATTTTGATTGTTTTTATTTCTCTTGATTGGGAATTTTTGCATCATCAGAGAGCTCGTTCAGGAAATGTTCCTAACATTTGGAGGTTTCCTCCTAGCTAGAGCAGGTAATTTCCACGTGGCCTCATGTTGAAAGGCCCCTAGTCTGCATTTTGAGCTCTCTACACCATGCTTAAAATCGGCTTTGTGGGTACAGTGGCTGCATCTTGGTGAGTCCTTTTCTTTTCTATGCTATAGGGTTTGGGGGTCCCATTCGTACTTATTTTTGTCTTCTGATTTACATTTGAAGTCGTGAGCTCATGTTGGGTATTCGAGTCCGGTTGTGGTCAATCTAGTGGGATCGTGTTTGGCTGAGGCAGATTTCTGTTTGTATCTGTATACTGGGCACTTACTAAAAAAAGCCAGGTCTGCTTTTGCCCCTGTAAGCCTCTTACAAAAAAAAATCTTTTAAATTGGGCTTGATTGGGAATTTTTCCTAACCCTAATTAGAATTTAAGTATTCTATTTTTCTAAATATTTATCTTAAATATTGTTCACATTTCCGATTGTTATAGCTTTGATGTAATTTTTTTCTTGAGTTTTGAGTTTCTCTGTCTTTGAACTCAGAGATCTGCCTGTGTCTGCCTCACAAATGTGATTAAAGATGTACACCACCACTTTCCTACCATAAGTCATTGTCAGTGTGTAGTATTTTTTTATAATCTTATTGATCACTCTGAGTGTTGCTACTATGAATGTAGCTTTGTAATCAGCTTATCTGTTATAAATTTTTGTAAATTGTCATTGAATTGTATTAATTTTTTTCTGTAAATTTACTATACACAGCATAATTGTTTTTAGGTATCATGTTCCCAAAAATTAGTTATGTTTCTTTATTTACTTATTTTTATTTTTCTTGTTGCTGTTAATCTGTGAAATACTTTTTGTTTATTGGATACAATGTCTTTGCAGGTGGGTTTTGCTGATGCGTGGTTATCTGTTTTTTGAGTTTTGTGGGTTCTGCTAGCTTTCTTTGTGGTTTCCTTCTATTACTTTCTGTAATGCTGGGTCTGTGGCTATGGGTAGCTTAAATGGGGTTTTGATATGGAATATCAAAGAACTTCTGACTTTCTTGGTTTCCATTGAGAAGTCTGGTGTAATTCTGATAGGTCTACCTTTCTATCTTACTTTACCTTTTCCCTCTGCAGCTCATAATATTCTGTCTATATTCTACAGCTTTGTGTTTTAATGATTATATGGCGATAGAACTTAATTTTGATCCAGTCTATCTTGTGTTCTGTTCTCTTCTATCTTTGTAGGGCTATATTTCTTTAAGTTTGGAAAATTTTCTTGTATGATGTTGGTGAATGTGTTTCCAGTGTTTTTGAGCTGGAGTTCTTCTCCTTCTTTCCATATCATTCTTAGTTTTTGTCTTTTTATGTTTTCCCATATTTCCTTGATATTTTGTGTTAAGAATTTGTTATATGTAACGTTTTATTTTGCTGATGAATTTATTTCATATAGCTATATTTAACCCCTGAGATTCTCTCTTCCATCTTTTCTATTCAGTTGGTCCAATTCTTCCAGTGGCTGCCTGAGTCTTCGTTAACTGTATGCTCTGTGTCTCAGACAGCCATGAGGTCTCCTTTAGCCTGCTCTCTTGCTCTATTCTCCTGGGTTGCTCTCCCAGCTTGTGCTTTATAGTTCCCCTCTTGGTCCTCTTAGCATGAATCTCTCCTGCTGGCTGTCTAGGTAACCCAAATCAGGTTGTGAGGACCATGGCTGGGTCGCTGTACACTCACCTCTTGGTCCTCTCAGTATTGTATTTCAGAGTACCACTGAGGTTTCAGGATAAATGAATTTGGGTGCAGGATGGTGTTTTTTGCTTGTGTGGGTCCAGTGGATGGATGGGAGTGGGTATTCTTTTGGCTAGAGAAACTGAGTCATTCAAGGTAGAGGTCCACGGTTTTGCCTCACTATGGTTGGTCTAGAAAGATTGTTGTCGCTGGGCGGTGGTGGCGCACGCCTTTAATCCCAGCACTTGGGAGGCAGAGGCAGGTGAATCTCTGTGAGTTCGAGACCAGCCTGGTCTACAAGAGCTAGAGCTAGTTCCAGGACAGGCTCCAAAGCCATAGAGAAACCCTGTCTCGACAAATCAAAAAAAAAAAAAAAAAAAAAAAAGTGTGGTGTCATACCCGATGGCTTGTCACTCACCTCTTGTTTCTCTCAGAGGTTATATTTAGGGGTCCAAAACCTCCATAAAATGACGGTAAATAACAAAGATAATCAGGATGGAGACTGACAGTAAAATACTTTAAAAGATGCTTGACCGTTTAACCAGAGTCAAAATAATGTTTTGATTAATAGACATCTATTGGAACCAATAAGCTTGCATGTCAGACGGACCCCAGGTTGAGTTTTTTCTTCCTATTAAGTAAAGAAAAGGAACTTGCAGTCATATAGTCTGACTTCTTTGAATGGAATCATATTGTGCTTCCCTGATGCCTAGAAGATCTCTAGTTCTGAGTTTTGAATGATGGTGACCACATGGCATCCAGATTGTGGTTAGATCCTGAGACTTGAACTGAAGTCACTGTAAGGCTAAGTTAATCAACATTATGGCCTCTATGCACAGCGGCCTTCTGGGAGATGTAATCCCCCAGAATAAAAATAGACATGACTTGCAGAGTGAGGTTGAATACCATAATACTTTTATCATTTAGGTTTACGTTTACTCTTTAATTAATTTTGTGGAGCTCGTAAATGGTTTCTCCTATGTAGAGTAGCACTCCACTGCTAAACTGTGAATTAAGATTGCATGATTGATAATAGAATTAATGGTATAACAATTTCCCATAGTAACACATGGCCTGCTTCATCTTTTCACAATTTTTCGAGATCATAACTATATCATACTTTGAGCCTCCCTGTGTATGGATTTCCTGGGTTAGAGGTAGACTCTGCAGCCCTGATATGGTAGCATATTCTGCTAAATATGCTGATAGATGATATATATGCAGAGAGAATATTTATTACAGAAGAGAGGGGCAGAGAGAGAGGGGGGAAAGACAAAACCTGTGTGCACCCCAAAAGAGCAGAGAGAGATAGTCCATGGCCTGTTTTTAACAGTTATTGTTTGAATGTGACCTGTGTTTGGTTGCAGTACCTCCCAGCTATGAATTAAAGGGTTCACTACACTGGACATTGAGTGTATAATAGTGTGTATATTCATAGGACCCTGTGCCTTGGATGAAGAACAGGAAGTGCTCTTGGAGAATAGAAGATTAAAATCTACAAATTTGGGTGTTATCTCACCATATTGTGGAAGGACAAACCTTGAGTACTTTTGCTGTTTGAGATATTTGATCTCTGTTCACCCAGTCGGTTAACTGGTAATGTTTTGAAGCCCAGATGGGTGACCCTAGGTAATGAAGGACTCTACTTGCTAATCAAGATCACCAGTATCTTACTTGTTTTTTAAAGGATTCTCTTTTTCTGCTGAAGGGATCACGAGGAAGTTCAGGTTGGCTGAGTTATTAGCTGCTTATAACGCAATGGACCATGAACCAGACAGGTTCTGTTAGTTTGAGTGGTGACCTGGGTAGTGTCCCTTGGCCTCTGATCTTTGTTGAGTTTGAATTCCCTGGGCGAGGGTGAGGCTTTGCCATACTATACAGTGAGACTATGAACTTAAAATGTTTTTGCTTTATGTCATGTAATTGAAAATTGCTTTTTTTTTTTTGTTTTTTTTGTTTTTTTTCCGAGACATGGTTTCTCTGTGGCTTTGGAGCCTGTCCTGGAACTAGCTCTGTAGACCAGGTTGGTCTCGAACTCACAGAGATATGCCTGCCTCTGCCTCCCAAGTGCTGGGATTAATGGCTCAGTGGTTAACAGCATTGCCTGCTCTTCCAAAGGTTCTGAGTTCAATTCCCAGCAATCATATGGTGGCTCACAACCATCTGTAATGAGGTCTGGTGCCCTCTTCTGGCCTGCAGACATACACACAGACAGAAAATTGTATACATAATAAATTAATATTTAACAATAAAAAAGAAAATTGCTTTAAACACCTAATCCTGCCTCTGCTGCCCAGTGCTGGGTAGGTAGTCCTTGAACTCCTTCATGACGGTACCTTGTCTGTTTTTTGAGATGGAAAAATAGACCAGCTAATGAGTGACCTCTAGTATCTCTGTCTTTTATTGTTGATCATAAATGAAGATTTATCTGTGCAAGAACTGAGTTCTTAGGTTCATCTTGAAGCTGGTAGATTCACAGTGCAGAAAGGGAGAGACACGACAGTGGTGGAAAAGTTTCCTACTTCAACAGTAGTTGAGATTAGCAGTGATTAGCTATGTAATAATTACCTACTTAGAAATTATGTAATCAATTTTATATGCTCCATAAATGTCCCGGTTGGTCATCTGGATAAAAAACTGATCTTGTCCTAAAGCCATATTGCTATAGTTACAGTTGTTCATCCAAAATAGATCTGAATAAAATGTGGCCTTGCCTAACAGGACTGTTACTACTGGTTTTAAATATACACCCTGAGATAAAAGGTTTGAGAAATCTTTGATGTTGTCTAATATAAATCCCTAGTTACTGAAGCCCATGACCCTCCATCCTGTTCAACTTTTCAAAATTATTTTTTGATATTATATCATATCCATTTTCTCTTTCCTATTGGAATATTTGATCTGTTGGATTGTTATTACTGATGATTCATTCAGGTCTACAGTAAACAGAAAACAAGGGCTGAAATAAATGAGAATGAAAAGGTAGTTACAGGTGGCAACCAATTACTAGGATAAGCAAGTATTTTCAAGGAGTTTATTACTATTATAGAGAAGGCCCTTGCCATGGAATGGAAGTCTAGCAATATGCTCCAGGAGTAAGACTCCATCCACTTAAATCTTCAATTTATGTAAGCAGTAAGCAAGGTGATTCCTAGTCCTAGGAAGCAACTTCTGTACAAAACCTGCTATGCCTGTGGTCCAAGTGTGTTATTTTCTTTCAATTAAGAAGTTAAACTTTTCAGGATCACTCATCAAGTGCTGGTCCTGCAAAGAAGAAAAAAAATCAAAATTTAAGGTACTGGGTTCTGAGTTTGGTTACAACTCAGCATTGTTACTTGCATCCAAGATTGGCAGAGTCAGAAACCCAGTGAAGACATTGTGAGAGTTCATGCCATGAAGCTGTGAGGATAAAACCTATCTTTTTTTAAAATTTATTTTACTTTTTGGAGTGCCTTCACCCGGCTCTCAAAAAAACGACATACACTGAGCCAAACTCAGAGACTTGTGTTCTCTCCTGGGTATAAGAATTTATCAGTTCTTTGTAGACATTAAGTCACACAAAGTGTTAGGTTGGGAGCTTAGGCCCCAGTTCTTAGCATCTATCCCAGCCACCAGGCCTGGACTTCAAATCCCAGCATGCTGGGTCCTGACCCCTCCCTGTTACTTAAGTCATCCCCCCCCCCCCAGAGAAACACGTGGTCTTCCTTTCTTCCTCCTGGGTGTGGCATTCCCCCTAAGTGCCACCTGAGTGCACAGATATCCCATTAAACCATGGGTATTTCTTAATTTGTATGGTTTTGATTTTGCTTGATGGTGAACTTTTGCATCGTCAGAGAGTTCGCTTTTGAAATATTCGTGACATTTGTAGGTTCCCACCGAGCTAGGACATATTCTTTCCACGTGGCAGGCCTCGTGTTGAAAGGCCCCTAGTCTTCAGTTTGAGCTGTCTATGCCAGGCTTAAAACCGGCTTCTGGGGTACAGCGGCTGCGTTTGGTCAGTCCCTTTTCTTATCTATGCTATAGGGTTTTGGGGTGACCCATTCCTACTAATTTTTGTAATTTTCGGATTTCCATTTGAACTGGTGAGCTTATGCTGAGAATTCCAGTTAGGTTGCGGCCAATCCTGCATGATCGGGGTTGGCTGAGGTGGAGAATTTTGTATCGGAACACCGGGCATTCAATATTCTGTACCCTTTTTTGACCTAAGAGCCACTTTGGGGGATGCTCTGAAATGGACTTGGGCCACGTGGTTGGGCATAGATACAGTTCAAAGCCATGTCTGTTTTTGCCCCTGTAAGCGTCTTTAAAAAAAAAATCTTTTAAATTGAGTGTGTCTGATACAAATGAGCAAAATTTACATACATATGGTTTTTCTGTCCATGTTTTCTTTTTCTCTGTGCTCTCATTCCACCCCCACCTTGGCCAGTCTCAGCACCCTGCTGCCTGTGGCACTCGCCCCTCCCCTACCCCCTCAAGCCTACATTACCTAACTCTTCTGGTTGAGCAATATTCATTCCCCAGTCCTTTGCTTCTATCCCAGCCAGCATGATTGGTCTAGACTTCAAATCCCAGCATGCCACCTCCTGACCCCTCCCTCGGGTACTTAATTGATGCCCCAAAAGAGAAACACGTGGTCTCCCTTTCTTCCTCATGGGGTCGCATTCCAGAGCCTTCCTGTTTCCCCCTCAGGGACACCTGAGAGCCCATATCTACCTTTAAACCTAGATATTTCTTAATTTGTATGGTTTTGATTTGGCTTGATGGGGAATTTTTGCGTCGTCAGAGAGCTCATTTAGGAAATAGTCCTAATATTTGGAGGTTTTCACCAAGCTAGGGCAGGTCCTTTCCACGTGGCAGGCCTCGTGTTGAAAGGACCCTAGCCTGCAGTTTGAGCTGTCTATGCCAAGCTTAAAACCTGCTTCTGTGCTACAGCGGCTTTGTCTTGGTGAGTACCTTTTCTTGTCTATGCTATAGGGTTTGGGGGGACACATTCGTACTTATTTTTATTGTTTTCGGATTTCCATTTGAAGTTGTGAGCTAACACTGGGAATTCCAGTATGGTTGTGGTCAATCTTACAGGATCCGGGTTGGCTCAGGTGGAGATCTGTTTGAATTGTGATGCCAGGCTTTCAATCTCCAAGATCCCTTTTTGACCTAAGAGCCACTTTGGAGGACGCTCTGAAATGTACTTAGGCCACGTGGTTGGTCAAATACTCTAAATGGTCACTTATAGTTCAAAGCCAGGTCTGTTTTTGCTCCTGTAAGCTTCTTACGAAAAATAAATTCTTTTAAATTTGGCTTTATTGCTAATCTTTGCGTCTTCAAAGAGCTCACTTTGGAAGTATTCCTAACACAAAGTAGAATTTAAGTATTCTACTTTCCTAAATAATTTTCTAAATATTTATCTTAAATATTGTTCACATTCATGATTGTTACACCTTTGAAGTACGCTTTTTTTTTTTGTGTGTGTTTTGGGTTTCTCTGTCTTTGAACTCACAGAGATCTGCCTGTGTCTGCTTCCCAAATGCTGGGATTAAAGATGTACACCACCACTTTCCCGCCAGAAGTCAGTCTGTGTACTATATTTTATAATCTTATTGATCACTTTGAGTGTTTCCACTATGAATGGCTGCTGGTTCCCTAGTAGTGGCTGGTCTCAGGCAGGGAGACACGTGGCCAGCTGGCCAAAGATAGGGATAGACACGACTTGCAGAGTGAGGTCTACTGCGCATTCGTGGCCTTTTCTTGGAACTTTGCCTGATTCTGGGAAATGTGTTCTTTTAAATTTGGTGGGCAGATGCAGTACTCTCCACATGCATGGCCTCTTCGTCTAACTCTGTGTGTTTCTGTGAAATGTGGTCTTTTAGATCAGGCGGGCAGACGCTCTACTCTGCACATGCGCGGTCCTTTTCTCAAACGCTGTGAGATTCTGGGAAGTGTGGTCTTCCCAGTTTAGGTGCAACATTATGGCCTCTATGCACAGTGTCCTTCTGGGAGATGTAGTGCCCCAGAAGAAAAAGAGACATGACTTGCAGAGTGCTGATGCTTTGAAATTGATTTAGGCCACATAAATGGGCACATACAGTTCAATGCCAGGTATGTTTTTGCCTCTGTAAGCCTTTTAAAAAAATCTATTAAATTGAGCCTGTCTGATACAAATGAGCAAAACTTACACATATATGGTTTTTCTGGCCATGGTTTTTTGATCTCTGTTCTCTAGTCCACCCCCACCTTAGCCAGTCTCAGCACTATGCTGCCTGAGGCACTGGCCCCTCCCCTACCCCTCAAGCCTACACTCCCTACCTCTTCCGGTTGAGCTACATTCATTCCCAGTCCTTTGCTTCTATCCCTGCCAGCATGCTTGGTCTGTATTTCAAATCCCAGCATGCCAGGTCCTGACTCCTCCCTCGGGTACTTAATTGATGCCCAGAAGAGAAGCACATGGTTTCCATTTCTTCTTCCCTGGGTTTGCCTTCCATGTGGATTCCTTGTTTTTGGGCACTTTTCCTGAGGCCACCCGAGAGCATAGATCTCCCATTAAACCTGGATATTTCTTAATTTTTTTTTTTTTTTTTTGGTTTTTCGAGACAGGGTTTCTCTGTGGCTTTGGAGCCTGTCCTGGAACTAGCTCTGTAGACCAGGCTGGTCCCGAACTCACAGAGATCCGCCTGCCTCTGCCTCCCGAGTGCTGGGATTAAAGGCGTGCGCCACCACCGCCCGGCAATTTTTATTGTTTTTATTTTGCTTCATTGAGAAATTTTACGTCGTCAGAAAGGTCGTTCAGGAAATGTTCCTAACATTTGGATGTTCCCACCTAGCTAGGGCAGGTCCTTTCCACGTGGCAGGCCTCGTGTTGAAAGGCCCCTAGTCTGCATTTTGAGCTCTCTACACCATGCTTAAAACCGGCTTCTTGGTGAGTCCCTTTTCTTGTCATTGCTATAGGGTTTGGGGGGACCCATTTGTACGTATTTTTGTCGTATTCGGATTTCTAATTGAAGTCGTGAGCTCATGCTGGGAATTCGAGTCAGGTTGTGGTCAGTCCGGCAGGATAAGGGTTGGCTGAGGGGAGTTCTGTTCCTATCTGGACACTGGGCACTTACAAAAAAAAAAATCCAGGTCTGTTTTTTTTCCCCTGTAAACCTCTTAAAAAAAAAAAATCTTTTAAATTGGGCTTGATTGGTAATTTTTGCTTCGTCAAAGAGCTCACTTGGGAAATATTCCTAACACAAAGTAGAATTTAAATATTCTATTTTTCTAAATATTTTTCTAAATATTTATCTTAAATATTATTCACATTCCCGATTGTTATAGCCTTGATATAAGTTTTTTTTGATGTTTGGGTTTCTCTGTCTCTGCCTGTGTCTGCCTCCCAAATGCTGTGATTAAAGATGTACACCACCACTTTCCCGCCAGAAGTCATATTATGTCAGTCTGTTTACTATTTTTTTATAATCTTTTTGATCACTCTGAGTGTTTCCACTATGAATGTAGCTTTGTAATCAGCTTTTCTGTTACAAATTTTTGGAAATTGTCATTGAATTGTATTCATTATATTATGCAACTTTACTATACACAGCATATTTGTTTTTGGGTATTAAGTTCCCCAAAATTAATTATATGCTTCTTTATTTACTTATTTTTAGTTTTCTTGTTGCTGTTAATCTTTGAAATACTTTTTGTTTTTTGGATACATTGTCTTTGCAGGTTGGTTTTGCTGATGCGAGGTTATCTGTTTTATGAGTTTTTGTGGGTTCTGTTAGCTTTCTTGGTTTGGGGTTTTCCTTCTAGTACTTTCTGTCAGGCTGGGTTTGTGGCTATGTGTTGTTTAAATGTGGTTTTGTCATGGAATATCTCATTGCCTCCATTGATGGTGATTGAAATGTTTGCAGGGTATATATATCTGTGCTTGCACCTGTGGTCTCTTAGTCTGGCGGTATAGGGGTTTGCTGAGGTGGAGTTCTGTTCCTATCTGGACACTGGGCAGTTACTAAAAACCAGGTCTGTTTTTTCCTTGAACTCTGGGTTATTCTGGGAAATGTGGTCTCTTAAATCAGGTGGGCAGATGCACTACTCTCCACATGCATGGCCTCTTTGTCTAACTCTGGGTGCTTCTGGGAAATGTGGTCTTTTAGATCAGGCAGGCAGAAGCTCTACTCTGCACATGCGTGAACCTTTTCTCAAACACTGTGTCATTCTCGGAAATGTGGTCTTCCCAGGTTAAGCGCAACATTATGGCCTCTATGCACAGCGGCCTTCTCGGAGATGTAGTCCCCCAGAAGAAAAACAGACATGACTTGCAGAGTGAGGTTGAATACCATAACACTTTTAGCATTTAGTTTTACGTTTACTCTGTAGTTAATTTTGTTGAGCTCGTAAATGGTTTCTCCTGTGTAGAGTAGCACCCCACTGTAAACTGTGAATTAAGATTGTATGATTGATAATAGAATTAATGGTATAAGAATTTCCCATAGCAACACGTGGCCTGCTTCAACTTTTCACAGTAATTTCTTGAGATTATAACTATTATACTTTGAGCCTCCCTGTGTATGGATTTCCTTGGTTAGAGGTAGACTCTGCAGTTCTGATATGGTAGCATATTGTGCTCTATACGCTGATATGTGATATATATGCAGAGAGAATATTTATCACAGGAGAGAGGGGCGGGGGGGGGAGACAAAACCTGTGTGTACCCCAAAAGAGCAGAGAGAGATACTCCATGGCTTGTTTTTAACAGTTACTGTTTGAATGTGACCTGTGTTTGGCTGCAGTACCTCCCAGCTATGAATTAAAGGGTTTGCTACAGTAGACATTGAGTGTATAATAGTGTGTATATGCATAGGACCCTGTGCCTTGGATGAAGAACAGGAAGTGCTCTTGGAGAATATATTAAAATCTACAAATTTGGGTGTTATCTCACCATATTGTGGAAGAACAAACCTTGAGTACTCCTGCTGTTTGAGATACTTGATCTCTGTTCACCCAGTGGGTTAACTGGTAATGTCTTGAAGCCCAGATGGGTGACCCTAGGTAATGAAGGACTCTACTTGCTAATCAGGATCACCGGTACCTTACTGGTTTTTTAAAGGATACTCTTTCTGCTGAAGGGATCACCAGGAAGTTAATGTTGGCTGAGTTATTAGCTGCTTACAAAGCAATGTACCATGAACCAGACAGGTTCTGTTAGTTTGCCTGGTGACCTGGGTAGTCACCCTTGGCCTCTGATCTTTGTTGAGTTAGAATTCCGTGGTCGAGGGTGAGGCTTTGCCATGCTAGCATGGGAGACTATGAACTTATAATGTTGCCTCATGCTATGTAATTGATAATTTCTTTAAACACGTAATCCTGCCTCTGCTGCCCAGTGCTGGGTAGCTAGTCCTGCAACTCCTTCATGATGGGACCCTGTCTGATTTTTGAGAAGGAAAAATAGACCAGCTAATGAGTGACCTCCATTATCTCTGTCTTTTATTGTTGACCATAAATGAAGATTGATCTGTGCAAGAACTGAGTACTTATGTTCATCTTGAAGCTGGCAGATTCACAGTGCAGAAAGGGAGAGACAGGACAGTGGTGGAGAATGTTCCTACTTAAACAGTAGTTGATATTAGCAGTGATTAGCTATGTAGTAATTACCTACTTAGTAATTAGGTAATCAATTGTATATGCTCCATAAAAGTCCTGGGTGGCCTTTTCTTGTCCACTTTCCATTATAATCAAGAATCTTGACAAATAAAAACTGATCTTGTCCTAAAGCTAAATTGCTATTGTTACAGTATCAACCAAAATAGATCTGAGTTAAATGTGGCCTGTCTTAACAGGACTGTTATCACTGCTTTTAAATATACACCCTCAGCTAAAAGGTTTGAGAAATCTTTGTTCTCTAGTTACTGAAGCCCATGACCATCCACCCTGTTTCAACTCTTCAAAATAATTTTTTGATATTATGTCATATCCACATTCTCCTTCCTATTTAAATATTGGATTCATTGGATGGTTATTACTGATGATTCATTCAGGTCTACAGTAAAAAATAAATGAAAATGAAAAGTTAGTTTCAGTTTGCAAACTATTACTAGGATAAGCAGGGATTTTCAAGGAGTTTATTACTATTATAGAGAAGGCCCTTGCCAAGGAATGGAAGTCTAGCAAGATGCTCCAGGGTAAAGACTCTATCCACATAAACCTTCAATTTATGTAAGGAGTAAGCAAAGTGATTCCTAGTTCTATGAAGGAACTTTACCAAACCTGCTATGCCTGTGGTGCAAGTGTGTTAGTGTCTATCAATTAAGAAGTTAAACTTTTCAGGACCACTCGTCCTGGTCCTGGAAACAAGAAAAAATCAAAATTGAAGGTGCTGGGTTCTTAGTTTGTGGTTATAAGTCAGCATTTTACTGGTATCCATGATTGGCAGAGTCAGAAATCCAGTGCAGAGATTGTGAGAGTTCATGCCATGAAGCTGTGAGGATAAAACCTGTTGTTGTTTTTTCTTTTTGTGGGGCGTCCACCTTACTCTAAAAAAATGACATACACAGAGCCAAACTCATAGACTTGTGGTCTCTTCTGGGTCTTCATAAGTTCGGCACTTTTAACATTTATGTTTAGGATTCATGTGTAGTTAATTTTGTGTGGCTTGTAAAAGGTTTCTCCTGTGTAGAGTAGCACTCCGCTGCTAAACTGTGATGTGGAAGAGTAGAATTGATAATAGAATTAATGGTGTAAGGATTTACCAGTTCTTCGGAGACAATAAGTCACATAAAGTGTTTTTTTGGGAGCCTAGGCCCCAGTCCTTAGCATCTATCCCAGCCACCATGCCTTTTCCCAGCATGCCAGGTTCTAACCCCTCCTGAGGGTACTTTAGTCATCCCCCCCCCCCGAACGGAAACACGTGGTCTCCCTTTCTTCTTCACTGGGCCTCATTCCTGAGGCTTCCTGTTTCCCCCTCAGGGACACCTGAGAGCCCCTATCTACCTTTAAACCTGGATATTTCTTAATTTGTATGGTTTTGATTTGGCTTGATGGGGAATTTTTGCGTCGTCAGAGAGCTCATTTAGGAAATAGTCCTAATATTTGGAGGTTTTCACCAAGCTAGGGTAGGTCCTTTCCACGTGGCAGGACTCGTGTTGAAAGGCCCCTAGTCTGCATTTTGAGTTCTCTACACCATGCTTAAAACCGGCTTCTGGGGTACAGAGGCTTCGTCTTGGTGAGTACCTTTCCTTGTCTATGCTATAGGTTTTTGGTGGACACATTCGTAATTATTTTTTTGTTGGATTTCCATTTGAAGTTGTGAGCTAACGCTGGGAATTCCAGTCAGGTTGTGCTCAATATTACAGGATCGGGGTTGGCTCATGTGGAGATCTGTTTGAATTGTGATGCCAGGCTTTCAATCTCCAAGATCCCTTTTTGACCTAAGAGCCACTTTGGAGGACGCTCTGAAATGGAGTTAGGCCACGTGGTTGGTCAAATACTCTAAATGGTCATTTACGGTTCAAAGCCAGGTCTGTTTTTGCCCCTGTAAGCTTCTTACAAAAAAAAATCTTTTAAATTTGGCTTTATTGCTAATCTTTGCGTCTTCAAAGAGCTCACTTTGGAACTCTTACTAACAGAAAGTCGAAATTAAGTATTTTACTTTTCTAAATATTTTTCTAAATATTAATCTTAAATATCATTCACATTCATGATTGTTATACCTTTAAGTACGTTTTATTTTTTTTGTGTTTTGGGTTTCTCTGTCTTTGAACTCACAGAGATCTGCCTATGTCTGCTTCCCAAATGCTGGGATTAAAGATGTACACCACCACTTTCCCGCCAGAAGTCAGTGTGTGTACTATTTTTTATAATCTTATTGATCACTTTGAGTGAATGGCTGCTGGTTCCCTAGTAGTGGCTGGTCTCAGGCAGGGAGACACGTGGCCAGCTGGCCAAAGATAGGGATAGACACAACTTGCAGAGTGAGGTCAACTGCGCATGCGTGGCCTTTTCTTGGAACTCTGGGTGATTCTTGCAAATGTGGTCTTTTAAATCTGGTGGGCAGATGCACTACTCTCCACATGCATGACCTCTTTGTCTAACTCATCAGGCAGGCAGATGCTCTACTATGCACATGTGCGGTCCTTTTCTCAAATGCTGTGTGATTCTGGGAAATGTGGTCCTCCCAGGTTAGGTGCAACATTATGGCCTCTACTCACAGTGGCCTTCTGGGAGATGTAGTGCCCCAGACGAAAAACAGACATGACTTGCAGAGTGCGGATGCTTTGAAATGGCTTTAGGCCACGTGGTTGTTCAAATTCTCTAAATGGGCACATGCAGTTCAATGCCAGGTCTGTTTTTGCCTCTGTAAGCCTCTTTAAAAAAATCTATTAAATTGAGCCTGTCTGATACAAATGAGCAAAACTTACATATATATGGTTTTCTGTCCATGGTTTTTTGGTCTCTGTTCTCTCGGTCCACCTCTACCTTAGCCAGTCTCAGCACCATGCTGCCTGAGGCACCGGTCCCTCTCCTACCCCTCAAGCCTACACTCCTTACCTCTTCCGGTTGAGCTACATTCATTCCCTAGTCCTTTGCTTCTATCCCAGCCACCATGCTTGGTCTCTATTTCAAACCCTCGGGAACTTAATTGATGCCCCAAAAGAGAAGCACGTGGTTTCCCTTTCTTCTTCCCTGGGTTCGCCTTCCATGTGTTTTTCCGGTTTTCTCCTTGAGGCCACAGGAGAGCGTGGTTATTTCTTAATTTTGATAGTTTGATGTAATTTTTTTTTTGATGTTTGGGTTTCTCTTGCTTTCAACTTACAGAGATCTGCCAGTGTCTGCCTCCCAAATGCTGTGATTAAAGATATACACCACCGCTTTCCCTCCATAAGTCATACAATGTCATGACATCCAGATTGTGGTTAGATCCTGAGACTTGAAGTGAAGTCACTGTAAGGCTATGTTAATCAGATAATTCCATGGAGCTGTCTTTGAAAGAATTGTTTGCAAAATCCCATGGATCAAATATCAAAGAGCAGTGCATAGAGTGCACTTAAGTAGGATGGCACCAGCTGTGCTCTGTATCCACTCTTCTGTGGTGGTTCAGCCTCCTCCAGGTCTTCTACTATTTAATTTTTTTTGCTCCTCCTGAAACTGTCAGTGACAGTATCACACAGCCCCCATTTTGCAGTCTCCCCAGGAATGTAAAGCTCTTTAGTCTCCATCCCATCAATCCCCAAATATTGTCTGCCTGGCAAGAATAAGGATGTTCTAAGATACACGAAAGGTGGTGCTTTATGTTGTCACCCTTATGTTGTCGTCTGGGGAGATCGATCACCGAATTTGCCAAACTTAGAAGACTACTGGTCTCTCCAGCATCTTCAGAAGTTCCTCACTTTTTCTATAATTTTTAAAAAAATGCTGCAAGATTCCTGGCGGCAGTATGCAGTTGTTGGTCCCAAAATGGGGGTATCGGGCCATGTGGTGGCAGACAGCATGCCCTTGGAGCAGTTAGTCATAGGCATGAATGGCTGTTGCGCCCATAGTGGTGGCCTGAGTGGGGGTGGCAGGCCATGTGGTGTCAGGCAGTGGGCCATGAGAGCAGCTATTCTCAGGCAGAGATGGCTGCTGGTTTCCTAGTAGTGGCTGGTCCCAGGCAGGGAGACACATGGCAGGCGGGCCAAAGATAGAGACAGGGCTAGACACGACTTGCAGAGTGTGGTCTACTGCACATGCATGGCCTTTTGGTGGAACTCTGGGTTATTCTGGGAAATGTGGTCTTTTAAATCAGGTGGGCAGATGCAGTACAGTCCACATGCATGGCCTCTTCGTCTAACTCTGGGTGCTTCTGGGAAATGTGGTCTTTTAGAACAGGCAGGCAGAAGCTCTACTCTGCTCATGCGCGGCCCTTTTCTCAAACGCTGTGTGATTCTGGGAAATGTGGTCTTCCCAGGTTAGGAGGAACATTATGGCCTATACGCACAGCTCCCTTCTGGGAGATGTAGTCCCCCAGATGAAAAACAGACATGACTTGCAGAGTGAGGTTGAATACCATAACACTTTTATCATTTATGTTTACGTTTACTCTGTAATTAATTTTGTGGAGCTCGTAAATGGTTTCTCCTGTGTAGAGTAGCACTCATAAACTGTGAATTAAGATTGCATGATTGATAATAGAATTAATGTTATAAGCATTTCCCATAGTAACACATGGCCGTAAACCTTGCTTCAACTTTTCACAATAATTTCTTGAGATTATAACTATCATACGTTGAGCCTCCCTGTGTATGGATTTCCTGGGGAGAGGGAAAATCTGCAGTCCTGTTATGGTAGCATATTGTGCTATATATGCTGATATGTGATATATGTTGAGAAAATATTTATTACATGGGCTTGTAAAATGTTTCTCCTGTGTAGAGCAGCACTCCACTGCTAAACAGTGATGTAGAAGAGTATAATTGATAATAGAATTAATGGTATAAGGTTGTACCCGTTCTTTGTAGACATTAAGACACAGAAAGATTTAGGTTGGGAGCTTAGGCCCCAGACCTTAGCATCTATCCCAGTTAAAGGCCTGTTCTGGACTTCAAATCCCAGCATGCCAGGTCCTGACCCCTCCCTCCCCTGGATACTTAAGTCATCCCCCCCTCCCCCAAGAGAAACATGTGGTCTTCCTTTTTTCCTCCCAGGTGTTGCATTCCTGAGGTTTCCCATTTTCCTCTCTGGTCCAGCCGATAGCACAGATCTCCCTTTAAACCTGGATATTTCTCAATTTGTATGGTTTTGATTTGGCTTGATTGGCAATTTTTGCTTCCTCAGAGAGCTTGCTTAGGAAATATTTCTAACATTTGGAGGTTCCCACCTAGCTAGGGCAGGTCCTTTCCACGTGGCAGGCTTCATGTTGAAATGCCCCTAGTCTTCAGTTCCAGCTCTCTATGCCAAGCTTAAAAACTGCTTCTGGGCTACAGTGGCTGCGTCTTGGTGAGTCCCTGTTCTTGTCTATGCTATAGTGTTTGTGGGGACCCATTCGTACTTATTTTTGTCGTTTTTGGATTTCCATTTGAAATCCTGTGCTCACGTTGGGAATTTGAGTCAGGTTGTGGCCAATCCTGCGGGATCTGGGTTTGCTGAGGCGGAGATCTGTTTGTATTGTGACGCCGGTTATTCAATCTCTGCGACCCCTTTTTTACCTAAGAGCAACTTTGGAGGATGCTCTGAAATAAACTTAGGCCACGTGGTTGTTCAAATTCTCTAAATGGGCACATACAGTACAAAGCCAGGCCTTTTTTTTGCCCCTGTAAGCCTCTTAAAAAAAAACCTTTTAAATTGAGCCTGCCTGATAAAAATGAGCCAAACTTTCATATATATGGTTTTCCACGATGTTTTTGTCTCTTGTTCTCTAGGTCCACCCCCACTTTAGCCAGTGCTTCTTGGTGAGTCCCTTTTCTTGTCATTGCTATAGGGTTTGATGGGACCCATTTGTACTTATTTTTTTCGTTTTCGGTTTTCTAATTGAAGTCGTGAGCTTAAGCTGGGAATTCCAGTCAGGTAGTGTTCAGTCTGGCAGGATAGGGGTTGGCTGAGCCTGAGTTCTGTTCCTATCTGGACACTGGGCATTTACTAAAAACTAGGTCTGTTTTTTCCTCTGTAAACCTCTTACGTTGTCGTACGGGGAGAGCTATCACCGAATTTGCCAAACTCAGAAGACTGCTGGTGTTTCCAGCATCTTCAGAAGTTCCTCACTTTTTCTTTAATTTAAAAAAAAATACTGCAAGATCCCTGGCAGCAGTAAGCAGCTGTAGTTCCCAAAATGGTGGTAGCAGGCCATGTGGTGCCAGACAGCAGGCCCTGGGAGCAGCCAGTCATAGACAGAAATGGCTGCTGCTTCCAGAGTGGTGGCGTGAATGGTGGTGTCAGGCCATGTGGTGTCAGGCAGTGGGCCCTGAGTGCAGCCATTCTCAGGCATAAATGGCTGCTGGTTCCCTAGTAGTGGCTGGTCCCAGACAGGGAGACACATGGAAGGCTGTCCAAAGATAGAGACAGGGATAGACAGGACTTGCAGAGTGAGGTCTACTGCGCATGCCTGGCCTTTTCGTGGAACTCTGGGTTATTCTTGGAAACTACCTTTCTCACACTCTGTAGTTTAGAATTGTTCTGAACACCCAATCGTACTTCTGTTGCTCAGTACTGGAAAGAAAGTCTTGCTTCTGCTTCAAGGCTTGTCCTTAATTGGTCACTGAGAAGGAAAATAGATGAGTGTCCTCCAACTAATCTGTATTTTATTGTTAACTTTCAAATAAAGAGGGACTCATGTAAGAATTGAGTTCACTGACAAACTATAAATCAGGTATAGTCCCAGCACAGAGAGGTATGGGCACGGCAAGAAGGAGCATGAAATCTTTCCCCCTTATACCATAGCTCACATAAGAAGTAGGCAGTGAGTCAATCAATTTTAGATGATTGCTAAATGTTCTTACTGACCATTTCTTGCATCCACAGATTAAGGAATAAAGAATCAGGATAAAGAACCAAATTACAGTAGTTGATCTACTGTGACAAAAATAGAACTGGATAAAATGGCGTTCCACTGCCTAAAAGAAGTGTTATTTAACATATTTAAGATGTACAGTCTGAGATAAAATCCTTGGTGTGCTGTAATATAAATCACTAAACTTTAGAGCACATGACCAAATATCTGTTTCAGCTTTTTAATTAATTTTTGTGGATTATAATTACATCATTTACATCATCACCTTCTTGCCTCTAAGACTTTCAAGAAATTAGAAAAATCATGAATTTTGCTTTATCAAGAGTTGCTGTTTGAATGTGACTTAGGTTTGCCTTCAGAATATCTGAGCTATAATGGAAAGGGTTGATTACACTGGTCAGTGACTCTGTAATGGAACACACATGCAAGGGACACCATATTTTGGAAGAGGAACAGGAAGTGCTCTGAGAGCCTGGAAGAGTTTCTATTAAAAAACCAATTTTCCAGACTAGATCCCTGTGTTCCCCTAGGGTGGAATGACAGAGCTGGGAAGGGCTTTGCTGGGTTAGTCATTTGATTTCTGCTCATCTAGTAGGGGAACTGGTACTGTCTTGATGCTCAGTTGGGCAATTCTAGCTCCTTAGGGACTTTGGGCAAGCCTAGCAATCAGGAGTACCAATGGGAAGTAGATTGTGAGCCATGAGGGAGCCAATAGGGAGCCATTAGAGTTGTTTTTCTTTTTCCCTAAATTGTATAATTGATTTCTACCTCCAGTTCTTATCCCACCTTCCTCTGAAGACGTAACACTACCTACCATTATTGGATTGTGGTAACTGCTATTGTCTTGAATCCCAGCTAGGTGGTCCTAGCTAATGAGGGACTCTGGTTGGCATTCATGTTCCCCAGCTTGGTCCTGATATCTTATATACCACGTCTATTTGACAATAGATTGTTGCTGTGCTTGTCCTACTGTTTCACTGGTGTCCCCAACAACACACAGCTCGTGTCTCCTGTTAAGTTGGTGACCCACTGTCAAATGTTCAGATTCTTCCAGTGCCTGGGATAAATGAATGGCATGTGCTCATATAATTGACCATATTTTTTTTTAATATGGTTCTATGGAAACCAGTGACAAACACTTGAAATGACTTTAATAGGTATTGCATGTCCCAATTCTCCAATGTTCCTATCTTGTAAGTTATTAGGTTTTGTTCTTTTCCTATGTTCTCTCTCTCCCTCTCTCTCTCTCCCTCTCTCCCTCTCTCCCTCTCTCTCTCCCTCTCTCTCTCTCTCTCTCTCTCTCTCTCTCTCTCTCTCTCTCTCTCTCTCTCTCTGTGTGTGTGTGTGTGTGTAGACTATGTAGCACAGGCTTTAAAACTCATAGTGATCTTCCTGCCTCTGTGTCCAGATTGCAGGTACTAAAAGAATGCACTCCAACATATAGCTTGAAAATAATTTTTATGGTCTACATCTCCTGTTCTTATCATGGCCAAGGAGGCCAGAAGATGGTGTCAGAAGCCCTGGTACTAGAGTTACAGATAGTAGTAAACTTCTATATCTACCAGGAATATAATCTGTATGCTCTGACAGAATTTCAGTGCTCTTAACTGGTAAGATATTTTCTATACTAAGTTTTCTATTCTTGATTTTACTGTCCAAGGCAGCCTAGTCAGGCTCAAACACCTGATGCTGGTTAAAAAGTAAAAAAATTCCTCTAATTGGGAAAATAAGTCTCAGGCAGGGATGAGCTCCCTAACTGTTTATCCAATACAATATGATCAGCCAATTATCCATATATGCACAATCAACAAAAATGGATGCATCAGTTTGTATTCATGTTTTCAGCATATGTATTCACCCAGAGTTAACAAGGAAGACGTTGGAAGGTATTTGGGAATGGAGGGAAAGAAGAGATAAAAGGGGAAAATGATGCAATATCTTTTAATTATCATTTAATGGTGTTCTAGGGAGGTCGCTAGTTGGTTTCTGACTGTCTGGCTTGCTTAGACTGAAAATAATCACTCCAAAAACTATATCAATTAAATAACTGCTTGGCCCATTAGATCTTTCTTCTTATTTGCTAGTTCTTACATATCAATTTAACACATTTTTATTAATCTGTGGATTGCAGCGTGACTGTGTCTTACCGGCTAGATTCCAACCAGTGTATGTCTCTGTCAGCTCCATGGCTTCTCCTAACTCTGCCTTCCTCCTCCCATGCTATAGACCAAGCCAGTTTTCTTCATCCATTAACCAATAATTAACACATAGAAGTACCCCCCTCACCATTATGGAAATAAGTTTTAAATACAAAGAGAGATTAGAGAGATGGCTCAACAATTAAGAACACTTGGTGAGTGCTGGAGAGATGGCTCAGAGGTTAAGAGCATTGCCTGCTCTTCCACAGGTTCTGAGTTCAATTCCCAGCCACCACATGATGGCTCACAACCATCTGTAATGAGGTCTGGTGCCCTCTTCTGTCCTGCAGGCTTATACACAGACAGAATATTGTATACATAATTAATAAATTAATTTTTTTTTTTTAAAAAAAGAACACTGGGTGTTGTTACCGATCCCAAGGTTCTATTCCCAGCACCTACATGGTAGCTAACCATTTGCTTTAACTTCAGTCCCAGGCATCTTCTGCCTTCTTCTTGCCTCTGTAGGTACTGTGCACAGACATATGCTACCAAAACACCCATACAACTATTTAGGTTAATAGAGTTCATCATAGCCATCCATCTAAGAACAGAGTGTACAGTGCTGCTAAGTTACCTTTCCTTGAAGTTTTTTTTTATGTTCTCTATCTTTTGTATCTGTGAGAATTGTGGCATTGGTATAGTTATCTTTTAGATCAAACATCAAGATCGACAGGCCACATAGGCTCCAAAACAGTCCTTATCCTCTGTGTGTTTTACCTAATTTTCAGCTAAGACCATGTTGTTGTAAATTTAAAAAAGCATCACAAAAGGAGAGCTCACAAGGAGTGATTTTTTTAATTATGGTAAAGGTAATGTGAAAAGAGTGGGGATACCAGTCTTTAGGTAAAGGAGCAGCAGAAGAGAAGAGAGAGGTAGAGAGATGGAGGGAAAAGACAGAGACAGGCAAAAAAGGAGAAAGAGAAAAGGGCAGAAAGGTAGAAATGGAGGGAGAGGGAAATAGAGGAAGTGGGCAAGGCAAACCTTTAATGTGCACAGGAGGTGATCTTAGTGACTGAAGCTGAGGACATATCCTGTTACAACCCCAATGGCAGACCAGTACAGATGCCTGAATACTAACACTTGTGGTACAAGATAAACATGTCAGAGGCATTTCTTTCCATCATTTTTATAATTTATATGTTTTTACATGACTTTGAAGTGAGAATGTCCCTAAACATCTCCACTTTTATATTGTCATCATTTTCAGAAATGCATTTGTTAACTGAACCTGCTTAGGAATACACAGAACTCTACATAAATGTGTAGAAACTCCCTTAGTAAAATCCACATGCTTCCTTTGTTTTTGAAAAGCATTGTTTTGGAAATAACTTCCATGCTTCCCCTGTCTCCTGCTGATAACAATTTTTCTTATTTCTTCTGTCTTGGCTGTTGTGATGGCTAATCTTGGAAGTCAAGTTGACTACATCTGGAATTAACTAAAAACCAATGGGTATACTGATGAGGGATTTTTCTAAAGCTTTTAAAATTAAAGACCTGTCTTTAATCTGGATCATTTGAGGTGATAGTCACCTTCAGATGCTTGGTTGCTGTGCACACTTCTAACCCCAGCACTCAGGAGGTTAAAGCAGTCAGATTTTGAGAGTCAGAGTTTGAGACCATCCTTATCTACAGAATGAATTCCAGGGCCAGCATTAGGGCAGGGTTAGGGTTAGGGCGGTCCTAGGGTTAGGGCGTGGCTAGGGGTGGGGCGTTGCTAGTGTGGGCGGCACTAGGAGGGTGGAACGTTGCGAGGTGTGGGTGGGGCCGGGGTTACTGGGCACTTAGGGTGGCCTGGGGGGCTAGGGTTATGGCGTGGCTAGGCTTAGGGCGTGTCTAGAGTTGGGGCATTGCTAGTGGTGGGCGCCGCTGGGGTTGTGGCGTCGCCAGGGCTGGGGTTACCCTGCACTTGGGGTCCTTGGGGGACCCGTGGTGCCTGGAGTGCAGGGGGCCGGGCGTGGGGTCCCCGCGGGGCGTGTTCGGTCCCGTGGATGCTCTCTCGGTTCCGGTCCGGGACTTCATCTCCCATGATTCCCGGCTGCGGCCATTTTTCCTGTATTCCGGGACCGGTCCGAGAGGACTCGGTCTCCCATGATTCCCGGCCTGCATGCCCAGGCTCCTTCCTTCCTGTCTGCCTGCCCGGGAAATACAGACAGGCCGCTCCCGCCAGGCTGGTAGCTGGCTCCCAGCGCGCGGGAGAAGCAGAGAAAAGGAGAAATAAGTAGAAAAAAGAAAAACCGCCGCTCTCCACCCCCCCCCCGCGGCAGCTCCAGCTGCTGGCGCTTGTGGAGCCGCGATTGTCACGGGGGAATCCGAGGTGCTGTTTCACGGAGGGGGAGAGGGCGGAGTTCCGTTTCCCGCACTGGCGGGCCGCTTCCAGGCTGTCCCCGGGAACTGGGGTGCCCGGGCCTCCCGGGCCGGCGCAGGGGTTACTGCGGCATTGGGTGGCGACGTGGTAAGGTCGTGCGGCGGGGTGGGGGGTTGGCGGGCTAGGAGGGTGGGAGCAGGAGGGAGTTGCGAGCCGCGTGGCTTCCCCACAGCACAGCGGGAGCTGGGGGAGAGGGAGCAGTTTGCTAGCTTTTTATTGAGTATTTTTGCATATCTATGTTCATAAGTGAGATTATTTTTTAATTCTCTTTCTTGGTTGATTCTGTGTGGTTTTGTGATCAGGGTAACTGTAGTCTCCTAAAAAAGAGTTTGGCACCGGGCGGTGTTGGCGCACGCCTTTAGTTCCAGCACTCAGGAGGCAGAGGCAGGCGGATCTCTGTGATTTCCAGACCAGCCTGGTCTACGATTAGCACTTCTGAAGAAATCTTTTTCTCAATCACTGTATCTTGGGCTCCCTTTTTGGGAGACAGAGTTTATCAGCTTAGCAGCTGTGCCATGGTGAGTGTTTGCTCTCCACCGATGGGAGGAGCGGTGGGCCGAGGTGAGTAAGGAGCCAATGTTCTCAGGTGTGGAGGATTGGCCTTCCTTGGTGCACGTGGCTGCCCTCCCCACGTGCAGAGGAGTGGCTGGGCTTGGCAGGTGAGGGGTCACTGTCCCAAAACTAGGATTGAATGGCCTCCTGAGGCTTGTAGCCGGTCTGGAGCGTCTTCCCCTGTCTGTTTGTGATCCAATGGACAAACACAGAGTTTAATGTGTTTCTGCCTTGTCCTAAGTAGTCCTAAGTGATCCTTGCAACACCCTGCTGGCAGCCTCTGAATAACTTCTCTGCCCTGGCTTTGTCTGCTCAGAGCAGAGCGCTGTGATCCACAAATGGTGTTGCCTTATGTTGTCGTGCTTATATTGTCTTACGGGGAGAGCTATCACCAAATTTGCCAAACTCAGAGACTACTGGTCTCTCCAGTATCTTCAGAAATTCTTCACTTTTTTAAATAGTTTTTTAAAAAAATGCTGCAAGATCCCTGGCGGCAGTAGGCAGCTGTAGTTCCCAAAATGGTGGTACCGGGCCATGTGGCGGCAGACAGCAGGCCTTGGGAGCAGCCAGTCATAGGCAGAAATGGCTGCCGCTCCCAGAGTGGTGGCGGCAGGCCATGTGGTGGCAGGCAGTGGGCCCTGAGTGCAGCCAGTCTCAGGCAGAGACAGCTGCTGGTTCCCCTAGTAGTGGCTGGTACCAGGCATGGAGACACATGGCAGGCGGGCCAAAGATAGAGACAGGGATAGACATAACTTGCAGAGTGAGGTTGAATATTATATCACTTTTAGCATTTATGTTTACGATACCTCTGTAGTTAATTTTGTGGAGCTCGTAAATGGTTTCTCCTGTGTAGAGTATCACTCCCACTGCTAAACTGTGAAGTAGGATTGCATAATTGATAATAGAATTAATGGTACAAGAATTTACCATATTTTCTGTAACACATGGCCATAAAGCCTGCTTTAACTATTTACAATAATTTTTTGAGATTATAACCATATCATACTCTGATCCTCCCTGTGTATGAATTTCCTGGGAAGAGGGAGACTGCAGTCCTTGTATGGTAGGATATTGTGCTTTTTATATCACTGTCCAGTGTACAAACAGAGCCATGCTTTTGGTGTGCTGTGGGAAGACAGATTATAAAACTGACGATATGGTTTCTAGAAGTTCTGAATATTACAGTCTACTCTTAAGTTTGTCTTACAAATGTTTTAAATAGATTAAAAGCTGGTAGAACTACAGTGCTGTTGATTTAGCAATGCATGATTAAAATGTTTCTAACTTTCTGCTACCACCAGTTGCAATGGTGTGATTCATTGATGTTTAATTCCAGGGGACAAAGTTAGTTTCCGAGCTGCAGAGGAATCTGTTCTTGAATCTGTGGTATTTTAGTGTCTGCAGCACATCTGCCCAGGACCTTCTGGCTTTCTTGGTTTCCATTGAGAAGTTGGGTGTAATTCTGATGCTTTTCCCTATATATGTTACTTGACCTTTTTCCTTTGCAGCTCTTAATATTCTTTCTTTATTCTGTATGTTTTGTTTTTTGATTATTATATGGTGAGGGGATTTTTTTTTTATCCAGTCTATTTGGTGTTCTTTAAGCTTCTTGTACCTTCAGAGGGATATCCTTCTTTAAGTTGGGAAAGTTTTAGTCTATAATTTTCCTGAATATTTTCTGTGCCTTTTGTCCCTATTATTCTTAGGTTTGGTCTTTTGATGTTTTCCCAGATATCCTGGATGTTTTTTGTTAAGAATTTGTTAGATTTAATGTTTTCTTTGCCTGATGAATTTATTTTATCTAGCTATCTTTAACCCCTGAGATTCTCTCTTCCATCTTTTCTATTCTTTTGGTTATACTTCCTTCAATTGATGCTGACATTGTCTTTGCATCTTGGTCCCATTCTAAGGACCTGAGTCCCAAAGGCTGTCTGAGTCTTTGGGAACTGTTCTCGGTCTGCTCTTTGACTCAGGGAGCCATTGAGGTCTCCTTTAGCCTGCTCTCTTGCTCTGTTCTCCTGGGTTGCTCTCACAGCTAGAGTTCGTCTCTTGGTCCTCTCAGCAGAACCTCTCCTCCAGGCTTTATAGATAACCTGCATCAGGTTAGTGAGGACCTCTGCTGGGGTCCTGATCACTCACATCTTTGTCCTCTCAGTATTGTAGCAAGTTGTATTTCTGAGTTCCACTGAAGTTGAAGGATAGGTGAATTTGGTTGCAGGATGGTGTTTGTTGCTTGTGGTCGTCCAGTGGTTGGTAGTGGGTATTGTGCCAGCCTATCTGCAGGAAACTCTTCTGTAGATTTGGTAGAGAAACTGAAGCATTCAGGGTAGAGGTCCAGGGTTTTGCCTCACTATGGATTGCCTAGAAAGTGTGCGTGTCGGGGGATGGCTGTACACTCACCTCTTGGTTCTTTGTATTGGAGCAAGCTACTTTCAGAGGTTATGGTTATCCTTAGGTGACCAAAAACTCCATAAAAAGAGCAATGAGTAGTGACACACTACAAACCATGCATTCAAGCATCTGTATAAAAACTGAGCTCATTATTAAACCAACTTACTGTAGTTACAGTATTTCAAGTAAACTAGTACAACTAGATAAAAGGATGTGGTCCTGCCTAACACGACTGTATACCCTCATAATGATGTAAGTTGTACTTGGTGTGCTCTAATATAGATCCTTAGCCTCTGCATCACCTGACCATGAAGCTTGTTTCAACTTTTTAACCGTAATTTTTTGATAACGTAATTACATTATTTTCACAATTTCTGCCTTGCTTCTAACTGTTCCCATGGACCCTTTATTGTGTTCTAATCCAAGGCCCCTTTTTAACAATTATTGTTTGAATGTGACCTGTGTTTGGGTGCAGGACCTCCCAGCTATGAAGTAAAGGGTTGGCTACATTGGACATTGAGCGTATAATGGAATGTGTATACATAGTACCCTGCGCGTTGGATGAATTGCTCTTGGAGAATAGATGATTTTATTAAACGACAAATTAGGGTCTTATCTCACCATAGTGTGGAAGGACAAACCTGGAGTACTTTTGCTCTCTGAGATCTTTGATCTGTTTACCCAGTAGGTTAACTGTTAATGTCCTTAATCCCAGATGGGTGATTCTAGCTAATGAAGGACTCTACTTGCTAATCAGGAGCACCCGTTCTTTAAAGGATTCTCCTTTTCTCCTGAAGGGAGCACTAGTAAGAGCAGTTTGACTTAGTTATTAGCTGCTTAGAAAGCAATGGACCATGAACCAGACAGGTTCTGTTAGTTTGTGTGATAACCTTGGCCTCTGATCTTTGTTGAGTGTGAATTCCCTGGGCAAGGGGTAGGCTTTGCCATACTAGCATGGGTGACTATCAACTCCTAATGTTGTTGCCTCATGCAATGTAATTGAAAATTGCTTTAAACACCTAATCCTGCCTTTGCTGCCCAGTGCTGGGTAGGTAGTCCTGCAACTCCTTCAGTACTGGGCCTTGACTGGTCTGTGTGAAAGAAAAATAGACCAGCTAATGAGTGACCTCCAGTATCTCTGTCTTTTAGTGTTGCTTATAAATGAAGATTGATCTGTGCAAGAACTGAGTACATAGGTCAAGCTTTTTTTTTTTTTTTTTTTTTTTTTTTTGGGTTTTTTGAAACAGGGTTTCTCTCTAGCTTTGGAGCCTGTCCTGGAACTCCCTTTGTATACCAGACTGGCCTTGAACTCACAGAGGTCCGCCTGTTTCTGCTTCCCGAGTGCTGGGATTAAAGGCATGCGCCACCACCGCCCCACTCATAGGTCAAGCTTTAATCGTTAATTCCAACACTTTTATTCCCAACATTTGGGAGCTAGAAGTAGTTTTAACTGTGTGACTTCAATGGGCAGAGGTAGATTGTCCTCTGTGCCTTTAAGGTGTGGCAGGAAACACCTTTAATCCCAATGCCTGGTAGGACAGGACAGGCAGATCTCGGTGAGTTCGGTGTTTGGTAGCACACACCTTTAATCTCAGCACTATTGGTAAAGATCTCTTTGAGTTCAAGGACAGCCTGGTCTACAGAGTCATTCCTGGACAAAGATATACAGAGAACCTGTATCAAAAAGAAAAAGTAAATATAAAAGAAATAGATTTTAAGTAAAGCCACATAAAGATGGAAAATACACAGAGAATCTTGTTATTGTATGTTATTATGCTCTCTTTGAATCGTTTTAATGCTGGCCCTTCTTGTGACAAAACAGCATTGCAAATAATATGGTTTCTGTGTTATTATTTCAGGTCTGAGCACTTGGGAACAAACAAGCATCCACCCATCCATTCCTTAGAGAAGGTAAGGCACATTGCTTTGTGGAAGGTCCAAGGCCCTCTCTACTATATCTAGGCTGAACAAGGTATCCATCCAAAGAGAATAGTTTCCCAAAAAGCCAGTACAAGCAGTAGAGATAAATCCTGGTTCCACTCCCAGTGGCCCATCAGTCTTCCTCAGCCATACCACTGTCAACCATATTCCAAGGGAATAGTTTGCACCTATGCTGGTTCCTTTCCAGTCTGACTGATGTTGGTGAGCTCCCATTAGCTCAGTTAAACTGTTTTAGTGGGTGAACCCATCATGGTCTTGACCTCTTTGCTCATATTCTCACTCCTTCCACTCTTCAATTGGACTTTGAAAGATCAGTCCAGAGCTGTGATGCGTGTCTCTGCCTCTACTTCCATCAGTTGCTGGATGAATGTTCTTTGGTCATATTTAAGTTATTCATCAGTCTGACTACAAGACAAGGCCAGCTCAGTTCTTGAGTGTTTCCACTATGACTGTAGCTTTGTAATCAGCTTTTTATGTTATAAATTTTTGGAAATCGTCATTGAAATATATTCGTTTTATGCTTCCAATTTACTATACACAGCATAATGTTCCCAAGAATTGTTTATTTGCTTCTTCATTTACTTAGGTTGTTTTTCTTGTCGCTGTTAATCTGTGAAAGATTTTGGTTTATTGGCTAAAATGTTTTTGTAGGTGGTTCCTCATATATTCTGATTTAAAATACCAACACTCTAGTTGAGAGGCTCACAAATATCTATTATTCCATATCCTGTATACATGCAGAGAACATTCATTCTCATGTCCAAAGATTTTTAAGAAATAGCAATAAACTTGTTTTCAAAAGTGCTTGTGCCCAGGCAGTGGTGGTGCATGCCTTTAATCCTAGCACTCATAACACAGAGGCAGGCCAACCTGGTCTACAAAAGCTAGTTCCAGGGCTGGCTCCAAAGCTACAGAGAAACCCTCTCACCCCCCCACCCACCAAATGCTTGTGAAACAATTTTAAACTGATTTGCTTTAGGTATATATTGATTCTTAAAAGTCTTTTATCTTGTATTTTGTTCTTTTAATTATTTTTTTTCATTCAGAAATTTACACTATCCCCTCTCCTCCCATTCCCCACTCACTCCCCCATTCCCCCTCTTCCCTCCCCTTCTTAAGAGAGGGAAGGTAACCAGGCCTTGTGTGAAGTATAAGACCCTCCCCTATATGTCCATGCCTAGGAAGCTTTGTATCCAAATAGACTAGGGTGCCAAAAAGGCAGTACATGTAGCGGAAACCAGACCCAGTGCCTTTATCAATGGCTTCTCAGTCACCCTTATTGTCAGCCACATTCAGAGAGTCTGGTTTGATTTCATGCTTGCCTGTTCATTCATTCCTGGTCCCGCTGGATTTTCTGAGCTCCCATTAGACCAGTCACACTGTCTCAGTGAGAGGACCAACCCCTCGTGGTCCATACTTCCTTCCTTGATCATATTCCCCCTTTTTCTGCTCTTCAACTGTACCTTGGGAGCTCAGTCCACTGCTTTGATAAGGTTCTCTGTCTTTATCTCCATCCTTCACCAGATGAAGATTCTATGGTGATACTTGAGATAATCATTTGTGTGGAACATGGCTTTTCCCTTCAGACCAGAGGAGTAGAGACGGTATACTGTGTACACTGGAAAGGGGAAAAAGACTGGACAATAACTAGATCACAGAATGAAGTCTAAGGGAGTGAGCTTAATGGGTATTCATTTCAAAGAAGGACCTGATTGGGCACAGTGAGTGACTGTGTGATTTCCCATCATATATTAATTCATTGCATGTGAATGAAGACAGACAGACACCATTGCATGTACAGTTTTGGAATGTCTAGCAGGTAGGGCCTTGTCTATTTCTGAGTTCTAGGTGTGGTAGCACATGCCTTTTATCCCAAACCTTGGGGCATTCCAGGATCTCTGTGAGTTCAAGGACAGTATGTTCCACAGTGTTATTCCTTCACAAAGATATACAGAGTGTCTCTCTCAAAACGTACAAGTTAAAATAAAGGATTTAGAAATTAAAGTCAAGCCGCTCAAAGAGGGAAAATACATAGAGAATCTTTATCCTCTTTGCTATTTTTTATCTTTGACTTGTTTTATTCATGAGACGTAGCAACCTCTGCAAAAAGATATTTTTTTGCAAGTGCTGCTAAGTTGATCCTAAGATAGATATTTTCAACTACCTTGGAATGCAGAAAGCATATTATTTTTTACCATAAATGAGAGATTGTTGACTCATTCTGAGGTTAGAAAAATGACTATAATTTTTTTCCTTAAAGGATTATCAGTGCCCCTAAATGATAAGGAATTAGCCAGTAGTGCTATGCACTCATTTCCCAAAAATGCAGTCAGTATTTTCCTCTGTTTGACCAAAATAAGGATGTTTGTGCTATGGAATTATCTGTATTCTGTCAATCATGTATTTCAGTACAACTCTGATTGTCTAGGCAGGAGGAAAATGCGGTTAAACCACACAGGAAGTAGATGCATGGTGAGGATAACTGGAGCATGTTGGAAGGGAGAAACCACACTTCCTCAATTTTTGTTATGTGGTCATTTATTACGATGAACTTACCTCTTAGAGCTTTTTTTCGTTTGTTTATGTTGTGTCTTTATTTTCGTTGAATTACATGAAGACTTTCTTTTTTTTTAATTCTTCCCTGTCCCACGGGTGGTTTAGTTGTCGACTGTTCGGTTTCCATAAGTTTATCAGTTTCCTGGGATTAGAACTGTTGTTATATTGTAACTTTGATCCATGGTGATCTGATATTGCTCATGTGGTGGCAAAAATTCTTTTAGGTTTTATTTATTTATTTACTTATTTCTTCATTTACTGATTATGTTCGCAAAAGTCCGTCAGTGTGTATGACTGTAGGCCAGAAGAGGGCGCCAAAGATAATTAACGTAGGTTGTGCGCCACCTTGTGGTTGCCAGGAATTGAAGTCAGGACCTTTGGAAGAGCAGTCAAGGGCTCTTAACCTGAGCCATCTCCGTATTCCCCCCCACATAAAACGTTTGGTTTTATGATCCCTCCTTTCGCCTGCTGGCTGTCTGCGAGCCCCCTCCCTCCCTACCTTCGCCTTGGCCTGTGCTTTGTATCCTGTGCCTTGTGCATTGAGCTTGCAGTTTAATATTAATTACCACGCTGTGGCTTTTCTTTCTTCAGTTCTTCGTATTTTCGCTTTAGACACCTCATACTGACTTCTAGTCCTCAATCACCCTACCGTTTGCCTTCCCACGTGGATTGAAACTACACAGGCCCACATAGTCACTTCCAGCTTGGTTTGCTCTTGCTGACATTGGCCCAACCAATGCAGGTCGACAACAGACAGCCAAGGCAACCCGATACCTTCTGGAAATTCCTTGAGTGGCCTCTCGCGTGCTCCCAAGTCTACATTGGCCCAGTCATTTTTAGTCACAATGGATAGCGTTACTGACCAAGAAAATTAACAGCTCCATTTTCTGCTGAAAAAGGTCATACGAATTTTGCAAGGTGGATGAGTCAAAAAACCCTGTAAGACAGAGTAAACATTTTTCTGCAGACTTCTATTACCGATCAAAGACCAGAGCTCAGAGTCTGTGTGAATATACACAGGTGCGGATCTAAGTATCATCATTCTTGAATCTTGGCATCCAAATTTGCCTCTTCAATAGTTAGATGTTCACTTCCTGTGAATTCAGACCCAATCGCGTGTAAAACAAGGCACAAGATGAGTTGAATGCATACGGCTTGAAGGGCAAATAGGGATAGATGTTGCTTTTGTTTCACTAGAAAAGGAGAGCCTGTTGATCCATTTTTAATTAGGTGGAAAACCTTTAAATTTTCTTTGGTTAGTTACAAGATTATCTGTGCTCCTATCCCAAGCAGGAAATACAATCCCAAAAATTGTAGTATGGGTATTTTCCTTTTCTTAACAAAAGGGAAGTTGTGCCTGAGATTTTTCTGTATTTTTTCAGTTGTGTGTTTTGTTTTACAATGACTGTTTTCTGTGATATTCTATGATGGCAAATGCACGCTAATGGGCAGGCAGTCCCAATGAGCGTGGTCTGTGATTTTAAAGTTTCACCTTGCTTACTGGCATTGAGTTTTAAATGGCACATAGTTGTGCCCATGAAAATGGCCACAGCATGTAACTCCGACATGAGGTTGTAAAGCTAAGTAATGTGCTTGATTCTGCTTACAGACCAACAGCTTGAACTATCTCTGTAAAAAATCAATTATTCAGAAAAGGAGAGATAACGCTATGCTTTCTGGGACCTGCCACTGGTTCAAATTCCGGTTGTGCCTCGTTTCTTATCACTTAATGGATAAATTAGCTGAGACCATGCCCATCGCTCGGCTATGCCTGCTTGAGTAGGCAGCATGATCAGGTCTTCTAGAAAGTAGCTTTTTTGAAGTACCATTTTCAGGGGAATTTCGCAATCTGGCTTTCTGTCTGTCTCCTGTGTATTTGGAGTAAAGTACTACGATCTCTTTGGCAACCAGACTCACTGTGTTCCTCAAAATCCCTAAATGGTTACTGTTCTATAAAAGCATGTGTGATTGTGATAAGCAGATCTTAAAGTTCTTAAAAATATTTGTGTGCGGTGGGACACACCTTTAATTCCAACACTTTGCAGTCTGAGGTAGATTGCCCTTGTGACATCGAGGGTCAGAGGTAGATTAACACCAGTGACTTCAAGGTATGTGTGGTACCACAGGCCTTTAATCCCAATGTCTGGCAGGCAGGGACTTGCCTACTTCTGGTTTGGTGGTATACGCCTTTTATCCCAAACCTTGGGGGTTCCAGGATCTTTGTGAGTTCAAGGACAGCATGGTCCACAGTGTTATTCCTTCCCAAAGATATACAGAGAGCCTCTCTCAAAAATTAAAATTGAAAATAAAAGAATTAGAATTTAAAATCAAGCCGCTCAAAGAGGGAAAATACACAGAGAATCTTTATCCTCTTTGTTATTTTTCGATCTTTGAATTTTTTTATTCATGAGGAATAGCAATCTCTGCGAAAAGATATTTGTTGACAAATGCTGCTAAGTAAATCCTAAGGTAGATATTTTCAACTAACTTGTAATGCGGAAAGAATGTTAGTTTGGAGAATAGAATTTTCTTCTGTTTTCACATGAAATGAGAGATTATGGATTCATTCTGATGTTAAAGAAATGACTGTACAGTTTTTTTTCCTTAAAGGATTATCAGTGCCCGTAAATGATAAGGAATTAGCCAGTATTGCTATGCTAACATTTCCCAAAAATGCACTCTGTATTTTCCTCTGTTTAACCAAAATAGGTAAATTTGTGCTATGTGATTATCTGTATTCTGTCAATCATGAGTTTCAGTAAAACGCTGATTGTCTAGGCAGGAGGAAAATGCGTTTAAACCACACAGGAAGTAGATGCATGGTGAGGATAACTGGATCATGTTTGAAAGGAGAAAGCACACTCCCCCACTCCAGCACAGACTCTGAAGAAACAATATTTGACCTGTCCCACAGTTTAAGGTTCTGAGAGTAATGAGTTTAAGCTACAGGAGATAATAAGAATGAGGCAGTTGGCGAGTTAGTCTCACGACCTAGTGATGTCTCTGATTTCCTCTGTGGCTTTTTGGTTGTGGGTTACCGGGTGACACAGTGACAACGAATAGCCAGCCCACAATATTACATGATTTCTTTGCTATCTTTGTTTTTTTTTTTTTGAGTTGAAGAAAGTTTTTTCAAGGTTCTTAAAGAATTTTGTTGAGATTTTAATTGGTAATGCATTAAATTTATATATTGCCTTTGCTTTAACTCCCATTTTTACTATGTTGATCCTATTCATTCATGAGCTCTGGATCCTCCTCAGTTTCTTTCTTCAAAGCCTTAAATTCTTATCAAATAGACCTTTAATTTTTGAATACTGTAACCGCAGGATACTTTATGCTGTCTGTGGCTGCTGTGAAATATGAAGTTTCTATTTCCCTGTTCTGATTTCTATTGATTTAATCTTGTGTCCAGCCACATCACTGCAGATACTGATGTATGAGATCATACCATTTTTTTAGATAGTTTTACTTTTTCCATACCTCTTCTAATACCCTTGATCTCTGTATTTCGTCTACTTGTTGTTATAACTTTACACATTATGTTTAAGACATAGTATGAGTCGACAGATTTGTCTTTTTATTAATTTTAGTGTAATGGATTTGAGTTGCTCTCCATTTAATTTATATCAGCTGTTGGTTTGCTTTATATAGCTTTTTTATATTTAGATGTCATCATTGTATACATAACCTCTCCCAGCAATTTATCATTACGTATTGTTTAACTGTGTCAAATGCTTTTCCAGAACCTAATGAAATTATTGTATGGTTTCTTTTTCTTTCAGTGTATTTATATGTATTGTATTGTATGTATATATGTATAATAGCTTTGATTTATAGGTTTTCATGTTTCCTGTCAGCCCTGCATCTGTTATCAAGCCTCTTATATCGTGATATATTTTCACTTTGTATTTTCTTTGATTAGGTTTTTCACTGTTTTTGCATCTATGTTTATAAGCAAGAATGTTTTGTAGTTTTCTGTATGTCCCTTTTTTATTTAGGTTTTGATATCAGGGCAATGCTGTAGCTTCATAGAAAGCTTTGCAATGACTCTTCTGTTTCTATTATGTGAAACAGCTTAAGGAGTATAAGTATCAGCTCTTGAAATTTCTGGTAAAATTATTCATTAAAACAAATTAGTCCTGTCCTTTTCTTGGTTTGTAGTTTTTTACGGCTCATTATATTTCCTCAATGCTTCTCAGTCTATTTTCATTGTTCCCCTCATCTTTTTGATTATTGGTAAATGATATTTATCTACAAACAGTTCCATTTCTTTTACATTGTCCAACTTTGTGTCATATGGGCCTTTCTAGCAAGATCAAATTATTTCATGGTCTCCTTAGAGTCTGTTATTTCCCCCATTTCATTACTTATGTAGTTAGTTTCCATGTTCTCTTACTGTGCCTGTTTATTAAATTGGATACCCTCTTGTCAATCTTGTTTTTCCTCTAATAACCAGCTCTCTGGTTCGTTGATTTCTTTGTATTTCCTGTGTTTAAATTTTGTTAGTTTCACTCCTTCAGTTGATGATTTTCTGCCTTCGACTCCTGTGTGAGATTCCTTTTTTTTCAAGCTCTTTTAGCAGTGCTGTTAAGTGTTTAATGTGAGCTTCTTCTATTTTTGTTATGTGTGCACTTAGTACGATGAACTAACCTCTTAGAGCTACTTTCATTTTGTTTTTGTTGTGTCTTTATTTTCGTTGAATTCCATGAAGACTTTATTTTTTTTTTTAATTCTTCCTAGAACAACGGGTGGTTTAGTTGTCTACTGTTCGGTTTCTGTATCCTGGGATTAGAACTGTTGTTGTATTCTAACTTTGATCCATGGTGATCTGATAAGGCTCATGTGGTGGCCAAAATTCCTTTAGATTTTAGGGATTTATTTACTTATTTCTTCATTTACTGATTATGTTTGCAAAAGTCTGTCAGTGTTTATGACTGTGGGCCAGAAGTGGGCGCCAGAGATAATTACCGTTGGTTGTGCGCCACCTTGTGGTTGCTGGGAATTGAAGTATTCCCCCCCTCCCCTTTGTCATTTTCTAGTCAGGGTTTCTCTGTTGCTTTTGGTTCCTGTTCGGTGACTAGCTCTTTTAGACCAGGCCAGTCACGAATTCACAGAGATCCACCGGGCTCGGCCAAAAACTTATTTTGGTCTGTTAAGTTTACTTTGTTACCAGGTATGGGGTCAATATATGAGAAGGTACCGTGAGATGCTCAGGAGGTATGTTCTTCGAATTTGCTGTTAGGTTTCTGTCTGGTTGTTTTGTCTATTGTTGAGGGAGGAGTGCTGCGGTGTCTCCTACTATTATTGTGTTCTGAGGCATACTCTGATATCTTGTAATATTTTTGTTTTTATTTTTCTGAAATTTATTTTTGGTATTGATATTTGATTCTGATGAAAGATTCATGCTATGAGTATGAACTGTCCATCTTATTCTCTTATGCCTGCTTTAAGTTTAAGGTAATTCTTGTTAGATATTAGTAATTAGGGTGGTTTTTAAAATCTGATCTATTAGGTGTTCCGTATGTGCTTGTACCTCAATAGGAATATCCTTCCTCATGTTTTGAAAGACTTTTATTTTTATCGATCTATTTTCTTGGTCTTTGAGCTGTATTTCTTCTCCTTTTACCTTTATTGTTATTTTTGTTCTTTTCGTGTTGTCCCAGATTTCTTGGATTTCTATCTTTAAGAATTTGTTATGTTTGCTGTTTTCTTTCATCAGTGTGTTTATTTCCTCTATTATCTTCGATTTCTGAGATTCTTCTATCTCTTCTATTCTACTGTTTATACTTGTCTCTGGATCCATTGTTTTTTTGCCGATATTGTCTATATCCAGCCATTCCTTTTTTATTTTTAAAGATTTCCTCCATTTCAGTTTTCAAGTCTTGTACTCTTTCCATTTCCGTTTTGATTCCTTTTTCTTGTTTTCTTTTACTAAGGTATCTTTGAGTGATTTTTTATTTCTTAAGTTTTTGAGATTCTTCTCATCCATTTTTTAAAATTTTTTTTTCACATTGTTTGATGGCCCCTATCTCTTTTATAAAAATACCTGTAATGTACATTTCTTTTTTATCCTTTGGATTAGCGTTTTCAGATTCTCTGTAGAGAGCCGCGTGGAGTCACACCTGATGTCTATGTGTAGAGTCCTATGTGGAGTTGCACCAGATGGTGCTGGATCCCGCCTTCAGCGATCACGAAAGCGAGTGCTCTCTGTGATAATCAACTCCTAATATCAGCTAGTCCTGACTTATGCTATTATCGCGCAATGATTGTACCCTGCTTGCATATGCGTGGACCTAAGGGTAGTGCCCACCTGTCAATCTGTGTTTGGTTTTCCAAGTCCTATAAGTGCGGGGAGAGGTTTGCCCAGAGAGAGCAAGAGACACAGAGACCGCATTGTGTCCTGAATTTTCTGCAGCAGGAAAAGCTTTGGTGTTGCGTCCTTCTTGCTGTTGTATGTTTGCTGGATTCTCATGCTATTAAGCTGTCTTTCAGATTGTCGGAGGGAGTTTTACACGCATGTACATCTGTGCTAAGTCTTGGCTGGTGTTACTGTCTTTGCTGTGGAAACCTAGGAAATTTTTTTCTTGGTCTTCCTTTTCTTAGTTATTTTATCTCTTGATTCTCTTGTATTCACTCCACCATGGAGTAGTTGATGGTCCACAGCACCATGCAGGTTCATCTGAATCCTTGTACTCTATCTGTGATGGGGTAGGTAGAGAAATTTATTAGCCAGAGAGAAGCACCTCTGAATGGTCAGAAAACTTAGCAGATTTTTGGGTGCCTGATTTCTGTTTGCTGCTTTCACTCATGCTTAAGGTCATATCAGAGTCCCCTCTGTGTGCTGTTAATTCCGTTGTTTAATGAGAAATCTCTTTCAGATATTAACTTTGCTGTGTGATAGTCATTCGGGAAATAGAAGTTAATCCTGACAGAGAGAAGGTTTATTAAGAGAAAAACAATGTAGTTATGCTGGAGAGAGATGCAGGAAATTCACAATGTAGTCCACAGCCTTGTTATAGTATACATTAATTTTGATGTGTTCATTTATGATGACTTAGTCAGACATATGCTTAAGCAAATTGACAATCACTGTTACAAATAATGTGGTTTCTGTGTTGTTACCTAGGTATCAGCATCCGTGACCAAACAAGCAGCTTCCCTAACACATCCATCCAGTCGTCAGAGAAGGTAAGGCATCTTTCTTTTGGGACAGTCCAAGGACCGCTCTACTATATCTCCATTGAACAAGGTGTCCATTCAAAGCTAGTAGCTTCCGTAACAGCAAGTAAAAGCAGTAGAGATAAATTCCAGTGACACTGCCAGTGGCCCCTTATTTTGCCTCAGACATACCATTGTCAACCACATTCTGATGGCCTAGTTTCCTTCCTTAAGATTGTGGCTTTCAGCCATTTGTGATTCCTACATTGATTGATCTGTTTATTTTTGTGTTTAATTTTAACTTTGGTTAGTTGACTTTATAATTTGCCCTTTTTATGTCTAATTTCTTGAGTTGTTTATATTTTTGGTATATCTATGTAATTGAGTTTTGTGCATGTTGATAGATATGCATCTTTTTTCATTTTTCTACATGTTGACATCCAGTTATGCCGGCACCATTTGTTGAAGATGCTTTCTTTGTTTGGTTGGCTAATTTTACCTTCTTTGTAAAAGATGAGCTGTTTATCAGTGTTGATTATTATGTGTGTTTTGGATTTTATTCTAGTAGTCAAGTCTCTGTTTTTATACCATTACCAAGCTGTTTCCATTACTGTCTCTCTGTGGTGGAGGTCGATGGATTGTCATGCCTCTGGAAGTTCCTTTCCTTTACAGGATTGTGTCTGCTACCTTCGGTTTTTTTATTATTGATGAAGGTGATTGTTTTTATCTAAACTGACATTAATAATTTATTGATATTTTGATGTGGGTTACAATTATATAGATTGCTTTTGGTATGATTAACATTCATATCATGTTAATCCTCTGTTCAAGAACATTGGGAGATCTTTCCATTTCCTGCTGTATTCATCAGTGTTTTTCTACAAAAGCTTAAAGTTAATTTCATAGATGTTTTTAACTATAGTTAGTGTTATCAGTTATCATTTATTGCTTTATGGTCCCTGGGTATTGGTTTCATTTAAATTAGGACACTGGATGAAGTGTATGAATAACTGCATAAGATTAATTTCGTATGACCTTTTATACACACTAAAAAGCATTGCTTCAACTTTGAAACCCCCCTTGACTCACATACATGTTCATGAGAAACTTTTGACTCTCTTTTCAAGAGACAATACCTCAATAAAAACGAAATGAAGTACATAGAAACCAGGCTAAAAGAATGCAGAAGCAAAGTGCTCCTTTATAACTGGTAGAGTGTGAAGAACTGAGCTCACAAGCCAATTCTTTATCCATTGTATAGATTCTCACAGAACATTTTAGGAATGTGCATAGTTAGCTTTCGTCTATTCTTGGTTTCCCAAGCAATTGTTTCCTAACTTCATTTCATCTGTCCCAGGAGTTGCCTTAATTTTGGCCCATTTCCGTGTCTCCACAATTTCATACTTTTATAATAATTAGTTTTAACCATAAAGTATGTTAACATTTTGTCTTGTTTGAATATAAGACATACATCACCATAAGAAAATTAAAAGCATGATTATAATAATCATATCACCGGGGTATGACTATTACTTTGTGAGAAACTCTAATCCTGTCAATTTGTCGGCAAAAATATGTTCAATGTTAGAGCCATCTGACTCAGGAAATGATTTAGCAAAAGTTTTGTATCTTCATGTAAGTGATCATTGAAAGAGGCATTGCCCAAAAGATAACCTAGAATAACCTTCGATTCCTGCAAAGAATCATTTTAAGAGATATCATTACTTCCGAAAGTGTTTAAATTATAATCATAATGTGAAGTAATTATTTCTTGCAATAATGCAAATTTCTTTACAAACCTACTCGCAGTTTGCTAAAGTACATCAATCTGTGTATGAGGTCGAGCATATGTTTAAGCTTGCTGAATCCATTTCATGAGAATCTTTATGACATTGCTCTAGAAAATGTTCGTCTGCAAGGATGTATGTAAAGCAGTAACAGCCATATAGGCAGTAGCAGCAACAGCAATAAGGTTAAGAATTACAGCTATTGCTGAACCTAACATGAACTTTATTTTTTCAAATGTCTTATTGAAGAGTGATACAACAATATCAGCTATAGAGTCTGGAGGCAAATTACGACTTAGGTTTATAGGCAGCCAAATATATGTGCGTTTCTGTTTAATCATAAGTGATTTTCAGTATTAAACATAACAGATGAATTAATACATGATTACAATTAACTACATCAACTAGTTTCATTAGTGAAATTGATTCTTCCAAATAAAAATACATATGTTAGTGACACACAATCATTAGAAGCGGATACTTCTGTTCCTGTTTTAAGTAATGACCCATTAAAAACATGACCAGGTTTTAATAAGGCAGCTATGATTTTTCAATTATGCATCTGTAATGCAGTAGGGACTGTGAAGAAGGCATTGCGATCATCACTGATTCTTCCATATCCCCATGCCAGAAAACTGCTTCCATTTATCTTTTCATTCTCTGTTAGATTCATCCTGGTAATATAAACCAGATCACAGAGTTAATATACCATTAAGAACAAGTGTTAATAGATTGACCAGTTATTCTTTAATATTTTACATATTTCCCCAAACGAGTTTTCCCTATAAATGACTGCTTTTTAAGCTATAATACGTAAAATCTGGACATACAGATGAGGGCGCAAGTCATAAACAATCCAACACCAGTGGTATTTATTTAAAGGGGAATAAACTTACAGATCACTGTCCCTGACAACAGCCCTTTGCCAAATTAGGAAGAAGTCTGGTTTCCGGAACCAGAGCAGGAAGTAAAGAGAGCGAGGTGGGAAGTAGCCGCTTTTTAAAAGGGAAATAGACCAAGCCCCCATGGGCTGGTATCTCAGTGGCTATTGACTGGAGGAGCAGAAATACCCCCCACAACACCTCCCCCTTTTGTTTAAGTAAGAGAGTTCTACACATACTATGAAGTTATATACAATAAGTTCAAATATCCTATTTTAACTAGCTTAGGTCTTATATAATTATTAGCTTGGCTAAGTCATGAGTCAAAATTAACTACATTTATATAGTCTTCAACCCCATCGAAGATTTGAGAAGGGAAATAATGCTACCTGAGTAATTATTAAGTGCAATCAAACAACTTCGAAAACATGCAACAAATTACAGAGACAACTAGCTATCTGTCCAGTCACCCAAGGTCACGTTTGCAGCGTATAAGCAACCAACTTTGGCTAAGGCCTAAATTAACTGACATACCATTTTCAAAGTCAAGAAACTTCTCAAAACTATCTTACCCTGTCTTTGCAGGATATGACAGTCCTGTTTTTTCCATTCACAGAGACTCTGTATTTCTGTCAGTGGTTGAGGTATGGGCATTTCTTTACCCAAAGGCAACTTCATCAAAGAAGAAAGGCTCTAGGTAGAGTGTCTTTGGTGCTCAACATTCTCGCTGTGTTGCCAGGAGCAATTGTTGTTCACTGCCACAAAACTCTGAGGTAGATTAAAGGACATTTTCAATATCTCTTTGAAGATGTTGAACATTATCTATCGATACTGAGTATAATCTCTATGTATCTGAAGAACCTGATTAGTCAAATTATAAATGACAAGCTTAGAATACTATTGATCTATATAATTCTCAATACCTATCTAACTTAAGGAGTAAGACAATACACAACTGTGAAACAAACGAGGACAATGACCTCCAAATATAAGCAATGTACAAATATACATTGCAGTGTGGTAAATATAAATCAATATACAAGCAATATGTAAGTATCTTAATCAGAGGTAGAAATGTACAATGCAATATGTTAAGTATATACAATATATATGTATAAATGCAATATATGTCAATGCATAAAAATGTTTTTAAACTGAGGTAGAAACATGCATGCATACAATAGTCAATATAATTTCACTTTGTGTCAATATATAACAATCGATACCAAAACATTTGTCTCAAAACAATAACTCACATATACAAACAAGTACCAAATAATTATCCCCCTTTTTTTAATGATCCCTGAGCTTATAAAATCCCTTCCCCAGCCCTCAGCCATATACCAATTATAATCAAGCCATAAATGATGTCCCTAAACCCAAGTTCAAACTTTACTGGGAGAGGGCACGTCATCCTCTAGAGTTACTTCCAGCTGTCATGTTGGTGACGTTCTTTCTGGGTGAACCTGTGAAAGTAAAATGATCATTAAATTTCAAGATCAATGTCTTTTAAAATTGCAAATAGCCTCTGAGTATTTGGTGCAGGTCTGGCCAGAGTGTTGTATAAGATGTGCACCATTTCAGCTACGTAAGTTGGGATTGTCTTGTGCAGCTGGTCCCCAAAACAGGTCTGGTCGTAGTGCTATCGCTATCATGACGTCGTGTCAACCAGGAGTAGTCCATGTTATGGGTCCCCATCTTCTTCCTGGAAACTTTAAATGTCACTTCAGGAAAAACTCATTGTTCACTGTGAAAAACTTAAACATTAATCATACAGACATATACACACACATGTTTATATATTCAATGAAAGGCATGATACATATATTTAATGAAAAGTGTGATATATTTGAAGAAAAGCAAGGATGTTTTCTAAACTCATATTTTTTTCTGTCCCCTATCATGGCTCTTTACATGAGACAGAAACTCTAAAGTATCTTTATTTGAATCACATAACAAGATATCATCCATGTTATGATAAATTATGGACATTGGGAATTGTTTATGAATTATTTCCAACCGCCTACTTACAAAATATTGTCACAATGTTGGACTATTGAGCATACCCTGTGGGAGGACAGTCCATTAATATCTCCTATTAGGCTGAAAATTATTATAAGTATGCATTGTGAAGGCAAATTTTACTCTATCCTTTTCCTGTAACGGTATGGTTAAATAACAATCTTTCAAATAAATAACTATAAGATGCCATTCTATTCGTTATAGAGAAGGCAAAGGAATTCCAGATTGTAGTGGGCCCATAGGTTGAATTACCTTGTTGACAGCTCTTATCTGCCACCATTCTCCATTTATTGGAGTTCTTTTTTACAACAAACACAGGAGAATTTCAAGGGCTGGTGACTCTTCAATATGGTGAGAATCTAGTTGCTCCTGCACCAGCTGTTCCAATGCCTGTAATTTATCTTCATGTAGAGGCCAATGTTTGATCCTTATTGGCTTCTCAGTTAGCCATTTTAAATGTAGGGCTGTTGTTACCTCTAAAGGTTTGGTATTTGCTGTATGTTCTTATACAGCATGAATGGCTGATGACCTTTTCCCATAATATCTCATATCGTTTCCAGATTTATGCGTTCCTGGAACTACAGTAATGTTGATCTGGGTATTCCATTGATGTAGCAGGTCACGGCCCCATAAATTTAGTGGAATGTTGGCAATATATGGTTTTATTTGCCCTTCAAGCCCTGTGCATTCAACCCTACTTGTACTTTGTTTTTCACGAGATAGGGTTCCAATTCCCAGGAACTGAACATCTACCTCTTGAAGAGGCCAATTCGGATGCCAAAATTCTGGCGTTTATGATACTTACAACCGCACATGTGTCTGAGAAGCCTTCAATAAAAGTGCTATTTATACAGACTCTTAGCTTTGGTCTTTGATCATTAATAGAAGTCTGCCAAAATATGTTTACTTTGTCCCAGTGGGTTTTTTGACTCATCCTCTGTGCGTAATTCATCATTTATACCAGTACTATTTTTTTTTGCTTAAAATAGAGCTTTTAATTTTCTTGGTGAGGCATGTTCTCTATTATTGTGAATGACTTGGCCACTGTTGGCTTGGGGGCATGCGAGAGGCTCCTCAAGGAGTTTCCCGACAGTATCGGGTTGCCTTGTCTTTCTGTTGTTGACCTGCGTTCGTTGGACCAATGTCGGCCTTTAACGCATCTCCTACATATACCTGAAGGCCGAGGTCTCCTATGTTTTTCATTCTCAGAAGGGATATACCTAGAAATCCTTTGCCTGCAATCCCTTTTCAGATGTCCTGATTTATCACAATTTAAACACCTTGCAGTTTGATGTCTCCTCATTGCTTTGGAAATCGCTTCTCCTACCCAGGATTCATCATTATAGCTAAACATCTCAACGTTCATTGTATGCTGAATCCGTTCATCCATAGGTGCTGATCTAAACTTTTAGGGCCCAATTATCTTTTTGCATTCTATGTTTGCATTCTCAAAAGCTAGAGATTCAAGAAGTAGTCATCTAGCTTCTGGGTCTGTTAACACCAATGTACAGAGCCTTAATTAATCTTTGAAAAAAGTCAATAATGGGTTCTCTCTGTCCCTGCCTAATTCTGGTATATGATTCAACCCTTTTTGCTGGATCTTGTAGCCTATTCAAAGCATTTAAAGCTGCTTGGTGACATAAACACAGTACTTCATCATCATAAAGAGCTTGGACCAGTGGATCATCATATTCTCCTACCCCAAGAATTTGAACTTGAGAAACCTCCACACCTTTTGCTCTTCCTTGCTGTTCCATATGTTTGGATTCTTCGCTGAAAACAATTCCAAACACCAAGCAAGGTCCATTATCTAAAACTGCAGACACTAACTGATGGAAATCGTGGCTCTAGCATAAGAAGCCCAAGTCCTTATCATTTCCTTAACATATGCATAGTGCAAGCCAAAGGTAACAATAGCTTGCTTAATTTCTTTTAGATCATTTATTGATATTGGCGTAGATCTAGCTTCTGTGACTCCCTTTGAGCCTTTAGAAGTTGATGCTTCGTTAGAATGAATTACAGGGTATGTCGCTAAAACCCTGGGTAAGCCAGTTCTAATAGCTGGTGGTGGCATTGTATCCTGTCCTTGTGCCTTCTTACTCTGTTCACCAGCTCCAATAATTTCTTCAATCATTTCAAGTCTTTTTCATTGTCTCTCTTAAATTCTGAATCTCCTGACTTACATGAGTTTCTAGTGATTTCACTGAGGTATCAATTTTTTTGTCCCCATTATGCACCTTTGATTCCCAAGCTTTTTAATCCTGAATTTCCTGACCTGAATGAGTTTCTAGTAGAGATTGTATGGTTCTTAGGAGTGCCATATTTTTCTTAAATGATAGAATATTAAAAAGGATACTGAAAGCTAGTAACCAGTAAATTAAGTTATCCCCATAGTTATCTAAACCTTGCATGGCATAACCCATTGTTTTGGTAAGCAAAAACGTAACATTCTTGTTGGAAATGAAAACTGCCATATTACCTATTGTCCAGCAGGTGGCGCTGTTGCCAAGTCGTGATGAAAAGTCGGTGTTGTCTCAGTGTCCATATGTAACCCATTTATCAATTTATTTTGAATTATTTTGCCAAACTGGCTCAAAAAGGTTTTTCCATATGTCGGAAATTTTAAGAAAAGATCTTAAATCTGGACATAGAGGTCATTCTAATTCATAGTTTTCATTAATATTATCTTAGGTCTGATTAATGCATTAGGTGGACAGTCTTTGAAGACAAGTATGAGATGTAAATTGGTCATGTGTATTTTTTCTTTAGGTTTATTTATATTATGGATTAAGTTAATTGATGACTGTAGTACCATCCCTGCACCTCTGTTTTGAAGGTGACTTGATTATGAAAGAATTTTTTGTGTATTTTTGAATTTGGTTTGAGTATTTAATTGAGTTATTTTGGATTCATGTTCAGTAGTGTGATTAGTTATTAATTCTCTTTCTTCGATGAGTCTTCCTGTGGTTTTTTGTATCAATCTAACTGTAGTATCATAAAAAGAGTTTGCCTATGTTCCTTTTGGTTATATTCTGTGCAATACTTTGAGGAGTATGTGAAGTTCTGATAGAATTCTTCATTAAAACCATTTGGTCCTGGGATATTTTTCTTGCTTTTGATGATACCTTCTATTTCCTTAAAGAGTATATGCCTATTTAAATTTCTCACCTGGTCTTGATTTAATTTAGGGATATGGTCCCTGACTGGAAAATTGTCCGTTTCTTTTTTTCCCCAAAACTTGTGTAGTGCAGGTATTTGTGGTATGATCTAAGAATTCTCTGTATTTCCTTAGTGTCTGCTGTCATGTATCCATTTCTATTTTTGGAGTGTTAGTTTGTATATTTTCGTTTGGCTTTTTATTATTTGGCATACTGGTTTCTCAATTTAGTTATTTTTCACTAAGAACCTGCTCTTTGTCTCATTGATTCATTGCATTTTTTTATTTTCTTTAATTTAATTAACTTCAGCCCTCATTTAGATAATTTCCTGTTCTTTAATACTTCTGTGCATGTCCGCTTTTTGTCTTCTAGGTTATTCATATGTATTGTTAAGTAGCTAGTGTTAGCTGTCTGTATATGCCACGATTTTTCCTCTTAGCACTGTTTCCATGGTGTTCCAGAGTTTTGGATGTTAGTGTCATTTCGTAGTTTGATTTTAGGAAGTCTTTAATGTCTTTCTTTATTAATTTTCATTGTAATAACAAGCATCGGGGCTGCTTCCCCGGCACACGGCTGTCCGCATGGCTTTACCAAAAATAATTACATGGAAACTGTTCTTTTCATCACTGCCTGGCCTCTTAGTTCCAGCCTCCTATTGGGTAGCTCTTACAGATTGATGTAACGCAGTTCTGATATTCTGTGTAGTACCACGTGCTGGCTTATCAGGAAAGATTTTAACCTGCGTTTTTCCTGAGTGTGATAATCTTGGCTACTCCCTAACTCGGCTTCTTTCTCCCAGCCTTCTGTTCTGTTTATTCTACCCACCTAAGGGTTTGCCTATAAAATGGGCGTAGGGAGTTTCTTTATTAATTAACGAATGAAAGCAACAGATTACTACAAGACCAACCTCCATCATTTCCCCCTTTTCTGTTTAAACAAAAAAGAAAGGCTTTCACTTTAATATAGTAAGATTACATGTTGCAAACCAGTTATCAAGCAAGAATTATAGTTACAATATTTATCTCTATTTTACCGTTTGTCATAATTAAGGAAAACTATAACTATTTGTTCTTAAACTCCTTCAAAGTCTCTAGAATGATATATAAACAAGAGATCCAAAACTCTAGAAATTACAGAGAAATCTCACTGCCTGGACAGTCACCCAAAGTTCTTTTGTACTGTTTGTGCATCCATCTTCAGTCTTCAGGCACATAGTATCCAGTAGACGTTTTCATCAAGCATGATATTCCAAAGAAAGTACGGTCAATTTTTGCCGTGTCCTGCCGAACAATGAAAGACCATCTTACATTTTGGCGAGTTTAGTAGTCCTCTCTTTGAGGGTTCTCTGTGTCCAGTTCATGCAACAGTCCAGGCAAGTGCAGTTTCTTGCCAAAATGGTTATCAAACTCCATAATGGAGCCTCTTCAATGCCCATCTTCAACTTGAAGAAGATTGGTGCTGACAGGAGCAGATGTGTTTCATTTTCATGAAAAGCTCTAAGTTATTAAAATATTTTAAATGCCATTTTCTGCAGTCTTTGAAAGATATGAATACTGCCTATCTAACTGAAATATATTTCTATATATCTAGAAAATCTAACATGGCTACAAGCTTGACTATTATTGATGATTGTCCTTTAATAGCGTACATTACCTAATTATAAGTTGCATTTTAAATGACTATACAATCACAATATAGTAATCAAGATCAGAAATACATATACATATAACCAAATTGACCTTAAAATCTATACCAACACAAATTATTCATATCTATATCATATCCCCCTTTAAATGTAAAAGAATATTTATAAACAATATTTGGTGACATGGGTGCAGTTTTTTCTCTCCAAACTGCTTCCTGATGTACGGGGACGCTGTTATTCCGGTCTTTTATGGGATAACCTGTGTGCCATGGTCATCTTAGTTGACAGTTGACTGAAGTAATTTTTTGTGGGTGTTCACGGTAACCTTTCAGGAGGGCATGGTCTTTCAAGTCATATGTGGAAAGAAGAAATGAACAGGGTTGCATCCTCTGTGAAAACAAAAGAAGACCCTCTCCAAAGCATCATATCATTAAACCCATACTCTGAAATCATGATATCATTATATCCATTGTGGTTTATCTTGGCAGCCCATATAATGAAATGTCTCTGTACTTAGCTCCTTTACAGACAAAACTTAAAGAAAACCCATTGTATATAATCCTGACTCTCTGCGAATTTTTCATTTTAACGTGGGTTATTTGTTTTTACTTCTTATAATCAATAACTGTCTGAACTCTGTCTCTTTAAAGACTGTACCCTTTTTTGAAAAAACCATTAGCTTTATTGTCTATGTTCTTTTTTTTCTCTCTCTCAAGCCTGTGTACACTCATCCAACTTTGTGGTCTTTTATGTCTGAATCTGTTTCATTGTGATTCTGTAATTTTTTTTCTATCCTGGATCACTTTGTTTTGAGATTTTAAATCGTTATGGCCTTAAGAATCTAAGCTGTGACACTTCTAGGCCAAAAACAGGTCCTGCCAGCTTGCTCCACCCAGTAGAATATGGCGGGACTGCTCGTGTCTCTGATCCTTGCACATTGCACCAGTAGCATGAGCTGCTTGTGCCTCTGAGCCGCAGCACGCAATGACTTCCTTTTATGCACACAGTTAGTCTAGTTGCCCATTACTCCAAATGATCCATTCAAAAGGTCTGTCTCCCATAAGAGCACGACAGATCGCAATGGGGGCAGTGCCCATAAAGCCTCCATTTTAAAACACCCAGTTTTTTCCTTCTGCTGAGTCAGGACAATTTCTTTGTGGCGATCAACACAGAAACAGCAACAAGCTCTCTTAAATTTTCTCTCTCTCCTTTTTAAGCCCTCAGGTTTCATGTGGAGTTCATTATCACGCTGGGTGCCACTCTGTTGAATTGAGAGCAGCAGGGCTGCGTCCCCGGCACCCGCCCACCCGTACGCATGGCTTTACCTGAAATAATTACACATAAACTGTATTCTTGTAAACAATGCATGGCTCGTGATTTCCAGCCTCTTATTGGCTAGCCTTTACATATTATTCTAACCCATTTCTAATATTTTGTGTAGTACCACGAGTTGGATTACCAGGAAAGATCTTAACCTGCGTCTGTCTAGTGCGGGAGAATCATGGCGACTCCCAAATTTGGCTTCTTTTCCCCATCATTCTGTTCTGTTTACTCCACCCACCTAAATGAAAGCAACAGATAAATACAAGACCCACCTCTATCACTTACTGTACTCTGTGCTGGTTCAATAGTTTTCTGTTTACTTTACATTACTTTGTAGGATTTCATAGAGTACTGTTGTTGTCAAGTTCCAACCTTAAACTGGTGTGATCTCATAAGACACAATGTAGTTGTTCAATTTTTTGTGTCTGTGAATTTTTGCTGTATTACACAGTGTGTGGTCAGTTTTATGGAATGTTTTATGAGCTGCTGAGATTGTTATATTCTTTCTGGTTTGTGCTGAGTATTCCATAGAAGTTTGTTATGCCAATTTCATTTATTACTGAGATTCCCTACCATTACTCTGTGTGGTTTGATGAGTATTTTGAGTTCCAGTTACATATCTTTTATATGTGTTCGTGCTCTTGTATTATGGGCATAGATAAATATTGAGGCTTCATCTTGATCGATTGACTTTGTTATTAACATAGTGTCCTTCTCCAAGTGTTTTGATTTATTTTACTTTGAAATCAATTTTTTTTATGGTAAAATAGCCACACCTGCTTGTTTCTTGGGTCCTTTTCCCTAACCTTTACTGTGAGGTACTGTCTGTTTTTGAGGTTGAGGTGTGTTTCCTGTATACAACAGATGGCTGATTCTTGTTTTCCTATCTGTTTTCTTAGCTTTTGTCATTATTTGTGGATTTAGTTCATGTATATATAGAGATATTAATGACTAGTAGTTGATAGTTTTTGTTATTTTTCAGTCATAGTGGCTATGTGTTTCCCTTTCAAAAATTCTTGCTGATGTGAGTTTGCTTGTTGCTTTGGAATTTTTGATTGAACTTTGCTTTCTTGTTTGGGTTTTCTTTCTAGTAAGTCTGGGTATTTTGATGCGTATTTTAAAGATATGTTTATTTTTTGTCATGTGATATCTTGTTTTCTCCAATGGTGAAAGAAAGCTTGGCTGGCTTTAGTAGTGTGTATTTGTGTCCAAGGTCTCATTGTGTGCTGCATATGTAACCAAGATCTTTTGGCTGTCATGGTTTCCATTGCTAAGTTTGGAGTAATTCTTAGGTTTTCCTAAATGTTACTTGGCTTTAGTCTTTTCTGGTTCCTAATATTCTTTCTTTATTCTGTAGACTTTTGTGTTTGATGTTTTATGATGTGACGACGGGTCTTTTAAATCTCTTTGTTCTTTATGCTTCTTATATCTCCACAGGGATCTCCTCTATGCTGGGAAAGTTTTTTTTATTTTTCGTCATTATATTTTCTGTGTCTTCTATTCCAAATTTTCTTTGGTTTCGTCTTTTGTTTTCTTGTTTTCCTGTCCGTTTTGTTTATTTGTTGGTTTTACTTTTTATTTTTTTCATGAACTGATCTAGTTATCTTCAAACCCGGAGATTCTCTCTTTTTGTCTTTCATTATGTTTGTTATAATTCCCTTTATAATTCCTGTCAATTTTCCCTTGTTTTTTATATCCAGTCTTTCTATATTTTCTGTTTTCTTTATTGCATATATTTCGGTCTTAAGTCTTAAACCATTTCTTTCCTTCAATAGTTTGATTTTTATTTCTGGATACTCTGGGTTTTTCTGTGAGTGGTTCATTAATTTCTTTTCGTTTTTTGCTGTTGCTTTTTTTAATTTTAATGGGCCGTTTTCACTTTAAAGATCTCTATCCCCTCCATAATTTTTTTAAAATGGTTTTATTCTGGTTATTCTTGTTTACGATGTCTGCCTCGTCTGTGATCATCTGATTCTGATGTTACTTTGATGCTTTTTAGGTTTTTTGATAAATTCTTTAATTGGAGTATGCCCATGTTTTCTTTTCATTTGATCCTGGCAGCGTTTTTGTATCTTGTTCCGATTCTTATCGTGGCTATCTGTCATTTGGCAACTGTTCTTGGTCTGCTCTCTGTCTCAGAGGTCTCATTTAGCCTGCTTTCTTGTTTTATTTTATTGAGTTGCTCTTTTGGTCTACTCTGTGATGTCATTGCTTGGTTTTCGAGTTCCTCTCTTTTTTTTATAACCTGAGGAAGGTAGTGTAGGGCCCCAAATACTTTTCCTACTATGGATGTCCTAGAGAGTGGGGTGTTGTGATGTCCTACAGTGTGGTGTTGTGCTGTGTTGCTGGTCATGCGCCGCTTGTTTCTCTCTGTATTGTAACACATTGCTTTCATAGATTCATCGCTGTGGCACGAGAAACGGTGAGTTTTTTGGGTCCGATGTGATTAGCAGCTTCCAGGGTACAGTGATTTCTTTGGGTATTAGGTTAGAGTACATTCAGGCAACTCTCTCCTGTTAGTTAGCTAGAGAAGAAAAGCCATTTGGGAAGGGGCCTGGGCATTAGACCCAAAATGATTGTCCTAGATGTTTGGTTGTCCTACCGGTTACCTCCACACTCCGTTCTTGGTCCTTGCTTAGGTTAAGGTTCTATGGCTAGGGTTTGGTGCTAAGTTCTATGTTTAAGGCAAGTTTCATGGGTTAGTTGGTTGCTGGTTAGTTGGTTGCTGGTTAGTTGGTTGCTGGTTGTTTGCTGGTTAGTTGTTTGCTGGTTAGTTGGTTAGATGGTTAGGGGGTTACTGGTTAGTTGCTAACTGGTTAGTTGCTAACTGGTTAGTTGCTAACTGGTTAGTTGCTAACTGGTTAGTTGCTTACTGGTTAGTTGCTTACTGGTTGTTTGCTTGTTAGTTTGTAACTGGTTAGTTGGTTGCTTGTTAGTTTGTTGCTGGTTAGCTTGTTGCTGGTTAGCTGGTTGCTGGTTTGCTGGTTATTGGTTTGCTGGTTACTGGTTAGTTGTTTGCTGGTTAGTTTGTTACTGGTTAGTTGGTTGCTGGTTAGTTGGTTAATCGTTAGTTGGTTACTGTTAGTTGCTGGTTATTTTGTTCGATGGTTAGGGGGTTACTGGTTTGTTGGTTACTGGTTAGCTGGTTACCGGTTAGTTGTTTGCTGGTTAGTTGGTTAGATGGTTAGGGGTTACTGGTCAGTTACTAACTGGTTAGATGCTAACTGGTTAGTTGCTTACTGGTTAGTTGCTTACTGGTTAGTTGTTTTGTTAGATGCTTGCTGGTTAGTTGGATGCTGGTTAGTTGGTTGCTGGTTAGTGTGCTTCTGGTTATCTGCTTACTGGTTAGCTGGTTACTAGTTAATTGGTTACTGGTTAGTTGGTTGCTGTTTAGTTGGTTACTGAGTAGTTGCTTGCTGGTTAGTCTGTTACTTTTTGTTGGTTGCTCGTTAGTTTGTTAGATGGTTAGTTGGTTAAATTGTTTGAGGATTACTGGTTATTTGGTTAGATGGTTAGGGGGTTACTGCTTAGTTGGTTACTGGTTACTTTGTTACTGGTTAGTTGGTTACTGGTTAGTTGGTTGCTGGTTAGTTGGTTAGACGGTTAGGGGTTACTGGTTAGTTGGGTATATGGTTAGCTGGTTACTGGTTAATTGGTTAATGGCAAGTTGGTTACCGGTTAGCTGGTTGCTGGTTAGTTGGTTAGATGGTTAGGTGGTTACTGGTTAATTGCTTGCTTGTTAGTTGGTTACTGGTTAGCTGGTAGCTGGTTGCTGGTTAGTTGGTTAAATTGTTAGAGGATTACTGGTTGGTTAGATGTTTAGGGGGTTACTCGTTAGTTGGTTACTGGTTATTTGGTTACTGGTTAGTTGGTTTCTATTTAGTTGGTTACTGTTTAGTTGGTTGCTGGTTAGTTGGTTAGATGGATAGTTGGTTACTGGTTAGCTGGTTACTGGTTAGTTGGTTAGATGGTTGGGGGTTACTGGTTAGTTGGGTATATGGTTAGCTGGTTACTAGTTAATAGGTTAATGGCAAGTTGGTTACTGGTTAGCTGGTTGCTGGTTAGTTGCTTAGATGGTTAGTTGCTTGCTGGTTAGTTGCTTGCTGGTTTGTTTGTTACTGGTTAGCTGGTTGCTGGGTAGCTGGTT